>NC_064832.1:96404390-97017783 GCF_024166365.1 Elephas maximus indicus
GAAGTGCAGCACATACCAACTCATATTCAATTCAAAGGTTTTACCCACCACTGGACCCCAGTGTGGGACTAACCCAAGGTGAGGGCCCTGCGGTGACTGAGCGCCCCTGCAAGTAGGGTCTATGAGTCCACTGACCTCGCTGTTTCTCCTGCCTAAACTTGTCACTAGAGGAGCCCTGGTGGTGCAGTGGCTGAGTGCTTGGCTGCCAACTGACAATCCAGTGGTTTGAGCCCACCAGGTGTTCTGAGGAAGAAAAGACCCAAGTATCTGCTTCTGTATAGGTTAGAGCCTAGGAAACCTCATCGGGCAGTTCTGCTCTGTCATATGGGGTCCCTGTAAGTCGGTATCGACTCAACAGCCCACAGCTACATAATCTGTATCTGTATCTTCTTTCTGGTTCTGTTTTTCTACAGAACTGCAGGACAAGAGGAGACAGAAAAATAGAGACGTTGTGCATGTGTGTGTGAGAGAGAAAGGAAGAGAGAGAGAGAAGAAGGGAGAGAGGGAGCGAGAAAGAAAGGAAGGAAGAGAGAGAGAGAAAGGTCACTGAGCCAAAAAAGAAGTCAGTTCCCACAGTTGGCTGCTAACAACTTCCCAGTTCCAGCTGTTCCTCCGTTCCAAGCTTATACCTGACAAAGCCCACCAGCAATTACTTGAGGCAAAATGGGTAAGTCTCTGTCCCAAAAAAGCCCAACTAAAACAATGAGCACACCTCCCGGAGCGCTCCGCTCCCTCCAGGGAGTCTCCCGGGCAGGTCTCTGGGCAGCCGGGCTCTGCCACGCTTAGCACTCACAGGAACAGTCAGAACCCTAGAGGCCTCTCCGTCCAGGGCAGAGCCGTTTTTGAGATCAGACTTTAAAGAAAGGAGAAAATCCTGGAAAGGAGTATGAGGAGGGAGGAACAGTTGCTTCCTGGCCCAAGGTGGTTTTAAGGCAGCCGCAGTGGGGCTTTCGCACCCTGCACGGCCCGAGTGACTGAGTCTCAAGGGTTTCAGAGAATGCCGTGCACAACAATTTCGATATCGGCTTTTCTAGAAATGTTGTTGGATGCCGTCGAGTCAATTTTGACTCATAGCTACCCTACAGGCAGGGTAGAAATGCCCCAGAGGGTTTTCTAGGCTGTAACCCTCATGGGAGCAGATTGTGATGTCTTTTCTCCTGTGGAGCTGCTGGCTGGATTTGAACCTCTAACCTTTTGGTTAGTATCCAAGCACTTAACCATTGCGCTACAAGACAAAGGTCCAGTTGCCTTCACTATAACAATATGCGTGGGATCGGTTTGAATTTGTACCATTAGAGAAAAAAAAAAAAAGCTCAAATCAGAGAGAGCAGTTTGAAACAGGGATATTTTCTTTCTGGAATCTTGCCGTGGCTTTATTAGCAGATACTTTGTGAGCAGCCCTTTGCCGTGAGTTGTTTGTGGAGATGAATGCTACATTCCTTTGCAATGTGAGCTTCACATTTCTCCCATCCACAGGTGACATCTGTCTCCCTCCCCTTGAACGACTTGCTTTGACGATAGAACGTGACAGAGTGAAGTTGTGTGCTCTGCAAGTTTCAGCATCAAGAAGCCTTACTGCTCCCACGTTTTTACCCTCTGGTGGCCATGTTCTTGTTAGGTGTCATTGAGTAGGTTCTGACTCATAGCAACTCCATGAAGAACCGAGTGAAACACTGCCTGGTCCTGTGCCATCCTCACTATTGTGCTATGTTTGAGCCCGTTGTTGCATCCACTGTGTCAGTCCATCTCGCTGAGGCTCTTCTTCTTTTTCGCTGACTCTCTACCAAGCATGATGTCCTTCTCTAGGGATTGGTCCCTCCTGATAACAAGTGCAAATATGGAAGCCTGGGCCAATCTCCTTGAGGATGAAAGACCAGATGTAGAGAGACAGAGACTCAGTTGACATCTAGAATCAGTTTCCAGTAAGCTCAGCCATCAGTCTACATACAGCCAAGCTGCCAAATATCTGTATCTACGCATGACCTCAGACAAGACCTGCAGCAGAAGAATCGCCCAGCTGAGTTCAGCCCAAATTGCTACCCCGCAGAATTGTTAGCAAATAGTGTGGTCAAGTCACAAAATTGTGGTGTTTTGTTACACAGAAATAGATACAGGGATACACCACTTTTCTTATTGTAAGAAGGTACCTGTTATAACTGTGCAGCAGGACGGGAGACAGGGTCGGGTCCACTGACATTGCTAACCAGGAGGAGAACTGGAGATGCCTCAGACCAGGGGGTTCTCTAGTTAAGAACTTGGTTTCGGAAAAGTTATTTTATTGTTAGGCAATGCAAGGAGCAGGGGTTAGTCCTTAGTTCTGCCTTCTAAAACTTCCTAGAAGCAAGTGAAGTTCCAGTCGGGTGCCATAGCTTGCTCTTGGGCTGCACTTGATATGTGAAAAAGCTGTCTTCCAGGAATGCCTGACTGGAGGGAGACTATTCCTTAAGCAAGGGTACGACACGGAACTGAACTTTTCATTTTCGTTGTTGTCTTGGTCATCTAGTGTTGCTATAACAGAAGTACCACAAGTGGATGGCTTTCACAAAGAGAAGTTTATTCTCTCACAGTCCAGTAGTCTAGAAGTCGGAATTCAGGGCACCGGCTCGGGGGAAGGCTTTCTCTTTCTGTCGGCTCTGGAGGAAGGTCCTTGTCATCAGTCTTCTCATGGTTTGGGAGCATCCCAGTGCAGGAACCTCAGGTCCAAAGGATGTGTGCTCTGCTCCTAGCACTGCTTTCTTGGTGGTATGAGGTCCCCATGTCTCTCTGCTCGGTTCTCTCTTTTATATCTCAAAAGAGATTGGCCTAAGACACTATCTAATCTTGTAGATCTCATCAATATAACTGCTGCTAATCCATCTCATTACATCATAGTGATAGGATTTACGACACACAGGGAAATCACATCAGATGACAAAATGGTAGACAACCATACAGCACTGGGAATCATGGCCTAGCCAAGTTGACAGATATTTTGGGGGGACACAATTCAATCCAAGGCAGTTGTTCAATGTCCTTTTTCTTTTTTAAATAATTTTATTATGTTGTTGACAATGTACGTGGCAAAACATACACCAATTCAACAGCTTCCACGTGTACAATTCAGTGACATTGATTATATTTGAGTTGTGCTATCATTCTCACCCTCCTTTTCTGAATTAATCTTCCATCGTTAACATGAACTCACTGCTCCCCGTATTTCTTCTAGAACATTTCAGTTGCTGTTGTCCATTTGATCCCACATAGATAGTTCTTCGAAAGAGCACAATGTTCAAGGCAGATGTTATTTACTAATTAAGTTAAACTATTGTTTAAGAAGCCCTGGTGGTGCAGTGGTTGAAGCACTCAGCTGCCAACTAAAAGTTTGGTGGTTCGACTCTACTAGCTGCTCCATGGGAGAAAATGTGGCAGTCTGCTTCTATGGGTCAGTTCTATTCTGTCCTACAGGGCCGCTATGAGCTGGAATTGACTTCATGGCAGTGGGTTTTCATTCTTTGGTTTAAAGAAGACTTCAGGGGATGTTTTTAGCGTAAGGTTTAAAGATTACCTCAGGACAAAAGTTTCAGGGGTTTCATCCAGCCTTTATGGCTCCAGAAAGTCTGGATTCCATGAGAATTTGAACATGGGACTGATCTTTTTTGCATGTATCAGCAGTGACATCATGGGGGGTTTTTCCCTTTCCTTTCCCTTCTGCCAACGTTTGCAGCAAATTGAGAATTCCGTGATGGGTCGATTTTTCAGCTGGAGGGTGTTACGCACAACACATATTGCAGTCCTAAGTGACACAAGCTGTTGGCAAAGGGACACTAATGGTTTGGTAATGGTTTTTTTAAATGGACCCAAAGCTTATCAAAACAAATGTACAACTGGCTAATCCAATTAAGTCTAGAACAAGAGTAAAACCTCAGGTAATGATTCCGTGTACTCCAGAGAACAGGTCTAGGTGCACGCCTCTGACCGACAGCTGGGTCCTGTTCCTTGTCATTGAATAACCACACTGGAATGCAGGTTGTCTTTCTTCAAATAATTCTCATCCTTGGCCTAGAAGAACAATTTCCATGCTGTGCATATAAAATCTTCAAATACAACATGGTGAAATAAACACCCTTTTCCACTTTTTCCTACATCTTTGTGGTTCTTGCATGGGGAATCCCAGCTGCCCCAGGAGAGGGCAGATGTGTGGAAAGGACATTCAGCACTTGGGTTTCAGTACAAAGGGACCAGATGCCTGCAGGAATCTTGGCTGTGGGCTCAGCATGGGAAGAGTCAGACGTCTCCAGGGACGAAAATGTTACTGGCTACTTTGTGTTGTCATACACAGAATTTTGTTTTTGCAGTAGGGATGACACACAGGTCCCAAGGCCACCATCTTGCAGCTTTGGTATCACGTTCAAGTTCAATTTTTAAAGTAATCACATTTAGATCAGCTCTAATCCAGTTGCCGCTGAGTCGACTCTGACTCATGGCGACCCCATGTGCCTCTGAGAAAAACTGTGCTCCACAGGGTTTTTTATAGGGTTCTCAATGGCTAGCTTTTCAGAAGTTGATCACCGGGCCTTTCTTGGCAAGGTGCCTCTGGATGGACTAGAACCTCCAACCTTTCGGTTAGCAGCTGAGTGCTTAACCACTGGGCTCCTTTCTTTCTTTCTTTTTTTTTTTTAGAAAAAAGGTATATAATACAATGTTCTTTGAGAGTCTGATCATTTTATGGGCAAGTGAAAAACTCACTGGTGAGTAATTAAGGATCTGAAAGAAATTCCCCATTCACCATGGCTCCTCATTTTGCATTTAATAACTATATGGAGGAGTATGTGCCCACCTAAAATAGAAAATAAAAAAATCAAAGGAAAATGTCCCTTTAAGGAAAAGATATTTTCACTAGTTTAAACAATTAATTTAAACTATATTTTCATTTTGCTGACGGTAGATCAGTTCTCCTTAGACTTCACTGTGTATAGCTGTAAAAGGAGCTTTGCTTCCATCTGTCTCCCAAGGATTCGATAGGATGCAAAATGATTTCCTTAGAAGAAAAGTGGAATCACACAGCAATTCAAACTATGTTTTTCTTTTATCCACATCTCACAGAACTAAAAATATACATATTTATTTCTAAAAAATATTTCCATTGTACTAATAATTCCTATAATTTACCTTACTTATTCTGTTGTTGTCAGGTGCCTTCAAGTAGGCTCCAACGAATAGCTACTCCACATGTACTACAGAATAAAACATTCCCTGATCCTGTACCATCCTCACCATCGTTGTTATGCTTAAGCCCATTATTATAGCCACTGTGTCAGTCCATCTCATTGAGGGTTTTTGTCTTTTTCACTGACCCTCTATTTTACCAAGCATGATGTCCTTCTCCAGGAACTGATCCCTCCTGATAACATGTCCAAAGTACGTGAGCCTAAGTCTCGCCATCCTTGCTTCTAAGTCACATTCTTGTACTTCTTCCAAGATAGATTTGTTCATTCATCTGGCTGTCCATGGTATATTCAATATTTGCCAACCCCATAATTCAAAGGTGTCAATTCTTCTTTGGTCTTCCTTATTCATTGCCCAGCTTTCACATGCATATGAGGCAACTGAAAATATCATGACTTGAGTCAGGCCCACCTTAGTTCTCAAAGTAACACCTTTGCTTTTTAAGATTTTTAAAGAGGTCTTTTGCAGCAGATTTGCCCAATGCAATGCGTTGTTTGATTTCTTGACTGCGGCTTCCACGGGCATTGATTGTGGATCCATGTAAAATGAAATCCTTGATGACTTCAATCTTTTCTCCATTTATCATGATGTTGCTTATTAGTCCAGTTGTGAGGATTTTTGTGTTCTTTATGTTGAGGTGTAATCCATGCTGAAGGCTGTAGTCTTTGATCTTCATCAGTAAGTGCTTCAAGTCCTCTTCTCTTTCAGCAAGCAAGGTTGTGTCATCTGCATGATACAGGTTGTTAATGAGTTTTCCTCCAATCCTGAAGCCCTGTTCTTCTTCATATAATCCAGTTTCTAGGATTATTTGCTCAGCATACAGATTGCATAAATATGGTGAAAGGATAGAACCCTGCCGTCTAAATTTCCTGATTTTAAATCATGAAGTATCCCCCTGTTCTGTTCCAAAGACTGCCTCTTGGTCTAGGTACAGGTGCCACATGAGCACAATTAAGTGTTCTGAAATTCCCATTCTGTGCAACATTATCCATAATTTGTTATGATCCACACAGTCAAATGTCTTTGCATAGTCAATAAAATACAGGTAAACATCTTTCTGTATTCTCTGCTTTTAGCCAAGATCCATCTGACATCTGCAATCATACCCCTCGTTCCATGTCCTCTTCCGAATCTGGTTTGAATTTCTGGCAGTTCCTTGTCAGTGTACTGTGACAACCATTTTTGAATTATCTTCAGAGAAATTTTACTTGTGTGTGATATTAATCATATTGTTTGATAATTTTCAAATTCTGTTGTATCACCTTTCTTTGAAATGGGCACAGAAGTGAATCTCTTCTAGTCAGTTGGTCAGGCATAGCTATCTTCCAAATTTCTTGGCATAGACGTGTAAGCACTTCTGGCATTGCATCTGTTTGCTGAAACATCTCTATTAGTATTCTGTCAATTCCTGGAGCCTCGTTTTTCGCCAATGCCTTCAGTGCAGCTTGGATCTCTTCCTTCTCTACCATCAGTTCTTGGTCATATGCTACCTCCCGAATTGCGTATTCCTTCCAACTTCTTTTTGATGCTTCCTATGTTATTCAAAGTTTTGCCCACAAAATTCTTTGATATGGCAACTGGGGGCTTGATCTTTATTTTTTTTTTCCAGTTCTTTTAGCTTGAGAAATGCAGAGTGTGTTTTTCCCTTTTGGTTTTCTAACTCCAGGTCTCTGCACATTTCATTATAATACCTTACATTCTCAGGCCACCTTTTGAAATCTTCCGTTCAGCTCTTTTACTTCATCATTTCTTCCATTTGCTTCAGCTATTCTACATCCAAGAGCAAATTTCAGAGTCTCTTCTGACATCCATTTTGGTCTTTTCTTTCTTTTCTGATTTTTAATGGCCTTTTGCTTTCTTCAAGCGTAATGTACTTAATTGTCATTCCACAACTCATCTGGTCTTCGGTCATTAGTGTTCAATGTGTCAAATCGGTTCTTGAGATGGTCTCTAAATTCGGGTGGAATATACTCAAGGTCATCCTTTGGCTCTTGTGAGCTCATTCTAATTTTCCCAAGCTTCAGTTTGAACTTTCATAGGAGCAGTTGATGGGCTGTTCCTGAATTGGCCCCCAGCCTTGTTCTGACTCATAATATTGAGCTTCTCCATTATCTCTCTCCACAAATGTAGTTGATTTGATTCCTGTGTATTCTGTCCATCAAGGTTCATGCATATAAAATAGACTCTGTTTATGTTGTTTAAAAAAAAAAAAAAAAGGTATTTGCAATGAATAAGTTGTCGGTCTTGCAAAATTCTATCATGTGATCTCCATCATCATTTCTACCACTGAGGCTATATTTCCAACTACTGATCCTTCTTCTTTGTTTCCAACTATCGAATTCCAATCACCAGTAATTATCGATACATCTTTATTGTGTGCTTAATCAATTTCAGATTGTAGAAGTTGGTACAAATCTTCAATTTTTTCATTACTGGTTGGTGCATAAATGAAGTTTGAGGTCCCCTATAATTCAGTCTCAGTTTGTATCAGAACGGGACCGAAAAGCTTTTTCCGATACATGTAAAAAACAAACTGATTTGTTCATTATTTTCACTTCATCATATGTTTAGTCAGGACCTCAGTGAACATATTCTTTTAATAGGGTCTCATTCTCACATGGAGCAATGGAAGGTGCGCTGTGCTAGGGTGTAGCACACTGAGGATCTGGTTCCGTCTGCTGTGCAGTTGTGAACAAATAACAGAAAAGCACACCATTTCCTGAAGCCTTACTCTCTGCTAGGAAATTATAGAGTACTGTATGTTATTGTTATTGTTGTGTGCTGTTGAGCTTTTTTTTCTGACTCACAGCCACCCCCCGTGACAGAGTAGAACTGCACCGTAGGGTTTCCTAGGCTGTAATCTTTTTTTTTTTAATCTTTACAGGAGCAGATTGCCAGGTCTTTCTCCCATGGAGAGACTGGTAGGTTCGAACTATCAATATTTCTGTTAGCAGCTGAGCACTTAACCACTGCGCCATTAGGACTTCTGAGCAGGGCACGTAGTTGCTTCAAAATAAATATTTGTTTAATGAATATCTCGGCCTATCTATCTAACTATCCATCCAATATCATTTTTCCTCAAAAGATCTCAAAGCACATTAAAATATAGAAGATGGGTTGGTATTCTAGCTTCTGAAAAAAAAAAAAATAGCTTCTGAATGGGAGCAAAAAATTGAATAATTGATTTTATTAGTTAGGGTGAAGAGATAACAAATGAAACCTAAGTGTCGTCCAAATAAAGGGTGAAGCAAGTACATTCAACTTTGACCTTCAAATGCTTAATCAAAAGTAATAAAAATAAAATAAAAACCTGAATTAAAAGAAGGAAAAAAAAAAGAATTAACAGTCATTACGAAGTTTTATTTTTAGCACATTTTCTTTCATTCTTGTCAAACACTTTGCCCAGGAAGTTTTGTATTCCTTTCCTTCCAGGTTCACAGGAATTAACCCCCTCCAGCCCCCACCCCCCACGCCGCACCCCCACCCTCCACCAAATATGGAGATTGACTTGGGACAAACTTGCTGCCTCAGCTGCTTGTGAGGAAGAATGACAAGCTGTCTCCCTCATTTGCCCCTTAAGTATTTCTTACTTGACTCTACTCCTGGATATAAAATAAATCCAATTTAAAAAAAATGCCTCAAACATTTTGGCCACTTATTTTTTACCCTTTAGAGAGATCCCAGGGTTGAATTCTAAAAGTAAACTTCTTTTTAAAGAGTAACTATGTAAAACTAACATTCAGTTATTGGCGCTTCAGGAAAAAAATAGAAGCAGCAAGGAATAGAGTGGATTACTCCACAGACACGTCTGAGTTTGTTCATCTTATCACAAGGGTTTACTTTACTGAGCAACTTCCTTTTTCGTTTGTTTTCAAGTCAGGTATGTAGAAAGAAAGGAGCCCTGGCGGCAGCGGTTAAAGCGTTCGAGGGCTAACAGAAGGGTCGGCTGTTCGAACCCACCAGTGGCTCAATTAGGAGAAAGTTTTCAGAAGAAGGTTCCAGCTGTTTGTCTCACTGACAGAGTGTAACCTTTTCCTTTGACTACTCTTGGTGTGCACAGGAGCCACGCAGCCGCTCTCACCACAAAACCATTCTCCAGTCCCTTTCTTGGTTGCGGTGGAGTCAACTCTGGCTCCTAGAGGCCCCCTGTGACGAACTAGAACTGCTCATAGGGTTTCATGACCTTTATGGGAGCAGATCGCCAGGTCTCTCACCCTCCAAGCAGCTGGGTTTGTTCAAACCACCAACCTTTTGGATAGCAGCCAAGCACTTAACCACTGCATCACTGGGGTTCTTATACTGCAAGTTGTAACCAAGTTAGAGGCAGCTCCTGCTTCAGCCTGGAGTAATCTTTCCCAACTTGTCTTTAATTCTTCATCTCCATGATTTTCACCAGATAAAGGCCCCAGGTATACAAAGCAAAAACATCCTAGTTGGTATGCCATTGGAGGGCAGATCAAAAGACGGCTTCTACCCGGACATGCTAGAAGACATCCGTAGCACCATGATTTGGGGGCTAATTGAGCTTTAAAATTCATCTTTTTAAAATATAAAAAATTTTTGATTGAAAAAATTACTTTTTACTTTTGCAGCTCTTTCTTCCTTGTCAGAATGACGTTTTGGAACAGCTAATCCAGACCCAGGAGCCCTGGTGGTGGAACGGTTAAGTGCTCGCCTGCTAACCTAAAGGTTGGTGGTTTGAAGCCACCCACCAGCTCTGCAGTAGAAAGACCTGGCAACCTGCTTCCAGAAAGATCACAGCCTAGGAAATACTATGGGGCAGTTCTACTCTGTCACATGAGGTCGCTCTGAGTTGGAATCGACTGTATGACACCCAACAACAACAGTCCAGTCTTGGTCTCCTCTCCATCCTCATCACCCATAACCACATCATTTCTGGTAAAATGAAACTTCACATATGCTACAAGCTGGGAAACCATGTGTATAACACAAAACTTTTCTATCTTACTTCCTCAGGGGCTTCAGTCATCCCTGATAGAGTTTCACAGGCTGTTCTTTGATTGCAATCTTCATTAAATTCCACAGACTTTGATGCTACATTTGAACAGAGCCTTCGAAGAGTTGAGAGTTGCTCTGAGGAACTTAGGGGAGGAGGGTGGAGGCTGGCCGGTAGGCGTGGTGGGTCAGCTATGCCATGAGCACGCTGAGACACTTCCCACAAGGCTGCAGCCAAAGTTGTTGTTGTTAGTTACCGTCAAGTCGATTCTGACTCATCACAACCCCATGTGACAGAGTAGAACTGCCTATGGGGTTTTCTAGGCTGTAATCTGGGTCACCAGGTCTTTCTCACATGGGGCAACTGTGTATGCTCAAATTTAACTGGGTATATATTTAAAAAAAAAAAATCCCTTGCCAGTGAGTTGATTTCAACTCAGAACTGCTCCACAGGGTTTCCAAGGAATGGCTGGCAAATTTGAACTGCTTACCTTTTGGTCACTGCACCAGCTGGGTATAGAACTGCGATTTAATGGATTTTGAACTTTTGTAGCCCTGAACCCACCAGCTATTCCTCAGGAGAAAAGACGTGACAGTTGGCTTCCTTAACAATTACAGCCTTGGAAACCCTATGGGGCAGTTCTACTCTGTCCTATAGGGTTGCTATGAGTTTGAATTTGACTGAGAGCAATACTTTTTTGTGTGTTTGTTTGTTTTTTAAACAGGTTAGTTTTCCTTAGCGGAATTCACATGTATGTTACGTTAATAATACGTCAGTAACATTAATTATTTTTTTAACATTAAGGATTTCTGAAATAATGCTATTATTTATGTTATGCTTATAGTTTTGCTGTCTAAGAAGATTTCTAACAGCTGAAAGTTCTTTAATGATTAAATTTCTTCAATGGCTGAAATCTCTATAAATGTAACAATGCTATGTCAGTGGGAAAGATCCAAGTCTTGTGGTCTGTCTGACTTCCTTCCTTTTTTTCTTCACCTGTTGATCCTGATTTGGAAGAAGTACAGCCAGAGTGCTCCTTGGAAGCAAGGATGGCGAGACTTCATGTCACATACTTTGGACATGTTATCAGGAGGGACCAGTCCCTGGAGAAGGACATCAGGCTTGGTAAAGTAGAGGGTCAGCAAAAAAGAGGAAGACTGTCAAAGAGATGGGCTGACACAGTGGCTGCAACAGTGGACTCAAGCATAACAACGATTGTGAGGGTGGTGCAGGACCGGGCAGTGTTTCATTCTGTTGTACACAGGGGTGGCTGTGAGTCAGAACCGACCCAACTACTACTACAACAGCATTGATCCTGACCATGTGTGGACCCTTGCTGGTAAGGAATTGTTTTCCCTGAGAGTAATGCTTGGTGGTGGTTCATGCTGTTTTATCAGGGATGCAGGACAATAAATAACTATGTGACTTGATGGTATTATTTCCATGGCTATTGTTGTTGCTAGCTGCCATCGAGTCGACTCCAACTCATGTCCAACCTTGTGTACAACAGAACAAAATGCTGTCCAGTCTTGCATCATCCTCATGATTGATGGTACTATCACATCCATCATTGCAGGCTCTGTGCCAGTCCATCTCACCGAGGGTCTCCCTCACCTTGGCTGGCCCTCTCCTTCACCAAACACGATGTCCTTCTCCAGTGATTGATTCCTCCCAATGACGTGTCCAAAGCAAGTGAGTTGAACAATATTCTGTTGTGATCCATAAGGCTTTCACTGGCTAATTTTCGGCAGTAGTTCTCCAGACCTCTCTTCCTAGAATGTCTTACTCTATGGCATGTGTAAAAATGAAGTTAAAGAAAACTTGAAAGTTTTGTAATGGAAGACTATCAGCCATGTTGGGAAAATACCGTTTAAAAGCATTAATATTATTTTCCAAAACAGCCTTGACCAAAAGAGCCTAGAAATCCAAGTTAAGTGTAAGGCCAGGCAAAAGAACAGAGTATTTCTGATTCAAAAAAAAAAAATTGTTGTTGGTGAAAATACACATGGCAAAACATACACCAATCCAACAATCTCTACCTGTACAATACAGTGATATTGATCACATTCTTCAAATTGTGTAATCACGCTCATCCTCCTTTTCCAAATTGTTCCTCTCCTGTCCATATAATCTCACTGCCCCCTAAGTTTTCTATCTAACCATTTGGTCCCATTTAGTAAGTTGTTTTTTTTTTTTCTTTTAAAAAGAACACAAAGTTCATGGCAGACATTCTTTACTAGTTAAACTAGACCATTGTTTGGTTTAAAGACTTCAGGGGGTATTTTTGGTTTAAGGTTTAAAGATTATCTCAGACAGACTTCCGGCCACCATGGCATCATAGAGAAGCACCACACCGTCCATCCACAGCAAAGACCTGAAAAACTAGGTAAAACACAGACAAACGTCATTTCTGGAACCTGACGCTCCAAATGAAGAGATAGATAACTCAGCCAATCACCAAGTGAAATAAGAAACTGACAGAGGATGGAGAGCAAGGAGAGATACCTGCGGAGGACCCCATCAGCTAACATAGCATGGATCTGCCATCTTGGACTGTAGTCGGGGATCAGCAGACGGGGAGCACAGGAAAGTAGCTTCGTGGAACTCCCAGCAGGAGACAGAACACCCGGTAATGAGTGATATACGCTTTCCTCGTCCCCACCGTCTTTCCCTCCCCGACTTCGGCCCCTCTGCTTCCCGCCAGCCGTAGTCTCTCAGGCAGGGAGGCATCTGCTTTGGCCTCAGGCTGCTTGGATTCACTCTGCCCACGCTGGCCAGGCCCCTGAGCTGGTGTTGGTTCTTTTTGTCTCTTTTGGTTTCTTCTGTGCCTCATACCACCTCCCCCTCCTTTCTCTGGAACACCTGGCTCCGTGTGCCATCTTTGCTTTTTCTTGAAAGGCTGTGAAGTCACACTTGACTGGGGAACCACTCCCCTAGCCTGTGACACCGCACTAGTGGGAGCCCTGGGGCTTTTTCTCCCTTCTTTTGCTTTGTTCTGTTTTGTTTGTTTTCTTTTTCTTTTCACAGCTTGGGAGCCATTTCTAGCTGGGCTGCACAGCATGGCTTAGGAGCCACTCCCCAAATCTGCGCAGCTGCATAGGTGAGATTCCTGGGGGCATTTTTTTTTCTTCTTTCTTTCTTTTCTTTTTTTCCTCTTCTCTCTCTTTTTCCCTTTCTGTCTGTCTTCATTTCTCAGATCTCGTCTCTCCACACTTATCTTCTTTTCTTGTCTCCTGAATACCTGGTGCTATGTGACATCTATACTCTCTCTAGCCCAGGCTATCCTGTGCAGCCTGGGAGCCACTTCCCTGGTCTTAGCAGCCCCATTGGTGGGACTCCAGGACTCCTGTGGGCTTTTCTTTTCTAAATTTTTATCTAGTTATTTATTTCTTTCTTGTTCCCTTTTTCTTTTTTTTTCCTTTTTGCTTTTCTCCATTTCTTGGTTTTTCATCACTCCACTCCAACGGAAAGCTCCCTTAGCACTCTGTTTTTCGCTTTCTTTGTTTGCTTGTTTGCTTTTGGCTCCTGTTTTTCTTTCCTCTTTTTCCCATATCCCTATTAGCTCCACATATCACAACCTCCCCCTCTTTCCTGCCTACTTGCACCATGCACTGAACATCACACCCCCAAGCAGCACAGGCACAGCCTACTGGAACCTGCTCAGCACTGATTCCTGGCCCATCCTGTTGGCCGTAGTAGTACGTGCCACAAACAACCCATCCCAGCCCCTCCCTTTCAGTTGGACCTGCCCTGCTGCATCATAGCTGAATGACTGGCCCTGCCCATTGGACAAGGAGGTGGAAAGTATCGTGACTACAGACAAGCAAACAACAAGAAATGCACAGCCTGCCTGCTCAGACATAACCAACAAAACAAAAAATCAGGATGAAACAAATCTACAATCAAGAAACAAAGAAAATAACTACTGAATGTCCAGAAGACAATATCAAAACATATTAAAAAACAGGACAGGATGGGTCCAGTAGACATCCAAAATAAAACACCAGATGACTTTCCAGTAGAAGAAAAGGCACTAGAACTAGTGGACAGGGAATTCAAATCCCTAATATTCATAGCTATCCAAAAGTTGAAGTAAGAAGCAGGGAAAAAAATAGACAAATTCTTGGAAAAGGCAGACATATTCATGGAAAATACAGACAAAAACATGGAACAATTCAGGAAAGTAATACAGGAACAAAATGCCAAAATAAATTCACAACTAGAAATCATACAAAAACAACAATTAGAAATTCAAAAGAAAAACAAGATTTCAGAAATGGACAGTGTCATAGAAAGGCTGAGGAGCAGATTTCAAATGATGAAGGACAAAATCAGTGAAATTGAAGACAAACACTTGGATACAACTGTATTTGAGGAAAAATCAGAAAAAAGAACAAAGAAAAATGAAGAAATCTTGAGAATTATGTGGGATACAATCAAAGTAAAAATTTGCGAGTGACTGGGGTTCCAGAACAGGGAGAGAAAATGGAAAACACGGAGAAGGTCATTGAAGAATCGCTGACAGAAAACTTTCATACTATCATGAATGATGAAAAGCTGACCATCCAAGAAGCTCAACAAACCCTATATAGGATAGACCCCAAAAGAAAAACATCAAGGCATATCATAATCACACTCACTAAAACCACAGACAAAGAAAAAATCCTGCAAGCAGCTTGAGAAAAACAAAAAGTCATATACAGAGGAGAAACGAGACTAAGCTCTGATGATTTGGCGGAAACCATGCAGGCTAGAAGGCAATGGGATGACAGATATAAAATCTTGAAAGAAAATAAGTGCCAACCAAGAATAATATATCCTGCAGAGGTTTTGTTCAAATACACTGGTGAAATTAGGACATTTCCAGATAAACAGAAATTAAGGGAATATGTAAAAACTAAGCCAAACTTAGAAGAATTATTAAAGGGAGTCCTTTGGTCTGAGAACAAACAACACCAGTCCACAGCCTGAATCTAGGATGCAAGATTGTACCAGCCAGATACCAACCTAGGAAATGAACTCTCAAGGACTCTCCAAAACCAAAACAATTGCAACAGGGAACCAAAGAGGTTAACCTGTAAATGACAACAACATCAGAACAACAAACGAGGGAATAAATGGTATAGGTATAGAACTTTCTAATGGAGAGGAAGACGAGGTGATACCAAGTGGTAATGGACTAGTTCAAACCTAGGAAGATAAGGGTAAATTTCAAGGTAACCACAAAGAAAGTTAACAAACCTCCTCATCAAAATAAAGAAGAAAAACATAAAGTCTCAATAAAAACAAAATCTACAAAAAACAAAAGAAATGAAAAAGAAATCCACAAACAAAAGGAACTCAGCACAGAAGAGTAAGAGGAACAAAGAAAACATTTGCACCACACACACACACAAAAGCTCTACAAAATGACAGAAACAAACTCTATGATAAAGAACAAGGATGAATCTGTGAAGCATCTAATGACATGGCTGCATCTGGAGGACATTATGCTGAATGAAATAAGTCAATCACAAAAGGACAAATATTGCATGAGACCACTACTGTAAAAACTCATGAAAAGGTTTATATACAAAAAGAAACAATATTTGATGGTTACGAGGAGGGGGTGGGGATGGAAAAACACTTAATAGGCAAAAGATAAGCAGTAACTTTGGTGAAGGGTATAGACAGTACACAATACTGGGAAAGCCAGCATATCCAGTATAAGGCAAGGCCATGGTAGCTCCATAGACACATCCAAACTCCCTGAGGGACCGAATTGCTGGGCTGAGGGCTGTGGGGACCATGGTCCTGGGGAACATCTAGCTCAATTGGCATAACAGAGTTTATAAAGAAAATGTTCTACATTCTACTTTGGTGAGTAGTGTCTGGGGTCTTAAAAACCTGTAAGCGGCCATCTAGGATACTCCACTGGTTTCACCGCTTTGGGAGAAAGGAATAAGGAAGAAAACTAAAGATACAAGGGAAAGATTAGCCCAAAAGACTAATGGACCACATCTACCATGGCCTCCAACAGACTAAGTCCAGTACAACTAGATGGTGCCCGGCCACCACCACTGACTGCTCTGACAGGAATCACAGTAGAAGGTCCCAGACAGAGCTGGAGAAAAATGTAGAACAAAATTCTAACTCAAAAAAAAAAAAAAAACACCAGACTTGCTGGCCTGACAGAGCCTGGAGAAACCCTGAGAGTATGGCCCCCAGACACCCTTTCAGCTTAGTAATGAGGCCACTTCTGAGGTTCACCCTTCAGCAAAAGGTTGAACAAGCCCATGGTACAAAAGAAGACGAAAGGGGTGCACCAGGTCTGGGGCAGGGACTAGAAGGCAGGAGGGAACAGGAAAACTGGTAATAGGGAACCCAGGGTTGAGAAGGGAGAGTGTTGACATGTCCTGGGGTTGTTAACAAATGTCATACAACAATGTGTGTACTAACTGTTTGATGAGAAACTAGTTTTGTTCTTTAAACCTTCATCTAAATTTCAATTAAAAAAAATTATAATAGAAGTCCTAGCCCAGGCATTAAGAAAACCAAGTGGAATAAAAGATAGAGGAATCGGAAAGAAACAGATAAACGTTTTCAGTTATCGAAAATAAATAGTTAATAAAAAAAAAAAAGGCTATCTCAGACAACAGTCTTGGGGGTTTATGCATCCTCAGCGGCTCCAGAAAGTCTGGATTCCATGAGATTTTTAAATTGTGTTCTGCATCCTCTCCCTTTTGATCAGTATTCTTCTATAGGGTCTTTGATCAGAACATTCAGTAATGGTAGTCGGGCAACATCCAGCTCTTCTGGTCTCATGGGAAATGGGGCAGTTGTTCACGGCGGCAATTAGCCACACATAGAATACCCATGACTGCAAATCAAGTACCTTCCCTTTGAGTCTTTTGCCATTTTCACAAGTCAGTAAGTTGAGTGTTTATTATGTACTTTAATGTGACCTAGAACTGTGTTTGTCTGCTTGAGGATACAAAACAAGATGATGGAACATCTGCTCTTGAAGACTTTCCTATCGCATTCTAATGAGAAAAGCTGTTCCCCTCTTTAAGAGACTTTGTTGTTGCTGTTGGGTGCCCTGGACTCAATTCTGCCTCAAAGCGACCCCAGGAGACAAAGCAGAGCTGCCCCATGGGGTTTTCTAGGCTGTAGTGTTTATGGAAGCAGATCACCAGCTCTTTCTTCTGTGGAGCTGTTAGGTGGGTTCAAACTACCAACCTTTCAGTTAGTGGCTGAGAGCTTAACCACTGTGGTATCAGGTCTCCTTTAACAGACTCCACCCCTAGACTTTTAGCTACCCTCTGAGGAAACAACAAACCACAATCTGTGGGCATAGGTAGGACACCAGATTCTGAACCTTCTCCGTAATTTCTTCTGAAGACAGAAAGTGAGATCACGAAGGGCTTAAATTTTTAAAAGCCTATACCCATTAATTTGAAAACTGCCACAACACAACCGTATTACTCAAATGGGTAAAGAGACATAAAATTTTCCAGGAGAGGAAGTGTAAAAGGCTATTTAGTCTCACTAGCAGTAAACGATAGATAGATCATTTGCCCTATAAACTTAGTAAAGTGTCGAGGGTATGTCAGATTCAGGGCCGCTGAGAGTGAGGTGAGGCGGGTACTTCCACTCCCTGGAAACAGTAGTTAGAGCTGACGCAAGCTTCCCAGAAGATATTTTTTCTAGTATCAAACAACATTGCTTGCAATGCTAGGAATCTTAAAACCATTTAAAGTAAATAATCCAAAATATATTACAGAAAAAAATGGTAACAGCATTTGAAAAAAATGGTAACAGCATTTAAAAAAAAAAAGAGAAAGAAAGAAAAAGAAATACTGCAAGCAAACTAAATGTTTAGCTACTAGGGTATAATTAGTCGGATTTTGTACATGCAAAAGATGAAATATTACATGGTCAAGAAAATGATATTTATGATGAATTTTAAAAACATCGGAAAATGCCTTTGTCGTATTTTTAATTGATAAAGAGTAATATAAATTATATATAGCCTAGGATCAATTATGACCAGATATTAGCAAAAGAACTGAAAAGGAACATACAAACTATGAAAATATGGGCAGTGGTTATCTACAGGACTGTATGAATACAGGGGAGCTTCACTCCCTTTATATTGTCCAGTGTTCTATTACGGTCAGAAAAATTACCAGTCAGAGCATGGTACCAAGACGAGATACTGCAGAAATATTGTTTACCCATTTATTTACTATCAGTCTGGCTTTGGGATAGGTCAATTAATTATTTAAAGCATGAATTTTTAGCTTATCTTAATTAGTAAAGTACATCTGCTGTGAGTATTGTGATCTTTTAAAGAATTATCTGTGTGAGATCAAACTGAGAACAGCAACTCAAAAGGCCAGATGGGAAGCTTAGGGGGCAGTGAGTTTAAGACAATGGTGGTGGGAGAATTTGGAAAAGGACGTCAAGAATGGCAGCACAATGTGAAGAATGTGAACAATGTCACCAATCGTACATGTAGAAATTGTTGAAATGGTGTATCTTTGGCTGTATATTCTTCCACAAAAAGAAAAGAAAAATTTTAAAACAAAAGGTATTGAAGGGAAATCATTTTCTAAAAAGAAATTGGCCCCGTGTGACTCTAATTAAAACAGAAGGGGAGGGGGAGAAGGACAGGCCTGGGGGCGGAGTCACACGCAGGGAAGCAGGCCATGGGAAGAGTCATCTACAGGCAGAGGAACCCGAAGGACTCCCAGCGGCCACCACAGACGGGGAGAGAGACGCGGAATAGCTCCTGTTTCAAAGCCTCTGAGACTGATGTGGGAAAACACATTTCTGTCCTTTAAAGTAATAAATAAATAAAATTTTAAAACAGTGGGCAACTTGGTCAATGGCTGCTGGCTTCCCTAACTTTTGCCCCTGCTACCAACTCAGGGAGCCCTGGTGGTGCAATGGTTAAGCACTTAACTGCTAACTGAAATGCTGGTGATCTGAACCTATCCAGCGGCTCTGTGGGAGAAAGACCGGGAGATCTGCTCCTGCAAAGACGCCACGCACAACAGAAGGAAACGCTGCCCCGTCCTGCGCCACCCTCACAATCATTGCTGTGTTTGAGCCCATTGTTGCAGCCACTGTGTCAACCCATCTCGTTGAGGGTCTTCCTCTTTTTCACTGACCCTCTACTTTACCAAGCATGGTGTCCTCCAGGGACGGGTCCCTCCTGATAGCATGTCCAAAGTACATGAGACGAAGTCTCGACATCCTCACTTCCGAGGAGCACTCTGGCTGTATTTCTTCCAAAAGTGACTTGTTCGTCCTCTGGCAGTCCTTGGTATATTCAGTATTCTCTGCCAACACCATAATTCAAATTCATCAATTTTTCTTTGGTCTTCCTTAGAAAAGATTACAGCCTAAGAACTCTGTGGGGCAGTTCTACTCTGTCACATAGTGTTGCCAGGAGTCGGAATCCACTCTGCAGAACCTGACAACAGTAACTATATCTCTGTGTCTACACCTGTGGAGCCCTGATGGCTGCTAACTGAAGGCTGGCAGTTCGAACCCACCCAGTGGCTCCAAGGGAGAAAGACCTGGCCATCTGCTCTACTAAAGACTACCGCCTAGAACATCCTCTGAGGCAAGTTTGCTCTTCCACATGGGTTGCTGTGAGTCAGAGTTGGCTCGACAGTGCCCAGCAACAAGAGCTCAAGGCCAGGGACCTGTTAATAAAACCTCCAAGAGTAGAATTCAGATTTCTCAAAGGTAGAGTCCTGCTTCGTATTTAAGGTAAGTTCTCGATCATGCTAACGTTCCCCTGTTGGGTGGGGGTTGAATTGGAGAATACCTGTGGCCCTTGAATTTTTATGAAATTTATATAAATTTTTTAGGGAGCAGCTCTGTGGCATTTCTCAGAATCTCAAGGAGTATAGGATCCAAAAAAATGTTAAGAACTTCCGATCTAATGTTGCATGCGGGAGGCTATCATGTTGAAGACAAAAAAATTTAAAAAAACCAGTACAGGTGTTTAACCTTGTCTACCACGGACTGCCAGAGACAGTAACCGCGAGTCTCGGAGGAAGGACATCTCGTCTACCACGGACTGCCGGAGACAATAACTGCGAGTCGAGGAGGAAGGACAGCCGGAATGCTCTCTAGAAGCGATCATGGCAAAGCTTCATCTTGCTTACTTTGGGTATATCACCTGCAAAGATCAACCACTAGAAAAGGACATCATGCTTGCTGAAGGAGAGGGTCAGTAAAAAGAGGGAAACCTTCCATGAGACGGATTGACACAGCGGTGGCAACAATGGACTCGAGCCTAACAAGGATTGTGAGGATGGCTCAGGACCAGGCAGTGTTTTGTTCTGTTGTACGTAAGGCTTATAAAAGTGGGAACCGACCGGAGGGCAACTAACAACAACAATTTTGTTATGGCCAAGAATTAATGGTCATTCTTGTACCTCTAAGTAATAAGAACATTTGAATTCTAAACGAATTGACCAGCTAAAATAAAAACAATCTTTTACTCCACCAATATCCTCCCTGCCAGCTCCTCTGCACTGGTTAATTTTGATGGAAAAGCAAAGCCTAATGGGACCTTTTCAGACGATGGAGCAATTACCACCTAGGAGATGTCTTTCTGCTACAGGGAAAGTGCTCCTTTATTTTGGCTTTCCCATTTTTCTTCCAGTAATGAGGCCAAGAAACGCTGTTTACCCAACTGGGAGCTGGCCGGCTTTTGGGGGCAGCCATTCGAGAAAGGGCTGATTTGAAATGAGAGAAGAGGGAAACATTAAGCTAAAAATAAAATGAATTCAGAGCTTCGACTCTCTTCAGGGGTCTCTTGGGTGCCATAGTTAGGTTAATGGAAGGCCCAAGGGCTAAGGTTGTAAGTCAGTGCCACTTGGCTCCTTCAGGGCAAGCCGCTGGGCGGACTGTGTCAGCAGACACTGCACTTGACCACGGAGACCTGGAATAAACCAGGGCATAAAATGACCTCCACCTGCCCCTGACAGAGGAGAAGCTACTGCTCCGATGAGACCAGGTCACGTGGAAAGATCTGTACCTTTCTTTGACACCAGGACTTCTTGCAGATTTTCTGGGAGTGGCTTTTTACCTCATTGCCGTCAAGTTGATTCCGGCTCATAGGACCCTGCAGGACAGAGGAGAACTGCTCCATAGGGTTTCCAAGGCTGTAATCTTTATGGAAGCAGACTGCCACGTCTTTCTCCCAAGGAGCAGCTAGTGGGTTTGAACCACTCAATTTTCGGTTAGCAGCCGAGCACTTAACCACCGTGCCACCAGGGGTCTTCCTCTGGGAATGGCCAGCCACTGATAGAAGGAGAAAACCTTATAGGGCACCTCCAACGATCTCGGGTGAAGCGGCTGTTTTTTCTCTGGGTTCAGTTCTTGCTGCTGCTTTAATGTTACTAGGTGGTGCAAATGGTGAAGTGCTCGACAACTGGAGAAAGGTTGGCAGTTAGAACCCACCCAGAGGTGTCTCGGAAGACTGGCCGGGCGACCTGCTGCCGAAAGGTCACAGCCAAGAAAACCCTGTGGAGCTCAGTTTTATTCTGCACCCATGGGGTCACCATGAGTTGGAATTGACTCGATGGCAACCAGCACACACGTACACAATATATTCATCAGGGCTTGCCACATAGAATCACAACACTTGTGGGTCAGGAGTGATCCTAGACATCATTTTAATCTGTTGTTGTGTGCTGTCAAGTTGATTCTGATTCACGGCAGCCCCATGTGACAGAGTAGAACTGCCCCACAGGGCTTCCTAGGCTACAATCTTTACAGAAGGAGATAGCCATGTCTTTTCTCCCATGGAACTGCCGGGAGGGTTTGAATTACCAACCTTGCAGTTAGCAGCTGAGTACTTAACAGCTGAGTCACCAGAGCTCCTTTATTTTAGTCTAGGAGTTATTAAACTGAGCTAGAAAGAAGACCCTTTGGTAATATCAATATGTTACTGTTATTAGTTGCCTTTGATTCATAGCAACAGAACAAAACACTGCCTATCTTCACGATCGTTGGTGTGCTCAAGTCCATAGTTTCAACCACTGTGCATTGTGAGTGTCTACATATTGGAGAGTAGTTGGTTGTGATCCAAAGGGTTTTCATTGGCTGATCTCAGAAGTAATCTCCAGGACTTTCTTCCTGGTCTTAGTCTGGAAGCTCCACTGAAACCTGTTCACCATGGGTGATCCTGCTGGTATTTGAAATAGCAGTGGCACAGCACACAAGCATCACAGCAACATACGGGCCCCCACAGTAGGACCAACTGACAGATGGCTGGTGGGATAGCAATATAGCATAATGGGTAAGAACAGACACTCTGGAGCCAGATCGCTTGGGTCTGAATGCTGGTTCCATCATTTAACATTTCTGTACCTCAGTGTGCTCATCTGCAAAATGAAGACGGTAAAGTACAGTGAGACCTGTGACAGGACTACCTCGTTTTTCTGGGCCTCACAAGTTTTCTGTCTTTGACGGGGTGCAGTCTTACCATTTGTTATCACTCTGTGTTGATGGGAAATATTTGAGTTTTCCTTCTCTGCCAGGTCCCGGCTTTTGCAGGCTTTCCTGTATCTCCCTCACAGGGTGTCGTAAAGTGCTTTGAAGAGTATCTGACAATCAGTAAGTGCTGTCTGACGTTTGTTCACATCGTCAAAGAATTCCACAAAGTTCTACACAATATTAGTTGTGTGGGTTTTAAGATTTTTACCAACCCCAGTAAAATCCATGTCTGTTTAACAAGGGGCCATCATACCTGTGGAGCGCATTATCAGTTCAGTCTCCTTGGACCATTCGCAGTTACCAGAAGTAAGTTCTCTCCTCCACAGCATTTGTTCCACAGTGTGGGAATTAATATCATCCATTCATTCATTCAGCATCTACTGAGCACCTACTCTGAGCTGCCCTGTGGCCCTACCATGTACTTCTCTAGATACTGAAATACAGCCATTAATAAAAGGTAAAAGCCCTCGTGTACCCTACATCCAGTGTAGTTCCGAGCTTTAAATCTGCTATTTTTTAACAGA
This sequence comes from Elephas maximus indicus, assembly GCF_024166365.1. Classification (NCBI taxonomy): domain Eukaryota; kingdom Metazoa; phylum Chordata; class Mammalia; order Proboscidea; family Elephantidae; genus Elephas; species Elephas maximus. The sequence continues at coordinate 96,427,581 of NC_064832.1, forward strand.
GGAGCCCTTGTGGTGCAGTGGTTAAGCGTTCACCTGATACCCAAAAGGTCAGCGGTTCAAACCCACTAGCCACTCGGCAGGAGAAAGATGTGGCAGTCTGCTTCCACAAAGATTTACAGCACTGCAAACCCTATGGGGCAGTTCTACTCTGTCCTATAGGGCCGCTATGAATGGAATCGCCTCGACAGCAATGGGTTAGGTGTTTTTTCTTTTGTTGTTGTTTTTTGGTATTGTTTAGCAGGAGCATCCCTGCTGATTGCCAGGTCCCATGACACGCCCCCCATCACATCAGACTTAGAAAATTCTCCTTCACTATACAGTTCTAAATGGTTAAGCACTTGGCTGTTCACCGAAAGATCGGCAGTTTGAACTTACTTGCTGCTACGCAGGAGAAAGACCCAGAGATCTACTTTTGCAAAGATTTCAGGCCTGGAAAACCCTGTGGGGCAGTTCTACTCTGTCGTGGAGTCTCTATGAGTCAGAATTGACTCGACGGCAATGTTTTTGATATAGTTCTAAATGGTTAAGCACTTGGCTTTTAACCAAAAGGTTGACCGTTCAAACCCACCCAGAGGCCCCACAGGAGAAAGACCTGGTGATCTGCTCCTGCAAAGATTACAGCCCAGAAAACCTTATCCGGCAGTTCAGCTCTGCCTCATGGGGTCACTATGAGTCGGAATCGACTTCCCAGCTCCCAACAACAACAACGATCGCATACGGTTCTAAAAATGTCCGGAAGATGTACTTGCCTGTCAAACTAGAGAATTCCAAAACCCCGTGGTTACACAAAGGCACCAGCTGCTCTGCCTCTGACTAAACCATGTTCCTCCCAGCCCGTTGGGGCCTCGCCCCCGTCCCCACTTTCCCCTCTTGTCACACTCAGTGCGCCCTGTCCCAGGAGCTACGGGGACAAATGAGGACAGACGTGATGATAAAGGAAGGAGGGTCCTGGCTATGGTTGGGTTACGGGAGGAGAGATGATGCGTCTCGAGAATTTGAGGGTCCGTACTCCCCCTTGGTACGCCTCACACCTGCTGGGATGAACGTGTCTGGTTTTGTCTCTCTTCCACGCTCTCCTGCTTGTGCCCTACGGTGTCCGGAAACATCCGCTTTGTTCTCTCAGAGCTTTACACACTCGGTCTGCTGTCAATTTATGTTCACGTTGTGGTTTGTATAAACGTGTAGTTGTCGTTGGTTGCCGTAGAGTCAATTCAACTCATGGAGACCCAAGTGTGCAGACCAGAACTGCTCAGTAGGGTTTTCAAGGCTGTGGCCTTTCCGAAGCATTTCGCCAGGCCTGTTGGAAACCCTGGTGGTGTAGTGGTTAGGAGCTTGGCTGCTAACCGAAAGGCTGGCAGTTCAAATCCACCAGGTGCTCCTTGGCAACTCTACGGGGCAGTTCTACTCTGTCCTGTAGGGTCGCTGAATCCGACTTGTCGGCAATGGGTTGTCTTGGGGGGGTCCTCTGAGGTGCCCCATGGAGGGTTGAACCGCCACCTTTCAGCTAGTACAGGTAGCCCCTGACTTACAACAGGGCTCCAATCGGATTACTCTGTCCTAAGTCCGCGCTGATGTAATTTGAATACCTAACTTTTTTTTTTTTAGCTTTCATTATTGTTGCCTTTTATTATCAGTATCTTTATAAAAAATCCCACCTTTATTTGTCTTTGGGGGTTGGAAACATTACACATAAACCTAGAGATATGATGACGTCAGCGAATTTGCCCCAACGTTGTAGGCGATACATGACTAATCATGGATGTTAAGAAAAGGACGGTTGTAAGCGCGCTTTGTCTTAACTCAGACATGGCCCAAGTCGGGGACCACCTGTAGTCGAGGACATAACCGTTTGTACCACGCAGACAGTCCTAAAGGAGCCCTCGTGGTAAGCTCGGCTGCAGGCCGAAAGGTTGGCAGTTCCAAGCCCCCCAGCTGCTTGGCTCCATGGGGCAGTTCTACTCTGTCACACGGGGCGACTGTGAGTCGAAATTGACTCGACGGCAGCCAACAAGGACAAGTCGGCTCATCACTGTAAGGGCACCTCTACCTGCAGGCCACGCCCTCCTTTAGGTAAGTGTTTGCTCAGCCTCAGGGGTATAGAGGGTGGGGACAGAAAAACTAAAAACAGCAGCAACGATTACAGAGTCTCACTGAGTGTTACAGCCACGGCGCTAGGCGCTTTATCACTCATTATTTTATGCAATTCTCACTGCAAACCTAGGAGGCTAATGCTATTCTTACCTCACTTTTTATCCATGAGGAAGCACTGAAAAAAGTGCCATTTCCCAAAACTAGCAAGTGGCAGAGCGTGAATATAGCCTAAGTCTGCGCTCGCAATTAAAGCCGTGGTCATCCCGTGGATTTCTACTGGAAGTGACCCTGTGTGATAGACTAGAACTGCCCTACAGGGTTTCCTAGGCTGTCACCTTTACCAGACCAGATGGTCAGCTCTTTCTCCAGTGAAGCTGCTGGGTGGGTTCGAACCATCAGCCTTTCAGGTAGCAGCTGAGTGCTTAACCACTGCGTCACCAGGGCTCCTTGGAATATGACTACAGGTTTGTAATTTACCTAGCCTGAGCTTGGTGTAGGGAGCCCTGGTGGCACAATGGTTAAAGCACTCGGCTGAGAACTGAAAGGTTGGTGATTTCAAACTGCCAGTGTCTCCTCAGGAGGAAGACGTGGCAGTCTGCTTCAGCAAAGATTTACAGCCTTGGAAACCCTTTGGGGTCATTGTGAGTCAGAACCGATTCCACAACAATGGGTTTGGTGTTTTGGTTTGGTTGGGCTTGGCGAATCGCACGTAAGTGCTGAGAAAACATTTGTTTTCCATCTCATACTCCTCCCCTGACCTCCTAAAAATGTCTCCAAAGGTCATGTTACCTTCTTTGTCTATGTGGTATGGATTTACTATCAACCAAATTCTTAAAGTTTTTTTCTCAAGATCTTCTAACTGTTGTTGTTGTTAAGTGCCATTGAGTCGGTTCCGACTCACAGCGACCCTACAGGACACAGTAGAACTGCCCCATAGGGTTTCCAAGGAGTTACTGGTGGATTTGAACTGCTGACCTTTTGGTTAGCAGCCGAGCTGTTAACCACTACACCACCAGGGTCCAGATCTTCTAACTAGTACCCGTGTACTTACCCTTGTGGACCAGAGTAACTGACGTTGTACTCATCACTGTTTTACTTCTCTCTAGGCAGATTCAGCTCATCATTCCAACGCGTTAAGATCTGTTTGTATTCTGATGCTGCTGACACACACGACATTGTTCTCTTTGACTTTACGTGCAGATGTTTGTTCAACACGCCTTTAGTGAAGACTCTGATAAGGCCAAGGACGCGCTTTGTTGTAAGCCACCAGATTCCTCCCTCTAGGTTGCCATGTTCACGCTTCCTCTAAATTTGTTCGTTCGGCCAGCTGCTAATCTGCCTTTACATTAGCTAGGCCCCTATTTCTTCATCTTGTTTCCAATGAGACCATGAAGGATTTATAAGATGGTTCTGCTGACATTCACATGTATTTCATCTATCACATTTCCTTAAACTACTGTCTAAAACTAATTCGACCGGATTCAATTTGGTTGGAAGTGATTTGACAAAAAGCAATTTTGTCAACAAGCCCATTTTGTCAAACCAATAATCTAGTTAACTGGGAGTAATGGCAATTAGTGATTTTTCAAAGTTGGTCATTTTTTGTGTACAACTAGACAGATTTGCTACCATTTTATATTTTTAGGTCCACATTTTTCTTTTTCCCACTAGTGCGATTTTTTTCTTTCTAGTTTATTTTCATCCAGTTATTCCTACCAAGCCTTGCTAACGATAGAGAATAATTGAAACAATCTAAATGTGTAGCAATTAAAGACTGCGAATGCCCGACCACTGATGGACTGATTTAAAAAATTATGCTAGGTTCCAAATACCATATGGTAGGTGAAATGACAAATGTAACAAACCAAACCCAGTGCCGTCGAGTCAATTCCGACTCATAGCGACCCTATAGGACAGAGTAGAACTGCCCCCATAGAGTTTCCAAGGAGCACCTGGTGGATTTGAACTGCCAACCCTTTGGTTAGCAGCTGTAGCATTTAACCACTATGCCACCAGGGTTTCCGTGACAAATGTAGTCATAAAAAAGGCATATAAATGACCATCGCACACTGATGTCAGTTTTGCTTGAATGGGATCATGATTTTAAATTTATTTTTTGGTTTGTGTTTATTATTTTTCCTTAAAGAGCATGTATTGTTCCAAAAGCCTAAAATTAAAAAAATCCTAATTGTAGACAACTGTTCAACCCCTTTATTAGTTTCAAATAATTAGTTTCTATTGTTGGATTTAAGCAGCCATGGTAGCACAATGTTTAAGCGCTCCACTACTAACCAAAAGTTGATGGTTCAAACCCACCCAGAGACGCTGTGGAAGAAAGACCTGGTGATCAGCTCCCGTAAAGATCACAGCCTAGAAAACCCTGTGGGGTGGTTCTGCTCTGTCCCGTAGGGTCACTACGAGTCAGATTCAACTCACAATTACAATGATGACAACAACAACATTGTCGGCTCCTTCAGCTGTCTCCTAAGCAGTTCCTTTAATTGTTAAAACTTTTCACAAACAACACAGAGTAATTAAGGAGGAATTCAATATACATCAGGATAAAAATAAAATTTCTGAAAAACGTAAAATAATGTTTAGAGATCCCTGTAGCCCTGTAAAGCTGCCCCATGCTGTATGATAATTGCCCATCTTGGAATCTAATGGCTGTTGGGCGTATTTATTTTCAGCCAGTTTGTTGTATGGGCCAATTTGCTTTTGACCAAATTATTTTTGGCCCAAATAGCATGCTGTCTCTCTGTCAGGCTAGGACTACATTAAAGGGAAAAATGTCATTATTGTGGCCATTTCCTTTTTAGTGCATCTATGCTGGATTCTAGGTGCCCTGGTGGCACAGTGGTTAAGCACTCAGCTGCTAACCTCAAGGTTGGAGGTTTGAACTCACTAGCTGCTCCTCAGGAGAAAGATGTGGCAGTCTGCTTCTGTGAAGATTACAGCCCTGGAAACCCTACGGGGCAGTTCTGCTCTGTCACGTGGGGTTGATATGGGTGGGAATCGCCTCGATGGCAGCGGGTATGCTAAATTCTGGGGCCACTGGCATTCTGTTTTGGCTGATCTACAAACCATCTTTTAATAACCCATGCTAGAATCTTGCCAATCTGAGAAAATTTAACACTATCCGTAAGTTCCTTTAGAAGCTTTCTAAAGACCCCAGAGCAGCTCTGGTGGTACAAATGGTTAAGCACTTGACTGCTAACCAAAAGGTTGGCGGTTCAAATCCACACAGAAAGAATCACAGCCATTGAAAATGTTACGAAATGCAGTTCTACTCTGACACACATGGGGTCTCTGTGAGTCGGAGTCAACTCAGTGGTAACTATGAGGGAGCCCAGGTGGTGCAACAGTTAAGCACTCAGCCGGTAACAAAAAGGTTGGTGGTTTGAACTCACCCCGTGGCTCCATGGGGGAAAAACTTGGTGATCTGCTCCCGTAAAGGTTATAGCCTAGAATATCTTTGGGGGTGTTTCTACTCTGTTACATGGGGTCGTGATGAGTAGGAACTAACTCAATGGCACCCACTAACAACAACAAAGACACCGATAAGGAACAGCATCCATCTTGAAAATAAACGCTGACATACTCACCTGAGTGCTGTCCAAACACTTCAGTCCAACAGATGTGGGGTCGGTTTTCCAGGAAATTCCTCAGCATCTCCACCCCCGTGTATCTCTGCAGAACCACTCTTAGAACACTGCAGACATTTCATGTTCTCCAGCCCTACAGACTTCCAAATGGTGTTCTTCCCAGGACCAATCTTACCAAAGCTGTACTGTCTACCAACAATGAAAAAGGAAGACCAAAGAAGAATTGGCACATTCAAATTGTGGTGTTGATGAAGAATATTGACTATACCATGGACTACAGGAAGGGTAAACAAATCTGTCTTGAAGGAAGTACAGCCAGAATGCTCCTCAGAGGTGAGGATGGCAAGACTTTAATTTGGACATGTTATCAGGAGGGACCTGTCCCTGAAGGACATCATACTTGGTAACGTAGAGGGTCAGTGAAAAAGAGGAAGACCGTCAACAAGATGGATTGACACAGTGGCTGCAACAATGGGCTCAAACATAGCAATTGTGAGGATGGTGCAGGACCAGGCAGTGTTTCATTCTGTTGCACACAGGGTACCTACGAGTTGGAACCAATGCAATGGCCCCTAACAACAAGATTTTCAGTTATTCCTTCAGGCTTTTATTCATTCAAGAAAAATGAAAAGTGAAAATAACAAAAATAAAGGGAACTATTTGCTCTGGGAAGCCCTTGTGACACAATGGTTAAGAGCTTGGGCGCTAACCAAAAGGTCGGAGTTCCAATCTACCAACTGCTCCTTGGAAACCCTATGGGGCAGCTCTACTCTGTCCTATAGGGTTGCAATTAGTTGGAATGGACTTGATGGCACATAACAAAAACAACACTTGCCCTACAGACCAATGACTCATTCTTTAAATGTGAGTTCCATATTGGTGGTGATTTCGCCAGGGTTTGGTTGTTGACAAAGACAGAAGCTTCTTATTCCTAGTGGTTATAATTCTGGTGGAGCTCCTAAGCTGCTAACCAAAAGGTCGGAGGTTCAAGTCCTTTCAGAGACACCTAAGAAGAAAGGCCTCCTGAGCTACTTCCAAAAAATCAGCCATCGAAAACCGTCTGGAGCACAGTTCTTCTCCGACACATGGGGTTGCCGTGATTTGAAGTCAACTCCATGGCAACTTTTTTTTTTTATACTTCCAGTATCTTTGTTTACCTTTTGGGGAGCTGACCCCCCCAAAAAGAAGATAGAGTCTGAGCGCAGCTATGAGTAAAAAACCAAAACCACACCAACTTCAGTGTGTCTTTCAGTAGGGGAGATCTAGTCTTTGATAAAAAGAAATATAGAAATAGGAGATTTTTGTTCTGTTCTCTGAATAGGAAATTTTTCCTGAATTTAACATAGGCAATTTATCTCACTTCATTCCTCCGCCCCATTTTATTAGAATAAGCAAATAAATTACTGAGCATGGTGCTGATGTAGTTTCTGGTTCATGAAGTTAACACAGTCCCTAAATATGTATTCTTACCTACAGGCTATTTGGAGCCCCGCTGGTGAGAAAGTGGTTAAGAGCTCAGCTGCTAACCAAAAGGAGGCAGTTCGAATCCACCAGCTGCCCCTTAGAGACACTATGGGGCAGTTCTGCTCTGTCTTTTAGGGCCGCTTGGATTGCAGACGTGTGGAAATGTTGCCAAGCTAAAAACAGCACTTTCAGCAGGCAGATGCACACGTGGGGATGTGGTCCAAGCCCACTGCCTGTCCTCTGCAGCCCAGCATCCTGGCATCCTTGCCATGCTAAGCAAACAGCCCTACTCCACTTCCTCAGGAACCTTCACCGTTCTGCTTGAGCCCTTTTAAAAATGTGTGTGAACACAATGGAATACTACACAATGATAAAGAACAACAATGAATCTGCAAAGCACCTCACGACATGGATGAATCTGGAGGGCATCACGCTGAGTGAAATAAGTCAATCACAAAAGGGCAAATATTGTATGAGACCATTACTGTAAAAACTCATGAAAATGTTTACACACAAAAAGAAACAATCTTTGCTGTTTATAAGGGAGGGAGGGGTGGAAGGAAGGGTCAGACAGCACACCACTGGGGAAGCCATACAACTTGTACAAGGCAAGGTCATGGAAACTCCATAGACACGTCCAAACTCCCTGAGGGACGGAACTGCTGGGCTGAGGGCTGTGGGGACCGTGGTCTCCTGGAACATCTAGCTCAACTGGCCTAACACAGATTATAAAGAAAATGTTCTACATTCTACTTCGGTGAGTAGTGTCGGGGGTCTTAAAAGCTTGTGAGTGGCCCTCGAAGATACTCCACTGGTCCCACCTCATCAGGAGCAAGGGAGAATGAAGACAACCAAAGACACTAGAGAAGGATTACTCCAAAGGACTAATGAACCACAACTAACCCAGCCTCCACCAGACTGAGTCCAGTACAACTAGTTGGGGCCTGGCTACCACTGCTGACTGCTCTAACAGGCATCACAATAGAGGGCCCAGGACAGAGCTGGAGAAAAATGTAGAACAAAATTCTAACTCACAAAAAAAGACCAGACTTACTAGCCTGACAGAGACTAGAGAAACCCAGAGAGTACAGCCCCAGGATACCCTTTTAGCTCAGTAATGAAGTCACTCCTGAGGTTCACCCTTCAGCCAAAGATTAGACAGGCCCACAAAGCAAAACAAGACTTAATGGGCACACCAGCCCAGGAGAAAGGACAAGAAGGCAGGAGGGGACAGGAAAGCTGATAATGGGAAACCCAAGGTCCAGAAGGGGAGAGTGTTGCCATGTCTTGGTGTTGGCCACCAATGTCACAAAACAATATGTGTACTAATTGTTTAATGAGAGACTAATTTGCTCTGTAAACCTTTATCTAAAATACAATTAAAAAAAAATCAAAAATAAATAAATAAAAAAGTGTGCTAAGACTAGAAAGAAGTAGTCACCAGAGAAGGATAAAAATACTCTGACAGAAAGCCACTCTCAGTTCCAGAGACCCCCACATCCTTGGGTCATGTGGCTGGTGGGGATGTTTTCCTCTCTCGAGGCCAAAGGTAGCAACATTCTAATCCTCAGAGTGAATGAGTCCCTCGCCTCAGTGGTGCACAGCTCATCAGTTATGTGTCAAAGGGTAGACTCAGGGAAATACTTGGGCCAGGTAAGTAAGCTTAGACCTAGAAGGGTTTTAAAAAGTATGAGGGAAGGGGAATGAGTTTTAGGCCAGGCCTCCCTCAGCTCCTCTTTCAGACTTGAGATGGGGGTCCTACCTCCTCTGGAGTTTCCCTGCTCCATCTAAGAACAGGAGGGAGCCTGCATCACAGGTATATGCCCTGAGGGCTTATATATAAATGCAAACTGCTATAAAAAGGTACTGCCTCTCTCACCCTTTTCTTGCTCCCCACATCATGGTCACTCTTTGCTGTTGAATTTGCGTTCTCTAGCGCATGTGGAAAGGAGCCCTGGTGGCACCACGGTTGAACGCTCGGCTGCTAACCAAACCCGCCCAGTGGCTCCACAGAAGAAAGGCCTGGTGATCTGCTCCTCTTAAGATCACAGCCTAGAAAACCCTATGGGAACAGTTCCGGTCTGTCACGTGGGGCCGCCATGAGTTGGAATCTACCTGATGGAACCCAACCATAATAATAAGTTATTTCTGGGTATCCCGATCTTCCCTTGAGATCTCCAAAGCCCTTTAATAGTGCCTATGTCTTTTCCTTTAAGGTCTCCAGAGCTCAAAAAGGAGATTCTAACCATAAGTAAGAATGCACAAACACCAGAAGGTAAACTAGATAATTGGGGGCTCTGAAAAATTAAACACTTATGCTCGTCAAAATACTCACCAAAACAGTAAAAAAGAGGACCTACGGACTGGGAAAAAATTTTTGTCTATGACATATCCAACAAGGGTCTGATCTCTAAAATCTATAAGATACGGCAACACCTCAACAACAAAAAGACAATTCAATCAAAAAATGGGCAAAGGATATGAACAAACGCTTCACCAAAGAAGATATTTGGTGGCTAACAGACACATGCGGAAATGCTCCCGTCATTAGACATTAGAGAAACGCAAATCAAAACTACAATGAAGTATCATCTCACTCCGACGTTCCTGGCACTAATAATAATAAAAAAAAATGTTGGAGAGGTTGCGGGGAGCTTGGTACTCTTGTGCACTGCTGGTGGGAATGCAAAGTGATACAATCACTATGGAAAACAATATGGTGCTTCCTTAAAAAGCTAGAAATAGAAACACCATACAATCCAGTAATCCCACCCCTAGGAATATATCCTAGAGAAATGAGAGCCATCACACAAATAGATATATGCACACCTATGTTCACTGCAGCATTGTTCACAATAGCAAAAAGGTAGAAACAACCTAAGTGCCCATCAAGAGATGAATGGATAAGCAAATTCTGGTACATACACACAATGGAACTCTACACAATGATAAAGAATGAGGATGAATCTGGGAAACATCTCACGCCATGGATGAACCTGGAGGGCATTATGCTGAGTGAAATAAATCAATCACAAAAGGACAAATATCTTATGAGACCACTCTTATAAAAACTCAAAGGTTTACACACAGGAAAAAACAATCCTCCATGGCTATGAAGGAGCGGAGGGGTGGGGAGGGGAAATCACTAACTAGATAATAAAAAAAAAAGACAAGTGTTAAATTCAGTGAAGGAAAAGACAACACACAATTGGAGGAAGTCAGCACAACTTGACTAAGGCAAGGTCATAGAAGCTTTCCAGACACATCCGAACACCTTGAGGGACTGAGTTACTGGAGCTAAGGGCTGGGGACCATAGTCTCAGGGGACATTTAAGTCAATTGGCATAACATAGTTCATTAAGAAAATATCCTACATTGTATTTTGGAGAGTAGCATCTCCAGTCTTAAAAGCTTTCGAGCGGCCACATGAGACACATCTATTGATCCCATTGTGTCTTCTGCAAAGGCAAATGAAAAAAAAAAACCAAAGACATAAGTAAAACATTAACCCAAAGGACTAAAGGACCACATCCACCACAGCCTCCACCAGCCTGAGCCCAGAAGAACTAGATGGTGCCTGGCTACTAAATGGTTGTATCATTTTGCATTCCCACCGCTCTATGATAGGGATCACAATAGAGGGTCTTGGACAGAGAGGGAGAAAAGCATAGAACAAAATTTAAATTCACGAAAAAAAGCCAGACTTACTGGCCTGACACGGACTGTAGGAATCCCTGAGACTATGGCCCCCAGCCACCCTGCTAACTCAGAACAAAAGTCACTCCCAAAGTCGACCTTTCAGCCAAAAATTAGATAGGCCTATAAAACAAACAATAACATACATGAGGATCGTGCTTGTTAGCTCAATGATGTAGATGAGATCGAATGGGCAACACCTGCCCAAAAGCATAGACAAGAAGGCAGGAAGGGACAGGGAAACTGGACAAATAGACCCAGGGAACCTGGGGTGGAAAGGGGGAGAGTGCTGACACATTGCTGGGATTGTCATCAATGTCACAAAACAATGTGTGTATAAATTTTTGAATGAGAAACTAATTTGTGCTGTAAACTTTTACCTAAAGAGCAATGAAATTAAAAAAAAAAGGATACAAGCTGTACGCAAAGAGAAAATAAAGGTGATTCCACATTTTACTTTTTCCCACAACGGACACATATTGCACACCATTACCGTCTTATAGTTCACATGGATAGCTAAAAGCATCTAATATTCCACCCTTAGAGTCAGGCCACACTTGAAGGGGAACATGAAAAGTTCCCAGAGATGTCCACAGAAAGACTGGATTTCATTAACAGCATCAGCCAGGCAATTGTGTGATACACAGTTGAACTCGTTCTGCTTTATTTTCGTCTGACACGTCTCTGGCTCTTGGTCTGCCCTCTGATCGAGTCTTACTTCCCAGTACAGTTTGCCGCCATTACAAGCAGCTGGCCTGAGCACAGCAACACCTGAACCCAGAGGATTCTCTAGGTGGCGCAGAGTCCTGCCAACAGGATCTCAGCAGCAGGGCTTAACCCGTGCCGTCCATACTCAGTGAGGACCCAGGAACACTCAGAACAGAGACTCACGGGCCCTGACTGACATTCGACCACAATTCCATGGGGGTTTTCTCTCTCCAGGATTGGTCCTGTGCACAGACCCATTTCCAAATCGCAGAGATAATCTGATTCTCTTTCAACGCACCCTGGTAACACTGACTGAGAGCTGAAAGCCCAGCCAAACTACCTCCATAAAAGTTTAAAAGTACCAAAAAAACCCAAAAAACTACATGCCTATTTCATTATGGAAGACTTTTTTTTTTTTTTTAAGCAGTGGCCTTTTTTTCCTTCCCCCCTTTTCTTCTCAGATCAGAGGTGTTGTGTATAAATTTGGCAGTCAGTTGTTATTCTTAAAGGCACATGTTAAAGTTGCACATTAAACAACAAAATAGTTTTCACGTTCCCAGTTTCCAAGTTCAAGATCCCTCGGCTGAGCACTGCTTACCTTACAACGCCAGGTCCCAGCCGTCTCTAAGTTTAAAGCAGTGCGTCAAGGGTGCCAGTTTTGTTTTCTTGCAGGAAGCTCTAATCTGTCACAGCTCCTGGCTGGCCCGGAGGACCAGAACACCAATGAGGAGGCCAGAGCCGCCAGGTGGGACGTGGCCTCCCTGTCACAGCCCACACATGCTCTTTATGACTGAGGTGCCAAACTCACCTTGACGAGGCTAACAAAGCCCTTCATTGTGAAGCTCTGGGACATCCTTGGGGAAGAAACGGTTAGGAAAAGTCCTCAGCCGAGCTGAAGATTTCATGCTTTCATTGAAATGGCCTCTCATTCCTTAACAATAAAGAGGAAATGTCTTTAGCTAATTAGCTTCCTGGGGGACAAGCAAGGCTATTCACTGCCTACCAAGAGGCTGAGATAAGGGGGGCTTTATCTGTTGGAATTCTACTACTGTTTCACGTCTACACATGAAGCCTCATCTCACGATTGGGAATACCTTCACCCCAGAAGTAATGGCAGGATGTTACCTTTGAATGAAGGTCACAACCGTGAGGGTACCATTGTTGTTGGGTGCCTTCTAGTCGATTCCGACTCATAGCAACCCCATGTGACAGGGTAGAACTGCCCATAGGGTTTTCTAGGCTGTAATCTTTACAGAAAGGAGCCCTTGTGGTGCACTGCTTAAAGCGCTCTGCTGCTAACCAAAAGATCGGTGGTTTGAACCCACCAGCGGCTCTGAGGGAGAAAGATGTGGCAGTTTGCTGATGACAGCAAACAGTTAAAGATGACAGCCTTGGAAACTCTATAGGGCAGTTCCACTCTGTCCTACAGGGTCACTATGAGTTGGGATCGACTGGACGGAAGTGGGGTGAGCAATCTTTACGGGAGCAGATGGCCAGGTCTTTCTCCCTCATAGCTGTTGGGCGGGTTCAAATTGGCGACCTTTCAATTAGCAGCTGAGAGCTTAAGGGTTGCACCACCAGGGCTCCTTAAGAGGGTACCTATCACTCAGCAATAGCTCAGTTATGTCAGATGTTCTCATTTTTCAAAAGGTAAAAATTCACATTTTTATGTGAAAACTCTTATGTTTTACACGTAGGCACCATATTCAAAATCTTTCAACACACCATGGATGCTAAACAAAATACATCTTCCGGTCAACTCTGCCCTCAGGGATACCAATTTGTGACTTTAGGACTATATGTATGACCTTGAGTTTAAGCAAATAGAAAATAAACGGTCTTGGGAGATTGGATCTCTAAAGAAGGCGTCTTTGAGGATGCTGCACGTTTCTACTGCGGCTGGTTCTCCCCGTAAAGGTGTGGTTGGAACCCATGGGATCATTAACATTCTGAGAAGACTTTTCATCTGATGGGCAAAAAAGGGCTTGAGAACCCCACTGGGGAGGAAAAAATAAATTGCTCCAGCATTATAAAAACCAACCAGATACAGTGCTGCCAGTCTTGTCTCAAGACCGAAATATCAAAAGTAAAAGCAAAGGGTAGAACAGGGCTTAAGTAGCTAAATTCAAGAACTGGGTAGAAGAAAAGGTTTATTAACTGGCTGAAGAAAAGAGCTGTTGGGGTGGGGCGGGTGGAGATAAAAGGAGCCCTGGTGGCACAATGGCTAAAGCACTCGGCTGATAACTGAAAGGTCAGGGGTTCGAACACACCATCTTCTGAGGGAGAAAGATGTGGCAGTCTGCTTCTGTAAAGATTACAGCCTTGGAAACCCTATGGGGCAGTTCTACTCTATCACACGGGGTCACTACGAGTCAGAATTGTCTCGTTGGCATATGACAACAACATATATATAGATATATACACACAATAGCCATAAAAATGGGCTCAAGCATACCAACAATTATGAAGATGGTGTAGGACCAGGCAAGGTTTCGTTCTGTTATACCTAAGGTCGCTATGACCCTATGGCAACTAGCAACAACAAATAACACGTATGTATCAATGGCTTTGTTCCTCTGGAGAACCCTAAGACAGCCCCAGGCAGAGAACGTGGAAACCTTTATTCATTAGTGTGCCCTTAGGCTGTAGGCCCTGAATAGGTCTCCTCACTGGAGTCTGATGTCTGGGAGACAGGATTCCAGGCTATTGAAGCAACCCTAAGGACCCTGGCCTGACCTATGACCTTCCTGTCTGGTTCACCTGCCCGGACCCAGGCTCGCTGGGGAGGCTACAGCATAGGAGGTAGCTGTCCATGCAGCTCTGCTGGGAGGCTTTCCATGACTGGCACTGAGACATGAGATCAACACTCAGGTTGGCATCACTTCTTTTTCTTGTGTAATAAATCAAGGCAGGAAGTGGTGGTTTTGTGGTGGGATTCTCGCCCTCCATGCAGGAGGAAGAAGGACCCGGCAGTCTACTTCTGAAAAGCATTAGCCAGTGAAAACCTTATGAATAGCAGCGGAACATTGTCTGCTGGAAGATGGGCCCCCCAGGTTGGAAGGCACTCAAAAGATGACTGGGGAAGAGCTGCCTCCTCAAAGTAGAGTCGACCTTAATGATGTGGATGGAATAAAGCTTTCGGGACCTTCATTTGCTGATGTGGCATGACTCAAAATGAGAAGAAACAGCTGCAAACATCCATTAATAATCGGAACCTGGAATGTACCAAGTATGAATCTAGGAAAATTGGAAATCGTCAAAAATGAAATGGAAAACATAAACATCGATATCCTAGGCATTAGTGAGCTGAAATGGACTGGTATTGGCCATTTTGAATCAGGCAATCGTGTAGTCTACTATGCTGGGAACGACAACTCGAAGAGGAATGGTGTTGCATTCATCGTCAAAAAGAACGTTTCAAGATGTATCCTGAAGTACAACGTTGTCAGTGATAGGATAATATCCATACGCCTACAAGGAAGACCAGTTAATACGACTATTATTCAAATTTACGCACCAACCACTAGGGCCAAAGCTGAAGAAATAGAAGATTTTTATCAGCTGCTGCAGTCTGAAATTGATTGAACATGCAATCAAGATGCATTGACAATTACTGGTGATTGGAATGCAAAAGTTGGAAACAAAGAAGAAGGATCAGTAGCTGGAAAATACAGCCTTGGTGATAGAAACGATGCCAGAGATCGAATGATAGAATTTTGCAAGACCAACGGCTTCTTCATTGCAAATACCTTCTTTCACCAACATAAACAGCAACTATACACATGGACCTCGCCAGATGGAACACATAGAAATCAAATTGACTACATCTGTGGAAAGAGTTGCTGGAAAAGCTCAATATCATCAGTCAGAACAAGGCCAGGGGCCGACTGTGGAACAGACCATCAATTGCTCATATGCAAGTTCAAGCCAAAACTGAAAAAAATCAGAGCAAGTCCATGAGAGCCAAAATATGACCTTGAGTATATCTCACCTGAATTTAGAGACCATCTGAAAAACAGATTTAATGCATTGAACACTAGTGACCGAAGACCAGACGAGTTGTGGAATGACATCAAGGACATCACCCATGAAGAAAGCAAGAGGTCACTGAGAAGACAGGAAAGAAAGAAAAGACCAAGATGGATGTCAGAGGAGACTCTGAAACTTGCTCTTGAGTGTCAAGCAGCTAAAGCAAAAGGAAGAATTGATGAAGTAAAAGAACTGAACAGAAGATTTCAAAGGGCCTCTCGAGAAGACAAAGTAAAGTATTATAATGACATGCGCAAAGAGCTGGAGATGGAAAACCAAAAGGGAAGAACACGCTCTGTGTTTCTCAAGCTGAAAGAACTGAAGAAAAAATTCAAGCCTTGAGTTGCAATAGTGAAGGATTCCATGGGGAAAATATTAAACGACGTAGGAAGAATTGAAAGAAGATGGAAGGAATATAGAGTCATTACACCAAAAAGAATTAGTTGATGTTCAACCATTTCAAGAGGTAACATATGATCAGGAACCGATGGTACTGAAGGAAGAAGTCCAAGCTGCTCTGAAGGCATTGGCGAAAAACAAGTCTCCAGGAATTGATGGAATATCAATTGAGATGTTTCAACAAACAGATGCAGCGTTGGAGGTGCTCACTCGTCTATCCCAAGAAATACGGAAGACAGCTTCCTGGCCAACTGACTGGAAGAGATCCAATTTTTATGCCTATTTCAAGAAAGGTGATCCAACCAAATGTAGAAATTACAGAACAATATCATTAATATCACATGCAAGCAAAATTTTGCTGAAGATCATTCAAAAACAGCTGCAGCAGTATATCAACAGGGAGCTGCCAGAAATTCAGGCCGGCTTCAGAAGAGGACGTGGAACCAGGGATATCATTGCTGATGTCAGATGGATCCTGGCTGAGAGCAGAGAATACCAGAAGGATGTTTACCTGTGTTTTATTCACTATGCAAAGGCACTCGACTGTGGATCATAACAAACTCTGGATAACACTGTGAAGAATTGGAATTCCAGAACACTTAATTGTGCTCATGAGGAACCTTTACATAGATCAAGAAGCAGCTGTTGGGACAGAACAAGGGGCTACTGATTGGTTTAAAGTCAGGAAAGCTGTGCACCAGGGTTGTATTCTTTCACCATACCTATTTAATCTGTATGCCGAGCAAATAATTTGAGAAGCTGGACTATATGAAGAAGAACGGGGCATCAGGATTGGAGAAAGACTCATTAACAACCTGCATTATGCAGATGACACAACCTTGCTTGCTGAAGGTGAAGAGGTCTTGAAGCACTTACTAATGAAGATCAAAGACCACAGCCTTCAGTATGGATTACACCTCAACGTAAAGAAACCAGAAATCCTCACAACTGGACCAATGAGCAACATCGTGATAAACGGAGAAAAGATTGAAGTTGTCAAGGATTTCATTTTACTTGGATCCATAATCAACACCCACAGAAGCAGCAGTCAAGAAATCAAAAGACGCATTGCATTGGGCAAATCTGCTGCAAAGGACCTCTTCAAAGTGTTAAAGAGCAAAGATGTCACCCTGAAGACTAAGGTGCGCCTGACCCAAGCCATGGTATTTTCAATTGCATCATATGCATGTGAAAGCTGGACAATGAATAAGGAAGACTGAAGAAGAGTTGATCCCTTTGAATTGTGGTGTTGGCATAGAATATTGAATATACCAGGGACTGCCAAAAGAACCAACAAATCTGTCTTGGAAGAAGTGTGGCCAGAATGCTCCTTGGAAGCTAGGATGGCGGGATTGCGTCTTACATACTTTGGACATGTTGTCAGGAGGGATGAGTCCCTGGAGAAGGACATCATGCTTGGCAGAGTACAGGGTCGGCGGAAAAGAGGAAGACCCTCAACGAGGTGGATTGACACAGTGGCTGCAACAACGAGCTCAAGTGTAACAACGATTGTGAGGATGGCGCAGGACCAGACAGTGTTTCCTTCTGTTGTGCATGGGGTCGCTACGAGTCGGAACCAACTCGACGGCACCTAACAACAACAACATGCAGGAGACCTGGGTTCCATTCCCAGCCATCGCACCGTATGCGCAGCCACAGCCAGGGTGTCAGTGGAGGCTTGCGTGTTACTGGGATCCTTGCAGACTAACATGGACTAGGAGGAAAGTCCTGGTGATCTCATTCCAAAGATAAGCCACTGAAAACCCCGTGGAGCACAAGGGCCCAGCCTGCAGCGGATCCCGGCGGCGGCGGACCCCGGCGGTGGCGCAGGACCGGGCAGTGTTGGTCCTGCTCCCGTGTGTACGGGGTCGCCATAGGTCAGGGCCGGCTCAAGGGCGTCCAAGGGCAACAACAGCAATGAGGCAAGAGCGGGAAGCAGGCTTGCCAGCTCCAACCCAGAGGATCCCACAAGGGAACAGCCGCTCCCAGGTGTTCTGAACAGAGCAAACACATTTTAGGTCTTTCACCAATGTGATCTCTGCTGAGTTGTTCTTTTCCTGTCGCAAGGAGTGCTCATGAGGAACGCGTGTTTGGAAATCCAAAGGTTATTTCCCCCAGCTCTGAGTAAAGAAAACCAGAAGACTCTGGAGTGCTGCGGATTTTTTGGTCGGGTTGGCCACAGCCCCACCCAGCAACTTCTGAAATCCAGTGTCAGGATACTTGATTCTGGTTCCCACGGTCAGCGTTACAGCAGAGTCAGCTAAAAATACTTCCTTTATGCTGAGCACTCTGTATCCCACGTGCTCCATAGGGCTCGCTCTCCAGGTAAACACCATTTATCTAATCCTACCAGTAACTGATGTAATCAGCCTAAATACATTGATACGTTGGCTTTTCTGTTCAGGTCTCTCATCATTATTTTTACATTTTTCATATACGGTTAGTTTATTCAGTCTTGTCCTTCTCTTATTGAGTTCACTGCACCAGAGATTTAACACATAGTAAAAATCCGAATTTTGAGAGCTTGGTCTGCCATGTGACTGGCAGCAGGAAAGCGCCTGGGCTATAACCTTCAGAATTGTATTTGCTTATTCAAAAAGTAAATATAGCCTGTCCTGTGCGCCAGGCACTCTTCCAAGTGTTTTATGAATAGGAAAATATTTCGTCCTAGTAATGGCACTATGAGGTGGTACTCTTCTTGCCCCATTTTACAGACGGGCAATGTGGGCACGCTCCACTATTACAGAGTTAATAGGTGCCCTAGTGGAGCAATGCATAAGTGCTTGGCTGCTAATGGAAAGGTTGATGCTTCGAACCTACCCAACAGCTCTGTGAAAGACCTGGAATCTGCTCCTGTAAAAAATGAGAGCCTAGAAAACTGTATGGTGCAGTTCTGTTCCATCCCATGGGGTCGCTGTGAGTGGAAACCGACTTGATGACACCCAACAACAGCAACAACCTATAGCTAATAGGTGGCAGAAACTGATTAGGCTCTTATTCGTATTTGTTTCAAGTTTGTTCGTACTCATTTTAATTTTTCATACCCTAACTTTCAGTACGGAATAAGCCAACCCCACAAAGGGATGCTCCTCACCCACGAGGGTTTCGTGCACTTGTTGTCAAGGAAAGCATGAACCTGGAGCTGTGTTGACCTGTTTCACAAGATCCTGAAGTCACCAAAAGCAAGTATTTGCAAGTCATCCAGCTGGATGCAGGGAGCAGGAACAGGAACCGGGGAGCAAGCTCACTAGCCCCTGGGGGTCCTACTGGGAGCCGCTCAGCACTGTGGCCTCCCTCCCAGCAGCCAGCCACACACCCATGTCCACGTTCACACCCTTAGCAGAGCTTTAGGTCATTTTTTTTTTTTTTAATTGTGCTTTAGGTGAAAGTTTACAGTTCAAGGTAATTTCTCCTTCAGAAATTTATGCATATATTGCTTTGTGACATTGGTTGCAATCCGTACAATATGACAGTACACTTTCCCTTTCCACTCTGGGTTCCTTGTGTCCATTTGACCAGTTCTGTCCCTTCCTGCCTTCTCATCCTGCTTTTGGACAGGAGCTGCCTGTTTGGTCTCTTCCTTGACATGTTCCTGTTTCCAACCTCGCATCACTTGTCCAGCTTAGCGAGGCTCTTGATTTCTCTTCTGTGTCTTGAAACTCAGCCCTGGACAGAAGTGCTCTCTGCTCTCTCACTCTTGCTGAGTCTAGGAAAAAGACCACAGGTGTGCTGGCCAGTGGGTCCAGTGGAATGGGCCCCACTGGGCATTCTGCCTACCCAAGGCTTTCATGTGGTGCTCAGAGGGCAGCTTCCTTTATTGCCCAGGAAAAAGACCCCTCTGGTCCTTTTAAAGGAAACCCTGTTGGCATACTGGTTAAGAACTACAGCTGTTAACCAAAAGGTTGGCAGTTCAAATCCACCAGCCACTCCTTGGAAACCCTACGGGATAGTTCTACTCTGTCCTATAGGATCACTATGAGTTGGAATTGACTCGACAGCAATGGGATTGGTTTAGTGTTTTTGGTCCTTTTAAGGAGTCCCTGGAAGAGGCAAATGGTTAATGTGCGAGGCTGCCAAGGGAAAGGTTGGAGGTCGAGGTCCACCAGAGGTGCCTCAGAGGAAAGGCCTGGTGATCTCTGAAACACCAGCCACTGAGAACTGTGTGGAGCACAGCTCTTCCCTGACACCCACGGGGTTGCCACGAGTCAGAATTAACTCCGTGGCTACTTCTAAATTTTTTTTTTTTTTTTTAAGCCAGCCCCTGCCCTATTTCCAGTCCATCTGATAGGAAAAGCCCTATAATTGTGAAATTCCAGAATCACTGGGCTGTTGGTGCCTTGCGTGGTCATGGTTATTTAATCTATTTTCTGTTTCTAGCTGACCTGCCCCTTGACTGCACTGTCCTGAGAAGGTGAGATGCCCGCCTGTTTCTGAAGACTCAGGACAGCAGTTTCCATCCTCGTTCGTCGTTTGACAGACGTCTTCCGTGCTTGCTGTGCTGAAGTCCAGTCTCCTCTCTTTTTCCCTTTGGCCCATTCCTCAGCTCCCCACGGGCACACTGCGTCCTAAGAACAAACGGCTCCTCTGAGCCCTGCCTCGGTTGATACTCTGGTGATATGCTTGTCACGTCCTGCACTCTTCCACAGAATTTAACAGAAATAAAGCAACAAAATTAAACTGGAGGTTGCTGGCTAATGCCTGCCTTAACCGCTCGGTTACTAACCCAAAGGTTGGCAGTTCAAATCCACCCAGCAGCTACGTGAGAGAAAGGCCTGGTGATCTGCACCTGTAAAAACTACAGCTTAGAAAATCCTGTGGGCAGTTCTACTCTGTCACATGGGGTCGCCAGGAGTCAGAACTGACTCCACGGCACTTAACAATAACAACTGTTTCTATTTATCCATATCTGCTTCCATAAAGATTAAAACCCATTGCCATCTAGCCAATTCTGACTCAGAGCCACCCTACAGGACAGAATAGGACTGCCTTACGGGGTTTCCAAGGCTGTAATCTTTACCGAAGCCGACTGCCACACTTTCTGCCCTGCAGTGGATGGTGGGTTCAATCTACCAACCTTTCAGTTATCGGTCGAGCTATTAACCACTGTGCCACCAGGGCGTAGAAAATCCTGTGGGGCAGTTCTACCCTGTGACATGGGGTCGCTATGAGCTGGAATCGACTCAATGGCACCCAACTATGACAACAACAACCCCAGCAGGATATGAGCTCCAAAGTCCAGAGGCTGTGTATCCCTAGCTCAGTGTCTGGTGTTTATTAGGTTCTTGAAAAAGTACTTGACAAAAGAATATTGAGTTCACCAGATGGAAGAAAGAAAGTCTTCATGGCTACTAGCCATGTGCCTGAGTGGTGCAAACAGTTATCTCACTTGGCTGCTAACCAAGAGGTTCATGTCCAATCAGAGAGCCCTTGGAAGAAAGGCCTGGAGATCTATTCCCGCAAAATCAGCCATTGGAAACTCTATGGAGCACAACCATGCTATGACACACATGGGGTCGTCAGGAGTCACAGTTGACTCACTGGCAACTAGTTCAACACGTTAGGCATTTCTTCAGCTGGTATGCTAGTTATTAACTCTCTTCTCCCTCACCTTAGGAAGACATGTGGCCCCAAATAGATAAATTACTATTTAATTCTTACTTCTCACAAAGTGTTTCTTCCTATATGAGTGGTTCCTCCTCAGACTAGGCTAAACAAAGGATTCCTCTGCAGTGGTGAACAACCCACAGTAAAGAAGAGCCCATGGGTGTCCTCATCTGTCTGGATGATGTTGGCCATTCAATCACTCAGGAAGAAGCAGCCTTCTCAGACCTGTTTGTGGGGTCAGTTCTTGGTTTTACAAACCTAGATAGGCCTTTATGGCTTTCTCTGGTCAAACTCTTTCTGTTACCATGTTTGATAACAGTGACCACAAATCTTTCCTCACTCAAGAACCACAGCCGTCTTTTTTTTTTTTTTGGCATTTCTATAACTATGTCACTCTTTTCTTCTGTTATTCTGAATAACATCTATTTGAGAACAATTTTAGGAAAATCTTGTTCAAGCCTGACATAGGTTTGTGGTATGCATTGTTGTTATTTGGAAACCCTGGCGGCGTAGTGGTTAAGTGCTATGGCTGCTGACCAAGAGGTCGGCAGTTCGAATCGGCCAGGTGCTCTTCGGAAACTCTATGGGGCAGTGCTACTGTGTCCTATACAGTTGCTATGAGTCGGAATCAACTGGACGGCAGTGGGTTTTTGGTTTTTTGGTTGTTGTTGTTATTGTTAGTTGCCATCGAGTCAATTCTGACTCACAGTGACCCCATGTGACAGAGTAGAACTGCTCCATATGGTTTTCTTGGCTGTAATCTTTATGGAAGCAGATTGCCAGGTCTTTTTCCCACAGAGCCGTGGGTGGGTTCGAACCACCAACTTTTCGGTTAGCAGCTGAGTGCTTAACCATTACACCACCAGGGCTCCTTAGAGACACACTGGGCTTTTACATATGGGTTTCCTCCATGTTTCAGGATCTTTTTTGAATTAAGTAGTTCAGGGGGCTGTGGCTGAATTTCCACACCAGCACCATTTTAAGGGACAAGAGAGGGCAGGATTCCTCGCCTTGGAGACCCACATCTGGGAACATTCTTGTGAAACATAGCATTTACTTTGCCTTCAGAGAGCCGAATAATTTGATTAAGCCTTTGATTTGTTCTTGTCCTATGACTGTGAAGTTTTATATTTTTTCAAAATTTGTGTGTGTAATGTATAGACATCTAGATATATAGACATAAAACCAAAAACCAAACCTACTGTCACAAGTCAATTCTGACACATAGTGGCCCCACAAGACGGAGCAGAGCTGCCCCATAGGGTCTCCTAGGCTGTGGCTTCCAGGGAGCAGGTCACCGGGTCTTTCTGCTGCAGAACCACTGGTGGGACAGATCTGCCAACCTTTTGGTTAATAGCCGAGCTCTTAATCAGTGGCACCACCAGGGCTCCTGCCATAAAGATTGTTGTTATTGGGTGCCGTAGAGTCAATTTCGACTTATAGCAACCCCTTGTGACAGAGTCGAGCTGCCCCATAGGGTCTCCTAGACTGTGCTATTTACAGGAGCAGGTCACCAGGTCTTTTCTCCTGTGAAGTAGTTGGTGAGTTCAGACCGCCAACCTTTCAGTTAGCAGCTGAGTGCTTAACCGTTGTGCCACCAGGGCTCTTTCTCTCTCTCTCTCTCTACAATGTGTGCATACATACACAATGCATATATATAACATACAGTGTTACTTGCTGTTTCTACTGGGCTTTTTCTGCTTAGTTTCTTTCTTTTTCGCTTCCTGTGAAAAGAAACTGAGTTGGTCATAAAATTGATCTATTGGATGAGGTTTATTTGGGCAGGAGACTCAATCATCAGACAGCATCCAATCACACTTGGAAAGGTGCCCTGCCCAGTATCGGCAGTGATTGGATTTTTATTGACAAAACTCGGAAGCAAAGAAGCGTATTTCCAATTGGCTTATACAACACACTGCTGGAACGCTGTCAGGATTTCCCTGGTCAAGGAGGGTGGATGCTCTGTCAGAATCTCAGTGGTCAACGAGGGTGGCCTGATTTAAAGAAAAGCTAGGCTCACGTTGTAGTAAAGACAAGTCTTAGTGGTATTGGCCACTCAAACACTGACACCATTTTGTAGACCACACCACTCCATCTGGATTTCGTTTAGCATTCCTCTTCTCAGATAGAAAAGGGATGTCTACACAGTCATTAAAGCCAACTTGGTTCATGAACAGAATTGCCCAGATAGTGTGCCTGGCCCTGTGACAAAAGGATACAGACAGAGTGGTGGATCAAATAAAAGTAGATTTCAAAGAACCACAGTCCCTTTCTAGGTCTATGTTCTAGGGGCCATTATTTGCTTATAACCTCTATGAGACTCAGCTGATTTATTTATAAAATATAGCCAATAATTCTAATTATATCCTAGGTTTGTAGTGAAGATTGGAAATAATATTTGTAAAATACCCAGCATAGTGCCTTGCACATGTGTGCTCAAAAATAGTAATTTTTATTCATATTAATAATCATAATAGTCTAATATGAGTGTTAAAATAATATTAAACCAATAATAGAAATTGTTTGAAGATTACTTAATACATGATTTACAAATCGGGGCAACGTTTCTGACTAGAGTCAAAAATGTTCCAAAGAAGAAAGATCCTTCACAGGTTTTTATACCTTAGCTTATCATTAGTAATTATACATTGCCATGGAAACAGGGCTAGAATAGTGTTTACATAATAACTTGTGGCCATACAAGATTCCATACAGCATTCACTTGGAGAAGAATTCAAGTAATTATGGATTGATCTTGAAAGATAACTTCTAGTCTAACCTTTGTAATTACTGTTGTCGTAATTGACTGCACATAGATAATTTTTTAAGAGAGCACAATGCCCAAGGCAAACGTTGTTTACTAGACTATTGTTTGACTGAAAGATGACTTTAAGAAGAACAGTTCTGACTCAAGGTTTAAGGTTCAAAGATTACCTCAGGGTGATAGTTTTGGGTGGGTCATTCCAATGTCTGTGGTTCCAAAAATTCTGGATCCCACGATAATTAAAATTTTCATCTATGTGAGCATCCCAGGAGTGAGCATCCCGTTTGGGTGCATAAAAATATATTTGTATGTGACCATGTGAGGCCATGGTCAAGTGTGGCTCAAGCAACCTTCCATCCATGTCCTTGAGGTATGGGAAGATGTCTGTCCACCAAAAGAAGCAAACAGGTCCCACAGCAGCTGTGACAAGCACTGCTGTTAGTAAGGGCCAAATGGCTTGTGCACCGCAGAAACCAGTTGTGGTATGAATTTGTGCAAATTCAGAGGAAGGCCTGTTGGTCCCTGAATAGCCTTATATTGTCTTAGTCTGGGTTCCCCAGAGGAACAAAACCAATGAAATGCATGTGTAAATATATATAGAGAGATTTACTTCAAAGAAATGGCTCATGCAATTATGGGAGCTGGCAAGGCTCAAATCCATAGGTCAGAGAGCAGGCTGGTGACCTCTGTTGGCTCACAGGACTGCAGGGTCTGGTGAATCTGTAATCTGCAGGTCAGGTGGCAGATTGAAGACTTTTGTAGGCTTACACCCCAGGAACCAAGGTCAGGCCAGAAGAAGAGTGCAGGGTCCAAAGAGAGAGCCTTGCCAGAACATCCATTTATATCCTGGGGATAGGCCATACCCCCAATGAAACTCCCCTTTCGACTGACCGGCTGCTCACATCAGATCACATCATGGAAGATGATTATATTATATCACATTATGAAAGAGCTCCCAGTCCAGTGTCTGCCAAACCAAAGACACTGAGAGTCATAACCTGGTTGACACAGGACATTGACCATCAGAGTGAGCACATGTAGAGGAGAACTGTGTTCTGTAGGGTTTTCAATGGCCGATTTTTGAGGCCTTTCTTTTGAGGTGATTCTGGGTAGGTTTGAACTGCCAGCCTTTTGGTCAGTAGTCTAGCACTTAACCATTTGCACCATCCGGGGACTGGCCCTCTTGAATAAAACACCAGGCTTTTCAGCAATAGGAAGAAAACCCACCCCCCAAAGACTCCAGCTCCATTTTCAGTCTTGAACATCAAACTTGCATACCAAAGGATAAGACTTAGATCTGAGAACTCCCTGACTCTTTACCACCTCAGTGCTCGGAACCCATGGATCAACTTAAATCTGAAAAGTAGTGAAATTTTAAAAATTGCACTCATGTTACAGTACTAGTAATAGTAAAAAAAAAAAAAAAGTGCTACTCGATAATATCTGATAAGCCTTTAGAAAATATTTAATAGTTACGAGCTGTAGTCAAGAATTTGAATCATATCACCATCATGTATACATCCCATTTGGGCCACAAGCTGAAATGACCAAGAGCTACTAAAACACTTTCTCCACCCAAATCCAAAAAAAAAAAAAAATCCACACTTGTAGTCACCCAAAATCCCCCAAAAAACAAACCTGCTGCCGTCGAGTCGATTTTGACTCATAGTGAAACTGTAGGACAGAGTAGAACTGTCACATAGGGTTTTCAAGGAGCGGCTGGTGGATTTGAACTGCTGACCTTTTGTTTAGCAGCAGAGCTGTTAACCACTGAGCCACCAAGGCTCCATCTAGTCACCAATGGTCATCCAAACTCCATAAATACCAGGAACTTGCTTCTTCAATTGCCCCCTACTTTAGTTATTTTCTTTTCTGTTTAAGACAAGCCAAAACATTTATTAGCAGCTGGTTTCCTCAAATCCAAATATGACATACAAGCAAATTTAATAAATGTATCCACGTATGTCTACCGCCCGTCGATCAGTCTGTCGCACTGTGGAGGCTTGTCGCTGTGATGCTGGAAGCTATGCCACGGGTATTTCAAATGCCAGCTGGGTCACCCATGGTGGGCAGGTTTCAAAGAAGCTGCCAGACTAAGACAAACGAGGAAAAAAGGCCTGGAAATCTACTTCTGAAAATTAGCCGATGAAGACTCTACGGATCACTGAAAAACATTGTCCGGTACAGTGCTGGAAGACAAGCCTCATAGGTTGGAAGGCACTCAAAACACACGGTAGCCACAACAATGGACTCAAGCATACCAACAGTCGTGAAGATGGTGCAAGACCGGGCAGCATCTCCTTCTGTTGTATGTGGGGACACCATGAATGGGAGCCAACTCCATGACAACTCAACAACACAATGTATGTGGGCACGTTTCTTCTTACACACGAAAAACAATAGGCTAAAACGCATTCCTGCCAACAAGTTGCAGTTGGCTTTCATTTGGAGTGAAAATTTGTCCCAAGGTATAAAAGCTATCTGAAAAGAATTAGTTACTGTGGTAAGTTGCTTGAACAAAAGAAGCGATGCCTGTTTCTAATAAAACTAGAAAGGAAACAGACTTGAGGCTGAGTGAGATTTGAATCTTCTCGGCAATATTTCAAACAAGATAATGCTGTTTCCTCCCCTTCGATAAACAGCTGTCAGCTCATGAGTCACTCTGAAAGCACGCCACAACCGGGCTAATAAATATCAGACACCATCTGTTACCCACATTTATGAAATCCTTGCCAACGTCACTTCAGAAATAAAGATTTGTTGTTTAAAAATGTCTGCCTTTTTCCTCCTCCCCTGGAACATAACTAAAAAGCTAACGTGTTTACATAGACTTGCAGAATTTTATAATAAGAACAAGAATAAACTAAAACATCTTTGTGATCATTTATTCTCAACAGTTATGTTAATTTTTTTCTGGCTGAGCACAATAATGATAATGTTTTTCCAAAGGAAAATTTCTTTTTTTTTGCTCCAGTTTAACGGAAATTATTCTTTATCTGAAGGAATTCCAGATGATTTATTAGATTTAACTAAAAATTATATATTTATATATGTGTATATGTATATATATATATACATATGTATATTTATTTATTTATATGTATTTTTTTTGTTAGGTGCCTTCCAGTGAACTCCGACTCGTAGCCACCCTACGTACAACAGACGGAAATTCTGCCCAGTCCTGCACGACCCTCACAATCGTTGCTGTGTTTCAGCCCATTGTTGCAGCCACTGTGTCAATCCATCTTGTTGAGGGTCTTCCTTTTTTTTTTGCTGACCCTCTGCTTTACCAAACATGATGTCCTTCTCCAGGGACTGATCCCTTCTGATAACATGTCCAAAGTATGTAAGACACAGTTTTACCATTCCAGCTTCTAAGGAGCATTCTGGTTGGATTTCCTTCAAGACAGGTTTGTTCGTTTTTCTGGCACCCTATGGTATATTCAATATTCTTCGCCAACACCGTAATTCAAAGACATCGATTCTTCTTCAGCCTTCCTTATTCACTGGCCAGCTTTTGCATGCATATGAGGTGATCGAAAGCACCATAGTGCTACCAGGGGTCCTTCTATTTTACTTACTAGTGGTATATTTGATTACGAACTAATAAGGCTTGTAATTCAATTATTGTGCCAGACACATACACTCTAATAATGTCATCTCTCAACTTGAGTAAGTACATTGGGCAAGTTTTTTCCTCCGTTTTTTTTTTTTTAAGGTGTAATTTATATACAGCAAAAATCATACTTTTTAGTGTACAGTCCTGTTACTTCTGAAAGAGATGTGGCGAAAAACAGGTGAAACTGCACACTACAGATTCATAATTAAACACAAGTAAGCCTGAGCATACCTTGCTTATTGGATAATTCGGCCCTGATGCGACCCCTCTCCCACCCCCTGTCCAGACAGCTGCTGACCCGTCTTCTGTTCCTGTACTTGGTTTTGTCTTTGAAAGAATGCTACATAAATGGTATCTAAGAGTGTGTAGTTCCTGGAGTCTGGCATCTTTCACTTAGCAAAACACACCAAGGTTCATTCACATTGTTGCGTGACTGCATAGTTCGTTCATTTTACCTGGTGAGAAGTATTCCCCTGTAGAAGTATACCACCATTTGTTTCTCCAGTCTCCAGCTGAAGAACATTTTGATTGTTTCCAGTTTGGGGTTATTACAAATAAAGCTGCTAGATGCATTCATAAACAAGTTACTGTGCAAATATAGGCTTTTATTTCTCTTGGGGAAGTACTGAGGAATAGGACTCTGAACCATATGGTAAGCATGTATGCTAAAGCTGATAAGAAACTATCTTAGGCTGGGCTCTCTGAGAAGCAAAACCAATAAAGCATATAAATAGAGAGAGAGAGAGAGATTTATATCAAGGAAATGGTTGTAGAGGCTGGACCATCCCAAGTCCGTGGGTCAGGCTGGGGGCTTCTCCTGATGCACATAGCCACGGGGGCTGGCAAACCCAAGATCGGCAGGTCAGAGAGCAGGGCTCCAACTCACAGGTTGCCAAGATTGGCAAATCCCAAGATTGGCAGGCAAGACTGCAGATAAGCTGCTAGCTCAAGTCCCAAGGACCAGAGGTCAGAAGAACAGGAGCCACAAACAGGATCCAGAGCAAGCCAAAGCCCACTAGCTTTGCCAGAAAGTCCATTTATATCGGATGCAGGCCGCGCCCCCAAGGAAACTCACTTTCAACTGATTGTCTACCCACAGCAGATCCTATCATGGAGGTGATCACATTATATAAAATCTCATCATGGACGTAACTACATCGTAACTGCCAAACCACTGAGAATCACACCCCAGCCAAGCTGAAATACAACCTTAACTATCACACCCTGCCAAACTCTTTCCCAAAGTGGCTGAGCCATTTTCCATCTGCAACAGCAAAGTGTGAGCATTTCGGTTACTCCAAATCCCCAGGAGCACATGGCCTTACCAGTGCAACCCTATCTTTCTAATAAAAATATACATGATGGTATATGGTTAAATGCTCGGCTTCTACGTGAAGGATGGGCAACCCTGATCCACCAGTGACTCTGCGGGAGAAAGATGTGGCAGTCTGCTTCCATAAAGACTATAGCCTTGGAAACCTTGTGGGGCAGTTCTACTCTGTCCTGTGGGGTCGCTATGAGTCGGAACCACCTAGACTGCACACACCAACAGAACAGCAATAACTAGTGGCGTTGAGCATCTTTCCAGGTGTTCATTGGCTATCTGTAGATCTCCTTTGGAGAAATGTCTATTCAGAGGCTTTGCTTGTTTTTAAATTGGGTTATATGTCTTTTTATTGTTTAGCTGTAAGAGTTCTTATGCAAGTATAAGTCTGCATAAAAGTTCCTTATCATACACATGATTTTCGAGTATTTTCTCCCATTCTGTAGGTTATTGTTTCACTTTTATGATGATTTCCTTTGAAGCACAAAATATTGTAATTCTGATGTAGTCCAATTTATTTATTTTGTCATTTTGCTTTTGGAATGACATCTAAGAAACCATCGCCTGATCCAAGGTCATGAAGACTTACTTCTTTGTTTTCTTCTAAGAGTTTTATACCTTCGGCTCTTATATTTAGGTCTGCAATCCATTCCTTATTTGCTTGTATTCATTTATTTAGAAAGCAAACTGCACTCATTGTTTCTGCTCTCACCATTACCCTAGTTGGAGTTTGCTGATTAGGAAGGTCAGACACACCTGTTTAATGTTGCCATGTGGTTCAATTAACTATCAATTTACACTTTTCTTCTGGAGTATCATCAAGATGTCTTAGTCATGGTTCTTTAGAGATACAGAACCAGTGAGACGTATATACATATACGTGTGTGTGTGTTGTTGTTGTTAGCTGCCTCGAGTCAATTCTGACTCCTGGTGACCCCAGCTGTGCAGAGTAGAGCTGCTCCATAGGCCGTGACCTCTCGAAAGCAAATTGCCAACCCTTTCTTTCAAGGTGCCTCTGGATGGGTTCAAACAGCCAAACTTTAGTAATTGAGCACTTAACCATTTGCACCATCCATAAATATATATACATATATAAAACCAAAAAAAACTAAACCTATTGCCGTTGAGTCGATTTCAACTCATAGCGATGCTATAGGACAGAGTAGAACTGCCCCATAGGGTTTCCAAGGCTGTAATCTTCACGGGAGCAGACTGCCGTAACTTTCTCCAGAGGAGTGGCCGGTGGGTGTGAACCGCTAGCCTTTCAGTTAGCGGCTGAGCATGTAACCACTGAACCACCACGGCTCCTTACATACTTTTATTTGTTTTTTATTTTGTCATATATATACACACACACACACATATATATACTCAGACACACATGCACGTACATATATATATATAAAAACCCAAAACCAAACCCATTGCCGTCAAATCAATTCCAACTCATAGTGACGTTTTCAGTTAGTAGCCAAGCACTTGAACCGCTGCACCACCAGGTCTCTTTTATATAGAGACATACATACATACATACACATACACACAAATATATGTATTATGTATATATATATATATATATATATATATAAAACATAAACCAAAAAACCAAAGCCATTGCCATTGAGTCTATTCCGACTCTTAGTGACCCTACAGGATAGAGTGGAACTGCCCCACAGGGTTTCCAAGGAGCAGCTGGTGGATTCGAACAGCTGACCCTTTGGTTAGCAGCTGAGTTCTTAACCACTGTGCTACCAGGACTCCATATACTACAAACGCACACACACACATACATGCATACGTATTACGTACATATACATACGTAAGAAACCCTAGTGGAGTAGTAGTTAAGTGCTACAGCTGCTAACCAAAAGGTCAGCAGTTCAAATCCACCAGGTGCTCCTTGGAAACCCCGTGGGGCAGTTCTATTATGTTCTATAGGGTCGCTATGAGTCAGAATCGACTAGATGGCAATGGGTTTGGTTTTGTTTTTGTACATACATATGTATATTGCATACATATATATTTAGAGAGAGAGACTAGTTTACGTCAAGGGATTGGCTCGTGGGGTTTTGGGGGCTGGCGGGCCCAGCATCCGCAGGCCTGGTGGCTGGCTGGAGGCCTCTGCAGGCTTGCATCCATAGGTCAAGCAATGAGAAGCGGGCGGGGTAGAGAGACCTGTCAGTTCCCTGAAGGAAAGAAAGCTACGAGTGCAAACCCCCAAATAAATGCTTGTTCTTTCCACAAAGCACTCCTTCAAACAAAGGACTATTCAAAAAAAAATTTTTATCTCAGATTTTAGAAACAGTGAAATTTATATTTGCTTAAAGACTCCACCACTGATTACATTTCTACACTACAATCACTTAAGAGCCTCTGGTAATTGAAACATGGAATTATGAAATTAAGGTGCTCAATCTTCTAGCCCATTTGTGTCCCAAAAACGAACAGAGGAACTACAGATATACAGCATCGAACTGAAACATGCCCAGGACATTCGAGACATCAGACGGTTTTGCACGGATTATCTGGAAAATGGTCTCTTTTTCCTTCTGTATCTTTTACTTCAGCAAACAGAGATGTAGGTAACACATTGCTTCCCTCTGTCCTAATTTTGTGGTTGAAAACGAGGACGCTGGTACTTTTCTCCTTGTCTCAGGGGACTGAGGTGTGGGAGAAGCACAGACTGGCTCTGCCTCAGAACTGCCGGCAGGGAAGATGTGGCTGTGCAGGGCACAGCCCGCTGTTCTTCACGCACAACAGAAACATCTCAGAACAGTGTGTTCCCCAGCTTCCCTACCCTACTCAAAAACACAACAAAACACTCAGAACCTGCTCTGAGCTAAACACAGGGTGTCTTTGGAATGGGCTCTGGGGACTGGCCAGTCATTGTCCCATGTGATGGCTCCTCACTGCTCCACCCCTGAGGTCACGGTGATGGCAAGATGCATCTTTTAGGAAGAAGCTCCTTGTTCCTACTCCTGAAGGTGAGTATGTACCTCAGCATGGTAGATCCACAGCTTACTCCAGGATGCACACACATGCACACATGCACACATGCATGTATGAAACCATTTGTGGTTGAGTTGATTCTGACTCATGGTGACCCATGTGTGTCAGACTAGAAGTGTGCTCCATCGGAATTTTTTCTCTTTGTTCTTTTTCCTCTTCCTTTTCCTCTCCTTCTCCTCCTATCCCTCCCCCTTTCTTCCTTTCCCCTTTTCTCTCCCTCCCTCCCTTCCTTCTTTTCTTCTTTTCTTTCTTGCTTTCCTTTTTTTTTTTTTTGATTCTTGTAACCGAATTTTTAGTGGCTGATTTTTCAGAAGTAGATCTCTAGACCTTTCTTCCAAGGTACCTCTCAATGGACTCAAACTGCGAACATTTTGGTTAGCAGCTGAGCTCTTAAGCACTGTGCTGCCAGGGCTCTGTATATATATTGTCTTTGTTTATCTTAATAAACAATGTTTATCTTAATAAACAATTGTTTATCTTAATAAGAATATTAGTATCTTAATATTGTCAAGAGCTTACATTTTCAAACAGCTAAAACCATAACAGCAGAGAAATTATATCTCATGAATCAAGAAAATAAAAATAAGTTGAGTGCATGGGTGAAGAAGGTGTTTGTGACTTTGCCATGCCAGCGTCTGGGCATCTGAAGACAGCCCTGAGTTTCCATTGATGATGATGGAAGATTTGGTAGCGGATATTGGTGATGGTAGCACAATATGATTGATGTAACTGGTGTCACTGAATTGTACATGTGAAAGATGTTGAATTGGCAAATGTTGTGTTATCTCTATTTTTACAACAACAACAACCACAAAAGTCAGGAACCTAACAGACCAAAGACGAATTGACACCTTACAGTGTTGATAAGGAATACTGAATATACCATGGACTGCCAGAAAATGAACAAATCTGTCTTGGAAGAAGTACAACCAGAATGCTCCATAGAAACAAGGATGGTGAGATTTTGTCTCACATGCTCGTTATATGTTATCAGGAGGGACCAGTCCCTGGAGAAGGACATCATGCTTGATAAAGTAGAGGGTCGGCAAAAAAGAGGAAGACCCTCAAAGAGAGGGACTGACACAGTGGCTGCAACAATGGGCTCAAGCATAACAATGATGGTGCAGGACAAGGCAGTATTTCATTCTGTTGTACATTGGGTCACTATGGGTGGGAGATGACTTGACAGCACCTAACAACAACAGCAGTAGCACACAGACAGACACACAGGCATACATTTCTGGGTGCATAGGTGTGCTGTAATCTCTCTCACCATCTCCATAGCTACTAATGGGCATATACACCTTAGGCGAGAATGACTGCCCTCTGAAAAACCTAGAACTCTGTTAAGCTATCTTAGTGGGGCAAAGGGGAAGGGCTGTCCTCTGGCGCCAGTAAGTCTAGAATAGCCACTGGGGGATGGTCACCGACCCTGAACAGGGTAATGAGTAAAGTCCATTGCCTGCAGGGGGATTTCCACTTTTATTGCCCCTTTTTACCTCTTATTGGAATCCCTGGTGACATAGTGGTTAAGAGCTATGGCTGCTAATCAAAAAGGTTAGCAGTTTGAATCCACCAGTTGCTCCTTGGAAACCCAACGGGGTAGTTCTACTCTGTCCTATAGGGTCGCTATGAGTAGGAATCGACTTGATGGCGAGGGGTTTGGTTTTGGTTGATTTTTCCTTTTATTACCCATTTCCCTCACGTCCTCTCTGTACACATTATTTGGCAAGTAGCCACGTCTACTTGCTAGTACATTAACCCTGGAAGAGGGGGTTTCCAGTGTTCTTCTCCCATGACTCAAAGTGGGGTGTGCATGGATGCGGTGTTACATCGCACCCTGGGACAGGAGACACCTCAGGGAACCTTGGCTGATGAGGATGTTTTCCTCACCTCTGTCCTGTTTATCCTGTGAGTGACAAATACCTGTTGACTACACTATTAGAACAGAGTCTGGTCTGTGCTCTGCTCCACACGGTCTTCACTAAGAACTTGTATGGCACATTGCATACATACAAACCGGCAGAAACATAGACATAGAGAAAAGGGATGAAAAAGGGAGTATTAAAAAAAGTCACACAACCTGTTTGCTTTATTACAAGCGATTTCTTAGAAAAAAAAAAAATGTTCAATTCCCATTGATCTTGCTCCAACAAAGTACCTTCCCACAGTACAGAATGAAAATGGTCAGAAGCTAGTAAGACAGGAATTCAGTAAGCTGGATCCAGACTAGGCTTATTGGATGGGGCAAAGGAGGAGATGCAACTAGAAAAACTAAAAGGACAATCTAAGCAGAGGAAAGACAGCAGAAACAGTGGGAGAAAGTACTTACAGGTTTTCAATACTGGAGTCAGGATTGATGGACATGAAGAAGCAGCCTGGAAAAACTTGTAGAGTTGAACACATGGGGTGGGAGTGGGGGTTGCTGGAAAATATTTCAAAATACAGGAAAGTCCTTTGTTAAATACATTATGCAAACCAAGTTCAAGTAACTAAGTTGGCATGGCTCCTGTCAGCGTCCCTTATCTTCGGGCTTGTGTTCCCTTGTTATTTTAGGGAAAATTGCTTTGAAATGGAATTTCCCAAATTGTCACATTATGGCCTTCCCAGGCATGCTTGACAATGAACCCCGAAGGAAACAACTGAAAACAGGTAAGTTACCCCAGCACCTTGGTGTGTCTTTTGCTCTATTTATGTCCTTTTATGAAAATAAAAATAGGGGATCAATCGAAGGGATGGATACTTTTTTTTTCCTTCTGTATACGCAGGAGGTCAAAGACATCACTAGAAATATGAATTAATCACTCCCACATCCCTGCAAAGCCATGGTTGCATGATTCCTGCCCCCACAATATCTGAAGACATCCTGGGGGAGGACAGTTACAGGAGGAAGACGGCCGGGAGCCTTATAGCAACAACCCAAAACAGAATGTTCTAACTCGGTCTCAGGAAGGATGTGATTGGGGCCTCTGTGACCACAAATGTGTTTTGGGGGAGGGTATAACTTTTTAATGCTGAGGTTTACATGAAGGAGGACTACCGGTTTCTGTCGAGTTGTTTCCTACTCATGGCAACTCCAGAGTAGAACTGCGCTCCGTAGTGTTTTCAGGCTGTGACCGACCTCTCAAAAGTAGATCTCCAGGCCTTTCTTCCAAGGAGCCCTGGGTGGGTTAGCATCTCCAATCTTTTCATTAGTTGCCGAGTGCTTAACTGTTTGTACCACCCCGGGAACCCCAAAGAAGATTAGCTCACATAAACTCAGCCCCTTCGCATGGCTTTCAAGATCCTTGGTAACTTGGCATCTTCTTCCCTCTCTAGTTTCCACCACTCAGAGATTGTTCCCCTCTCGGATCCCACATCCCTAAGTTCTAGCTGGCTGAATGTCTTGTGTCTTATCTTCAGGGCTCCAGAGGTGCTGGGCCCCTCCAGGCTTCTCATAATTTTATTGCTACCAGGTCTCAGTTAGCTGGCATTTACTCTAGGAAGTTTTCCCAGAAGGCCCTAATTAGCGTAAGGCATCCCTGCAAGTCGACCTGTTTTGAAGGGTCCTCTTGAGAATCACCCTTCTCCTTGAATAGCAAGGTAGCCCTAGGGAGACGTCATTGTCATGCATCTCAGGTCCTATAGCTAGCACTGGTTGAAACAGGGGTGGACGTGTGAGCCAAATAAGGCCAATGGAATTCTCTCCTGGGAATTTGGTTTGGGATCTGCAATAAAGAATCTAATTCAAGTAGTATTTGAAATGGGAAGAGAGGTAAACTCAGGTGAAGTGCCAACGTGGGGCATCCGTATCCCTCCACCTGCACAGAGAAATAATACTAACGATAATTCCATGGGAATGGTCTGCCATGTGCACAGAGAAATAACACTAACAATAATGCCATGGGAGTGGTCTGCCATGCGCACAGAGAAATAACACAAATTCCAGGGGAGTGGTCTGCCAGGCACACGGAGAAATAACACTAACAGTAATTCCAGGGGAGCGGTCTGCCCTACGCCTCCCATCCAGGCTGCCTAAGCAAAGGCCGTGGGCCCAGAACATCTCTGATACGGAGGCTGGAAATTGGGTCGCCTTCTCTCTCCCGGTTCCTTCTCCTCATCCGGGAAGCCGCTCTCCTGTTCTGGGCACACAGGAGCTGTCTCTGTCCCTTATACATTTGCAGGCACCACATGGCACCTGGCCGACCCCACTTCTGTATCTGTTCCCTGTGGGAGGGTAACAGGGTCTCTGGTTTGGGGCACCGGTGGGGTGATCGTAGACACCTGCCCTGTCCTGGCCATGTGAGGGACGAGCCTGCTGGCTGTGGGAGACCGGTGCCCACTAGAGAAGCTGGTCTCGCTATGGCTCTACCTGAGTAAAGCATTTCCCGTGTACTGATAGAGTGTGTGTGTGGTCTGTGTCATTTGCTGGCAACCTCAAACCCTGACACAACAAACCACAAAAGCCAGGTGTCAGAAAATGAAACAGCTGCCCAGAAAGAAGCAAACACGCAGGATCAGAGAGAACAAGAATCAGCTCCTTTCTTCCTGGCGGCTGTTCTTCCTAACCTGAGAATTACGGTACCCATATACATAAAGCTCTCCTGTTTCCCCTGGCCTTAATGGATTTCTGTTACCTGCCTCCAAAGGTCTCCTGACTAAACCACTGCTCCTACGGTGCGGTGCGATAGCATCCTCTCCTTCCTCTAGCGCTGCATGTACCACAGTGCTTTGCAGCTGCCTATTGATTTTCCCAGGACTTGTGGTGGTGCAGCGGTTAAGCACTCAGCTGCAAATCAAAAGGTTGGTGGTTCAAACCTACCCAGCCGCTCCTCTGGAGAAAGACGTGGTGATCTGCTCCTGTAAAGGTTACAGCCTAGAAAACCCTATGGGGCAGTTCTACCCTGTCACACGGGGTCACTATGAGTTGAAATTGACTCAATGGTCCCCAACAACATTATTTCTATTTTTTACTGAACTGTGCCTCCATTAGGTCAAGGACTATATGTATAAGGGTCACAGCATGAAGTAAGTTGTGTTGAACACGTAGGAAAACAAATGTTTGCTGAATGAATGAATGATTTCTTACAAAACTCTTCTGTTTTGTAATTGTTGAAAATATACACAGCAAAACAGACACCAGTTCAACAGTTTCTACACGTACAATTCAGTGACGTTGATTGCATTCGAGTCGTGCAGCCATTCTCGCCCCCCTTTCCTGAGTTGTTTTTCCCCCCTTGACATGCACTCACCGCCCCCTAAGCTTCCTGTCCAATCTTTCAAGTTGCTTTTGTCAATTTGACCCCATTTAGATAGTTCTTTAAAGGAGCGCAAGGCTCATGGCAGACATTCTTTACTAATAAGGGTAAGCTGTTGTTTGGTTTTGGAGCCCTGGTGGCACAGCGGTTAAGAGCTCAGCTGCTAACCAAAAAGCCAGCAGTTCAGATCCACCAGCGGCTCCATGGAAGCCCTATGGGGAGGTTCTGCACTGTCCTATAGGATCACTAGGTGTCAGAATCGACTCGAAGGCAACGGGTTTTAATATCGTTTGGTTTTAAGAAGACTTCAGGGGGTATTTTGGGGGAACTACCTCAAGCTCCCACCACCCATCTGTCAGAGTGTTGTAATGGGGTGGCTTGTGTGTCGCTGTGATGCTGGAAGCTATGCCACCAGTATTTCAAATCCCAGCAGGGTCACCCATGGTGGACAGGTTTCAAGGGAGTTTCCAGACAAAGACAGGCTAGGAAGAAAGGCTGGTGCTCTACTTCCAAAAATCAGCCAGCGAAAACCCTACGGACCACAACAGAACATTATCCCAAGTGGTGCTGGCAGCTGAGCCCCTAGGTTGGAAGGCACTCAAGATACACAGTGGCCCCAACAACGGGCTCGAGCAAACCAACGACTGTGAAGGTGGGGCAGGACTGGGCTACGTTTCTTTCCATTGTGCGTGGGGTTGCGGTGAGTTGGAGCCACCTCTGTGACAACTAACAACAACAGTGTGTGATATCCTTTCATTTTTAGCTTAAACACAATTATAAATGGAAACCCTGGTGGCACAGTGGTTAAGTGCTACAGCTGCTAACCAAAAGGTCAGCAGTTCAAATCCACCAGGCACTCTTTTGGGGCAGTTCTACTCTGTTCTCTAGGGTCGCTTTGACTCGATGGCAACGGGTTTTTTTGGTTTACACCAGCATCCAGGCCTGGAGACCACTGTTGTAACCAGCCAGTATCTAACCGCAAATCCTCACACCTGGACAGCGAGAGGCACCGTACAGGCTGTCTTCACAGAGAGTATTCCACTTCACGGAATCGTTAAATCCACATAAACAACACATTGAGGAAGACGCTGTTTCCGGTTTACAGGCGAGTGATCTCAACTTCAGACGAGTTCAGCAGCTTGACTGGGGACACACCTGGATAATAAGAGCAGGCTGAGCTGCAGTTCACGGGTGGTTTCCCAGTTCAATGACAACACTGAGGAGGGCTTTGGGGACAAAGAGTGAACAATGCTGTGATGCTGGAAGCTAGGCCACCAGGATTTCAAATATCAGCAGAGTCATCCATGGTGGATAGGTTTCAGTGGAGCTACCAAACTAAGATAGAGTAGGAAGAAAGGCCTGGCTAGCTACTTCCGGATAGCAATAGACTAGGAAGAAAGGCCTGGCTACCTGTTTCCAGACTAAGACAGACTAGGAAGAAAGGCCTGGTGATTGACTTCAAGACTACAACAGACTAGGAAGAAAGGTCTGGCAATCTACTTCCAGATAAGATAAAAAACCCAGTGCCATTCCGACTCATATTCCAGATAAGATAGACTAGGAAAAAAGGTCTGGTGATCCACTTCCAAAAATCAGCCAGTGACAGCCCTGTGGATCACAACGGACTATTGTCCTGTTCTGGGCAATGTTGTTACTCAGTGGCACTTGAGGGCGGTTAGGACAGGGCCACAGTGGTCGTGTCCTTCAGATAGAGAACAACTGTGTTTGTGAGTGATCTTGAAAGAAGGGGACAAGTTCATGGAAAGTCAGGGAAATGCAGATGTAATTGTACAGCAGTCACAGGACAGACACCTAGAGATAATCTGGCGCCGCGGGACTGGGCAGCAGAGGATACGGAAATTCACACCTGATAAACAGCGGTAGCCGGGCCAAGTGCTGAGGCGTGGCTTGAGAGGTCTAACGGGGTGAAGCTGAAAACGCGTTCGGGGAGCTGAGCTCTGACACTGACTTGTACCAATATTGAAATAAACACTCATGCTGGCCCCATGCATCAGTTTTATATATTCAATCCATGGGGCCAGAAACATTGATCATTAAAATGCAGAGGGACAAATTAATTAGGCTTGAAAATGGCTTTTCAACTACAAATAACAAGAAGCAAATATTTGAAAACAGCGTCAAGGCCATGGCTGGCAAAGAGGACGGCAGTTTCCGCTTGCTGGTATAATTACCTATCTGCAGGAGCTGTGCATGCAAGCCAGACCCCTAATCGATTTACTTAAAGAATAACTCGGAGGTCACCCCGCCTTAGCCAGGGGAAATGGAGGGCAGAATTAATTACCTCCACTGTGAGTGGAGTAAACAAATGTCGCTTCAATTATCTGATTGTTTCAGATGAGACTTCTGGGGTGTGAATGAGCCAAATTGCATCGTTACTGGATTTCACTTTGCTAAACTAGACCCCGGTGGTGCAGTGGTTAAGCGCTCAGCTGCTGACCAAAAGCTCAGCAGTTTGAACCCACCAGCAGCAACTCAGAAACCCTGTGGGGCAGTTCTACTCTGTCCTGCAGGGTCGCTAGGAGCTGGAATTGCCCGGACAGCCACGGGTTTGTTTTGTTTTGGTTTGGTTTGCCTTGGCAGCACCCTCAGCACTTTCAGCTCAAACCTGCAGATAGCCTAGGTGGCTGATTTTCAGCTAGTTCAGCGTAAATACAACAGCACCACCTTGTGTTGTGTGTCTGAGAGATCGTACCACCTCCAAGAACAAAGCTTGGGGGCCCAGCCCCAGTGTAGGCTTAGCAGCTAGGCCTCCATTTTCAGTGCTGAAAACAGACTGCCTGCTTCTATCCCATTGAAGGGCCTTCTGTTCACTATCAGCCCACCATTTCCTCCTACAAATTCATGTTACTGTTGTTGTTAGGTGGCGTTGAGTGGATTCCAGCTCACAGCAATTCCACGTGACAGAGCAGAACTGCTCCCTGGGGTTTCTAGGCTGTGATCTTTATGGAAGCAGATTGCCAGGTCTTCCTCCTGTGGAGCTGCTGGGTGCGTTTAACCACCAACCTTTCCGTTAGCAGCTGAACGCTAACCAGGCACAGTGGTTAAGAGCTCGGCTGCTAACCAAAAGGTCAGCAGTTCGAATCCATCAGCCACTCCTTGGAAACCCTATGGGGCATTTCTACTCCGTCCCATAGGGTTGTTGTGAGTTGGAATCGGCTTGACAGCAGTGGATTTTTATATAAAATCTAAGAGGTGGCAGACGGGGGAGCACAAACGACATGTTAAAAAAGGCCTCGGGAAGCACGAGGAATCCCTGGGTAGTGCACACAGTTAGGTGCTCAGCTTCTGACCACACGATTGGTGGTTCCAGTCCGCCCACAGATGTCTCAGGAGAAAGGCCTGTGGTCCATTTCCGAAAAATCAGCCGCTGGCAACGCTCTGGAGCAGAGTTCTGTTCTGCACACACGGGGTCGCCGCGGGTCAGAGTCAACGCAAAGGCACCTGGAGGCCGAGAAGGGCAAGCACGAAGCTCTAGTAAATATCTCAGAAGGAAAAGTCAGAGTCGTTTTCATTCCAGAACCTTATCGTCGTTAGTTGCCGTAGAATCCGTTCCGAGTAGAACTGCCCCGTAAGGTTCTCAAGGCTGTGACCTCTGGAAGCAGGTTGCCAGGCCTGTCTTCTGAGGCACCTCTGTGTGGGTTCGAACCACTAACCTTTCCGCTATTAGCTGAGCACTTAGGTTGAGAGTTTCGGCACTGAGACTCTGAAATACTTGCAGGTAAATGAACATTTAACATTATTACTGATTTAATACTTTCTATAAAAGTTCTCCCACATCTGGAGAGATAGCTTTTGAAAGATGAATTTGCCTTTAAAAGGGAGGAAAGGACTTTTTTTTACAAAAAAGTCTTATAATAGTTCTTCTCTATGAACCTCGATAAAATCTTTGTTTCCCAAGAAGATTTTTACATACATTTGAATCTGTACTCTGGGGCAAGCTGAGAATTTAATATGTGGATATCAACATGAGACTGCAGGACCATACTTAATAGACTCCTCAAACACTTTGGAAATATTGTCCAACCAAATATACCACTCTTGTGTGATCTTTCTCACCAGAAAGAACATAGCTAATTGAGGAAGATTGTTTTCAATTGCAATATGAAATGTCAAGATCAGTGTAACAAATAAGCAATTCATTGTCTCTGAAATCCCCTGGACAACTACCTTGGTACTTACAACCTACAAATTATTTTATGGCAGAAGATATTAGAAAGTACTGAAGTCATTCTTGAGGTTCACCCTTCAGTCAAAGATTAGACGGGCCCATAAAGCGAAATGAGACTAAAGGGGTACACCAGCCCAGGGGCAAGGATGAGAGGGCAGGAGGGAACAGGAAGGCTGGTAATAGGGAACCCACAGTCGAGAAGGGGAGAGTGTTGACATATCATGCAGTTGGCAAGCAATGTCACAAAACAATATGTGTATTCATTGTTTAATGAGAAACTAATTTGCTCTGTAAACCTTCATCTAAAGTACAATTTAAAAAAAAGTAAAAAACAACAAAAAAAAGATATTAGAAAGTAGCAAACCTTGTGCATTCAGGGGAGCGAATTGCTAGGACTGGTTATGCACAAATCCTCACCTATAACTCCTGTAGAATCCCCGGTGATGCTACTCTTAGTTGTAAAATGAGAGTTTTATTTTCTAGGTTTACGTTTGCCATCGTCCAGCCAGCCCTTAACAAGCCCTGCTGGCGCGACCGTTAAACACCGCTGCTAACTCAAAGGTCGGTGGCTGGAACCCACCCAGTGGCTCCGAGGGAGAAAAGACCTGGTGATCTGCTTCTGTAACGATGACGTGGGAAACCCCACGAGGCAGTTCTACTCTGTCACATCGGTCACTATGAGTCAG
Organism: Elephas maximus indicus; assembly: GCF_024166365.1. Lineage (NCBI taxonomy): Eukaryota > Metazoa > Chordata > Mammalia > Proboscidea > Elephantidae > Elephas > Elephas maximus. The sequence continues at coordinate 96,470,005 of NC_064832.1, forward strand.
AACCGACTCAACGGCACCCAACAACGACAGCCGGTTCATAGAGAATACGTCTAGCATGCTGAGATGATAACTCTGAATGGAGACTCTACAAATAAGATGGACATTTATCCCTGACACTGTATACGCCATTTAAATGGCAAACATTTATAAAAATAACAGATTTATGGCTATAAGGTCGCACTACAATTCTAAAGACACTTGAAATGTTCAAGTGCTAATATCTTCCCATGAACTTGACGGGCAGTCAGCATATATCGGTTGACAACGATGTTGAAAAATCTCTTCTTTCCTGCAAGCAAACAGTTAACCCATTGCCGACAAGTCCGCTCTGACTCACGGCACCCCCGTGTGTCAGAGTGCAACTGCGCTCCTAGGGTTTTTGATGGCTGAGTTTTGGGAACCAGATGGCCAGGACTTTCCTCCACAGCACCTCTGGGTGGACTAGAACTCCAAGCTTTTGGTTAGCAGCCAACCATTTGCATCAGTCAAGGACTCTCATATGAGCAAAAAAAAAAAAAAACTTGTTGCCGTTGAGTAGATTCTGACTCATAGAGACCCTACAGGACAGAGTAAAACCGCCCCACACAGTTTCCAAGGAGCACTTGGTGGATTTGAACTGCCGACCTTTTGGTTAGCAGCCATAACACTTAACCCTTACACCATCAGTGTTTCCAAAAGGTACCCTCAAAAATCGCAAAGGTTATTCCCTATTCTTCTCATCACAAGCACGTGACTTCTCTTCCTAACCATTCCATAGGCCCCAAGTTCTCTCCACTGTGCAAAGTTCCACCCCCTCCCTCCCCAGTCCAGCGAGCAGAATGGCCCCCTTTCAAAGGACACCTGCCTGGAACAGAACGGTGGCTTCGCACTTGTGCAGAGCTTTCTTCATCCTTCGACTTAAAAACCTTCTCTTTCAAAATGCTCCCCGACTTGAAAACCCTATGCAGCAGTTCCACACTGCACACACAGGGTTGCCGTGAGCTGGAATGGACTCAAAAGCAACCAACAACATTTCGAAATTAAAATGAGATGAATTTTTCCCCGTATCTTTTAAAGCATTGTGCTTGTCTTTTTTTTTTTTTCCTAGTTGCCATGGAGTCGATTCCAACCCATAGTGACCCCGTGTGTGTCAGAGAGAATTGTGTTATATAGGGTTTTCAGTGGCGGATTCATTGAAAGTAGATCGCCTGGCCCTTCTTCTAAGGCACCTCTGGGTGCACTCGAACCGCCAACCTTTCGGTTAACACCCTAACCGTTTGTACCACCTAGGGACTCCTTGTGATTGCCTAGGCTTTTACTAATATGTAGTTATTTGTGCCCTTCCATTTCCAATCTTTTAGATTTTATATGTGTGTGTGTATATATATATATAATTTTGTAGGAGAAAATTGTAAACTAGAAGTGACCAGAAGAGCTTAGTAGCGAATGAAGTCACCCCCACCCCCGACAAAATCTGAAGCAGTCAGCCCTCAGCATCCACAAGTGAGCTTGCTATCTCCTCTCAGACCTGCAAAGCCAGGCTGATCTCCAGCACCCAGCTGGTGTGTTCTGTAGTTCAGAAACATTTTACATTAATTAAATCAAACATAATTAGAGAAGAAGCTCTCTTTTTAAAAAGGAATATCCATACATCTACAAGGAAGACCAGTTGATATGACTATTATTCAAATTTACCCACCAACCTTAAGGCCAAAGATGAAGAAATTGAAGATTTTTACCAACTTCTGCAGGCTGAAATTGATCAAACATGCAATCAAGACACGTTGATAATTACTGGTGATTGGAACGTGAAAGTTGGAAACAAAGACAATGGATTGGTAGTTGGAAAATACGGCCTTGGTGACAGAAACAGTGCCGGAGATTGAATAATAGAATTTTGCAAGATCAACAACTTATCCATTGGAAATGCCTTTTTTCAATAACATAAATGGTGACTGTACACGTGGACCTCGCCAGATGGAACACACAGGAATCAAACTGACTACATCAGTGGAAAGAGACGATGGAGAGGCTCAATATCAGTCAGAACAAGCCCGGGGCCGACTGTGGAACAGACCATCAATCGCTCATACGCAAGCTCAGGCTGAAGCTGGAGGAAACTAGAACAAGCCCACTGGAGCATATGACCTTGAGCATAACCCACCTGAACTTAGAGACCATCTCAAGAATAGATTTGACACTCTGCACACTAATGACTGAAGACCAGATGAGTTGTGGGATGACGTCAAAGACATTTTACATGAAAAAAGCAAGTAGTTATTAAAAAGATAGGAAAGAAAGAAAAGACCAAAGTGGACCTCAAAAGAGACTCTGAAACTTGCTCTTCAATGTAGAGTAGCTAAAGCGAATGGAGGAAATGATGAAGCAAAAGGGCTGAAGAGAAGATTTCAAAGGGCAGCTGGAGAAGACAAGGTAAAGCATTATAATAAAATGTGTGAAGACCTGCAGTTAGAAAACCAAAAGGAAAGAACATGCTTGGTATTTCTCAAGCTGAAAGAACTGAAGAAAAAAATTGAAGGTTTGAGTTGCAATAATGAATAGGTTTCTGTGGGCATAATACTGAATGACACAGGAAGCCTCAAAAGAAGATGGAAGGAACACACAGAGTCATTGTACCAAAAAGAGTTGGTCGACCTTCCGCCATTTCAGGAGATAACACATGAGCAGGAACCAACAGTATTGAAGGAAGGCTGCACTGAAGGCATTGGCAAAAAACAAGGTTCCAGGAACTGATGGAGTACCAGCTGAGATGTTTCAGCAAATGGATGCAGCACCGGGGGTGTTCACTTGTCTATGCCAAGAAATTTGCAAGACAGCTATCTGGTCAACCTACTGGAAGCGTTCCATATTTGTGCCCATTCCAAAGAAAGGTGATCCAACAGAATATGAAAATTATAAAACAATAACATCAATATCACATACAAGTAAAATTTTGCTGAAGATAATTAAAAAATGGTCAGTTGCAGGAGTGCATCTACAGGGAACTGCCAGAAATTCAAGCCAGATTCAGAAGAAGGTGTGGAACGAGGGATATCATTGCTGGTGTCAGATGGATCTTGGCTGAAAGCAGAGAATACCAGAAAGATGTTGACCTGTGTATTATTGACTGTGCAAAGACATTCAACTTTGTGCATCATAACAAATTAGGGACAACATTGCAAAGGATGGGAATTCCGGAACACTTAATTATACTCACGCAGGACCTATACGTAGACCAAGAGGCAGTCATTTGAACAGAACAAGAGGATACTGTGTGGCTTAAAATCAGGAAAGGTGTGTGTCAGGGTTGTATCCTTTCACCATACCTATTCAATCTGTATGCTGAACAAATAATACAAGAAGCTGGGCCATATGAAGAAGAACAGGGCATCAGGATTGGAGGAAGACTCACTAACAACCTGCGTTATGCAGATGATACAACCTTGCTTGCTGAAAGTGAAGAGGACTTGAAGCACTTACTGATGAAGATCAAAGACCACAGCCTTCAGTATGGATTACACCTCAGCATAAAGAAAACAAAAATCCTCACAACTGGACCAGTGAGCAACATCAAGATAAGTGGAGAAAAGATTGACATTATCAAGGATTTCGTTTTACTTGCATTCACAATCAACGTCCATGGAAGCAGCAGTCAAGAAATCAAACTATGTATTGCATTGGGCAAATCTGTTGCAAAAAAATCTTTAAAATGTTAAAAAGCAGAGATGTCACTGTGAGTACTAAAGTGCACCTGTCCCAACCCATGGTGTTTTCGATCACCTCAGATGCACACAAAAGCTAGACAGTGAGTAAGTAAGACGGAAGAAGAATTGGTGCCTTTGAATTATGGTGTGGCAAAGAATACTGCATATACTGGCGGCCAGAAGAACGAACAAATCTGTCTTGGAAGAAGTACAGCCAGAAAGGTCTTTAGAAGCAAGGATGGCAAGACTCCGTCTCGTGTACTTTGGACATGTTATCAGGAGGGACCAGTCCTTGGAGAAGGACATGACGCTTGGTAAAGCAGAGGGTCAGCGCACAAAAGAGGAAGAGCCTCAACGAGATGGATTGACACAGTGGCTGCAATGATGGGCTCCAAACAGCAACGACTGTGAGGTGCAGCACCAGCGGTGTTTCATTCTGTTGTACGTAGGGTTCCCATGAGTTGGAACCAACTCAAAGCAACTGACAAGAACAAAAACCTTTTAAAAATCCTACAATGTGTTCCAAAGCAAAATAGAGTAGTCTTGTATTTACTTGTTTCTTGAATTCTGTATCGTTATTATTATTATTATCATGGCCATTAGCTGCCTTATTCTTAATCCAGATGTAGCTTCAGTTTTATTTTTTGGTATAGTTTAGATTCTGGAGAAATTATATACTTAATGTCTACTATTGTTGTTGGGTGTCATCAAGTCGATTCCAACTCATAGTGACTCAATGTGACAGAGTAGAACTGCCCCATGGGGTTTTGTAGGGTGTGATCTTTAAGGGAACAGATCACCAGGCCTGTCTTCTGAGGCACCTTTGGGTGGGTTTGAACTGAGAACCTTTCTTGGTTAGCAGTCAAGTGCTAAACTGTTTTGCCACCAGGGCTCCTACTGTCAGGCACATGGCTTCCCACTCAGAGGACAAGAAATGGCTATTTGTAGATAATAACTTTCTGGAATGGTGGACTAATTTTAGAAACTGTTAGTGCTTGCTAATTAGATGGCAATTTGCTTTGTTTAAAAATCACCGAAGCTGAATATCCACAGAGACTTGATGACATAGCCCTGTTGTAACTTGGCTTATACATTGTCTACAATCACAGAGCAAAGAAGTTTGGAGCAAGAATTGTAACTCGTTGCTAAAAAGTGACCATTTTGTATTAACTGCTGTATTTTCTTCCCCCAAATCTCAAACTTTACGCTTTTAGTGAGCACATGCACGATTAGGTGTGTTTGGTTCTCCTGCTACAGCGCTATTTAAGTGATAAACACGTAGATAAAAGCACAGAGCTAAAGTCAGAACCCGAGTGCCCTTTTCATTTCAATTTCATACACTAACGTTATAACCTTGGTAAAGTATTTAACTCCTCTGAGACTTGGTTTTTCCATAAAAATATATTGATAATAATTCCCATCTCGGAGAGTTGACCCGAGGATTAAATGAGAATACCCAGGTGAAAGCACCCTGGCCATCCCGGAACGCGAGCCAGCTGTCCTCCAGTTGTCCCTAACTCACGGCGACCCGCGTGCTCCTCCAGTTGTCCCTAACTCACGGCGGCCCGCGTGCTCCTCCAGTTGTCCCTAACTCACGGCGACCCCGTGTGCTCCTCCAGTTGTCCCTAACTCACGACGACCCGCGTGCTCCTCCAGTTGTCCCTAACTCACGGCGACCCGCGTGCGTCGGCGCAGACTTGCTCTCCACAGCGTTTCCGGTGGCTGACTTTTCAGAAGCAGATGGCCAGGACTTTCTTCTGAGGAGCCTTCGAGTGGGTTCAAACCGCCAGCCTTTCAGTCAGTCGCCCAGTGCAGAGCCGTTTACGCTACCAGGGACTCCCCTTTAGCAGCAGTCCCCTAATCCGTGCCTCGTTACCCTCTTCCTTAGTGCACAATGGAAAGAAGCAGGGCTTGGTCGGCAGGGTTTCACAGGCTGACTTTTTGGAAGTGGACTGCCAGGCCTTTCTTCCTAGTCTGTCTTAATCTAGGGGCTCTGCTGAAACCTGTTCAGCATCACAGCAACTGATGGGTGGGCAGTGGCCGTGCATGAGGTACTTTGGCCAGGAATTGAACCCGGTCTCCCTCACAGAAGGCAAGAATTCTACCACCAGCGACCCACCACTGCCCTCAGCCTGCTCTTAAAAAAACCAAAACAAAACCCTTTGCCTTTAAGTTAATTCTAACTCATAGGGACCCTGTAGGACACAATAGAACTGCCCTATAGGGTTTCCAAGGCTGTGATCTTGATGGAAACAGACTGCCACATCCTTCTCCCACAGAGTGGCTGGGGGATTTAAGCAGCTGACCTTAGCAGCCGAGCGCTTCACCACTGCACCACCAGGGCTCCATCCCTATTCTTATTCTTAGGTAGGCATAAATGCTACAGAACACGGTGTGGTGGAAACTTCAGCAGGGACGTTGGGAGGGTCCATTGACATAATATCATTACTCGCCACGTATGTTGTGGGAAAAAAATCATTTACGAAAATTCCCATAACCTCAATTCCACTTTTGAACAGCCCACCGCTGGGTGGCAAGCTTCCAGGCAGCAGAGACTGAAAATTCTGGCGAAGAAGAATAGGCTGGCGTTTTCAGAAGAATGGCAGGAAAAGCGTGTGGGATCACACCCACTGGTGAGCTCAAAAGTTTCCAGAAGGCTTGCCCCCGAAATGGCGCCCAGTTGCTGGGCTGAGAAAGGGAAATAGAGGCCGCAGCCCTGGGGTCAGCCCCCAGGGGAACCCTCACAGGATTGAATAGGACTGGTTTCAATCCTCTCTCCTCAACCCACAGCCCGTACTCAAAAGCCAACTCTGACCTTCCTTCCTGCCACTGCCCTGTGGGAAGGTCCTGCCTCTGCAGCAAAAGAAAGCTAGCTCTTTCCCAGCACGAGCCCCGAGGAAAGGCGCCCCGCTGGGCTGAGGCTGTCTTGTTATGCATCAGCGTTGATCTGCAGAAGGCCACAGGGTTGCAGGGGGCTGAGCTGTAAGTACGCTTTCAAGGTGATGGAAGTCAAATGTTATTCAGCTACGCTCCAAGTGGACGTGTTAAACCACGATGCAGGCTGTACCGTTCAGTGCTAGCGGCAGGCTCTGGAAACAAAGAATTGAGCTCTTGGTAAAATGCATCAAACGCTGGAATTTAGAACCCTGAGCACCTACTCTTGCTAGCAAAGCCGAGAATTCATTTGGAGCTATTGCAGTGTAGCTCGGCTGATTCTGTCCAATTTGACTTCAAGGGCATTTACGTGGAAATTTGCATTGTACAGTCAAGGGTGAGGACGCTGGAGACCCTGGGAAACTATACAACTAATCCCTTGGGGGAAACCCTGGTTGAGCAGTTCAAATCCACCAGGTGCTCCTTGGAAACCCTGTGGAGCAGTTCTACTCTGCCCTTTAGAGTATCCATGAGTTGAATCGACTGGATAGGAAGAGCTTTTTTTTTTTTTTTTTTTTGTATTAACTTTTATTGAGCTTCAAGTGAACATTTACAAATCAAGTCAGACTGTCACATGTAAGTTTATATATTCCTTACTCCGTTCTCTCACTTGCTCTCCCCCTAATGAGTCAACCCTTCCAGTCTCTCCTTTCGTGACAATTTTGCCAGCTTTCAACTCTCTCTATCCTCCCATCCCCCCTCCAGACAGGAGATGCCAACACAGTCTCAAGTGTCCACCTGCTATCATTAGCTCACTCTTCATCAGCATCTCTCTCCTACCCACTGTCCAGTCCCTTCCATGTCTGATGAGTTGTCTTCGGGAATGGTTCCTGTCCTGGGCCAACAGAAGGTTTGGGGACCATGACTGCCGGGATTCTTCTAGTCTCATTCAGACCATTAAGTCTGGTCTTTTTATGAGAATCTGGGGTCTGCATCCCACTGATCTCCTGCTCCCTCAGGGGTTCTCCATTGTGCTCCCTGTCAGGGCAGTCATCGGTTGTGGCCGGGCACCAACTAGTTCTTCTGGTCTCAGGATGATGTAAGTCTCTAGTTCATGTGGCCCTTTCTGTCTCTTGGGCTCTTAGTTATCTTGTGACCTTGGTGTTCTTCATTCTCCTTTGATCCAAGTGGGTTGAGACCAATTGATGCATCTTAGATGGCCGCTTGTTAGCATTTAAGACCCCAGATGCCACATTTCAAAGTGGGATGCAGAATGTTTTCATAATAGAATTCTTTTGCCAATTGACTTAGAAGTCCCCTTAAGCCATAGTCCCCAAACCCCTGCCCTTGCTCCGCTGACCTTTGAAGTATTCAGTTTATCCCGGAAACTTCTTTGCTTTTGGTCCAGTCCAGTCCAGTTGAGCTGACCTTCCATGTATTGAATATTGTCCAGGAAGAGATTTTTCTTTTTTTTTTGATCCTCTGGGAAAAAGTTCCAGTTTAACAAGTAGAGCACGTTGCCCAGCCTGGATGATCACTTGCATAAATACGCTGACCAATCCTTCCAGGTCCTCCAAGCCCCACGTCTTCTGTAGCCTCAGTGCCTTTGGTTTGCATGTGGCCTGGCCTCCCTGACACCCCAGCACGGATTCTGCCCAGTCAGTGTACATGCCGACCTGTCCCTGGGCAGTATGAGCTTGTGGCCACACTTGCTGCTGACCAAAATGCTGGTGGTTTGAGTCCACCCAGAGGCACCTTGGAAGAAAGGCCTTGCAGTCTCCTGAAAAATCACCCACTGAAAACCCTACGGAGCATAGTTCTCCCCGACACACATGGGGTCGCCATGGGTCAGAGCTGACTCGTGAGGGCAACTGGTTTGGTTTGGGTTTATTTATCTCGATGTATAATCATAGTCCATTTTCTTCATTTATCATGATGTTGCTTATTGTTCCAGTTGTGAGGGCTTCTGTTTCCTTTATGTTGAGGTGTAATCCACACCATGGTCTTCATCAGGGAGTGTTTCAAGTCCTCTTCACTCTCAGCAGGCAAGGTTGTGTCATCTGCATATTGAAGGTTGTTAATGAGTCTCCCTCCAATCCTGATACCTCTTTCTTCTCCAGAGTCCAGCTTCTCAGATTATTTACTCAGCATACAGATGGAGTAAGTATGGTGAAAGGATACAACCCTGACGCACACCCTTCTGGATTTTTAAACCATGCAGAGTTCCTTTGCTCTGTTTGAACTACTGCCTCTTGGTCTATGTACAGGCTCCTCAGGAGCACAATGAAGAGTTCCAAAATTCCCGTTCTTCACAATGTCATCCATAATTTTTTAGGATCCGCACAGTCAAATGTATTTGCACAGTCAATAAAACACAGGTAAACGTCTTCTTACTGGTATTTTCTGCTTTCAGCCAAGATCCATCGACATCGGCAGTGGTATTCCTATGATATCATTGATATTCTGACCCAATGATATCCCCGACATTCACAACGATATCTTTAAGTATAAAAGGTGACAATGTACCTATACGAGATATGACTCCAAATTGACAAAACAGGCTTCGGGCACGTTTGGGGGAATACACTTGTCTCACTTCTAGTTACTCCTTATGTGAGTCTGCCATTTAAATTATTCATTGTACTAGCATAATTCATCCAATCACTTGCATTTTGTATACCTAATACTTCTAAGAAGTTTAATATTTCATTTATGGGCAATTAAAATGCACTCTTCTAAGTTACATATTCTAGTAAAAATCCCTTTGATCTAAATGTAGTGATATGCTATAAAATATTCTATTTGCATGTCAGGTTTTGGCTATAGAACATTGCCAGGGAGGATAAATTGAGCTTCACTTTGATGTCAGTGTTCTTTTAGCAAAGGTTGATTCTTCCAGAATAGCCAGCAGGGTGAGAGTGTTTCTCTCTCTAAAAGAACCCTCTGGCATTGGGGATGGGAGGGAGATGGGGTCAGATGGGGGATCCAGAGCAGACCACCAGTGGGAAACAGGGTGTGGAGGTGATTCCCTGAGTGGTCTCACCATGGATGCAGGTGCCCTGGAAAGGGAGGGGAGCTGTGAGTGGATTTATCGGATTCAGATCTCACTAGGAAAGGGACCTGCTGATGCTCTGCTAATTAACCAAGGCAAGGAGGACTTGAAGATAACTTCAAGTGGCCCATTGTACAGCTGTTGAACTGTGGACTGCAGGGGTTCTTTTGTTCACCCTCCCTTAGGGTACAGATTTAAAACCTGGAGCCAAGAGACATGGAATAGTTTGACTGACTTTTTCTGGGTGTTGTTTTATGTAGTTGGGTGTCATCCACCTGATTCCAACTGGTACTGACCCTTTGTGACAGAGTAGAACTGCTGCTAGGGTTTCCTAGCCTGTCATCTTTAGGGAACCAGGTTTTTCTCCCATGACTGAAGTCATAGGAGATGATTCTCACGAGATGCTCAAGATGACTAAGACACGCAGTTAAAGGAACTGTTATTATTTAAACAGGTAAAGAGACAGGTGGGAGGTGATCACAAAAGCAATGTTAATTAACAACTCATATGCAAATATTTTATTGAAAAAATCTAAATTTAAGAGGGTATAAGACCAATTTTAGGAGCTAGTGGTACAGTTGTTAAGCGCTTGGCTGTTAACTGAAAGGTCAGTGGTTCAAACCCACCAGCCACTTCTTGAGAGAAAGATGTGGTCTGCTTCCATGAAGACTGCATCCTTGGAGACCCTGTGATGCAGTTCTGCCCTATAGTCACTAGGAGTTGGAATCGACTTGAAGGCAAGCAGTTTAAGACCAGTTTTATTCTTTATCACCATTTTCTTTTAATCCCCAGTGTTGAGTACATCTTTCTTACCCCTAGATGAAATTTTAGGGAATTACCACAGCTCTTCCAGCCTCTTCCAGCCCAGTCTAGTCTAACAACCACGTAATCACAAAACTACACCAACAGCAAAGGTGCTCTGCTGCAGGTGGTTGAGTTCCTGCAACAAAACAACCAGAATGATCTGTGTGCTGGGAAGTGTCTCCTTGTTCACTTTGCAGGCTAAGGGCCCCTTTCCTGTGGCCTCCCTCAGGCCCACTAACTGATGAATTGCTGTGCTCAGGGGCAGTGGAAGGACGGAAAGGACCGGAAATTTTTGCCTAAGAGGCTCCGAATCTTTAAGAAGGCTCGGATTTCTTGGAAAGGTTGACTGACTGTGCAACGGCTTCGAAGGTGAAAGGTTACCGAGGAACGATTCCTTGTCTCCAATGTTCTTCACTGGGAGCTACCCAGGGAGCCTCAGGCCAAGCCCTTGGGCATGCTAGGCAGAAGTGACCACTAAATATGAAAACCACATGACATGTCCATTTTTGGAGGTGCCACATCAGAACCACGTGAAACAGGCCCAATTTAGGGCTTTCAGCTTTGGTGGGACCAGGCTATAGCATACTCCCTGAGGTAAAGGCTGTTCTTGCTTAGTCAGGTGGGTTAACCTGACTAAACTTGACAAAAACCCATTGCCCTTGAGTTGATTCCAACTCAGAGCCACCCCACATGACAGAATAGAACTGCCCTGTAGGGTTTCCAAGGCTGTTACTTTTATGAGTTCAGGTTACCGCATCTGTCCCCTGTGAAGCTAAGACAGGGAACAGAGGGGCCCCATATCTGCAAACAAAGTAACAAGAAATGGGCCAGGGTGCAGAAACAAAGCCATTCCCCAGAACAATGGGGCAGGGTACCAGAAAACAGCCCGCAAACTTTTTTAAAGTTGTCCTTCAGAAGCGTCTGGAGAAAACCAGCCCTGGGGACATGCGCAGAACATCCACCTGTGACCACTGTGTGACCTTCCACCAGGGGCAGTGAGGGGCTACAGCCCCAGCCGGGGAATCGAACCTGGGGAGCAAGAAACTGCGCAGGTGCAACACCCCATAATAAGTTCTGCTGTGAATCCTAGAGGCCTCCGGGACAGGAGACACCTTAGAAAGCTGCTGCGCGTGCACCGTAGTTAACATATCCCCACCTGTGCCTATGAATAAACATGAATCTTTTCCTGCCAAGAACTTTTTAAAAACCCAGGCTCGTCTTTTGTTCCGTGAGACGCGGGTAAGCATTGCTTAGGTCCTCCTCATCTCTGCTCGCAAGCCTCTTCAATAAGGTCTTGGTCCTGTGGAAAATTCTGCATGCCTTACCTGCTCATTCTTGACCGGTGAGAGGCAAGAACCTTATTCCGGTAACAAAGCGGCTGGTGAGTTTGAACTGCCAGCCTTTTAATTAGCAGCCAAGCACTTAACCATTGCACCACCAGGGCCCCTCAACCTCTCTGGTCCCAAAATGAAGTCTCTTGTGCTGAGCCCCACATCAGCAAATCAAACCCTAAGTTTCTTTTTCTTATAAATGCCTAACTTTCCCAGAAGCCAAAATCCGAGTCAACCAACTGACTCTCCCGGAAAACGAAACCAAAGCTAGCCAGTGAAGACTTCCTGATCAGTTTAACCTGGTTCAAAGTTTTCCTTTAATCCCAGATACGGAAAGAAATTGCCCACCAGCCAATCTGAAATTTGCCCAGTACAACTTCCTTGTTCCTGCAGACGCTCTTATAAAACCCTTTCTGCCTGTTTGGGGGCTTGGGAACTCTTACCTGACTCTTGGGGTAGCTGTTCCCAGGCTCACGAACCGAAAAATAAAGCTTCTGAGTTCATCCCCAAATGTAACATGATTAAAGTTTTATTTTTAATCAGACGTTCTGGATATCGGACGATAAGCCAATTTGGCTGGAAGGAAACAACTTTTGAATTCTTTCTTCTACTCTTCTTTGGGCTCCTTAGTCGCCCTAGGGCCTGGGCCCCCATAGTAAGACACCTGGAAATGCAGGAATAGATTAGACAGCAATCTAAAAAAAGTTGCCAGGAAGTGAAAAATCAGGTCTTTAAACACACAATGTAAGCATTTTGAAAGAAAATATATGGAGATTACTTTGTTGCTAATCTCCTGGTAACAATGTGAGGTGATACTGTTGTTGAGTGCCTTCAAATCAATTTCTGACTCAAAGCGACCCCATGTGACAGAGTAGTAATTTTACCTGGCTTGCTGAAAGTGAAGAAGACTTGAAGCACTTGCTGATGAAGACCAAAGACCATAGCCTTCAGTATGGATTACACCTCAACATAAAGAAAACAAAAATCCTCACAACTGGACCCGTGAGCAACATCATGGTAAATGGAGAAAAGATTGAAGTCATCAAGGGTTTAATTTTACTTGGATCCACAATCAACACCCATGGAAGCAGCAGTCAAGAAATCAAACAGCGCGTTGCACTGGGCGAATCTGTTGCAAAAGACCTCTTTAAAGTATTAAAAAGCAAAGATGCCTCTTTGAGGACTCAGGTGCACCTAACCCAACCCATGGTATTTTTAATCACCTCATATGTATGTGAAAGCTGGACAATGAATAAGGAAGTCTGAAGAAGAATTGGTGCATTTGAGTTATGGTGCTGGTGAAGAATATTGAATATACTATGGGCTGCCAGAAGAATGAAAAGATCTGTCTTGCAAGAAGTACAGCCAGAGGGCTCCTTAGAAGATAGATGGCAAGATTTTTCAGGTGTTTTGGACATGTTACCAAGAGGAACTAGTCCCCGGAGAAGGACATCATGCTTGGTAAAGTAGAGGAAGACCCTTAACAAGATGTACTGACACGGTGGCTGCAACAATGGGCTCAAGCGTAGCAACAATTGTCAGGATGGCACAGGACCAAGCACTGTTTCACTCTGTTGTACATAGGGTCACTATGGGTCAGAACCAACTCAATGGCACCAAACAACAACAACAATCTTTATGGGAGCAGATTGCCAGGATTTTGTCTCTCAGAACCAGTGGGTGGGTTCAAACCACCAACCTTTTGGTTAGCAGCCAAGTACATAGTGGTTGGGCCACCAGGGCTCCTTGAAGTGACACTAAAACACCATTAAAAGAGGGAGGAACTGGGCAATTTATTTGCACCTCCTATACCGGTGGTGCAGTGGTTAAGAGCTCGGCTGCTACCCAAAAGGTCAGCAGTTTGAATCCGCTCCTTGGAAGCCCTGTGGGGCAGGTCTCTCTGTCCTATACGTTTGCTATGAGTCACAATCGACTGGATGGCAACAAGTCTTTTTGTTTTTAATACTTTCTATAGCAAACCAAAGTGTGATCCCAGACAGTCTGATGCTTCTGTATCTTAGTTAACACTCTCTCAATTTAAGAGCTAAGACAATAAAAAAGAAAATATTGAAAAATGGAGAGTATTAACTGAAAATGCTATGGAGAAAAAAGTCCAGGGTATACAGTTTTTGTTGGGTGCTGTCCAGTTGATTTCAACTGTAGCTGACCCCACGAGACAGAGAAGAATTGCCCGCAGAGGGCTTTCTAGGCTGTGATCTTTACGGGCGCAGATTGCCAGGTCTTTCTCCCATGGAGCCACTGGGTGGATTCGAACCACCAACCTTTCAGTTAGCAGTCAAGGCTCCTTAGTTCAGGGGATAAAGCCTGCCAGTAAAAGTCAGTAATAGGAGTAAAACCAGCAACCGGGACATTTTGATTCCCCTTCTGCTGCATGCTTCTCCGATTACATTTTTGGCCACCCATGCTGACAAGGCCCCACAAGGACCTTTGTAGAAAAGAAAGATGGAAACAATGAAGTAATCCCTCCTACTGGCCTTTATATTTTAAGATTGTTCCCCAGAGTGTGTTACTGACCGTCCTGTCCAGCAAGACTTCCTATGACTCAGACTGGGACCATTGCCACCTCCTCCGGGAAGCTCTTTGCAGCGTGACAGCCTTTACTATTAAGAGTGCTTTTTGTGAAGGTCAGCCAAATTTTCTCTGTGTTCATCAGGATCCAAGACTGGTTCTCATTTTCCCAGCCACCCCAAAACAAGTGCTTCCTTTCAAAATATGTGGATAACACTTCAAATTTCATTCAGCGCTTGAAACAGTGTAGGTTCCAAAGAAATACTGGTTGAACAAATGGCTTTATTCTGAGTGTGATGAGAAACTATTGGAAGTATGGAGAAGGAGTTGGAAGTGGTTTTAGAAGGCTACTTGGGAGCCCTGGTGGCACGGTGGTTAAGTGTTTGGCTGCTAACCAAAAGGTTGGCAGTTCGAATCCACCAGCATCTCCTTGGAAACCCTGTGGGTCAGTTCTAGTCTGTCCTATGGGGTCACTATGAGTTGGAATTGATTCAAGGGCAGTGGGTTTGATTTTTTTGTTTTACTTGGTCTGCTTACGTGGCAAAGAGACCCTTAGAAATCAAGACTGGAGGCAGGCAGATAGGTTAAAATCTGCTACAGGTGAAGATGCCAGGTGATAGTGGGTTGGATGAGGCGGCAACCATGAAGGGGTAAGAAGCAAAACTTCTCACCTGTTAGTTCCTGTTTGAACCCCTGCTGAGAACTTGCATTTCTCACAAGTTCCCAGGAAGTTATACAAAAGGATCACCTGAGGATCTTGTTAAAATGTGGACTCCGATTCAGTATGTCTGGGGTGGAAATGCAAATTCTCATCAGGGAGCT
Organism: Elephas maximus indicus; assembly: GCF_024166365.1. NCBI lineage: Eukaryota > Metazoa > Chordata > Mammalia > Proboscidea > Elephantidae > Elephas > Elephas maximus. The sequence continues at coordinate 96,485,100 of NC_064832.1, forward strand.
TGTGAGAAATGCAAGTTCTCAGCAGAGGTTCGAATCTGAACAAACCCCTGGTAAGACGTTCCCCAGGGATGCTTTATGGAAGGCTGGAATTTATCTCTAAGTTTGAAAAACTTATTCTAGAAATATATCGTTGTTGTTGGGTGCCATCGAGTCAGTTATGACTCACAGCAACCCCGTGTGACAGAATAAAACCGCCCCATAGGTTTTCCTAGGCTGTAGCCCTTACAGGAGCAGATTGCCAGGTCTTTCTCCTGCAGAGCTGCTGGTAGATTTGAACCACTGACCTTTCAGTTAGCAGCCGAGCGCTTAACCACTGCAGCACCAGAGCTCCTTGCAGCACTGTTTATTGACTATGGAAGAAAAAGTTGCAGTTGAGTTCCTTCGATTCATATCAAGCCTGTGTGTCGGAATGGAACCGCATTCCATAGGTTTTTTAATGCTGGTTTTTCGTAAATAGATCACCAGGCCTTTCTTCTGAGACACCATTGGGTAGACTCAAACCACTAAAGTTTTGGTTAGCAGCCAAGTGCTTAACCATTTGCACTACCCCAGGACTGCTTATTGCCTAGAGACCTCCTACAACCCCATTCCTGACGGGTCCCTAAGACACATCTTACACAAAAAGGGTGCAGAATGACCCATAGTCTCGTCATTCCCCGAGTGTCCACTCAGGGCCACCCTTCAGAAAAGACAGGGACCATGGACAAGCCACTTAATCTTGTGGAGTTGCAGCTCCCTCATCCGTAACCCAAGACTCTCACTCAGCCTTGTATGTACCTCACAGGGCGAACGGGTTAAACATCCGAAGCAACTTGACTAGGGTTTGAAGCAGGAAGTGGGTGAGGATCAGAGCTGCTGTTTAGAACAGGGAAAGCCCCAGGGTAAGGGAGGTGCCACAGCCTCCAGCTGGAAACACACGCTACACAACTGATTATTTCCAGATTCGGCTACTTGTAAATTAAAAAAAAAAAAAAAGGATAAAGTATTGCAATCCTGCAAACTCCAGTTTTTGTTTAAGATCGAATATGTTTTATATTCCAAAATCTTTCTTGTTGCTTCCAACAGGGGAAAAAAACCCCAGTTGCCTTGTAATTGACTCCAGCTCTTTGTGACTCCTCGTGTGTCAGGGTAGAGCTGCACTCCAGAAGGTTTTCAGTGGCTGATTTTTCAAAGTAGATCCCCAGGCCTTTCTTCTGACGCACTTCTGTGGGACTCAAACCTCCAACCTTTTGGTTAGTAGTTGAGTATGTTAGAAGTTTGCACCACGAGGGATTTTGTAGCTTCAGAGAGGATGCCCCAAATGGAGGTCTTTTCACTGGCCAACGTGTGCACAGCCCCTGACCCTGTTAGAAAGGCTGCTGAACTGAAAACACTTATTTTTATTTATTTCTTACTCAGGCTCTGTGCTACTTTCTGGTTTAATAAAGGTACACTCAGAACTTTTGTCTCCCTTCCAAAAGGGTGTCTCAGGTCAGCAGCTTCATAAACACACACAGTTTGGATCACTGACCCTGGGGATTAATACACGCTAGAAATGCATTTTTTATTTTGTAAAAAAAAGGCATGCCCTCAAGGAGAAGGGATTAGGGGAGAAGGAGGGATACACATGTGAGACCTGCACACTCACCGGGGTCGAGGAACCTGGCACTCGGAGAAAGCAGAGGAGACGTGCTTGCCCACAGCACCTGGGTCAGCTGCCTCCAGGAAAGTGGCTGTTCAGAGCGGAGGGTGCAGGCCAGTGTGCGAGGGCCCATGTGACCGGTTCACAGGAAGGACAATGGTAACCAAACATTAAAAAACAAAAACCATTGCCATCGAGTCCATTTCCGACTCGTGGCAATGCTACAGGACGGAGGAGAGCTGCCCCACAGGGTTTCCAAGGCTGTAATCTTTAGAGAAGCAGACTGCCACGTCTTTCTCCTGAGGAGCAGCTGGTGGGTTTGAACTGACGACCTCACAGTTAGCAGCCAAGCGCTTAACCACCATGCCACCAAGGGCCCTGAGAGTGCAGAGAAGGCATGAATGAAATACCTGAGCCTGACTGAGCGTGTATTTCCACTTGAGTCATAAGGAAGCAAATGAAATAAAATCAGATTTAGATACAGGTTATAAATATTTTAGATGAGGCCAAACAAGTTTGAGATCTTTGCAGATATCCTTTTATACAGATCCCCCTTGCTCGCTCTAGAATGCTCTATGTCATCTGGCTGAGAACTAACATTTTTGGACAAAGCATTCAATCAGTTATGATTCTCTGCATTGTAGACACTTTGCCCATATCTTTACTGTAAGCCACATGCCTGGCACATCACTGCTTTCCTGAGTTACAGTCTTCCTAATATCTTAAGCCGTTTTCATGTAATAAATTAGGGGCTCAAGCAAGAGCAGTACACACGGCACAAGCCAACCTGATTAAAGAAGATGTTAGCTCAAGGGAGGCCCGCCGTCAGCGGATGGGTTTTATCTGGCTTGATTTGGTGCAGAGAAAAGGGCGTCGCTGTGAGTCTGAGGCCCTGGAATCTAACCCTGGGGTTACCGGGGCCAGGCTGTGTGATCCTGGCCAAGGCTCACCACTTTTCTGAGTCTCCATTTCCTTATCTACAAATGAGAAAGTTGTCATTAAATGATCACCAAGCCTTCTTTCAGAGTTGCTGGGTGGTGCAAAAGGTTAATGTGCTTGGCTGCTGACTGAAAAGCTGGCAGTTCAAGTCTACTCAGAGGCACTTCAGAAGAAAGGCCTGGCAATCTTCTTTCAAAAGATCAGCCATTGAAAATCGTATAAAGCACAGTTCGCCTCCGACACACATGGGGTCGCCACGAGTCAGTCGATTCGACAGCAACTGAGAGCCTTCTTTCAGCTTTAACGAAAAAACCTTTGCCATTGAGTCGATTCTGAAATGATATGGAAGCTGTCATTTGGAATAATTTACCATCGTTTTTCATAGCTTTGGAGTATAGATCATGGTTTAGAGTCCCAGCCATCTTCTGATGGAGAAAAGGCACTTTGTTTCAAATGTATGTGTCCATTTGGGCTCCTGGAGACAGCCAGCCCTGAAAGCCCCCTGTAGCTCACTTACCAGAACACCTGGTTAAATGAATGAGGCAACAAGACCAGCCCATAAAGTAAAGCACGCTGGCTCAGGAATGAGCACTTTGTACAAATGGAAATTGATCAAGTAACCTAACATTCACAGCTGCCTACACATTCCTCCTCGGATAACTCAGCTCCTGGGGTGCCTCCCAGGCTCAGTGTTGGCAGAAATGACTTCATAAATCAGCCTTCAGCAAGCTATTTATTCCCTTGTGTTGTACTCTAAGCCTTCTCCCCAACTCTTGTGTTGATTTCCCTTGAAGACGTTGACCTTAACGAAGGGATCACCTTGAATCCAACAAGCATCCATCTGATTCAGGAATTTAATGATCTGGGTTTTCTAGATGTGGCAGAACAATGCCTCTTTCCTTCGAGGGTGCGGTCATATCCCTGTTCTTTTCACTGCAGGTAGCTGCTGCTGCTCTCATTCCAGGTGCTGTGCCATTGCTGGGTGTCATCACATCCATTTCCACTTATAGTGACCCCCCGTGACAGAGGAGAACTACCTCATAGGGCTCTAGACTGTAATCTTTATTTTTTAATAGTATTTTATTACTTTTGCTGAAGGTTTATACAGGAGTATAGGTTCCCAACCAACAATCTTTACAGTAGATGGATCCTGATAGAATGTGAGGAAAAAATGTGGAACAGAATTCAAATTCTTAAAAAAAAAAAAAACAATTTACTAGACTGGTTGAGAATGGAGGACTCCCCAGGACTATTTGCCTGAGATACTCTTCAAACCTTGAGCCCAAACTAACCCTTGAGGTCACCTTGTGGCTAAATAACAAATTGACTCAGAAAATAAATATCACTCAAAATACTGTGCTCCTTTAAAAAAATCATCTATATGAAACCAGTCAACAATCACTTTTAAAAAAGATGAAATGTAAGGGGGCAGGGAAATTACATTAACGGAAATGAAACAACCAGAACAGAAATAATGAGAATGTTCACACTTTGGAAAAAACGTAACCAATGTCACTGAACGATTTGTGTAAAAATTGTCCCGTAGGGTCGCTATGAGTCGGAATCCACTTGACGGCACTGGGTTTGGTTAGTTTTGCCTCTCTAGAGAATACAGCCTGAGACAGCTACCTTTTAGAGAAAGCACTCAACTGTGAGGAAACAACCGTTTGCATTGTATCAGGTATTACAAGTAATCCAGAGATGGTCTAAAGTACACAGGAGCGTGGGTATAGGGTATATGCAAATAGTACGCTATTTGGTATAAGGGACTTGAGCATTCGAGGATTTTGGTATCCATGGTGGGGTCCTGGAATCAATCCCCCTCGGATACTGAGGGACAATTGTACACGTACACTCTGACACACATACTTGTGTACCTGAGTATATATTTTTTAGTTAGGCTATAATCTTTACTGCAACAGATTACCAGGTCTTTCTCCCGCAGAGCTGCTGGGTGGGTTTGAACCGCCAGCCTTTGAGTTAGCAATCCGGCACTTAACCGCTGTGCCACCAGGGCTCCATCAATGTGCTTCAGCAGATGCTCACCCCACGTAAGAGTTCTCTAATTACAGTATCCGGCAGTTAGCACGTGAGGTGCCCCAAATCTGCCACGTTAAACAAGGAGTACGTCATTCAGCTTTTCTAGGATTCCATCAAATGCAGCCCCTCCACTCCTTCTGGAAAGCATTGGATAAAAACTAGGACATTCAAAAATAATATTTCATACTCATAAAACACGATCTTCAGAGGTTTCCGTGAAAAGTTATTATAGAATTAATCTTCACGTCAGCTGGAAGAAGGGAAGAAAGTGTGAACATCATTATTTTACAGCTGTCAAGGTCAGAGTGAGGTTGCAGGAGCTGTCTAGAATTTTACTGCAGTTTGGAAGTAGATCAGGAAAAAGACCAAGTCCTGTTGGTTGTAATGAATACTGTTATTCTTTTATTGCTTGTTTGATTTCTGTGTCCATTTGTCCATCCATCAATCCTTCCATCCATCTATTAAACGCTTGTTCATGAAATACACTATAATAACAGGTCATATCTTTTAAATACTTACAGAGCCCTGGTGGTGCCAATGTTTAAGCACTCGGCTGCTAACTGTAAAGTCGGCGGTTTGAACCCACCCAGCGGCTCCACAGGAGACAGACCTGGTGATCTGCTCTGGTGAAGATCACAGCCTCGGAAGCCTTTTGGTGTGACAGCTCTGCTCTGTCACATTGGGCTGCTACGAGTCAGAATGGGTTCGAGGGCCTCCAACAACAAACAACAAGGGTTGGCATAGTATGTAAAATTGGTCTTAGCTTCTTCTCAAAATAAACCCTTGAGTATTAACTAAATTTGTACTTTATGGTATTTATGTGTGGGCACAGTGAACGTTATCACTACACCAGCTAAGCAGCTCATCTACTCCCTGTCTGAAGAAGCGCCCTGGAAGAGATTCTTCACAGTCGAATGAGCTGGTTAGTAATTACTCATCTTGCTTCGCCATTAATTGGGTTTTTTCTCCAGTTGACCTAATCTTTCAATGAGTAAATGACTGCATCTACATTTTGGTTTATGATTTAAAATTGTGCGAGGGCTGCAAACTCCTCCTGAATCTATTAAATCTTCCCTAAAAGAAATACTAAATAACGTGTGTGCATACCTGTCAGGGCGAGTTGGATTGTTACCAAAAGGCCAAGGAATGTCACCCGTTGCCTTTTAAAGCCATCATAATTCCAAGTCACATTGTGATGAGTCTTGTTTCTTCCGTGGAAGATCTTTTCCACAGTTAACTCTCAGTTCTCTGAATTTCTCTAAGTGCTGCTAGCATGAATTACGTTCTGGGTCGTCCGTTCTCTGGCTCACCTTTTGGAATAATATGTCTTCCTAACTAGTTTGTCATCATCTTGATAAGTAAAAATGTCTTCCTGTGGCATCACTGGGGTTGGTGTCACCCAGCGCGGCAACTCATGGTGTCACCTCCCCCCCATGTTAATTGCCACAACATTGTAGCTAAAATTACCAGAAAATTTGACAACATCAGTGACCATAAAACACCGGCAGCAATGAAAACAACAGTGCGTGCTTACAGCGCATGCAGACAAAACCACGTGATTGGAAAGGTCCCTGTAGCTGGGTAATAACCGCAGCTCTGACAGACTAATTAGAAAGTAAATTAGCGTACAGTGTAGCCTGGTAGGTGTATTGATACATGTAGTCTGGGCCTACGAAACATGTTTTTGCTGTTTTAACTAACTCCAACGATATTTTTATAAAAAATAACAGATTTCTGCTGAAACATTGCATAAAAATTGCACGGACAGTCATTTTGGTGTCATGCCCTCTGACAGCGTCAGCTGGTGTGGTCCCTACCGCACTAGTGATAGCACTGGTGTTTTTTGCTCCTTAGAAGATCCAGTTTGTGTCAGGATTGGGCACACATGAGGTACCTGGGGAATGTCATGAGACTGACTTGTCAGTGATGGTAAAGACCTGTGATGTTCCCAGGTGTAATTCACCTGGTGGTCAGGTCCCCGGGCTGGGGCTTAGGAGGCTGGAGCTCTCTTTCCCGTTGTTTGTGACTTTGGGTGCGTCACTTAAACTCTAGTTTTCTCCACGAAGACCTTAGTCTCTGTCCAGACCACTGGTTCTCTGCCTCCATGGCCCACTGGGGTCACACCGACGCTGGATCCCACCACCAGAGCACAATTTGCATATGATTGGGCTAGACTTTCAGGCGCTCTTCAGGCAATTCTTTTGTGAAGCTGAGGTTGAGAAGAACTTGTCCAGAGGGTCAGAAACTTTAATGAGATGTCTGATAGCCAGGGGTCCAACTGACCTTGGACCTCGGGCCCCCTCCGGGGAGCCATGATCAACAAGCCCCCAGGTAGGGTGATAGAATCGTAGTTAGTCTGTTTCCAAAGACATGGACTTGGACTGGCTCCCAGGATGGGGTCAACTAGGTGTCTTTTCAGGTCTCCAGCGAGTACACGTGCACTGTCTTTCCTCCTTCACTAAGATGCTGAGTTGACCGGTTCTGTGACTACACTGTATGTGCCCATCATTCTGTGTGTGTGTCTCTGTGTGGGCTTATTTGTGTCTTTGTGTGTGTCTGTGTCTCTGTGTATTTGTGTGTCTCTGTGTATTTGTGTCTATGTGTGTGTCTCTGTGTGTGTCTGTGTATATTTATGCCTATGTCTGTGTATATTTGTGTCTATGTCTGTGTCTATGTGTGTCGGTATCTGTCTGTCTGCCTTATGGCCATCCCCCCATACACTCACTCCTATGTTCTGTGGATTTGCCTCTCAGGTCTCTCGCGAGTCCATCCTTCCGTCTGTACTCCCACTTCCTGGGTCCAGTATCTGCACTGGGCGCTCTGCCTTATCTATCATCTGCTCCCCTCTCACCCTGCTTCCTAAAACTCAGTGGTGATTGTTCTGATCTTACACTTAAAACTCCTGACTGTGGAATTGAGGGCTAGCTCCTCGAATGTCATGGAAGCTCTAAGTAATCAGCATGCCACCTGCCCTCAGCACATCCTCCTGCAGACGGTCGCCCTCTAAGCTGTTCCATGCCTCTATCCCTCTGCTCATGCTGCTCTGTCCACTGAGGACGACCCTCTTCCAAACTTCTCCACCTTTATCCAGCAGTCACCTACAACTCATTCTAGAAATCTTGGCTAAGATGTCACCCCTGTCAGGAGTCTTCCAGACCCTTCTGAGTAGATTTGATCCTCAGCAGATAGAAAAAAGGCCAAGTCCTGTTGTTCTTTTATTGCTTTTTTGATTTCTAAGTCCATTTCTCCACCCACCAATCCTTCCATCCATCTATTGAACACGTGCTCGTGTAAGACACTATAATGACAGCCCACATCTATAAGGAGCCCCGGTGGTGCAAACGGGTAAATGCTCGGCTTCTAACCAAAAGTTGGTGGCTTGAAACCTGCCCAGTGGCTCCACAGAAGGAAGATCTGGCAATTGTTTTGTGAAGCTGACGTGGAGAAGAACCTCCTATGTATTATGCTGTGTATTTCATACATCATTGCCTTTCTCATAAAAACAAAAACAAAACAGTAGCCATTGAGTCAACTCTGTCTCGTGGCAATCCAACGTGTGTCAGAGTAGAACTGTGCTCCATAGGGATTTCTTTTCTTTTTTTAATAATTTATCTTATTTTTGTTGTCATTGTTGAGAAAATACACAGCAGAATATACACCAATGATTTCTGCATGTACAATTCAGTGACGTTGATCACATTCTTCAAGTTGTGCAACCATTCTCAGCATCCTTTTCCAAATTGTTCCTCCTCATTTAAATATACTCACTGCCTCCTAAGTTTCTTACCTAACCTTTCTAGTTACTGTTGTCAGCTTGATCCCATGTAGATAGAGCACAGTGTTCAAGGCAGGCAATCTTTACTAATTAAGCTAAACGCTTGTTTGGTTTTAAGCAGACTTCAGGGGATATTTTTGGGTTTAGTGTTTAAAGATTACTGCAGAGCAATAGTTTCAGGGGTTCCTCCAGCCTCAATGGCTCCAGAAATTCTGGATTCCATGAGAATTTGAAATTCTGTTCTGCATTTTCCTCCTTTTCATCAGGATTCTTCAACAGAGTCTTTGATCAAAACCTTCAGTAATGGTAGCAGGGCACCATCTAGTTCTGGTCTCATAGTGAAGGAGGCAGTTGTTCATGGAGGCCATTAGCCACACATCCCATGCCCTCCTCCTGTTCCTGATGCTCCTTCTTCATCTGCTGCTCCAGGTGAATACAGACCAATTGTTGCACCTTGGTTGGCTGTTGCCAAGATTTTAAGATGCCAGGCACTATGCAATGAACTAGGAAGTAGAACAGAAGCACTAAACATGTTATTGGGCCAAGTAATCCATAGGGTTTTCAATGGCTCTGACCGTTCAGAAGTGGATGACCAGGCTTCTCTTCTGAGGTGAGTCTGGGTAGACTCCAACCTCCAGCTTTTCCATTAGCAACTGAGCATGCTAACTATTTGCACTACCCAGAGACTTCTCGCCTTTTTCTTGCTGCACTATAATTTATTTATTCACATACCTGATGTTCGAGGGTAAGACTGCACGTTATTCACCATGTTTTCTTAGCCCATAGCGTGGAAACTTGCGCAGAGTAAGATCTCAATAAATGCCGGTTGAATTGAATTGAATTAACGTTAATAGAGAGTTAGGATTTTTTTAAAGAATAAATACAGATATGCTTTGCTTAAAAAAAAAAAAACCCACACAACAGATGTGTGCCTGAAACCAAATTTTAGTAAATAATTTTCAGCACATTTGATACACATAGTATCAAGGAATTTGTAAAGTTAATTCACTCTGCTTTTGTATAAATCCACATTTTACATCTTTTCACCAAGGAACATCCAAGTTTTTAATTCAAGAAATATTTATTGAGTGTGTTTGATGCACTAAGCTCCACGCAAGGCAAAAGGTGTGCAGTGGTGTGCAAGACACTGTTGCCATCCTCAGAGAGCTTGTGTGAAACACAGACAGGTCAACAAACAACCACTATTGTAAACCGATTAACGCTGTGACGTTTGTAAGCACGCACACACCTCCGGGGTCAGTGAACCTTACCTTGGGAAGATTCGGCAAGTTCAGGACGAGGCGTAATGGCTGTCATTTCACCCCTTTCTCTCTCACCCCAGGAAGCGTGCTCAAATGCAAAGGAATGAAAATGACAGTATTATAGGGACAATCCTGCGTAAAATCAAGATTCTTTTTAAAGTAAATACTTCTTGGACTGTGATACTTTAGCTATTATGGTCAACAAATTCCTTGTGACAGACTTTGGGGCTAATTACAACACACAAGGGTATCCTACTAGCTCCTGTTTTTTGGAAACCACTTCCTTAGTGTATTTACGACACACTTGTTGTGCTTAGGTGTCCTCAGGTCGATTCTGACTCATACTAACCCAGTGTGACAGAGTAGAACTACCCGACCGGGTTTCCTAGGCCGTAATCTTTATGGAAGCAGATTGCCAGGTCTTTCTCTCGAAGAGCCACTGGGTGGGTTCAAACTGTCAACCTTTTGATTAGCAGCTGGGAGCTTAACTGTACCACCAGGGCTCCTTATACTTAGTCTTGTGCAAATTTCAATTATACGTACTGTTTTAGAAATACACCCATTTAGGTTGTAACCAGGAGAAAGCTTGGCCCTTTGGGAATTTGGAAAGAACTCAAATTCAACTGGTGTCACTGAGCATTGGGCGAGAGTGCAATAAAGCTGTAATTTTTCTTCTTAATTATACCCTCTCCTCTCACTTCTCTTGGTCAATCTGACTTCCTGGAACAGGAGTCTGTGTAACATTCGATTTGTCAGAGTCCTGATTTCAGACCTTCTGTATCACCACTGAACCTTAGCCCTTTCCCTTTGATTTTCCTAAGACAATGCTAGAGATTGAAGGGCCACGATGTAGCAGTGGTGTAGTACATGCACTAGAGTGTCAACCAGAATGACTACAGTACTCAGGACATGCCAGACAGGGAAGGGCTAAGGTCATCACAACGAGGCGATGTCAGTCAATCTGTACGTACATCAGTCCTGTAATTGGGGTCGTTAATCTCAAGGGCAGAGTGGACACTTATGTGGCTTAGCAAACACTTTTTGCAAGAGTCTTAGCTCTATCTAAAATGCCACCACATTAGAAAGATAAGAACATTTAGTAAAAATAAATAAACAGTAGATAAATAGCATGCATCCTACTGAGATGGCGCAATAACTTCAGAAGTCAGACATAGATGTGAGGTGGATGGAATGCTGGAAGCTTGGTCGGCAGATCACAATTTGTTGCTCACGCTCGTTACCGTACGTATTCACGGGACAACATGCTGAAGAGGCGCCTGAATGATTACACAGATCCACAGGGTTTCCAGGAGTGGCTGGTGGACTCGAACTGCCGACCTTTTGGTTAGCAGCTGAGCTCTTAACCACTGTGCCACTAGGGCTCCAATCTTTTAGAAACCAACATACAATGGAGCTCAGCATAGTATAGAAGGCCTCACTGTCATTGCTGGTGTTGTTAGGCATCGTCAAGTCATCCCCGACTCATGGTGGCCTTAAGTACAACAGAATGAAACACTGCTGGGTCCACACAATCCTCACAATCGTTGTTATGTTTGAGCCCATTGTTGCAGTCTCTTGTGCCAATCCATCTCATTCAGGGTCTTCCTCTTTTTTGCTGACTCTCTACCAAGTATTATGTCCTTCTCCAGGGACTGGTCCAAAGCACGTGAGATGAAGTCTTACCATCCTTGCTTCTAAGGAGCATTCTGGCTGTACTTTCTCCAGCACAGATTTGTTCATTTTACTGGCTGGCTGTGATATCTTCAGTATTCTTCTCCAGCACCATGATTCAAACGCATGCGAAAGCTGGACAATGAAAGAGGAAGATCGAGGAAGAAGAAGTGACACATTTGCCTTGATTACTGAGCTAGATTTGTTTTCTGAAATTCCTGAGTCTATGTATCTCGTGTGTTTTGGACATTATTCAGTAGATTAGGCTCTGGAGGGTTTAAAGCTAATTTCCAATCGCTAGATTTTGACTCCCAAACGATGATTGTACTCTTTAAATCAAGCAAAACCTATAAAACTATTGCTGTCAGGTGCTTGTCTTCGTAATTGTATTTGACCCTATTATAAGTATTTCTTTATGCTGAAGGCAGTGGGGTTCTCCATATTCCATTACCCTTTGTAACCCTTAGGAAAACCACTACTGTACACCACTCATTGTATAGAATATATCTACTCTTTTTAACGTTCAGTGTTCTGGGTGCACTATACATACAGGAGCCCTGGTGGCGCAGTGATTAAGAGCTCAGCTGCTAACCAAAAGGTCAACAGTTCAAATTCAACAGCTGCTCCTTGGAAACACTACAGAGCAGCTCTACTCTGTTCTACAGGGTCGCTATGAGTTGGAATCAACTCAGTGGCAATGGGTATGTATACACACACACACACACACACACACACACACGCAATGAGGTCGGAGACCTTGATGCTAGTGCCGTCTCTGTAACAAACTGGCTGTGTGTCCCTGGACCAGCCATTAGTGATCCCTGTGTCACTATGAAAGCAGTTTAAATTATCTCTCTTAACCAAAAATATTCTGAAAATAAAATATTTTGTTTTTACAGGGTAAGAAGTCAGTTTCCTCTTTTACAATAACAAACATAACTGCTTCCTCCTGCAAATCATTTGGGAAAAAAGGACCATGGCTTTTACTTATTTACTCCTTCACCCAAAGTACTTGGTGAGCATTTGACTGCATGGGGAAGACCGGCTTAGGCCCGATGGGAGTGTCATGATGCCAAAGGACGAGGCTAGACTAGAGTTCTGTGGTCTGTAACTCTGAAAGAGATGGGTGTATTGTTGACGCTCAGTTTCTTTTTTTGAGGTTCTTTATCTCTTTTTCTGTTATCTGTGCCTCAGTTTCACACTTTTTCTGGGTCCATACCGTAAATCCTGATCTCCGTGTATGTTAGATGCTGACCTGAGAGCAATTTGTTCTTCATGAACTGGTATCTTGGTATCAGACCTATAAAAAAAAACAGCATTTAATTAACTTTTAGGGGAACGATGGACTTGTGGGTGAACACATTTCTCTGTCTCACAGGGCTTGTTTAATTCGAACATTTGAAAAATCAAAATGCTTGACTCTGCTTTTCCCTAGGTCATTTAATATAATTATACAGAAATGCTTGCTTTTTTCCAAAACCAGATAAGAGTTTTTATTCAGTTCAAATTCACGGATGAGATGATTTTAGGATCATGATCACGTTATCATATAAGAAGCAGAAAGGGGGGGGTAGCAAAATACTACTATCATTTTCCTAAAATTGCTGTAACAACCGATCCTATAACCCCAATATAAAATTGAACCCACTGAGTGTTTACTTTAAAAAAAAAGTCCCTAACAAACAATTCCCTTTAGTTTTTGTGATGTTGTGCTAGCCTGAGCGTACCTATTTCTCTGCATTATTACAAGCAGCTACGCCTGGCCTCAGGAGAGGTCGTTGCTGTTGGGTGCTGTTGATTCAGACTCATAAGACCCCATGTGACGGAGCAGAACTGCCCCGTATGTTTTCCCAGGCTGTGATCTTTACGGGAGCAGATCGCCAGGTCCTTCTCCTGTGGAGCTGCTGGGTGGATTCGAACTGACACGGCTGCTTTGCCCAAATGTGCTTGTCTGCAAACAGCAGTGAGGCAAGGTGCACATGGTGGATGCCCTTCAAACGTGTGAAGCAAAGGTCACCTTTAGCTGTCACACTCCTGAGCTTGCTCTGTAGATGAGCCCCGATTTTTTTAGGATGATTTTGTTCTAGCTCTTGAACACACATCGTCTCGGGGAGCTGGCTGGCTCGCAACACCCGAGGGCAACCCTGTTGAACGTAGGTAAGGCTTTGTTCGCCAGCCCCCAGGGCACACAGCTGCTGCTTAGTTGTCGTGACCTTTCCTTAGCCCTTCCAACCACCTTCCACCACAAAGCCATCTGAATTTCTTAATTGCGTTGGCGGTAAAGGTGCCCTGGTGGCGCAGTGGTTAGGCACTTGGCTGCTAGCCACAAGGTCGGTGGTTCAAACTCACCAGCCGCTCCTCGGGGAGAGATGTGGCAACTGCTTCTGTGAACATCACAGCCTGGGAAGTCCTGTGGGGAGTCCTACTCTGTCCTACAGGGCGGCTATGAGTTGGGACCGACTCAGCGGCTACAGGCTTGGTTTTGGTTTATGTTGACAATGCTATGGCAATGTGGACGAAGGCCCTAGCTCCTTCTTTGTGTTTCGCTGTCTCACCGATTTTTCATTACAATTCAAGCTCGTTTTGCTTGAGGAAACACCACTTCCACAGTTGAGTCAACACGGACAGTCAGGAGAGAAGCCAACAGATTGTTGGAGGCTGAGTGCCCGCAGGGCTAATGTTTCCGACACATTGTGGTTCCCTTTCCACTAGCTTCCTGTCACACATGGCACACAGCGGTGGCCAGCAGTGACTGACCTGTCCAAGGGGTGTCGTTAAAGGCCCAAGCACAGCTGCTTCATCAACGAGCCCCAAACAGTGACAGGTCTTGGAGCCAGTGCTTTAGAAATAAGGGGACATTTAGAGGAGACTTAGGTGTGCCACTAGGTGGCAGTGTTTCTGAAGTTCACGCTGAAGAGGCCACAGCTGGCATTGCAGCCCCTGCTTTGTTGGAAAAAAAAAAAAAAAAAATTGCCGTTGGGCTGATTGCGACTCTTCGTGACCCTACAGGACAGAGCAGAACGGCCTCATAGGGTTTCTGCGTCTGTAATGTTTACAGAAGCAGACTGCCAGGTCTTTCTCCCACAGAGCAGATGGTGGGTTCTACCTGCCAACCTTTTGGTTAGCAGCTGAGCTCTTTAACCACTGTACCACCAGGGCGGAGAGTTATCACGAACAGCTAGTATTTTAAAAAAAAAAAAAGGGCTTATTCTGTACCAAGTGGTAAGTGCTTTATCTACTCTTACATTAATTAGCATGGTGAGTTAGACAAAATAATTATTCTCTTTTTACCGATGAGAGAACAGAGGTTTAAAGGAGTTAAATAATAACAGCACCAGCTGACACTGAGCTGGGTATTTTCAGAGAGTTACACGGTTGTACCCCTGACTATCCTACACTGTAGATATCAGTAGTTGCCAGTTTTATGGCAAAGAAGCTGAGGCAAAAAGAAGTTAGGTTACTTGCTCAAGGTCACACAGCAAGTAAGCGGTGGAGCCGGGATCTGAACCAGGTTGGTCTATTCCACAGGCAACATTTTATACGCTCCTCCTTCCCTTTTGGCTAGAAAAGGGTTAAAAGTACACGTTTTTTTCCTGCTTTGTATGGGCATTAGTAACTCTCCGGGTATAAATCAAGGCTCTATGCAAATGTTTCTTCAGTAATAGTGGTGGGACAGGGACTGGCAAAGGCTCTGTGACGTACGTTTTCCTACAACAACAGAGGAACAGTAGCTACTGAGGCTGCTTATGTAAAACAAAACACCTCACAGGATTTGGTCTCTTGGTTTGGGGGTTTAGAGTCATGGTCTTAAGGGACCTTCCAGTTAGATGGCCTAATGTCATTTCTAGCACTTCTGTTCTACTTTCTAGCTTGTTGCATAGCATCGGGGGCCTTAAAAGCTTACGAATGGCCATCCAAGGTACAACAATTGGTGCCTTTTCACCTGGAGCAACAAGGGAAGAAGAGGAGTCAGGAATAGGAGGAGGAAATGGAATGTGTGGCTTACTGCCTCCATGAACAACTGCCTCCTTTGCCATGAGACCATGGATGGTGCCCAGCCACCATTACTGCACATTTTGACCAAATATTCCGTAGAAGAATCCTGATCAAAAGGGGGAAAAATAAATTTCAAGTTTTCATGGAATCTGGAATTTCTGGAGACGCTGAAACTGGATGAACCCCCTAAGCCATTACCCTGAAATAATCTTTAACCCTGAAACCTTAAACCAAAAATATCGCATGAGGTCTTCTTTAAACTACATAGCAGTTTAGCTTAACTAGCAAAAAATGTCTGCTGTGAGCATTGTGTTCTTTTAAAGAACTGTCTATGTGGGATCAAACTGACAGCAGCAACTTGAAAGGTTAGATAGGAAGCTTAGGGGGCAATGAGTTTACCTCTGCAGGGGAAGAACAACTTGGAAAAGGAGGGTGAGAACGGTTGCACAGTATGAAGAATATGTCAATGTCTGTGAACTGCACATGTAGAAACTGTTGAATTGGTGTGTTTTGTTGTGTACATTCTCAACAACAACAACAAAATGATCAAAAAGAGGAATGGTACTGGTAAGCAATCAGTCATCTACATTGTTACCCTAAAAATTAACTCATGGCATTTCTTGAGAATTCGAGTCAGTTTCTCCAGAAATTATATAAAAACCTTCCAATCTTTAATAGAATGGCTTCTCAGCACTCACTTCCTCCGTGAAAGGGCAAAGTGCTTATTTCCCCTTCATCCTGAAAGTAAGGTTAATAAGAAGGCTGTGCTCACCCTTTCGGTCCCGTGAGTCTCCCAAATCCAACTTCCCAGCAACGGTTGTCTAAGCTCTGCCACTGCCAGGCTGCCTCTAAGGACACCTGCGCCTCTTAGGGCACATTTGGGCGGGTATCCTTAAAGCTTTTCAGGGTGACTAGATGGCACATAGCCCATGGAGTCTGGGGCTTGCTCTTTTTTGATTTTTTGAGACTACGGGCCCAAGGCAGTTTGTTCTAACTACCTGGTATTTTGTCCAATCCTGGTGAACACTTACAGAACCACATATTCATAAGAGAAACTTTCCATAGAGTATAGTGGTAAAAGGAGCCTGTTCATTTTGATAGAAACACACATATTCCAAATTTCACTCTTCCAAGAAAAAATTGCCTTCGAGTCAGCTCCAAGTCATGCCGACCCCACGTGTGTCAGAGTAGAACTGTGCTCCGTCATGGCGACCCCATGTGTGTCCGAGTAGAACTGGGCTTCACAGGGTGTTTTGATGGCTGATTTTTTTGGAAGTAGATCACCGGCGTTTCTTCTGAGGTGACTCTGGGTGGATTCAAACTGCCAGCCTTTATATTTGTAGCCGAATACTTAAACATTTGTACCACCCGGGGACTCCTTTCCTCGTCTCAGATATACCCTATTTCATTAAAATTTTTCTTGAAGTTTGATTCTTATCAGTTCCCAGTGCAACTACATTCCAGATGCCTGTTAAAGAAGCAAAGAGACTAAAGTCCAAGAAATCACTAAAAAAGCAGCCTCTACCAGCAGCTAATCCAAGAAATCTAGAGTCTTCCAGATTACGTTCTATAACAAACCAGCTCTCACCGGCTGCCAAGTAAGAATGACAACCAACATGTGTGGTCAACCAGATGACAAAGGGGAAAAGGAAAAGAATAAGATGAAATCTTCTCGCCATTTCTTTAAAACGGGCAGTCCTCTAACTGAGCCATTGGCTAATCTTTGAACCAAATAAGAAAGGAATTATTCAATGGTTTAGTAAAGATTCTAGTTCCCTGTGATGTGCTGCTCCTTGGATTCCTTGCCTGTGACACCGTATCCTTAGAATAATCCTGTAAAGCTGGTCCGTTATTTTTGATCCAGTACAAAAGTCAACTTAGAAAGGATGCTTTGGTCTTAAAACTTTGTGAGCAGTCATCCAAGGTACGACAATTGGTCTCCATTCACCTGGAGCAACAGAAGAAGAAGGAGAGTCAGGAATCCGAGAAGGAAATCAAATGTGTGTCTGGTTGCCTCCATGAACAACTGCCTCCTTTGCCATGAAACCAGAAGAGCTGGATGGTGCCCCACTACCATTACTGAACATTTTAATCAAAGATTCTATAGAAGAACCCTGGTCAAAAGCGGGGAGGGAATATGAAACAGAATTTAAAATTCTCAGTGGAATTCAGAATTTCTGGAAGCATGGAAGTTGGATAAGCCCCTGAAACCATTGCCCCGAGATAATCTTTAACCTTGAAACCTTAAACCAAAAATATCCCTGAAGTCATCTTTGAATCAAAATATAGCTTATCTTAATTAGTAAAGTATATCTGCTTTGAGCATTGTGCTCCTTTAAAGAATTATCTATGTGGGATCAAATTGACAACGGCAACTTGAAAGGTTGGATGGAAGCTTGGGGGGCAGTGAGTTTAAGATCATGGTGGTGGGAGACTGTGGAAAAGGATAGTGAGAATGGGAGCACAACGTGAAGAATGTACCCAATGTCACTGAATTGCACATTAGAAATTGTTGAAATGGTGTATCTTCAGCTTGTATACTTTCACAAAATAAAAGCAAAATGTATTTCTTAGCAGCTGCCACAGAGGGAGTGAGGCATTGGAAATTCTGGAGTGAGGGAGGACATTTTCCTTTTGCTAACCATAATGCCTGCTGAAGAACTCTCTGATTGCTTCCACTACCTGTTTTGAAATAGCAAAGGATCTGAGAGCTCTATTCACATTTTCCTCTTTCCAAGGAGCATCACTTTCTTTGTGCCTCAAGTGCAGGAGGGAAGGAGATGGTATTCAAGGAGCAGCTCTCGCAGCAGGCTGGAGAACAAAGGAAGTGGTTCTGTGTGCAATTCTGAGTCCCCTCGAGGGAAGAGCCTTTCCCATCCTACCAGCATGTTGTTGGGTGCTGTCGAGTTGATTCCCCATGTGACAGAGTAGAACTGCCCCGTAGAGTTCTCTTGACTATAATCTTTACAGGAGCAGATCACCAGGTCTTTTCTCCTGTAGAACCTCTGGGTAGGTTTGAACCACCAACCTTTGGGTTAGCAGCTGAGCAATTTAACCATTGTGCTACCAGGGATTCTCCTCTTCTGGGATAGGCCCTATGTCTTTCTTGTTAGTAGACAGAAGAGGTGTTATGGATTGAGATGTGTCCCTCAAAAATGTATGTCAAGTTGACTAGGCCATGATTCCCAGTGTTGTGTGATTGTCCACCATTTTGTCATCTGATGTGATTTTCCTGTAAATTGTAAATCCTATCTCTATGATGCTAATGAGGTAGGATTAGAGGCAGTTATGTTAATGAGGCAGGACTTAATGTACAAGATTAGGTGGTGTTTTAAGTCAATTTCTTTCGAGATATAAAAGAGAAGTGAGCACAGAGACATGGGGACATCCTACCACCAAGAAAAAAGAGCCAGGAGAATAGCATGTCTTTTGGATCGGGGATCACTGTGCTGAGAAGCTCCTTGACCAGGGGAAGCTTGATGACAAGGACCTTCCCCCAGAGCTGACAGAGAAAGAAAACCTTCCCCTGGAGCTGACACCCTGAGTTTGGACTTCTAGCCTCCTAAACAGTGAGAGAATAAATTTCTCTTTGCTAAAGCCATCCACTTGTGGTATTTCTGTTATAGCAGCACTAGATGACTAAGATGGGAGGGAATGTTTTTTACCCTTCTCCATGTCACTTAATCAATAAGACAGTGAAATAAAAAAGGGAGCCCTGATCAGCGGGTAAGTTAATGCCCTTCCTCCACAGTGTGTGAAACGTGCGTGTAACTCTGAGGATGAGAACAGCCCTGGTGCAGATTCTTTCTCAGTCCCTTTGGACACTGAGGCTCTGGGACACTGCTTCTGCTCTGGCTAATCCTGAGAAACAGATAAGAAAGAGCGTTCCTGCGAGGATGAGCCCAGTAAACTGAGCTACGGGTAGAACAGCTCTGCGTGGGCAGGCGACAGATGTCTGGAGCTGGCAGACATTTTTCTTCCTGGAGAAGAGTAATTCACAGGCTGTCTGGTACATGTGGGGGCCAAGTAATTTTATGGGCCACATCCCCTTACAGAAAGGAATGATTTTTTTCAGGGCAGAGAATCACCATCAGAAAGTCAAGACAAATCAGTCAAGTTGTTGGGAGAAAACCAGAAAACGTTTTTTTTTTTATTTTTTAAGTATTTTCTTATGTTGAGTTCGTCCTTTAGTTCTCCTGAGGCTTACATCTTTACCTCTGAAATCCTTCCACAAACAGTCCTGGCATCACCTGTCACTCCAGCACCTCATCTTCCTTCTTGTCGTCTTCTCTATGCCCAACAAAACATATTCTCTGTCCTGTCTCCAAACACATGCTTCCTAACTGGAGGTCTCACTTGCTTAAACCTGTCCATGGATGCGGCTGTCAAGAAATCACACAATGTATTCCACTGGGCAAATCTGCTGCAAAAGACCTCTTTCAAGTATTGAAAAGGGAAGATGTCACTTTAAGGTCTAAGGTCCGCCTTGTTCTTTTAAATTGCTTCCCATGTATGAGAAAGCTGGAGAATGAATAAGGAAGACAAAAGAATTGATGCCTTTGAATTGTGGTGTTGGTGAAGAATATCAACTATATAATGGACTGCCAGAAGAATGAATAAATCTGTCTTGGAAGAAGTGCAACCAGAATGCTCCTTAGAAGTGAGAATGGAGAAACCTTATCTCACATACTTTCGACATGTTATCAGGAGGGACCAGTCCCTGGAGAGGGCCATCATGCTTGGTAAAGTAGTTACTAGGTTGTTAGGTGCTGTTGAGTTGACCCCAGCTCATAGTGACCCTATGCACAACAGAACAAAACACTGCCCGGTCCTGCACCACCCTTACAATTGTTATTATGCTTAAGCTCATGGTTGCAGCCGCTGTGTCAATCCACCTCGTTGAGGGTCTTCCTTTTTTCCGCTGACCCTGTACTCTGCCAAGCATGATGTCCTTCTCCAGGGACTGATCCCTCCTGACAACATGTCCAAAGTATGTAAGACACAGTCTCGCCATCCTTGCTTCTAAGGAGCATTCTGGTTGTACTTCTTCCAAGACAGATTTGTTCATTCTTTTGGCAGCCCATGGTATATTCAATATTCTTTGCCAATACCACAATTCAAAGGTGTCAATTCTCCTTCGGTCTTCTTTATTCATTGTCCAGCTTTCACATGCGTATGATGTGATTGAAAAATATCATGGCTTGGGTCAGGCTCATCTTAGTCTTCAAGGTGACATCTTTGCTTTTCAACATTTTAAAGAGATCTCTTGCAGCCAATTTGCCCAATGCGATGCGTCTTTTGATTTCTTGACTGCTGCTTCCATGGCTGTTGATTGTGGATCCAAGTAAAATGAAATCCTTGACAACTTCAATCTTTTCTCCACTTATCATGATGTTGAGTATTGGTCCAGTTGTGAGGATTTTTGTTTTCTTTATGTTGAGATGTAATCCATACTGAAGGCTGTGGTCTTTGATCTTCATTAACAAGGGCTTCAAGCCCTCTTCACTTTCAGCAAGCAAGGTTGTGTCATCTGCATAACGCAGGTCGTTAATGAGTCTTCCTCCAATACTGATGCCCCGTTCTGCTTCATATAGTCCAGCTTCTCGGATTATTTGCTCAGCGTACATGGTAAAGTAGAGGGTCAGTGAAAGAGAGGAAGGCCCTCAAGGAGATGGATTGACACAGTGGCTGCAACAATGCGCTCAAGCATAGCAATGATGTGAGGGTGGTGCGGGACCAGGTAGTGTTTTTTCTGTTGTGCACAGGGTCGCTGTGAGTTAAAACTGACTAGACAGCACCTAACGACAGCAACATCCCCTGAAATATTCTTTAACCCAAACAATAGTTTAGCTTAACTGTTAAAGAACGTGTGTCTTGAGCATTAGAATAGAAAACTTAACTCACACTACCTCCCCCACTCTGATTTTTGATGGTTACCAATACTTTTGAGTCTTCTGGTGGCCACCTTTGTAACTTTCCATAATACACTTAAGACTCTCTTCCTTGATTTGCGGTATCTCCAGACAGTATCTCGTGACTCACTCTTCGTAAGATGCAGGAATTTTTGCTCCTTGTACCTCTCTCCACCTCTCCATTACCTCTCTCCCTACCCTGACTTGAGAAAGTTATATAGCCATTTTTTGTGTTAACACAGGCCAGGTCAGACAAGGTAGTCACTCAGGTTTTCTACCTCTTTCTCTTACTCTACATTTTGAGAAGTCCCTGGGTGGCGCAAACAATTTGTGTGCAACTACCGGCTGAAAAGTTGGTGGCTCAAATCCACCCAGAGGATGCCTCAGAAGAAAGACCTGGCAATCTGCTTCTGTAAAGATTACAACCAACAAAACCCTATGAAGCACAGTTCTACTCTGTAATACATGGGGTTACCATAAGCCAGAATGACTTGATGGCAAGGGATTTGTGCGTGTCTGTGTGTTTTAATGTAGTTGATGTAACTTTTCCAAATAATTGAAAATTTATTCTAAAGATCAGCATACTGCATGAGAGTACCCCAAATGTATTCAAACAATCTCCTATTTGTTCACATTTATGTCAAGATCTTTGTGCATACACCATGTTCATTGCAGCACTGTTTACAATAGCAAAAAGATGGAAGCAACCAAGGTGCCCATCAACGGAGGAATGGATAAATAAATTATGGTATAGTCACACAATGCAATACCACCCATCAATAAAGAACAGTGAGGAATCTGTGAAACATTTCATAACATGGAGGAACCTGGAAGGCATTATGCTGAGTGAAATTAGTCAGTTGCAAAAGGACAAATATTGCATAAGACCACTATAATAAGAACTCAAGAAATAGTTTAAACACAGAAGAATATATTCTTTGATGGTTACGAAAGGGGGGAGGGAGGGAGAGAGGAAGGGAGAAGGGCATTCACTAATTAGATAGTAGATAAGAACTACTTTAGGTGAAGGGAAAGACAACACACAGTACAGGAGAGGTCAGCACAACTGTACTAAACCAAAAGCAAAGAAGATTCCTGAATAAACAATGCTTCAAAGGCCAGAATAGCAGGGGCAGGGGTTTGGAGACCATGGTCTCAGGCGACATCTAAGTCAATTGGCATAATAAAATCTATTAAGAAAACATTCTGCATCCCACTTTGATGAGTGGTGTCTGGGGTCTTAAACGTTAAGCAGCCATCTAAGATGCATCAATTGGTCTCAACCCACCTGGATCAAAGGAGAATGAAGAACACCAAGGACACAAGGTAATTATGAGCCCAAGAGACAGAAAGGGCTACATAAAGCAGAGACTACCTCAGCCTGAGACCAGAGGAACTAGATGGTGCCCGGCTACAACCGATGACTGCCCTGACAGAGAACACAACAGAGAGCCCCTGAGGGAGCAGGAGAACAGTAGGATGCAGACCTCAAATTCTCGTAAAAAGACCAGACTTAATGGTCTGACTGAGACTAGAAGGACCCCGGTGGTCATGGTCCCCACACCTGCTGTTAGCCCAACACAGGAACCATTCCCAAAGCCAGCTCTTCAGAAAGGGATTGGACTGGTCAGTGGGAAAGAAAATGATGCTGGTGAAGAATGAGCTTCTTGGATCAAGTAGACACGTGAGACTGTGTTGGCATCTCCTGTTTGGAGAGGAGATGAGAGGGCAGAGGGGGCCAGAAGCTGCCCGAATGGACACGGACATAGAGGGTGGAGAGGAGTGTGCTGTCGCATTAGGGGGAGAACAACCAGGAGTATACAGCAAGGTATGTATAAGTTTTTGTATGACAGACTGACTTGATTTGTAAACTTTCACTTAAAGCACAATAAAAATTAAAAAAAAAAAGATCTTTGTGCATAAATTTGACCATTTTGTAGATATGGATATGATCAGTTTTAATAAAAATTTAAAAATTATGTATGTGTCATTATACGGGACATAGGTTTCTAACACTTAATAAGATGATCTTTAGTGTCTTGGGCAAGAGAAACTCTGTTTTCATAAATCAAAACTTAAAATTTTATTTTATAATTTATGCACACATACACACATGTGCAAACATGTACGTGTGTATCTAATACGCGTACCTACCTGTGTGTAAATTGTACATGTATAATTTTTAAAGCCTGCAGTTATGCCTTAAGCTGTAGCTAACCTGTAGAAGCAGCTGGCCTTGTTCATGTGACTGCTCTTAGGTGGTCAGGCTCACTGCAACCCTTGACGCTTCTTTTAGAGAACAACCCAAGGTTAAGGAAGATGTGCTGTTTCTAAGACCCCAGAGGTCTTGCCATCACGCTCACTGATCTTGCCATTGTCTTGGTAAGATTTCTACTTTTCTATGCATTACAATGGAGCCTCACAGCGCAGTGGTTAACTGCTGGGCTGCTAACCAAAGGTCGGCAGTTTAAATCCACCAGCTGCTCCTTGGAAGCCCTATGAGGCAGTTCTACTCTGTCCTATAGGGTCGCTGTGGGTAGGAATCAACTCGATGGCAACTGGTTTATTCTTTATGATGTTTGAGCACACGCTGCTCTCTTATAAGATTTATGTATTCTCACATAATCGTCAACCAATCCAACATTTTTTGCTCACAATTCCCGATACTAATTAATCAGAGCACTGATTTGCTCGGTAATGACAGCTTTCAAGTTGTCTATTAAACCAGCATAGCAATCTGTTGATGGTGTTCTGGGTGGTTTATTTTTTACAATATGCACATAAATATGCACAATACACATATATGTATGTGTGTGTGTTATATATATGTGTGTGTATGTATGTATAAAAAACAACCTGTTGCCGTCGAGTCAATTTCGTCTCATAGCGACCCTATAGGACAGAATAGAACTGCCCCACAGAGTTTCCAAGGAGCATTTGGTGGATTTGAACTGCTGACCTTTTGGTCAGCAGCTGTAGCACTTAACCACTATTCCACCAGGCTAGGGCTGCTAACCAAAAGGCCAGCAGTTCAAATCCACCAAATGCTCCTTGGAAACTCTGTGGGGCAGTTCTACTCTCTCCTCTAGGGTCGCAATGAGTCGGAATTGACTCGATGGCAATGGGTACATAGGTATATATATGTGTATATGTAGGTATATATGTGTATGTGTGTACATACGCATGTCGTTGTTGGGTGCTGTCGAGCTGATTCTAACTCATAGTAACCCTATATGACAGAGTAGAGCTGCCTCACAGAGTTGCCTAGGGTGTAATCCTTACGGGAGAAATTTGCCAGGTCTTTCTCCTGCAGAGCCACTGGGGAGATTCAAACTGCCAACCTTCCAGTTAGTAGCTGAGTGCTTAACCATTATGCCACCAAGGCTCCTTGTATAGATATGTAGATATGTATATACGTGTGTGTGTATGCTTGGTAAAGTAGAGGGTCAGTGAAAAGAGGAAGACCCTCAACGAGATGGATTGACACAGTGGCTGCAACAATGGGCTCAAACACAGCAACGACTGTGAGGGTGGCGCAGCACTGGGCGGTGTTTTGTTCTGTTGTACACAGGGGTCACTATGAGTCGGAACCCACTGGATGGCCCCTAACAACAACATATATATGTGCGTGTGCGCATATGTGTGTATATATGTATGTGTTTGTATATACAGATAAAAAAATAGAATGTACATATATACACATATATGCATATACACACACGCGTGTATACATAACATTGGATTTTACTGTAAATTGACCACCGCTTTAATAACAGAAACCCTTCCTATCCTTGTTGGAAACTGAAAACTTGACAGAGAATTACCACTTCAGGGAGTGACTTGATTTAACAACAACAACGAAACACCTGGAGATCTAAGTGAAGTCTGAGAGTACTGGCAACGCTGGAAAGGTGAAAGGGAGTTGGACTGCAGGCTCTGATTGGAAACGTCTGTGAGCGCCCACCTGCTGATGGGCTAATGAGCGTTTGCGTTTGCCGGTCCGCAGCTGGCTGCCTGGTACTCAGGTGTGCGTGCAAACAGCTTCGGTCGCCCGTAAATGGGTGCAGGTGCAAAGCTGCCTGAGTAGGATTAGGGCCTCATTGGAAAGCTGCTCCTCAGCCTTCGTTTCTCTATATTTGAAAAATCACAACCCCAGTGTTCAAAAATAGTTCCTGAAACAAAAAGTAAGATCTGTGTGGATAAAATCGTGCTTTCAATGTGGCCATCCCCCTGCGTATCTGGATCTTCTAAAGCTGTTGTCTTGGCATGAGGCTCGTAACTGAGTCCCACTAAACCAAAAAAAAAAAAAAAAAAAACCAAACCCGTTGCTGTCGAGTCCATTCCGACTCATAGAGACTCTGCTACTTTTCAAAAGTAATATGTTACATTTAGGTTTGTCAATATAAATGCTCAGGAATTTAGCCCCAGATCAAAAGCGTACGAATGCAGTGAGGAATCCAATTTGATGACGTCATTATATCCATTTCCTAGAATTTTTAGGTTTCTACTGCATGACTCGGACACGGTATGTCATGGTAGGATATTTCGTTACACCT
Organism: Elephas maximus indicus; assembly: GCF_024166365.1. NCBI lineage: Eukaryota > Metazoa > Chordata > Mammalia > Proboscidea > Elephantidae > Elephas > Elephas maximus. The sequence goes on from NC_064832.1 coordinate 96,510,872, forward strand.
TTTTTTTTTTTTAATATTACGAATGCCTCCATGTTCAGCACTGCAGAAAAACTTACGGGGGAGTATAAACCGTACCCTATATAATTTAGTACTTACGTAATTGTGATATCTGACCCTTGCATGGTGCTGTGAAGTTTACAGAACACTTTTTCATATGCAGCATCTCACCTGATCATCCAGCGCCCCCACAAGCTCCACCCCCACTTTAGAGTCGAGAAAACCGAGGCTTAGCAACCTGCAACTGCGGGGTCTCCCAAGTATTAAGTCCCAGAGCAGGATTTTAAACCTCAGACAGTTGTTAGCTGCTGATTTGTCAGCGCCCAACTCATGGAGACCCCGTGCACAACGGAACCAAACACTACCTGGTCCTGAGCTATCCCAGGGTGGGTTGGGGGCTAGACCACTGTGATCTACAACACCTGGCACAGCTGTACACACAACCAGCATTTGTGGACTGTGAGCAGGGAGGCAGAGATACAGTAGACCAAGCAATGAGTTTGCTGTCGAGCCATCCGCTTGATTCCTACTCGTAGAGGCCGGACAGGACAGAGGAGAACTGCCCCACTGGGTTTTCTAGGCTGCAAGTTTTCCTGGAGCAGATCGCCAGGTCTTTCTCCTGCGGAGCTGCTGAGAGAGTTCGAACCTCCAACCTTTCCATTAGCACCCAAGGGCTTAACGGTCGCGCCACCAGGGCTCCTTGCAGTCAAGTTCAACACCAGGGTTTTGGTGTCGAAGCTCAGCTGTCACGGGGATTTCACGCTTCCAGGCTAGCACTGGGAGGTGAGCACGAAAACCCTGCCCCTGACAGGTTGAGGAAGAGCTGGCCGCGAGGGCATAAGAGGACTGCGTAATATCTTCGAGAAAAGAAAAAGCCCTTTTCAAATCTGTCAATGAGATCCAGGTATCCTCTAGTTAGTAACTTGGGCATGTTTTCCAAATTCGAATTATGGAAGTTATCACTATCGCAACTCCGGAGCCATCTCGTACTCGACAGTCTCACCCACAAACAGACGGATATTCTCGTGTTGGAACGGAGCCAGCGGCGTTGCTGTCTCTCTGCTCTGAAGAAATTCTTCATTCCTGATGCTCCAAAGCTTTAGGGCACTTTCACCTCAACTTGTAATTTTCTTCTAAGATGCTAGATTGAATAAGTAGCGCAGGTTGTTTATGAAAATATTTCTGGAGGGAATACTCTCAGGTCTTGCTAATAAAGCTATTCCCCCTGTACTCAGGGGGTTTAAGATTCAGGCTTTACCTAAGGACTCTGCAAAAGGCAGCTGGAGGGAGCAGGCCTGACAGCTCTGGCTTCCAGTTTCCAACGCCAGCATGCTGCCAGGGCGGTGGTTGTGGCTGGGTGCCCTGCAGTCGATTCTGACGCCTAGCGACCCCATGAGACAGAGCAGAACTGCCCCACTGGGTTTCCTAGGCTGTAGTCTTTACAGGGAGCCCTGGTGGTACAGTGGTTAAGTGCTTGGCTTCTAACCAGGAGGTCAGCAGTTCAAATCCACCAGCCACTCCTTAGAAACTCAATGGGGCAGTTCTACCCTGTCGCTATGAGTTGGAATGGATTCAATGGCCACAGGTTTGGAATCTTTACCAGAGTAGATCTCCAGTCCTTTCTCCCACAGAGCTGCTAGCAGCTGAGCGCTTCAGCTTTGTGCACCCAGGGCTCCCTGCTAGGGAGGGGAGGTCACAATTCCATCTGCACACAGAAACTACTGAGAAAACCCCTCTAGCCTTCTGGGCTCTTTGATTAACCACTTACGGACCTGAGTCTTTTCCCACTGGCCACAGGGATGGGGTCAGTTGGGAGAAGAAAAACCAAACCAGTCCCCACGGGGTCAGCTCTGACTCGTGGTGACCCCATGTGTGTCAGGGAAGAACTGTGCTCCATGGGTTTTCACTGGCTGATGTTCCATAAGGAGGTCATCGGGCCTCTCTTCTGAGGCATCTCTGGGGGGACGCAAACCTCCAACGTTTTGGTTAGCAGTTGAGGGCATTAATTGTCTGTACCACCCAGGGCCTTGTGTTAGGCTTATGCCCGACCTAAAATGGTGGGCTGTCATCTGTGGAAGCTTATTTTCTAAGACCATCCATTCAAGACCATCCCCCCGACACACAAAAAAGAAAACCTTATTGCCATTGAGTCGACTCCGACTCACTGTGACCCCGTGTGTGTCAGAGCAGAGCTGTGCGCCACAGGGTTTCAACGGCTGATTTTTGGGAAGGAGGTCATCAGGACTTTTCTCCGGGGCACTTTTGGGTGGACTCAAACCCTGACCTTTTGGTTAGCAGCAGAGCACGTTAACCGTGTGCACCACCCAAGGCCTCCAAGCGGGGAGCAGAGCTTATCTTCCCTCAGGACCCTGTGGTCTCTTGGCTCAGTGCATCCTGAGGCTCCCGGATTTGCTGCTGGCTCCCACATAGCCGTCCTACACTCCACTGGGTATAGTTGGGGGTTTATAATGAGACGTTTTATTACCCGATTGACACTAACGCAATGTTGTGCTAGGAGATTGCCAATAAACAATAATAACAGGAGCAGTTATTGTGTTCTGATTGTCGAAAGGCTCCAGACTGTGCAGGGAGTAAACCCTCCTTTTTTGTATTGTTCCTCCTTATTAGCATAAACTCACTGACCCTGAGCTTTCTATCTAACCTTTCGAGATACAGGTTGATTCCGTGTAGTTCATTAAAAGAGTACAGTGCTCAAGTTGGACATTCTTTACTAATTAGGCTAAACTATTGTTTGGTTCAAAGGCTTCAGCGGATATTTTTGGCTTAAGTACCAAAGTTTAAAGATTACCTCAGGGCAATGGTTTTGGAGGTTCATCCAGCCTTCATGGGTCCAGAAAGTCTGAATTCCATGTGAATTTTAAATTCTGTTCTACATTTCCCCCCTTTTGATCAGGATTCTTCTACAGAGTCTTTGATTAAAATATTCAGTAATGGTAGCTGTCTGCCCAAATTCTTGACCTTGAAAATGACTAGTGATTCTTCTAAATTTGGTTCTGTCATATGTTTCTGGGCAGCTCCCTTGGACCACTCCAAAGCAAGGAGGAGCCCCTCTCCAAGGCCCCTTTCCTGTCTCTGGTAGAAACACCTGTCATTGCACTTGTCACACTGTGCTGTAATTACATCCTGCCTACTCTCCTATATTCTCAGTTATAAAATTACACGCACAGCAGCTGTATAACGTTTTATTCCACTGTACATCTCTGCTGCACAAACTGAAAAACAGCTGCTCAAAGTGTTTATAGAACTAAACTGTAAACCCTCCTATGCTGTGTGGCTAAGGCTGTGAGCTACTTCAGCAACATTTCAAGACAAAGGATGTTGGTATCCCGAAAGCAGTGCCTTGAATTTTTTCATCTTTGGTTGTGAGTATATTAAAGATGAAAGATGTGTTTGTATTACTGCAAAAGCTTCTGAAAGCAGGCCACGAAGGAGAAGCCATATATCTTGCCAACAGCTCACCATCCAAGAGGCCATTGAGTTGAGAATGGTTTCTAAGAAAACCAGGGGCATTTGACGGATGCAGAAATCACCCTTTTCCTCTGCGTTGTCATTAAGAATTGTGGATGTGTGACTTTTTTTTTAATTTTTTGTGTGTTTTTTGGTGAAAGTTTACACAGGAAATTAGGTTCTCATTAAAAAATTTCTATACATGTTGTTTAGTGATATTGATTACATTCTTCACAATATATCAGTGTTCTTGTTATTTCCATCTCAGTTGTTCTGTTTCCATTAATCTAGCTTCCCTGTCCTCCCTAGCTGTCTCATCTTTGGTCTAGGGTAGATGTTTACCATTTGGTTCATCTAGGCAATTATTTTGAGAAGCCCAGTACTCACTGGTGGTGTTATTTATTTCATGGGCCAATCTGTCATTTGGGTGAAAGGTGACCTCTGAAAGTGGTTTGAGTTCCAAGTTAATCTCAGGGCGATAGTCTCGGGGGAATATGTGGTTTCTTTTATTTTGTTTTGTACTAGGCAAAGGATTTAGTGCTCTGAAATGATGTATGGTGTGTAGTTGGTTCAGCTGGGTGAGTATTGTTTGTGTCATCCACCATGAACTTACTTGTCCAATCAATCATTTTAATACCGTGCTATGAACGGGAAATAGGTGGTTTAGGAAGAATAATACCTTGACAGGGTCTCTGTGGAAACCCTGGTGGCCTAGCGGTTAAGTGCTACAGCTGCTAACCAAGAGGTCAGCAGTTTGAATCCGCCAGGCGCTCCTTGGAAACTCTATCGGGCAGTTCTACTCTGTCCTATAGGGTCGCTATGAGTCGGAATCGACTCGACGGCAGTGGGTTTGGTTTGGTTTGGGTTTAGGGTCTATTCAGAGTCCTCTGATGTTTATAAAACCCTGCTACCTGCTTTGATGAATGCCTTAACGAGAAAGTTCACAGAATTTGAAATACCAGAATTTGATCATTTAATTCAAGACAAAGGCTAGATCTTTCTAAATCTGAGGATGTTCTCACCTGTAACTGAGAAATCCTCACCTGTGCTCCTTTCTCTAGGAGTCCCTGCATGGTGCAAATGGTGAATGCTCTCACTGCTAACCAAAAGGTTGGAGGTTCAAGTCCACCCAGAGGGACAACCGAAGAAAGGTCTGGTGATCTACTTCTGATAAATTACCCATTGATAACCCTACAGAGCACAGTTCTACTCTGACACTTGTGGGCTTGCTGTGAGTTGGGATCAGCTCAACGGCAATTGGTAAAAAAAACAAACTTTCTCTATTCTTCCTTACCCTTGCAAACTCTTTCCCCCAGGAAAGACATAAAGCGTGACAAGAAGCAAGTTGATATGAGCTCAGAAACAGAGAGAGACCATATCACAAGACCAGCACATTTAGGGAGGAGTCGAGACACTTCCCTGGCCTCAGGGACGTTGGGAAAGTCGTTTCACCCCCTGGATTCTGTGTCCCCTGTTATAATTTTGTGATAATATGTGTCCTGAAGAAATCTCAGAGAAGAAGAGTTTCCGAAGAACAGGACCTTGAGGTTCTTGGCAGGTTGGAAATTTGGCTTTTGACACTTGGATCTGAGCGCTTTACTCTCAGGTGTTGCGGGGGGGCCCTGAGGAACTGACGGATGTTTGTCTCCCACTGAGTTGAAGCGGGACGTGTGTGGAAACCCCTTTGCAACTCGCTCGTACCCAACAGGCATACAGCTGCCCTGTGGGCCCAGGTGACAGAGAAAAACTGTCTTAATTAAACGCTATCCCCAATTAACTGACTTTCTTTGGTTCAATATTTTCAGTTTAACAAGGCCTTAATCACCACCTCCCTCCCCCCACACACCACCTCATCACACCATGTGTCCGAATTAAAAGCTGTGGAAGATCAAAGAGTCAAATGTTGTCCCAGATGCTAGAGTCACTTGGAAACTGCCCATTGAAGACCTAGGACTTGGATGTACGGCCTTCACGACTGTAAAATCACAGTGCCGCGAGTCAGGGACAGATTACCCGAGACAAGGTACACGGGAACTTAGTTGTGCTTACTTACTAATCTGTAGTGACCAATTTTATTAGGGTTTTACTGCATTGGAAACCCTTGTGAAATTTTGCAGTACAGAGTAGTAAGTAAGCACAATTAAGCCCGTGCGTATGTTGTTCACTGTAAGCTGGTGCGTGCTATGCTTACTAGTTAATCTGCCCCTAACTGTGATGCTTATTTGTTAAGGTCCTTTCCCTCCTGAGAAGGAGCCCTGGGTGGCCCTAACCGTGACCCTCACGTTGCTGAGGTGGGTGGCACAATGGCTAAGCCCTGGGCTGGTAACTGGGCAGTTCGAACCAATCCAGCAGCTCCACAGGAGATCTGCTTCCATAAAGATTAGAGTCAAGGAAACCTTATAGGGGAGTTCTACTCTGTCACATGGGATCACTCTGAGTCTGAATTGACTTGACAGCAACTGACTGCAATAACGTCCTCTTCTTAAAGAGCACCTGGCCCAGCGGTTACATACATGCTTAGTGAGCCCAGGTCTGTGCCCAGCCAGGAAATGTTCAGGGCTACAGGGGGATGCTGAAAAACTACCTGGCAAGCTGGCTTTGGGATAGTGTTCCCTGGCCCTCTAAAAACTCTGCTCCACTCTAAATACTCATGGGAAGTTTCACTCCTGACTTTCTTCAAAACTTTGGAGAGCAAAAAAGAAAGGAAGAAAAGCAGAATTGGAAAGGATAGGCCAGGTGTGAGGGTAACAGCAGAAATCATATACGGTGAGGATATTTTATGGGAAAATTGCAGTCTGTGACCTGACAGTGAGATCTGCTGTTGTTAGTTGCTCTCGAAGTGACCCTGTGTACAACGGAACGCAACGCTGCCTGGTCCTGTGCCCTCTTCATGATCATTGTTATAGTGGAGGCCGTTGTTGTGGCCACTGTGTATTTTGAGTGCCTTCAGGTCTAGGGGACCCATCTTTCAGCACTATATCCAACAATAGCCTGTTGCGATCCATAGGGTTTTCATGGACTTATTTTTGGAAGGAGATTACCAGGCCTCTCTTCCTAGTCTGTCTTGCTCTGGAAACTCTGCTGAAACCTGTCCACCATGGATGACCCTGCTGGTATGTGAATACTGGTGGCCTAGCTTCCAGCATCACAGCAACACGCACGCCCCCACAGGAGGACAGACTGACATGACAGACAGGTGGTGGAACAGGAAGATGGGATGTTTATAACCGAGACTAGCTTGGAAGGCCGGGACACATCATCTCCTTATTGACTGGAGTTGCAGAAGGATGTCAACACATATTTTAAAGGTAACAAAACGCTGAGATGGCTGGAAAAGGATTGACAATGTCATAGGTAGGAAGTTGCATTTGCTAACCCTTCAGTTTGTTCTAACAAATTCACCCATTCACTCAGCAGACACTTATTTGGTACCTACCACATGCCAGGCACTGGTGGAACGGGGGGTTGTATCTCTTACTGGGGGGGACAGAAGCAATGCCTTCATGTTAGGATCACGTGGGTGATTGTGCAATGCTTCATAAACAGTAAGCGCGCAGTGCATTCTCCCCTGTGATGTTGTAGTCCCCTCGGTAGCCATTCCAAGGAGCTGATTTCCCACGCACCAAATAACAGTTGTGAAGATTTAAGACAATCTTCTGTGCCTTGCCTTCATGGAACAAGTACACAACCATTAGAATATTTTGGGGAAAATGTAATCACCATGTTGGGTGCCGTCAAGTCGATTCTGATGCATAGCAACCCTGTAAGACAGAGTAGAACTGCCCCTAGGGCTTTCTAGGCTGTAATCTTTTTTTTTTTTTCTTCTTGTATTTTAGGTGAAGGTTTACCCAGGAAATTAGTCTCTCATTAAACGATTAATACACATATTGTTTTGTGACATTGGTTGCCAACCCCACGATGTGTCAACACTCTCTCCTCGACCTTGTTGTTGTTAGGTGCGATCGAGTCGGTTCTGACTCATAGCGAACCAAGCACAGCCCGGTCCTGCACCATCTTCACAATTGTTGCTATGCTTGAGCCCACTGTTGCAGCCGCTATGTCATCCCATCTCTGTGAGGGTCTTTTTCGCTGACCCTTTGCTTTACCCAGCATGATATCCTTCTCCAGGGACTGGTTCCTCCCGACAACATGTCCAAAGTATGTGAGACGAAGTCTCACCATATCCTTGCTTCTAAGTAGCATTCTGGTTGTACTTCTGAGACGAATTTGTTCATTCTTTTGGAGGTCCATGGCATATTAAATATTCTTCACCGTCATCACAATTCAAAGGCCTGAATTTTTGTTCAGTCTTCCTTATTCATTGTGCAGCTTTCTCATGCATATGAGGCGACTGAAAACACCATGGCTTGAGTCAGACGCACCTCAGACCTCAGGGTGACAGCTTTACTTTTCAACACTTTCAAGAGGTCCTTTGCAGCTGATTTGCCCAATGAAACGTGTCTCTTGATTTCTTGACTGATGTTTCTGTGGGGGTTGATTGTAGATCTAAGTAAAATGAAATCCTTGACAACTTCGATCTTTTCAATGTTTATCATGATGTTACCTATGGGCCAGTTGTGAGGATTTTTGTTTTCTTTATGTTGAGGTGAAATTCATACTGAAGGCTGTGGTCTTTGATCTTCATCAGTAAGTGCTTCAAGTCTTCTTCACCTTCAGCAGGTACGGTTGTGTCATCTGCATGATGCAGGTTGTTAATGAGTCTTCCTGCAATCCTGATGCCCCGTTCTTCTTCATACAGTCCAGCTTCCCAGATTATTTGCTCAGCAAATAATGTTCGACCATGCGTTCCCCGTTATCAACTTTCCTGTCCCTTCCTGCCTTCTCGTCATTGCCCCTGGGTTGGTGTGCTCATTTAGTCTCACTTTGTTTTATGGGCCTGTCTAATCTTTGACTGAAGGGTAACTTCGGCACTGAGTTAAAAGGGTGTCCAAGGGCCATACTCTTGGGGTTTCTCCAGTCTCCAGTCAGGCCAGTAAGTCTGATCTTTTTTTCGTGTGTGTGAGTTTGAATTTTGTTCTACATTTTTCTCCCTCTCTGTCCAGGACCGTCTATTGTGATCCCTGTCAGAGTAGTCGGTGGTGGTTGCCAGGTACCATCTAGTAGTGCTGGACGGAGGCTGTGGTAGCTGTGGTCAGTTAGTCCTTTGGACTAACCTTTCCCTTATGTCTTTGGTTTTCTTCATTCTCCCTTGCTCCAGATGGGTGGGACCACTGAAGTATCTTAGCTGGCCCCTCACAAGCTTTTAAGACCCCAGACGCTACTCACCAAAGTAGTATGTAGAACACTTTCTTCATAAACTCTGTTACTAGGGTATAACCTTTATGGGAGCAGGTCTCCAGGTCTTCCTCCCAGGGAGCGGCTGGTGGATTTGAACCACCAACCTTGCAGTTAGCAGCCAAGTGCTTAATCATTGCTCTACCAGACTCCTTATAATCACCATCCTTCTGTAAAATGTTTAATCACTGTAACATTTATGCCTGTGTCGTTGTCATCACTGGCCAAAGACACATATTCTGGGAAGGTCTGCATATGGGTTTACCCACACTTTTCAATTCATCTCCCTCAGGACATTCATACCTGGTGGCATTTCTGTCATGAAAGAGAGTAGAAATTAACAACAAATAAAACCTGGTGCTGTCAAGTTGATTTCGACTCATTGCAACCCTATAGGGCAGAGTAGAATTGCCACGTAGGGTTTCCAAGGAGTGGCTGGTAGATTTGAACTGCTGACCTTTTGGTTAGCCGTCTAATGCTTAACTGCTGTGCCACCAGGCTCCAGAAATGAACACATGCACTCCAAATTATGATGTGTCATCATGACGTCAACAACCACGCATAGGTGTGCTTTACAGAGCCCTCTGCGATGCTGGTAGAATCAAGGTGAAGAGCTGCTCCAGGGCCTGGCCTTACTGAAAACAGTTTCCCTGGGCAAAGAGCAGTCAGAACCAACACGTAGCTGAGGGGATGCCAACACCTGCAGTGTCTGGGTGTTCTTTCTCCTTGGAACCCCCCATCTTAGTAGGTCCACCAGGTATCCTCTCCCAGCACAGTCTTTGAAAGGAGCTCCTGGCTTCCGTCTGTCAATGACAGTACATATACTCGCTTCTGCAAGCACATAACTCTGAAAAGTTTTACAACATTTTAGTGGCCCTTACCACCACCCATCTGTCAGTGTGCCACACGGGGGTGGCGTGCCTCTTGCTGTGATGCTGGAAGATCTGCCCCTGGTATTTCAAATACCAGCAAGGTCACCCATGGTGGACAAGTTTCAAACGAGTTTCCAGATTAAGACTAGGAAGAAAGACCTGGTGATCTGCTTCTGAAAATTAGCCAGTGAAAACCCTGTGAATCACAAGAGAATATTTTCCAGTTTGGAGCTTGAAGATGAGCCCCCTAGGTTGGAAGGCATTCAAAATACACAGTGGCCACAACAATGGACTTGGACATACCAACAACCTCGAAGACAGCACAGGACCAGGCAACGTTTTATTATACTGCAAATTGGGTTGCCGTGAGTCAGAGCTGACTGGACAGCAAATGACCGCAGTGACGACAATATGTGGCCCTTAAAGCCATTTAATGGACATAAAGGAGCCCGGGTGCCACAGCGGTTAAGTGCTTGGCTGCTAACTGAAAGGTTGGTGGTTCAAACCTACCCTGAGACTCCACAAAGGAAAGACCTGCTGATCTGATCCTGCAAAGATTACAGTTTGGGAAAACCTATGGGGCAGCTCTGCTCTGTAACGTGGGGTCACCCTGGGTAGAAGTAGACTGGAGGGCACTGTAACGTGGGGTCACCCTGGGTAGAAGTAGACTGGAGGGCACTGTAACGTGGGGTCACCCTGGGTAGAAGTAGACTGGAGGGCACTGTAACGTGGGGTCACCCTGGGTAGAAGTAGACTGGAGGGCACTGTAACGTGGGGTCACCCTGGGTAGAAGTAGACTGGAGGGCACTGTAACGTGGGGTCACCCTGGGTAGAAGTAGACTGGAGGGCACTGTAACGTGGGGTCACCCTGGGTAGAAGTAGACTGGAGGGCACCCAACAACAACAGTAAAAACGTGAGAAAACCGAGATGGAGGAAATGCCCTTTACTTGAACTTCCCCACTTTCAGACACTAGTGCTCAAGAGGCAAAGGTCTGTTCTCGATGTAGGCGGTTTGCCTGTGTAAGTCCTGACAATCTGCCTGGTACCAGACACCCGAAAGTGATGAGTGAACTCAGCAGATGAAAACGTACATTTGACTGAAGGAAACAACCTCCAAGAATGTACGCTTCTGTATGGTCTGTGTGATTAGATGGCTTTTGTCTCAAAGCTAATGTTTCTGGCACTTTCCAATTACAGCTTTTGGAAATTTTATTCCACATCATTTAATCTGTTTTAAATAACCCTCACTTTCAGGTGTCTCACATGGCAATGCGTGTTTAGCATTAATCTCTAATACAAACTCATTGCCCCATCAAGTAGATTCTGACTCATAGCGACCCTATAGGAGCCCTGGTGGCTCAGTGGTTAAGAGCTCGACGGCTAACCAAAACGTCAGCTGTTGAAATCCACCAGCCACTCCCTGGAAACTCTGTGAGGTCACTGTGAGATTTATAGGATGGCGCAGGACCCAGCAGTGTTTTGTTCGGTTATAAATAGGGTCGTTATGAGTCAGAATAAACTCCACAGCACCGGCCTCCTAAACTGTGAGGGAACAGATTTCTGCTTGTTAAAGCCATCCACTTGTGGTATTTCTGTTAGAGCAGCACTAGGTGACTAAGACACCATCCCCTGGTGGTATTTCTCTCATAGCAGCACTAGATGACTGAGACATCCACTTGTGGTATTTCTGTTATAGCAGCAGTAGGTGACTAAGACATCCACTTGTGGTATTTCTGTTATAGCAGCACTGGATGACTAAGACATCCATTTGTGGTATCTGTTACAACAGCACTACGTAAGTAAGACAAACTGTGAAAGCGTTAGTCCTTGGTCAGCCATCTCATAAAAACATATTTATGGTTAACAATAAAGAGATTATGAACAATAAAGAGATTATGAACAAGTATGTGCAAATCTATCATTAAGAGAAGAAAAAAGTTTTTAAAGTCTATGCTTTGGTAGGGTTTCCAGATAAAATATGGAACGCCTGGTTAAATTTGAATTTCAGGTAAATAATGAAAAATATTTTAGTATAAGTGTGTCCCATGCTATTTTTGGAACATACTTATACTAAATCATTTGGGTATACTGTGTATTTTTATTTGCTAAATCTAGCAATCTCATGTTTTGGGGGGTGGAGTTGAGAACGAGGAATGACCACAAATAAGAACAAGAGATCTTTTTAGCGGGATAAAACATTGTAAAATTGAATTGTGGTGGTTGCCCAATGCTAAATTTATAAAAATTCATTTAATTTTGTACATTTAGACTGGGTGAATCATATGGTATGTAAATTATACTCAAGTAAAGCTGTTTTTTAAAAAGCCGATGTTTTATCTGAGGTGAATCAAGGCTAACACATTTCTAACAGAAGGTTGAGTTACATCTTTTTGTAGGGTGATTGTGATCAGTAAATGGAGTAATTAAAGTGAAGGGATTTTCGTAAATGCTGGAGAAGTGCACAAATGCAAGGTAGTACGACAGCAATATGTCCCTTATTAATTGTAGTGTACACATTTCATAATTGTATGTTTTTATTTTATTGTGTTTTAGGTGAAAGTTACAGCACAAATTAGTTTCTCATTCAAAAATTTATGAACACATTATTTTCTGACACCGGTTGCAATCCCTGCAATGTGCCAGCTCTCCCCCTCTTTCCACCTCAGGTTTCCTGTGTCCATTTGTCTGGTTTTCCTGTTCCTTCCTGCCTTCTCATCTTTGCTTTTGGCAGGTGTTGCCCATTTGGTCTCACATACTAAAAAGCATGTGTCCTCGCGTGTGTTATTGTTTGTTTTATAGGCCTTTCTAATCTTTGGCTGAAAGGTGGACTTTGGGAGGGCTTCAGTTCTGAGTTAGCAGGGTGCCTGAGGGCCATAGTCTCGGCAGTCCCTCTAGTCTCTGTCGGCCCAGTAAGTCTGGTCCTGTTCTTAGGAGGAATGTTTTCAGGCTCTCTCTGTTGAGAATGATTTTGGCTGTTGGTGTTGTATGCCAAAACCAAACCAAACCCATTGCTGTTAGTCGGCAGAGGACTTCTACTCTGTATCTCTTCTCATTCTCTGTTTTCCTTTAGCTTCTTCTTACACTTGGTGGCTGATCTAGAGTTTATCCCTTCATTTGATGTTTAAAACAAAACAAAAAAAAAAACAAACCCGATGCCATCAAGTCGATTCCAACTCATAGTGACCCTATAGGACAGAGTAGAACTGCCCCGTAGAGTTTTCAGGGAGCGAGTGGTGCATTTGAACTGCCAACCTTTTGGTTAGCAGACATAGCACTTAACTGTCATCAGTGTTTCCCATTTGATACTTAGGGTCCCAGGATTGATACTTGTATCTGTTTTAATTACATTTTTCAGGTCTTTGCTGCAGAGGAATGGCGTGATGCATCTGTCTAGGTTGCCACATTGGCTCCGGCTCCTTGTGATTGTATTTTGCTCTTAAAGTTACTTCCTCTAAGTCTTTAAACCTTAGACCAGAAATGTCCTCTGAAGTCCTTTAAACCAAACCACAGTTTAGCTTCACTAATAAGGGGCGTCTACCATGAGCACTGTTCTGCTGAGAGCAACTTGAAGAACGTAGTCAACATCACTGAGTGTACATGTGGAAACCGTTGGCCTGGTGTATATTTCCTACGATGATAAACGAAGGCTACTTCATCTGGAATAAACTCTTTGCCGATGTCATTCTCTGCCTCTTTGTCAATGGGAGACCTGGATGTCAGACACTTACTGGGTCAAGGTCGTGTCACAGCAGGTATAGGGTCCTTCCACTAGAGGTCTTCAGACTCCTGTTACAGCGTTGTTTCAGAGCACCCTGTGTCACTGATAGATGAAGCGGTTACAATCATGGCTTTCCACCCGTCCTTTCTTGATGTAACATAAATGTGCAGTTAAAATGAAGCACCAAGGGTAAGATGATTTTAAAACGACCACGGCAGTGTTTTCTGTGACGGCAACAATGCAGTCCCTTCAGGCATTCGGCAGATACTCACGGCACGCTGACCACATGGCAAGGGCTGTGCCAGGAGAGGTGTGAGGAAGAACATTGGAACATTGCTCCCGTCTGCAGAGATCCAGCGAGGGGGAACTTTCTAGAACTTTTTTTCTTTGCCATTTTAACCCGTATTATTTTTTCTGGTTTTTACTCATCTATTCATTTTTATTCATTGGCTTAAAGCATAATTTGGAAGAGATAAGTTTTTAATAACTCATCCATATTTTTCATTATGCCACCCATCAATTGATAAACATTTAATTCTCAATTATATATGAATCGTCAGATACTGTTGAATAGAAAACCAGTATATGACGCCTCTAATTATGCTATCTTAATTTTTTTTTTAAAGGAGCTATGGTGGTGCAACAGTTAAACGCTCAGCTGCTAACTGAAAGTTCAGCGATTCAAACCCACCAGCTGCTCCACAGGAGAAAGATGTGGCCGTCCTGGCTCCATAAAGATTACAGCCTGGAAACCCTATGGGCAGTTCTTCTCTGTCCTAGAGGGTCCCTACGAGTCAGACTTGACAGCAATGGGTATTGGGATGGCTGCACAGTGGTTAAGCAAACGCTCAGCTGGTAACCAAAAGGTTGGTGGTTTGAACCCACCCGATGACTCCATGGGAGAAAGACCTGGTGATCTGCTCCCATAATGATTACAGCCCAGAAAATCCTATGGGGCAGTTCTACTCTGCTGCATGGGGTCACTATGAGCTGGAATCGACTCACCAGCACCTAGCAACAACAACTGATCTAAGTCATATTATACGTAATTTCCGAGCACATTGCTAGTATGAAAGCTAATATAATTCTTTTAAATGTATTTGATTAAAATAGCCACAAAGCATTGTGGGACTGTAGGAGTCCCGTACAGGAGAACACTGAATTTTACTGCACACGAATCAGTGGAGGAACAAGAAGGCAGCAGCTGCCTTTGGGGCCCCTGCAGTCAGGTAATACTCTCCAGGTGTCAGCTGGACTTGAGATCTCTGAGGTGATGAGCTGCGGGTGGGAATCTCCACAGCGACTGACCAAACAATTATTATGGTTTGCCTCAAAGAGACAGAGGAGAAATCAGACCCCCGAAGGCGCTGAAAATTTCTCTCAAGCAGACATTTATTATGATTACTATATTTATTGCTGCTCTTGGTATTTCCAACCATTAATGCTGTTACCCTGCAGTTTAGAGCCAACTGGTGGGACTGACTGGCGTGAAGATAAATGTTCCTAATAAAGAAGACACACTGAAAGTATGTGTCTGACTGGGACAGAAGTTATCACTTTTATGTTCTAAAGCAGTTTAAAGGTTTTTAATTTTTTTATTTGCAGTCATTTAAAAAAATTTTATAGACTATTATTTACAGCAGTTTTGGGTTTACAGAAAAATTGAGTACACAGAGTTCCCATATATGCCCTTCCCCATCCACACACACAGTTTCTGTTATTATTAATATCTCACGGTACAGTTGTACATTTGTTACAATCAATTAATCAATATCGTTAGATTATTGTGATGATTAAGGTTGCGTGTCAACTTGGCTGGGCCATGATTCTCAGTGGTTTGGCAGTGATGATGTAGTCTGGCAGTTGTATGATGTTGTGCAGTGATGATGTAGTCTGGCAGTCATATGATGTTGTGATCACTTCCATGATGAGGTTTGATATAATGTGATCACCACCATGATGGTATCTGCTGTGGGTAGACAATCAGTTGAAAGGGAGTTTCCTTGGGTGTGTGGCCTGCATTGAACATAAGCAGACATTCTGGCAAGGCTTGGGGGCTTTTTGCTCACTCTGGATTCTGCATCTGACTCCTGTTCCTCTAACCTCCAGTTCTTGGGACTTGAGTTAGCAGCTTATCTTCAGTCTTGCCTGCTGATCTTGGGATTCATTGATCTTCACAGCCTGTAAGGAAGAGCCCTGCTCTATGACCTGCTGATCTTGGGTTCACCACTAGTGGCTACGTGAATCAGGAGAAGCCTACAGCCTGACCTGTGGACTTGTGATGTTCCAGCTTCTACAACCCCGTGAGCCATTTCCTTGATATAAATCTCTCTTTATATGTATTTATACGCTTTACTGGTTTTGTTTCTCTAGAGAACCCAGCCTAAGACAATTATTATTCACTAAAGTCTATAGTTTTCCTGGTGGCAGAAACGGTTAAGCACTTGGCTACTCACCAAAAGGTCAATGGTTGGAACCCACTAGCCACTCCACAAGAGAAAGACCTGGTGATTACTTCCATGAAGATTACAGTCTAGGAAACCCTATGGGGCACTTCTACTCTGTCCTATAGGGTTGCTGTGTTTCAGAATAGTAGAAATTCCCTGTAGGGTTTCCAAGGTGAATATGAACTGCCGACCTTTTGGTTAGCAGCCATAGCACTTAACCACCATGCCACTAGTGTTTCCAGAATAGTTCCACTGCCCTAAAAATGTGTGATGTTTTACCTATCCATCCCCATCACCTCCATCCCCTTGAACTCCTGACAACCATTAATCTTTTTCCTATCTTTAGAGTTTTGTCTTTCCAAAATGTCATATAGTTGGAATCATACAGTATGCAAACTTTTCACATTGGCTTTTTTTAAGCAGTGTGCCTTAATGTTTCCTCTATGTCTTTTCATGACTTGACAGCTCATTTCTTTTGATAGCTGAGTAGTACGCCATTGTATGGATGTACCAGTTTGTTTATTCATTCACCTACTGAAGGGCATCTTGGTTGCTTCCAAATTTTGGGCCATTATGAATAAAACTGCTATGAACATTCACGTGCAGGATGTTATGTGGACAATAGTTTGCAACTCTTTTGGGTAAATACCTGGGAGCACAATTGCTGTATCATATGGGAAGCCTATAGGAAAGTGTCAGACCACCCCCCAAAGTGGCTGTACCATGTTGCATTCCCACCAACAATGAGAAAGAGTCTTGTTGCTCCATGTCTTTGTCAACATTTGGCATTGTCAGTGATTTGCATTTTAGCTATTCTAAGAAATGTGTAGTGGTATTTCATTACTGTTTTAATTTCCAATCCCATAATAACAAATGATGTAGATCAAATTTTGTATGCTTATTTGCCGTCTTCTTTGGTGAGGAGCCTAGATCTTTTGCCCACTTTTTAATTGGATTGTTTGTTTTCTTATTGTCAAGTTTTAAAAGTCCTTTGTATGTATTGTATGTGAGCTCTTTATATGATATATATATTTTGTAAATATTTTCTCCCAATCTTTGGCTGGTCTTTTTTATTTATTTATTTTTTTAATTGTAGTTGAAAATGTACACACCATGGGGATGGAAAAGCAGTTAATAGACAATACATAAGTAGAAACTTTGGTGAAGGGTAAGATAGTACACAATACTGGGGAAACCATCACAACCTGTCCAAGGCAAGGTCATAAAAAATTTTTGCCTTTAGACATGTCCAAACTCCCTGAGGGACTGAATTGCTGGGCTAAGGGCTGTGGGGACCATGATCTTGGGGAATATCTGGCTCAACTGGCATCACATAGTTTATAAAGAGTATGTTCTACATTCTACTTCAGTGAGTAGCATCTGGGGTCTTAAAAGCCTGTGAGTGGCCATCTAGGATACTCCACTGGTCTCACCCCTTCAGGAGTAAGGAAGAATGAAGAAAACTAAAGATATAAGGGAAAGATAAGTCCAAAGGACTAATGGACCACATCTACCATGGCCTCCACCACACTGAGTCCAGTACAATGAGATGGTGCCCCACTGACTGCTCTGACAAGGATCACAATAGAGGGTCCCGGAAAGAGCTTGAGAAAAATGTAGAAGAAAATTCTAACTCAAAAAGAAAGACCAGACTTGCTGGCCTGATACAGACTGGAGAAACCCTGAGAGTATGGCCCCAGACACCCTTTCAATTCAGTAATGAGGTCACTCCTGAGGTTCACCCTTCAGCCAAAGGTTACAGGCCCACGGAACAAAACAAGACTAAAGGGGCACAACAGCCCAGGGGCAAGGACTAGGAGGCAGGAGAGGACAGGAAAGCTGGTAATAGGGAACCCAAGGCTGAGAAGGGAGAGTGTTGACATGTCGTGGGTTGTTAACCAATGTCATACAACAATGTGTGCACTAACTGTTTGATGAGAAACTAGTTTGTTCTGTAAACCTTCACCTAAAGTACAATTAAAACAAAAGAAAATGTACATAGCAAAACGTACACCATTTCCGCGACTTCTACACCTACAATTCAGTGACATTGATTACGTTCTTCATTCTTACCCTTCTTTTCCAAATTATTCCTCCCTCATTAACATGAGTCACTGCCCCCTACGCTTCCTCTCTAACCTTCCAGCTACTGTTGTCAGTGACCTCCCATATAGACCCTTCTTTAGAAAAGCATAGTGCTCAAGGCAAACATTCTTTACTAGTTAGGCTAAACTGTGGTTTGGTTTAAAGAAGACTTCAGGGGATATTCTTGGTTTGAGGTTTAAAGATTATCTTGGGGTAATAATCTTGGGTGGTCTTTTCATTCTCTTAATGTATTGCCCTTTTTTCCTTAGCCTTTCCAGTGTTTTTTATTGTTGTTGAAAATAGACACAGCACCGCATACACCAAATTAACAGTTTCCACACGTAGAATTCAGTGCCAATGAAATAATGAACTCTTAAATAATTGTGTTTCTCAGCTGCTCTATGAATCCAGAGACTTTGAATGTGATAAATATATTCTAGATACACTTATTTTTCCTGGATTAATTTTTTTAATTTGAAATTAGTATGGGTGCATGATAGTTGGTATTGATGGCATGGTACCTGAAGTGGACAACGTGCAGGAATTTGCACGTGTTTCTACCACTCAGGCTGAGGTGGTGTGTGGGCAAGCGGCACTGGCTCCTGTGCGGACCATGCTGACTGCCTGGCACCACCTCTCTGCTCTGCTTACTTGTTCTCCACTCTCGTGAAATGACAAAACTCTATTCCTGTGTGAAAAAGAGACCCTGCAAGAAAGCAACTAAAAAAAAAGTGAAAACATTTATTTAGAATTTATGTTTTGCATGAATTAAAGTGTGGATGTTGACTTCAGTGGAGGCTCCATTCTGTCATAGAAACTAATGTCCATTCATCACAAATACAGTATGTGAAAGCAAGAAATAAATATGGTCCCTATTTTAGGGTCATAATTCTCTTAATCACTACATGTGACTGTTAATGTCATGTGTCAACTTGGCTAGGCTGTGATTTTCAGTGGTGCCCAGACCACTGAAAATCACATTATATGATTACATTATAACACATCATGGAATATCACATTATGGTGATATTCCATAATGTGTTATAATGTAATCATTTTCCATGATGAGATCTGATGTGAGCAGCCAATTAGCTGAAAGAAGAGTTTCCTTGGGGGTGTGGCCTGCCTCCAGGATATAAACAGATGTTCTGGTAGAGCTCGCTGTCTCTCAACCCTGTACTCTTCTCATTGCCTGACCTCTGCTTCCTGGACGTAAGCCTGCAGGAGTCTCCTGCCTGCTGTCTGACCTGCAGATTTTAGGTTTAACAGACCCCACAACCCCATGAGCCAGCAGAAGCCTCCAGCCTGCTGCCTGACCTATGGATTTGGGACTTGCTAGCCCCCACAATTGTGTGAGCAATTTCCTTAAAGTAAATCTCTCTCTATATGTCTATATATATATTTCACTGGTTTTGCTCTTCTACGGGACCCAGCCTACTAAACACACTATGACTAGTCCTATCTGAATGGTCACTTAAATGTTTCAGTTATATGTCACTCTATTTTATGCTTTCATGGCATTCACATGGGTCTTTAGACATATTCTGCTTTCATGTCAAGACCCTTCTATGTACAATTTTGTAGTTTGTTTAATTCTTATTTTATTTTTATAGTTGTGTGCTTATTTAAATGAAGAATCAAATGAAAAGCAAACTTTAAAAACTCCTCGGCATGTAAGCTTCGGAACACAGTTATCAAAGCGATGCGTCTAGTCAGTGACATGTACCGAGGAAGCAATAAGCAGCACGTCATGTGACACGGTTTACTTTCGATGTAATGCTACCGACTTAGTGTGGATGCTTCAGTCTGTGTCTCAAAAGAAGCATCATTTTAGCTCAACCCAAACCAAACCAGCTGCCATGGAGCCATCTCCGACGTGTGGCGACCCCATGGGCGTCAGAGCTGAACTGTGCTCCAAAGAGTTTTTAAAGGTCAGGCCTTTTGTTTGAAGCACCTGTGGGTGGACTCAAACCTCTAACCTTTAGGTTAGCAGCTGAGTGCATGAACCTTTTGTACCGTCCAGGTATTCCATTGTAGCTCAGTGTTGTTGTTGTTGGGTGCTGCTGAGCCTATTCTGACGCGTAGCAACTCCGTGTGACAGAGTAGAGCTGCCCACAGTGTTTCCTAGGCTGTGATCTTGATGACAGCAGATCGCCGGGTCTTTTCTCCTGCGGAACCGCTGGTGGGTTCAAACCACCCACCTTTGGGTTAGCAGTGGAGCACTTAACGACTGTGCTCCAGGGCTCCTTAATAGCTCAACAGCCCCTCACGTTTCCCATTTCCACCTCCCAGCCTCCCAGTTGTTCTTGGATGGAGAACAGGAAACACTCAGGAGTGTTGTGCCCACGTACATATCTTGATGGGGAGGGGGAAACCCTCAAGGCAAAGAAGTTTGTTAAAGGAGCTCAATTTGTCTTTTTTTCACTATAAAAATTTTATTAAGCCACCTTAACAATGAAAAGAGTAGACATAATGTTTTTTTTCTTGAACCTTTTTTCATATCTGTCATTTACTGAATTGTATCCCTCAAAAATATGTGTCAACTTGGCTAGGCCACGATTCCCAGAACTGTGTGATTGTCCACCATTTTGTGATCTAATGTTATTTTCCTGTTTTTTTTTTTTTTTATGATGTTGATGAGGTGGGATTAGCAGCAGTTATGTTAATGAGGCAGGACTCAATCTACAAGATTAGGTTGTGTCTTAAATTAATCTCTTTTGAAGTATAAGAGAGAAGCGAGCAAAGAAACATGGGGACCTCATACTACAAGAAACAAGAGCCAGGAGAATAGTGTATCCTTTGGACCCGGGGTCCCTGTGCTGAGAAGCTCCTCGACTAGGGGTAATTGATAACAAGGACTTTCCCCTGGAGCCTACAGAGACAGAAAGCCTTGCCCTGCAGCTGGCACCCTGAATTTGGACTTCCAGCCCCCTAAACTGCGAGAGAATAAATTTTTCTTTGTTAAAGCCATCCACTTGTGATATTTCTGTTATAGCACCACTATATGACTGAGACACCATCCACTTGTATTTCTGTTATAACAACACTAAATAACTAAGACAATATTTTACACTGGTCCTCAAATAGGAGGACAAAACAGAGAAAGGGGGTAAAAGAAGAGGAACAATCTGTAGTCTTTTAATAGGGTGTTAAGGAGCCCTGGTAGTGCAACGTTAAGTGTTTGGCTGCTAAGGGAACGGTTGGCAGTTTGAACCCACCCAGCGACTCTGTGGGAGAAAGACCTGGCAATCTGCTCCTGTAAAGATTACAGCCTAGAAAACCCTATGGGGCAGTTCTACTCTGTCACATGGTTGTCTAACAGCAACACCAACAACTACACAATATAGGAAGAAAAACAAACAATAATAGTAATAAAACGCTTATATAGAATCTGGGTTTAAATTCTTTCAACTTCTCTATTCACACTCTTGGTTAGTAAAAATCATTTAAAATATAAAATCATGTTCCCCATAATTGTCACCTACTAAGGAGAGATCTGGAAAAAAAAGTTACAAAATGAAAGTTGTTTTTTCTGGCTTTAATGGCCTGGAAGAGTCTTTTCAATTCATGATAAAACGTAAAGTTTAATCTTGGTGGATGTGCTGAGAAGATATACATATTTCTTTAGGCGTCAACTTTAGCAGATTTTCTGCCCTTTTCATGGTTCAGAGGTTTCTATTTTAAAACCGTAAATAAATTTTAACTGAAAATATGGAAATGTTCAGAGTGAGATTTCCTAGTGAATAAAATTGCAGTAAAGACAGGTAAAGCTGTGCAAGCAAGGTAGATGATGTTGTCTTTCTTTGGTTTATTGTTGTGGAGTTAAGAAAAAAGTAATGATGATTCAACAGCCCCAAAAACTGGTATCAATTTTAACCTATTTAAGGAAAAATGAATTTAAAATAGAAAAATGCAGCACGTGAAATCAAAACAAAAACAGATTTTTTTTTCCATCAGTTTAAAAGAGAAGTCTGAAAAGCATGTCCTGAGACCATTCATTTTGAACATAGCTTTGTTATTCTTCTGAAGCACGTGGGTTAAGTCAGTTAACTCACGTCTGAGACTCATTATCTCTGATCGCCGTGACATCTCAGAGGCTGAGTTTCCTACCTTCGAGGATGGTTGTTGTTGTTGTTGTTAGGAGCCTTCGAGCTGATTCTGACTCACAGGTACCCCAGGTGTATATCAGTAAAAATGTTACCTGGTCCTGCGCCATCCACACAATCTATGTTTGAATCCATTGTTGCAGCCACGGTGTCAATCCATCTTCTTGAGGGTCTTCCTCTCCTTTGCTGACCCTCTGTTTTGCTAACCAAGATGTCCTTCTCTAGGGACTGGTCCCTCCTGATAAGACATCCAAAGTATATGAGACCCAATCTCGCATTCCTCCCTTCTAAGGAGCAATCTGGCTGTACTTCTTCTGAGACAGATTTGTTCGTTCTTCTGGCAGTCCATGGTACATTCAATGTTCTTTGCCAACACCACAATTCAAAGGTATTGATTCTTCTTCTTTGGTCTTCCCTATTCCTTGTCCAGTTTGTCATGCATATGAGGCTACTAACCCATAGCTTGGGTCAGACACCTTAGTCACCAAAGTGACAGATTTGCTTTTTAATACTTTAAAGAGGTCTTTTGCAGCAGATTTGCCCAATGAAATACATCATTCAATTTCTTTACTGCTGCTTCCATGGGTGTTGACTGTTGCTCCAAAAAGAATTAAATCCTTGAGAATTTTTTTTTCTTAGCCATTTGTCATGATGTTGTTCATTGTTGCAATTGTAAGGATTTTCATTTTCTTTATGTTTGGCTATAATCTGTACTGAAGGCTGTGGTCTTTACCTTCATCAGTAAGTGCTTTAAGTCATCTTCACCTTCCAGGAAGCAAGGTTGTGTCGCCTACATATTGCAGGGATTCAATCAGTCTTCCTTCAGTCCTGAAGCCAGTTCTCTCAAGTCCTAAGAACAACAACATCCTGAAATGCACTTTCTTTCTCCCCATTTAAGAAGCTCTGGTGGCGCAGTGGTTAAGTACTTGGCTGCTAAATGAAAAATCAGGGGTTCCACCCCACCAGCTACTCCTCGGGAGAAAAATGTGGCAGTCTCCTTCCGCAAAGGTTCACAGCCTTGGAAAACCTTTGGGGCAGTTCTACTCTGTCCTAGAGGGTCGCTATGATAGGAATTGACTTGATGGCAGCGGGTTTGGTTTTCTCCCTATTTGGCATATTCCACGTCACTGAATTCATTCTAAGTATTACTTTCTCAGAGAACCCTTTCCTGACTTACCCAGTTAGGCTCAGTGTCCCTAGGGATCTCATGTCAAGCTCTCATCAAAATAAATAATTTTAATATGTGTGTCAGTAGAGGCTAGTATATGCTTTGGGTTCACTTTATATTTGTATTTTTGTATTTTTTAATGAGTTCCTACTTTTATCAAAGTGTTACCGGAATAAGGTTCTTGCCTCTCATTGGTCAAGAATGAGCAGGTAAGACACGTAGTTTTCCACACGAGCAAAGTTTTACTGAAGAGGCTTGCAAGCGGAGATGAGGGCCTAGAGCAATGCATACACTCATCTCACAGAACAAAAGACAGGCCCGAGTTTTTAGAAGTTCTTGGGCAGGAAAAGATTCACGTTTGTTTGTAGACACAGGTGGGGATATGTTAACTAAGGTGCGCATGCAGCAGCTTTCCAAGATGGCTCCTGTCCTGGAGGCCTCTGGGATTTGTAGCAGGACTTATTATGGGGTGTCGCTCCTGCACAGTCTCCTGCTCCCGGGGTTCGATTCCCCAGCTGGTGCTGTAGCCCCTCACTGCCCATGGTGGAAGGTGACACAGGGGTCACAGGTGGATGTTCTGTGCATGTCCCTGGGCCTGGGTTTCTCCAGGTGCTTCTGAAAGGCAACTTTAAAGAAGTTTGCAGCTGTTTTCTGATACCCTGCCCCACTGTTCTGGGGAATGGCTTTGTTTCTGTGCCCTGGCCCATTTCTTCTTATTTTGTTTGCAGATTTGGAGGCCCCTCTGTTCTCTGTCTTACTAAGTCTCTAGGTTCCACACCCAACCCCCTACTATGTCCCTGATAGCATAGCCTACTTCTCTTTTACTTGCTTCTCCTCTAACCACACCAGTCTCTTCACTATTTCTCAAACAGGCACCCTCCGATCTCAGGGCCTTTGCTCCCTGTCTTAAAAGTGCAAGATTGGAAGTGTAGAAGAGTTCCACAAGGCTTGTTATAAAAAATAACACCCCTCTGTCTCTGATCTCAAGTGCTCGGCTATGGCCAAAAGGCTGCCCTGCAGAAGAAAGACTTGTCAGTTGGCTTCCATAAAGATGACCAAACCCGTTGCCATGGAGTCAATCTGAAGCTGGCAGAGGGTTATTGACCATCCCATAATAGTTGTTTTTCAGAAAAGTCTACTTTTTTAAAAATAATTTTTATTATGCTTTAAGTGAAAGTTTACAAATCAAGTCAGTCACTCGCATAAAAACTTATATACACCTTGGTGCATACTTCCAATTACTCTTCCCCTAATGAGACAGCCTGCTCTCTCCCTCCACTCTCTCTCCTCGTGTCCATTTTGCCAGCTTCTAACCCCCTCTACCCTCTCATCTCCCCTCCAGGCAGGAGATGCCAACATAATCTCAAGTGTCCACCTGATCCAAGAAGCTCACTCCTCACCAGCGTCCCTCTCCAACCCATTGTCCAGTCCAATCCATGTCTGAAGAGTTGGCTTCGGGAATGGTTCCTGTGGTGGGCCAACAGAAGGTCTGGGGCCATGACCACCGGGGTCCTTCCAGTCTCAGTCAGACCATTAAGTCTGGTTTTTTTATGAGAATTTGGGGTCTTCGTCCCACTGCTCTCCTGCTCCCTCACTGGTTCTCTGTTGTGTTCCCTGTCAGGGCAGTCATTGGTTGTAGCTGGGCACCATCTAGTTCTTCTGGTCTCAGGATGATGTAGTCTCTGGTTCATGTGGCCCTTTCTGTCTCTTGGGTTCGTAATCACCTTGTGTCCTTGGTGTTCTTCATTCTCCTTTGATCCAGGTGGGTTGAGACCAATTGATGCATCTTAGATGGCTGCTTGCTAGCATTTAAGACCCCAGACACCACTCATCAAAGTGGGATGCAGAATGTTTTCTTAATAGATTTTATTATGCCAATTGACTTAGATGTCCCCTGAAATCATGGTCCCCAAACCCCTGCCCTACTACACCGGCCTTCGAAGCATTCAGTTTATTCTGGAAACTTCTTTGCTTTTGGTTTAGTCCAGTTGTGCTCACCTCCCCCATATTGTTTGCTCTCTTTCCCTTCACCTAAAGTAGTTCATATCTACCAACTAATTAGTGAACACCCCTCTCCCACCCTCCCACCCTCTCCCACCTGGTAACCACAAAAGAATGTTTTCTTCTCAGTTTAAACTATTTCTCAAGTTCTTATCATAGTGGTCTTATACAATATTTGTCCTTTTGCAACTAACTAATTCCACTCAGCATAATGCCTTCCAGGTTCCTCCATGTTATGAAATGTTTCACAGACTCCTCACTGTTCTTTATTGATGCGTAGTATTCCATTGTGTGAATATACCATAATTTAATTATCCATTCATCTGTTGATGGGCACCTTGGTTGCTTCCATCTTTGCTATTGTAAACAGTGCTGCAATAAACATGGGTATGCATGTTATCTGTTGGTGTAAAGGCTCTTATTTCTCTAGGATATATTCCAAGGGGTGGGATTGCTGGATCGTATGGTAGTTCTATTTCTAGCTTTTTAAGGAAGCGCCAAATCGATTTCCAAAATGGTTGTACCATTTGACATTCCCACCAGCCGTGTATAAGTAAAGTATTCCAGCCTCTCCAATATTTGTTACTTTGTGTTTTTTGGATTAATGCCGGCCTTGTTGGAGTGAGATGAAATCTCATTGTAGTTTTGATCTGCATTTCTCTAATGGCTAATGATCATGAACATTTCTTCATATATCTGTTAGCTACCTGAATGTCTTCTTTAATGAAGTGTCTATTCATATCTTTTGCCCGTTTTTTAATTGGGTTATTCGTCTTTTTGTAGTTGAGTTTCTGCAGTATCATGTAGGTTTTAGAGATCAGACGCCGATCAGAAATGTCATAGCTAAAAACTTTTTCCCAGTCTGTAGGTAGTTTTTTTACTCTTTTGGTGAAGTCTTTGGATGAGCATAGGTGTTTGATTTTTAGAAGCTCCCAGTTATCTAGTTTTTCTTTTGCATTCTTAATAATGTTTTGTATACTGTTTATGCCATGTATTAGGGCTCCTAACATTATCCCTATTTTTTCTTCCATGATCTTTATCATTTTAGATTTTATATTTAGGTCTTTGATCCATTTTGAGTTAGTTTTTGTGCATGGAGTGAGGTATGGGTCTTGTTACATTTTTTTGCAGATGGAATCCAGTTATGCCAGCACCATTTGTTAAAAAGACTGTCTTTCCCCCATTTAACTGTTTTGGGGCCTTTGTCAAATATCAGCTGCTCATATGTGGATGGAGTTATATCTGGGTTCTCAATTGTGTTCCATTGGTCCATGTATCTGTTGTTGTACCTGTACCAGGTTGTTTTGACTACTGTGGCAGTATAATAGGTTCTAAAATCAGGTAAAGTAAGGTCTCCCACTTTGTTCTTCTTTTTCAGTAATGTCTTATTTATCTGGGGCCTCTTTCCTTTCCATACGAAGTTGGTGATTTGTTTCTCCATCTCATTAAAGAATGTCATTGGGATTTGGATCGGAATTGCGTTAAATGTATAGATTGCTTTTGGTAGAATAGAAATTTTTATAATGTTAAGTCTTCCTATCCATAAGCAAGGTATGTTTTTTCATTTATGTAAGTCTCTTTTGGTTTCTTGCAGAAGTGTACTGTAGTTTTCTTTGTATAAGTCTTTTACATCTCTGGTAAGACTTATTCCTAAGTATTTTATCTTCTTGGGGGCTGCTATAAATGGCATTGATGTGGTGATTTCTTCTCCAATGTTCTTTTTGTTGGTGTAGAGGAATCCAAATGATTTTTGTATGTTTGTCTTGTATCCTGATACTCTGCTGAACTCCCCTATTAGTTTCAGTAGTTCTCTGGAGGATTCCTTAGGGTTTTCTGTGGATAAGATCATGTCATCTGCAAATAGAGATACTTTTACTTCTTCCTTTCCAATCTAGATGTCCTTTATTTTCTTATCTAGCCTAATTGCTCTGGCTAGGACCTCCAACACAATGTTGAATAGGAGTGGTGATAAAGGGCATCCCTGCCTGGTTTCTGATCTCATTGGGAGTGCTTTCAGACTCTCTGCATTTAGGGTGATGTTGGCTGTTGGCTTTGTATAAATGCCCTTTATCATGTTAAGAAATTTTCCTTCTATTCCTATTTTGCTGAGAGTTTTTATCATGAATGTGTGTTGAACTTTGTCAAATGCCTTTTCTGCATCAATTGATAAAATCATGTGATTCTTGTCTTTTGTTTTATTTATGTGGTGGATTACACTAATTGTTTTTCTAATGTTGAACCATCCCTGCATACCTGGTATGAATCCCACTTGGTCATGGTGAATTATTTTTTTGATATGTTGTTGAATTCTATTGGCTAGAATTTTGTTGAAGAGTTTTGCATCTACATTCACGAGGGATATAGGTCTATAATTTTCTTTTCTTGTGGTGTCTTTGCCTGGTTTTGGTATCAGGGATATGGTGGCTTCACAGAATGAGTTTGGTAGTATTCCGTCCTTTTCTATGCTCTGAAATACCTTTAGTAGTAGTGGTGTTAACTCTTCTCTGAAAGTTTGGCAGAACTCTGCAGTGAAGCCATCCTGGCCAGGGCTTTTTTTTGTTAGGAGTCTTTTAAATTACCTTTTCAATCTCTTCTTTTATTATGGGTCTATTTAGTTGTTCTACCTCTGTTTGTGTTAGTTTAGGTAGGTGGTGTGTTTTTAGGAATTCATCCATTTCTTCTAGGTTTTCAAATTTGTTAGAGTACAAATTTCATAGTAATCTGATATGATTCTTTTAATTTCAGTCTGGTCTGTTGTAATATCACCTATCTCATTTCTTATTTGGGTTATTTGCTTCCTCTTCTGTCAGAAAAGTCTACTCTTGTTACATTTTTGTTATAACTTTTACACCACCTCACCATGGTTAGTTGATTCCCCTGGTTTCCTCTCTTCTGGCAGGAGGCGGAGAAGCAGGTGCACCAACTATATGACCTTCCTGGGGTGGTAATAGCGAGCCTTCACCATTTTTTTAAGGCTATGCACAGCATTTTTAGAGCCGTGTGCAAAAATTCATTCACAAAAATTATGCGGACTGTGCACACATCGCAGGGCTGAAGATCTCCCCTCACTGTTGATGAGTATGTACGTCACTCCCTATATAAGGAGCAGACCTGCCCTGGTTCAGGGAGCTGGCAACCTTAGGTCACCAGACCCTGCCTACCAGTTTGCAAACTGTGACTAAACCTTTCTGTTCTTCCCACCCCCAGTCTGGCTGACTTCAGTTTGCTAGTCTGCTGGGCAAGAACCTATTAGTTGCTGGCTTCAAATCCAACTCATAGCAATGCTGTACGCAGAGTAGAACTGCCGCATAGAGTTTCCAAGGAGCACCTGGTGGATTTCAACTGCTGACTTCTTTGGTTAGCAGCTGTAGCACTTAACCAGTGCACCTCCAGGGTTTCCATAAAGATCACAGCTTTGGAAACCCTATGGGGCAGTCCTACACTGTCCTACAGGGTTGCTGTGCGTTGGATACGACTCAAGGGCAGTGCGTTTGGTTCGTTTTGGTCTCTGACCTCTGCCACGCCACATCATTTCTCCTTCTCAGAGAATGCACTTTCAACCTTTTAGGGTCTGTAAGTGTGTATGTACATGTGTGTATGTATATGCTTTAGTACTAACTTCATATTCCACGAAGGCACACTGTTGTTTGTGTTCTTTGTGGCCCTTGAGCTGGCTCTGACTTGTGGTAACCCCGTGTACAACAGAAGGAAATGTTTCCTGGCTCTAGGCCTTCTTCGTATTATCGGTATGTTTGAATCCATTGTTTGTGGCTGTGTGTACTCCCTTCCGGCTAGGAGGCTCATCTTCCAGTGCTGTATCAACGTTCTGTTGGGATCCACAAGGTTTTCTCCAGCTAATTTTCAGAAGCAGATCACCAGGCCTTTCTTCCTAGTCTGTCTTAATCTGGAAGTTCTGCTGAAACCTGTCCATCATGGGTGACCTGCTGGTAGTTGAAATACCGTTGGCACAGCTTCCAGCATCACAGCAACACGCAAGCTGCCCCAGTACAACAAACTGACAGGTGGGTGGTATAATAATACACTAATATTGCTTTCTCTTTTTTTCTTGATTTTGAAAATTTAGTTCTTGACTTCCTATATGAAAGCTGAGGTCTTAGCTGTCTCTCACACACACACCTCTCCTCCTCTTATCGTCACAAAGCATTTATATCATCATTTTCTGTTAGAAAAATATATGATGTTCACATTATCTTTATTATGAAAAATTGTTCACAGTTGAGCCATGTGATACGCCGTTACCACATTTGCTTTCTTATGTATGATACATTCCTTATTTATAATTTTTTTATTCCCTTCTGCTAGTAATTGTCTTAGTTTTTCTTTGGCTTCATTTTTAATGTATTTATTGCAATTTTTAAGTACCTCTGGTGGCACAATGGCTAAGTGCTCGGCTGCTAACAGAGGTTGGTGGTTCGAACCCATCAGCTGCTCTGTGGGAGAAAGACCTGGTGATCTGCCCCTGTAAAGATGACCGCCTAGAAAATCCTATAGGGCAGTTCTGCTCTGTCACTTGGGGTCGCTAAGTGGGAATCGACCCTACGGCACCCAAAGACAACAACAACATTGCTAATTTATCCCTTCAGCCTCTTCCATAAGTGTCAGCTTCCTCTCAGCATGTTCAAGATGTCAGGTATTAACTTCATCCTCTTGGAGACGTTCCTTCTGAAGTCCTTGTGCCCTGCTCCAGGCTGCATTGGTTGTTTTCCAAGCTTGCTCCGTCACCGTTGCCTGAAACTGTCCCTTCACCATTGCTCAGGGAATTCCTTTGCATTGCTACAATCTGGGATCTCTCATTTTCAAGTTCTGTCTCTTAGATGCCACAGACTAATTGTTTTTAGAACATAAAAGCAGACCCACCGCGGTCAAGTTGATTCCCACTCATGGCGACTCCATAGGGTTTTCTTGGCTCTGGGTGATGAAAATGGTTTATGTTTGACTGTTAACTTAAAGGTTGGCAGTTCAGACCCACCTAGCAGATCCATAGACGATAGTTCTGGAGGTCTGTTTCCATAAAGATCACAGCCAAGAAAACCCTATGGAGCAGCTCTACTCTGTAACACATGGAGTCACCATGAGTTGGAATCCACTCAATGGCAACCATGTCAGCTAATGCTATGTGTCAACTTAGCTAAGGCTGTGATTCTCAGTGGTTTGGCAGACACTGGACTGTGTGCTCTTCCATAATGTGATATAATGTAATACAGTGTAATCACCTTCCATGATGTGATCTGATGTGATCAGCCAACAGGTTGAAGGGGTGTTTCCTTGGGGGTATGGCCTGTCTCCAGGATATAAACAGGTGTTCTGGCTGAGCTCGCTCTCTCTCCACCCTGCACTCTTCTCATGGTCTGACCTCTGGCTCCTGGGACATAAGCCTGCAGGGAGGGGACTCTGGACTGCTGCCTGACCTGAAGATTTGGGACTTGCCAGCCCCCACAATTGTGTAAGCCACTTCCTTGAAGTAAATCTGTCCCTATATATTTATATGTATGTTTCATTGGTCTTGCTTCTCTAGAGAACCCAAGACTAAGACAGCAACCAACAGTTTCTACAGAAACAGACGCCAGTAATACCAGTGACAAGTCACAGAACCCAAAGGAAAAACCCTCCTTCCTTTTTAATATTGGACGTTTAATCAAATTTTGTGTTTATAGAGTTCTAAGTAGTTTTCTATGCCATCTCACTTAAAATACTTTCTCCTTCTGAACATCTATATGTGACTATTTTCACAGCTCTTTTTTTTTTTTTTAACATATTACCTTACAAGAAGACAGCAAGGGCAATTGAAGATGATTTAAATATATATTACAGTTAAATCATGCAGAAAACAATGTTTCTCAGCTGCATATATAAAGGCTTAAGTAAAACGCATGACAGATTTTTAATGTGCTCAAATGGAACTATTTAAATTTCATGATTTTCTAAGGTCAACGGGGTGAAATCCGCAGTGTTTAAATATGGACTTAAATAACCGTAACTAGCAATCCCAAACAGAATCTCAGCAAGATTTTTGTGAAATTGACAAGGTGATTCTAACATTTATATGGAAATGCAAATAAAGACTGGTGAAGGTAAGACTGAATGAGGAGAAAAGGACTCAAGCTACCAGGTACGAAGACCTGTCACAAAGCTTTATTAAAAAGCTATAGTAACGCAGATAGTGTGGCATCGGTGTGTAGATAGCATAATAGACTCGTGGAATGGAATACGGAGTTCAGAAACAAGTATTATTTACTACAAGGTGACCCTGCGGTGCACTGGAGAAAGGAAGGTCTTCTCAATAAATGTCGTCATTGTTGTTGTTGGGTGTCGTCAATGCTATTCCAACTCATAACTACCCCATGTGACACATTAGAAGTGACCCATAGGGTTTTATAGGATGTAATCTTTATGGGAACAGATCACCAGGTCTTTTGCCTGCGTAGCTGCTGGTGGGTTCAGACTGCTAAACTTTCAGTTAGAAGCCGAGTGCTTAATCACTGTGCCACCAGGGCTCCTTTTTCAAAAATTAGTGCTGGCTTAACTGAATATGCACATGGGAAAAATATGTATCTTGATCCTTATGTCACATACAATACAAAAAACATTTCCAATGAATTTAAAATCTAAATGGAGGATAAACTAAAAAACCAACCAACCACAGGAAAACATCTTCATGACTTTGAAATAAGTAAAGATTTTTTAAAAATAGTATAACCTAGATGACATTAGAATTAAGAACTTTTCATAGTGGTTTGCATTGGGCAAATCTGCAAATGACCTCTTTAAAGTGTTAAAAAGCAAAGACGTCACTTTAAAGGACTAAGGTGCGCCTAACCCAAGCCATGATGTTTTCAATCGCCTTATATGCATGTGAAAGCTGGACAATGGATAAGGAAGACCAAAGAAGAGTTGATGCTTTAGAATTATGGTATCAGCAAAGAATAGTGAGTATACCTTGGACTGCTAGACGAACAAACAAATCTGTCTTGGAAGAAGCACAGCCAGAATGCTCCTTAGAAGCGAGGATAGAGAGACTTCCTCTCACATACTCTGTACATGTTACCAAGAGGTACCAGTCCCTAGAGAAGGATTTCATGCTTGGTAAAGTAGAGGGTCAGTGAAAAAGAGGAAGACCCTCAGTGAGGTGGATTGGCACAGTGGCTGCAATAATGAGCACAAACATAGCAATGATTGTGAGGATGGTGCAGGATGGGGCAGTGTTTCCTTCTGTTGTGCTTAGGGTCGCTATGAGTCAGAACCGACTTGACAGCACCTAAGAACAACAGCACAGTGGTTAAGAGCTCAGCTGCTAACCAAAAAGGTCAGCAGTTTGAATTCACCAAGTGCTTCTTGGAAACCCTACAGGTTTCTACCAAGTCCTATAAAAAAATAGGGTCACTATAAGTTGGAATCGACTCGACGGCAACAGGTTTTTTTTTTTTTTTAACGGATTTTAGTCAAAAGACACCATTAACAGACTTGAAAGGCAAGCTACGTATAAAACCAAAAACCAAACCCATTGCTGTCAAGTCAATTTCAACTCATGGTGACCTCATGCATTACAAAGTAGCACTGTCCCACAGGGTTTTCTTGGCTGTAATCTTTACAGAAGCAGATATCCAGGACTTTGTTCTGTGGTGCCACTGGTGGGTTCAAACCACCAACCTTTCAGTTATCAGCTGAGTGCTTAACCATTGTGTCACAAGGCCTTCTGGTAGCACTGGCATTTCTCGGTGTTCACTGACTTGTTGATGGGTCTTCACAAGGCTTTTTCCCCATGTGGGACTCTGATTCCTTGTCTGTCCTTCTCCTCTAAAAACCACTCGGAAGGGATTAGGACTAGGACCCACCCTACCTGTATATGACTTCATTAATTTAACTGATAACATCAGCAAAGAAAGAACATATTTCCCCAAACAAGGTCACCTGCAGGGATGAGGACTTCAATATATCTTTTTGGCAGACACAATTCAGTCTATAACACAGACGGAGGCCCTTTGTTCCCACTGATTTATAGCGCCCATGTTTCCACTGTCCCTACCAACATGACCAGCCTGAGATGCTGTCAGACCCAAGCAGTGCCACTCTGGAACCAATGGGCTTAGAAGTCTCTCCAGGATGTGTAGGTCATGAGCAAAAGTGCCTCCCTCTGATGAATGCTGTCGGGCACCACCACTGTGCTTGGCTTTCATGTATTTCATCATTTCAGAGGCACTCCTCTTTTTATTGCAACTCAATAAATAGATTTACCGTAAGAAAAAAAGATACACATTTAGAAGGGAAAGAATTTTAATATTACAACACAAAAAATTGGAGCAAAATTGACTATGGTAATAGAAGTTATTCAGTTGTTGTAGTTAGGTGCCGTTGAGTTGGTTCCGACTCATAACAACCCTATGTACAGCAGAAGGAAACACTGCCTAGTTCTGCCCTATCCTCACAATTGTTAAATTGTTATGTTGGAGCGGGCTGTTGCAGCCCCTGTATCAATCCGTCTTGCTGAGGTTCTTCCTCTTTTTCATTGGTCCTCTACCAAGCATGATTTCCTTCTCCAGGGACTCGTTCCTTCATCTCTTGTGCTTTGGACACGTTATCAGAAGGAACGAGTCCCTGGAGAAGGACACAGAGGGGCCCCCAAATCTGCAAAGTAACAAGAAATGAGCTAGGGCCCAGAAACAAAGCCATTCCCCAGAACAATGGGGCAGGGTATTGCCCGCAAAGTTCTACTCTGTCCTATAGGGTGACTATGAGTTGGAATGGGCAATAGTATGTATGTATGTATAGTTGCAATGTTACTCTGATCTGCAAATCGTATATTAAATAAACTTCAGTCACTACTATTATATTAATATTATTTTGTTTTAGCACATTCTAATGAGAATCTTGAAGAATGGAAGGAAAGATAGTGAAAATCAGATTTTTTTCTTTTTTTTTTAAATAAATTTATTCATTAAAGCTTTATTGGGTGCTTGCCAAGTGAGAAGACAAACCCAGTCTGGATATAGTCTAGTGTGAAAAAAAACAGAGCTTGAAGCATAGCAGACGTTGACAGGTTTCCGTGGAATGAATGAGTGAATGACTGAATGAATAAACAAAATCACTTGAGGGAAGTAGCGTCTCAGGTACTCGATTTGACGCTCGGAGTGTCAGAGCTAAATTTTCGATTCTGCTTAATAAATCCGAGAACATATTAGAAGGTGAGAGCAAAGAAACAGATTACTAAAAAAAAAAAAAAGGAACAGGCGCTCAATGGCCTCACGCGGGGCCAATTTTGTCCTTCTTCGGCTTCCGTTCCCTTTCCGCGCCGACGTCGCTGCCGTAGCCGGTAGTGACGTCACGGGGCGGGACTCGCGGGAAAACACGTCTCCGCTTCCGGGCGGGAGCGGCGCGCGCGGGCCTTTCGAGCGTGGTCCGGGCGGCCGGAAGCCATGAGCCTCTGGGTGGACAAGTACCGGCCGTGTTCCTTGGCGCGGCTGGACTATCACAAGGAGCAGGCGGCCCAGCTGCGCAACCTGGTGAGCCGCCGGCCGGAGCCCGCGTGGCCGGAGCGAGGGGCGTGGCCGGAGCCCGGTGTGTGCGCACAGCGACCCGTTTGCGGCGGGGACGCGAGGCGGCGGAGTCCCAGGCCGAGCGGGCGGGCGCTCCGTGGGCTGCCTGCGGCCCCCTGCAGACAGACGCCCCTGTCGGCGAAGCCCCCGGAGCCCGCCCGCCTCCGTGCCGCGCGCTGGGGAGCGGACGTGCGCGGGGAGGGCGCTGTCCCAGAGCCAGGCCGCACCGAGCCCGCCGCCTCCCGGCCCCTCCGGCTCGTGCAGCCCCGCAGGGCAGAGCGGGGCGGCCCTAGGGCTTCCGAGGCAGGAGGCCCGGGGGCGCGGCGGCGGGGAGCTCAGCCGCTAACCGAGGGAGGGAGAGGTCGGCAGCCGGGACCCGGCCGCCGCCCCTGGGGACTCGGGGGGCAGCTGTCCCCTGCAGGGTCGACCCCGGGGCGCACAGCAGCAACGACGAACAGCAGTCTTCACGGAAGCGGGCTGCCCCGCCCTTGTCCTGCCCGGCGCGTGGTGGGTTCCAGCTGCAGACCTTGGGGTTGGTAGCCAAGCCCTTCCACACCTCGCCCCTGTTAGGTGCCATCTAGTTGGTTCCCACTCGCAGCGACGCCACGTACAACAGAACGAACGCGGCCCGGCCCTGCACCGTCCTCGCCATCCTGCTCATGCTCAGGCCCATTGTCGCAGCCACCGTGGCAGCCGGCCTGACTTCCTCTTCTTCCCTCACCCTCTAGTTTGTCAGGCGTGCTGTGCTCCAGGGACTGGTCCCTCTTGATAACATGCCCAAAGTGTTTCAGCCCCTAGGGCTCCTTTTTGATTCCAGAATAATTTAGAACTCTTGTCTTGGGACTGTCATTGTGTAAACAAACTGATCCCATAGCTGTAGTTTCACAGAGTAGTAATTTTGCAATAATGATTACTTTAAGCGCTTTGGATTTTTTTTTTTTTTACCCATTGCTGTCCATTCCATTACAACTCGTAGTGCCTCTGTAGGGCAGAGTAGAACTGTCCCATAGGGTTTCCAAGGCTGTAATCTTTGTGGAAGCCGACTACCATGTCTTTCTCTCCTGCGGAGCAGCTGGTAGGTTTGAACCCTGGACCTTTGGATTAGAAGCTGCGTAAGCAGCCACTGCACCATCAGTGCTTTTTTATTTTTATTTGTTTTTCATGGTTCTGCGAGGGACATATCATCATCTCTGCCTTCTGGAAGGAGACCGAGTTTTAGCGAGGTTAAGTAACTTGCCCAAGATCGCACAGCTAGTAATAAATGACTGGAGTCAGTAAAGGAACCCAGACAAGTGACTTCAGAGCCTGTGTTCTCTCGGCTCCGTAAAAGATGGTGTCCTGCTCGTCACCCGTGGTGTTCAGAATGCTTGGGCCGCCTGACTTGGTGCTTTAGATACCCAGTCCACCTGTGCACTTGGAGAATCCGTGGGAAGGAAGTTAGTCCTACCAAGATTACACCTTCACTGGAGAGATGTTTTCCATTCTTTCTAAAGCAGTCACCTTCACTGGAGAGGTGTTTTCCATTCTTTCTAAAGCAGTGTAAACTTACTTTGTGTCATAATCAGCACAGGTACTCATAAGACGTGCGGCAGCTTCCTCCTGCAGGATTGGGAAACAGATGTGAATGCTGGTTTTGGCTTTTTCAGTAACTTTTTTTGACTTTTGACAGGGTACTTTGTTCATTCACCAAAGGCTTATTGTGTACCTGCTACTGGAGTTAAACCAGTGCAAGAGAGACAAAGCCTCCTGTCCTGTGGAGTTAATATTTTAGTGGGGAAAGAGTGGACCTACACAAGTAAATTTCACCATGTATTGTGTGCTGTTGAGTCAATTCTGACTCATAGCCACCCTATAGGACAGGGTACAACTGCCCCATGGGATTTTCTAGGGTGTAATCTTTATCTTGTTAATCTTTATAGGAGCAGATTCCCGGGCCTTTCTCCTTTGGAGTGGCTAGTGGGTCCGAACCCTGACCTTTTGCTTGGCATCCAAGCTCTTAACCACTGGGCCACCAGGTCTCCTTTTATGTCATGTTAGAAGACAATAAATGCTGTGGAGAAAACAGGGAAAGGGGAAAATGTGGGGCAAAGGTGTGTTTTTAAACAAGGAAAGCGTCACTGAGAAAGGGCATCTGAGCCAGGACTTGTAGTTAGTGAGAAGGTGATGAACACAGCTATCTGGGGAAGAAGTAGAACAGGTAGAGGGAACAGCAAGCCACCATTCCCTGTTCTGGCCGTGTTCTGGGGACCCTGAGAGCCATTGTGGCTGGAGGAGATCAATCCAGTGGGAAATAGGGTGGGCTGGAGGGTGCAGATCCTGTGAACTCTGGGTTTTTGGTTTGGCTTTTGCTCAGCACTGGTCTTGTGATACTGACCTTTATCAGTACTGTTCAATTGTACAGTATTTTTTAAAAATGAGAAATAACTAAAGGAATTTGGCGTTATACATGGAAGCCATTAGAAATGGGCACAGCACTGGGGGATGGAAGTTTTTTTTTTCCCCTGTAATTCTTGCTGTGGCATCTGTGCTGATTTAAGGTAAATCGGTTACAACTGCATATAAGTCTCCCTTACAGACAAGTCTCACTTTCTCACAGTAGCCTTGACTTTGGTTTTCCTAGACACGATAGATTTTATTTTCTATGGCTATTTTTTGTTGTTTAGAATGTGGAAAATATATTGTAGTCAACAACTGAATAATTTGCTTTTAAAAGTGTTCACCTGTTTCCTGTGGGCTCCACAACTTAATAGAACTGGTGCATAATTGAAGTAGAACCTTTGTTCTCCATCAGAGCAAGCTTAAGGAGAGGAGGCAGGTGTCTGGCGCAGCTCTTTGTTGAGCGTTACAGTGCTGAACTGTCCTCTCCTCTGAGCCTTTCACTTTACCCCAGATGTTGGTGAGTTTGCAGGATAGGGTAACACCTGTGAAAGCCGGAACCTGTGCCAGGCAGAAACCTGTCAGAGAGGAAAGAACAAGTATTTTCCACTAAAAGGAGCTATGGAAAAGTGGTGACTGCACCCTGTCAAAGGCGAAAGACTTTTGAGACCCAGAAAAACAAGGCAGTCCCATCTCGGCTCTCACAGGTTTCACTGTATTAAAATTGACTGCCATTAAGCAGCCCTGTTAAGGCACTTACTTCATTTTGTCTGTACTGGTTGTTTACAAAATGCTTGCCCCTGTGAGATCTCATGCACTCGAGGGTGGGTAAGGTCTGCGTCCTGGTCATCCTCGCATCTCTCGTAGCACAGCTTCCCTAGCCTGGAGCCAGTCCTGAACTGCCTTGTCACAGACACTCCTGATTCTGTGCCCTGTCCCCCTGCCTTCAACTCCGAAGTTCACACAGACTGACTTCCAGGTTCCCTCTCTGTACTTTGCGCAAGGGCTTTCTCTAGCTGACCCCCCTGAGCAGACTTGAAATGCCTGGAAATGAATGCCTTCCCCTTTTTCCAACCCTCCCCAAGCAGAACTCAACAAAGGGCCCACGGGAGACAGCCCGTCATAGGCCAGCTCCTAGTCCTTGGTGGGATAACACTGACTCCTGGAGGTCCCCCCCAGGATTGAGCCCCAGGTGCTCAGAGTGGCACCTTGCTTACTAATACTTTTACTGGCTGCTCTCCTTTTTTTGCTCCCCACTTTCGTAGCAAAGTTTTTCCTTCACCTCCCCAGCAAACCAGATGCACTCATTTCTTGTCACAGGGACTGTGTTTAGGAGCCTATTATGGATAGAATGGGTCCCCCAAAAATATGTGTTGTAAATCCTAACCTCTATATCTGTGGTTGACAGGAGCCATCGTGGCGCAGTAGTTAAGAGCTTGGCTGCTGCAAACCAAAAGGTTGGTGGTTTGAATCCACCAGCCTCTCCTCGGAAACCCTATGGGGCAGTTCTGCTCTGTCCTGTAGGGTCCCTATGAGTCAGGATTGTCTTGACAATGGATCTGGTTTCGGTTTATACCTGTGGTTATGCTAATGAGGCAGGATTAGTGTAGAGTGTACCTTGAGTCAATCCCTTTTGAGATGTGAAAGATTGAAAGAGCCAGTAGAGAGAGGGATGGGGTAAGAGAGATGCCAAGACACATGGAAATCTCCAAAGAACCAGGAAGCAGAAACTGAAGAGACGAGGACCTTCCCTCAGAGCCTACACAGAGAGAAAGCCTTCCCCTGGAGCCAGCACCCTGGATTTGACTTCTAGCCTCCTGAACTGAGAAAATAAATTTCTGTTTGTTAAAGCTCCCCACGTGTGGTATTTCTGTTACAGTGGCACTAGATAACTGAGACAGCCCAAACTGAGACAGGCAGCGTTCTCAGAGTCACGGAATCATCAGCCCATGAATGAGGTCTGGTAATCAATCTTTAATTTCAAAAGATTCTCCTGGAGAGCCTGACAGCCAGGTTTGGGAGTTGCCGCTTCAAGCGTAGGGTATTGAAGGAGCCCTGTTGACGCAGTAGTTAAGTGCACAATAGTTAAGTGCTGGGCTGCTAACTGAAAGGTCAGTGGTTTGAACGTACCCAGTGGCTCTGTGGGAGAAAGACCTGGTGGGTGATCTGTTCCCATAAAGATTACAGCCTAGAAAACCCCGGGGGGCAGTTCTGCTCTGTGACGTGGAGTGGCTGTGAGTCAGAATCAGTTCCCCGGCACACTGCAACAGGAAAAAATGCTTTGTTTTTTTCTTTGCAGGTACAGTGTGGTGACTTTCCTCACCTGTTAGTCTATGGACCATCAGGTGCTGGGAAAAAGACAAGAATAATGTGTATTCTGCGTGAGCTTTATGGTGTTGGAGTGGAGAAACTGAGAATGGAACATCAGACCATCACAGTACGTATTTCACCTTGAGGCTCCAAATATTTATAGTCAGGATTTCCAATCCTGGTTATGCTACCCGCCCCGCCTCCGGTCCCCATCACCACCCAGCATATAATTTAAATAAGAATTCACAGATAATCATGGTGCCCAAGGAGTGAGAGCTACTGATACATAGATCCAACTCTTAAAACCAGAAAGAGCCTTGGTGGCTCTACAGCTAAAAGTTTGGCTGCTAACTCTAAAGTCTGTGGTTTGAACCTACTGGCTGGCCATTCCTTGGGAGAAAAATGTGGCCATCTGCTCCTGTAAAGAACCAAGGGGAGTTGCTACTCTGTCACACGGGGTCGCTGTGAGTCGGAATCGACAGCACCCGACAGCAGCTGCATGTGTTATGCTGGTGAGGGGTCTTGTACAGCAGGAGGTGGGGGGGGGGAGTGTAGAAGGTGGGGCTTGTTCCAGGTCACCTGGTGAGTCAGGGCCAGAGCAGGAGCAGAGCTCAGGTCTCCGCAGTCTGCTATCCTGGGCCTTACAATGGGAATGAAAAGAAAGGGAATGCTTTTGAGGAGAATTGTAACCGTGGAATGAAGTGACCTGCCTGGGAGAGGAGGGCCGAGCTCAGAGATGGGGAGGGGCTCCTGAACTGGCCCTGGCCAGGCTCTCCATCCTCACCAGTGCTGGCATGTTTGTGCTCTTCCTGACAGGCGACGTTTGGGATCCAGCTGCAGAGTCTTCTCTCAGCCCTGTTGCCCCCATGAGAATGAACCTTCTGCTCTGCAGCCTGTCCTTTACACTGTTCATAGCACTTACTTGTTGGGAGGTGATTATATTTCTACGTGCTTTTCTTTGGCAAGAAGCTTCTTGTCTCCAAGTCTGTTGAGAACATCTCATGCTCCTTTTCATATCCCTCGTAGCCCTGGTCTGGTGTCTTGTGCACGCCGGGTACTGGAAAAATGTGTGCTGGGTGAGTGGATGGTGGTGCTACTGATGGGATCTTCAGGTGAATGAGTGGGCTTCAGGGTATTGTCGGTTAGCTTGTGTTTATGCTCATGGAGTTTGAGGTGCTGGTGGTGCGCCCTGGTGGAAATTCTTGTAAATTAAGTAGAAATAAATTAACAAGAAAGGTATGGCATCTGTAGGAAGAAACTATCATATCTTACACCCATTTCTGTCCAGCTACTTCTGACTCCTAGTGACTCTGTAGGACAGAGTAGAACCGCCCCATAGGGTTTCCAAGGTTGTAATCTTTACGGGAGCAGATAGACACATCTTTCTCCTGTGGAGTGGCTGGTAGGTTCAAACAGCTGACCTTTCAGTTAGCAGCTGAGTGCTTAACCACTGCGCCACCAGGCCTCGTATCTTAATAAAACCCAAAAAACTAAGCCTGTTGTTCTCAAGTTGGTTCCGACTCATAGTGACCCTATAGGACAGGCTAGATTTGCCCCCCCAGGGTTTCCAAGGAGTGGCTGGTGGATTTGAACTGCCGACCTTTTGGTTAGCAGCCATGAGGGCAGAAAAGACCTGAACAAATGGACAAATGCAGCGTGCTCTCGACTGGAGGTTTAATATTTAGAAATGTGTTTTCTTCCCAAGTTCCTGTATCCATCTCAGTGAAATTCTAGTTACAGTGCAAGTGGTTATTTTATTTCTATAAAATTATTTTAAAGTACTTACGAAAGAATGCATTTCTGATGCTAGCCATAGGAATAATGAAAAAGAAGTGGGACTTGCATTGTTTTTTGCTGTCAGAGTTCATTTCGACTCACAGCTGCTCCGTGTGACAGAGTAGAACTGCTCTGTAGGGTTGTCTAGGCTATAGTTTTTATCGGAGCAGATTGCCAGGACGTCCTCACACAGAGCTGCTGGGTGAATTCGAACTGCCAGCCTTTCAGTTAGCAGCTGGGTGGTTAAGCATTATGCCATCAAGGCTTCCTCCATGAGCATGTGTTAGGAATTCACAGTTTTTCGGTACATATTTTGTTAGCTGTTCTTCCCACGTGAATGTGGTTTTAAAAAATTGAAGATTTAAACGAATCAACAAATATTCATTAAGACCCACTCTGGGTGAACCACTCCTGTGGAAGCCTGGGTGAATTACAAAGGAGGATGAGGGCTTCCCACACAGAAGCAGGCAAGGTGGGAATTCAGTGAGATATATATTAACCATGAAGATGGCAGGACCAGAGCTGCCGCAAATGAGAGTGACCATTTGTTGTTGTTAGATGCTGTCAAGCTCACTTTGACTCACTTGGGCCCCATGTGACAGAACTGCCCCATAGGGTTATCTGGGCTGTAATCTTTAAAAGAGCAGATCGCCAGGTTCTGCAGAGTCGCTGGGTGGGTTTGAACCACTAACCTTTCAATTATCAGCTGAGAACTTAACCGTATGCATTTCAGAACAATATTGGCATGAGAGCGAGACCAGTGGACCTGAATAGGACCCTGGAGATAATGACCGAGGGTCAATTTCAAATCAGTAGAAAAGGATGAACTTATTTAATAAATGTGCTGGCGTAACTAGTCATCTGTCTCGAAGAAAATAAACTTGAAGCTCTACAACGTATAGTTTGTAAATTACAGGTAAAATAAAAACATAAATGTTAAAATGAAAAAGTAGATTTCCTAGAATACAATTTCTTGGATTGTATGGACACCTTTTAGTAGACTGCATGAAAGCTGTAGAAGAAAAGAAATAGTTCCTGGGATATGTGTGAATTTCAGAAGTTTATATGACTGAAGATGACGTGTGAAAATACATAGGCAAGTGACGGATCGTCAAAGAATGTTTGAAAGAACATGCCAGTTAAAGGTTTTACAAAGTGATGATAGAAGGACAAATAACCCAGTAGAAAACTGAACAAGAAATAGTCACAGGAAAGAAATGTAAGTGGCCAGTAACTGTATGTGAAAGTGTTTGACCTTTGTGGTGGTCAGGGAGAAGCAGGGCGAGTCTGTTCTACTCATCAGCCTGCAGACATGAAAGGGCGCGGCCACACCTACTGCATTTGGGGAATGTTGGGGAGGGGACTGTGGAGAAGTAAATTGGTGGGGCTTTCTTGTCAGTCGAGAAAATCCCTGACTGGAGTCTGTTACACAGAAATGAACGCAGGGCGTGAGACATCTCTGTATCCTTATGGCATCCTTTGTTAACTGGAAATGTTTGAGGTGGCAAAAAGCAAGGAACAAACGACTAGCTTTGGACATTCACGTATATTATGAGGTGCCGTGCTGGTGGTGTAGCGGTTAAGAGCTCGGCTGCTAACCAGAAGGTCCGTAGTTCGAATCCACAGGGGCTCCTTGGAAACCCTGTGGGGCACTTCCACTCTGTGTTATAATAGGGTCACTGAGTCGGAATCGACTCGACGGCAGTGGGTTTGGATGCAACCATAATATGCTATACC
Source organism: Elephas maximus indicus (assembly GCF_024166365.1). NCBI lineage: Eukaryota > Metazoa > Chordata > Mammalia > Proboscidea > Elephantidae > Elephas > Elephas maximus. Next base: position 96,553,780 of record NC_064832.1, read on the forward strand.
GTTGTCTTCTCTGTACCATTGCCAAGATGTGTTGTTACATAGGGAAGCAGGACAGACTTGTATGATCTTCTCTCTTTTTGAATAAGAAGTGCTCACACTGTAAATACATACGCATACATATATATATGTTTCTTGGAGAAGGCTGTGAAATAGTGTACTCAGATTGTTTATGGGGATTAATCTGCTGATAATGGGGGATGGTTTGGGGAGTTCTGTATATAACTAAAAGGAATAAAACAGTAAAAACAGGATGTGTGATATGACCTAACTTATACAAAATTGTGTATGTTTATCTGCACATGAGGAAAATTATGTTAATGAAATTGAAACATTAACGGCTGTTATTTCAAGTTTTATTTTTTTGGTAAGCATGAATTGTTCACATAATAAAAGAAAAGCCAATGAAAATACAAAAAAAGAGGAAATAGCAAATTAATCAGCATTTGAAAAATCTAGCTCTTTTCTTCATGTTTTAGACTCCATCTAAAAAGAAGATCGAAATCAGCACCATTGCAAGTAATTACCACCTGGAAGTTAATCCCAGGTAAGGTGTGACCGTACTGAAATACGCGCTTTTAGGGTAACGGTTTTCAGACTTTAGAAAAAAGAAGAGTAGAACCCTTTCTTCAAAGAAATCGCATGTATGGAAGCCCAGTAAATAAAGCAGATTAAAGTGAAGCTGCTGTGGTTGAAATTGGGGTCTAGAACCTTCCTGTTTCTTTTTTTTTTTCTTTCTCTCAGACCCCTGAGTCAAATAATAATAAATTTTCTTGCTCTGCAGCACTTAGTGTCTTACACAGAGTACATTGTATAGTAAGTTTTTGTTAAATTTTACTGACACATTTAGGACTGATGAGCAAGGAGTGTCTAAAAATCTCAAATGTCTGGAGTGTATATTTCAGAAATTGAGTTTGGGTTACCACGTCTTCCTTTGACACTTCTTTGTTTCAGTTGCTTGATTAGAGGGTTTTATAATATTTTACCGCCCTATGTCTAAAGAGCCCTGGTGGCGTAGTGGTTAAGTGCTCAGCTGTGAACCAAAAGGTCAGTTCGAGCCCACCAGCTGCTCTGCAGGAGGAAGACCTGGTGATCTGCTCTTGTAAAGATGACAGCCTCGGAAACTCCGGAGCAGTTCTGCTCTGTCACTTGGGTCGCTATGAGTCGGAATCCATTTGATGACAAGGGGTAACCTTATGTGTGTGTTACCTGTCATGAGCTACTAAGATAAGGATCTTGGCGAGGTACATGGGAAACGCTTGCAAGAGCAACAGAGTGCCGAATGGTGTAGGAATGACGTGTTGCAGCAACGTTGGGTAAGGCTTCCATGGTTCTGTGGGGCAAGTCGGTGCCTTACAGAGCTCTGGGTTTGCCTCTCAAACCCAGTTAGCTTCTCCCACCCCCTTGCTGAGACCTTGAATCAGCTCGGTGCCAGTGCTGGGAGCTAATTTTCCTGGGCTTGCTCTCAGTCCTTTGCTCTGTGAGGGCTAGGGGGAGCAGTGGCAGTTGAATTTGTTTTGAAGAGTTATTTTTTTGCGTAATCATTGATAACTGAGAAATCAGCAGTAACTAGCCATTAACTCTGCATAGTGCATACAGAAGTGCCCAAAGTGTTCCCTAAACAGTTACTTAACTAGTTACTAGCTATCACTGTTTTTACGTTAAAATAAACCTGATGTAAGTGCACGTGTACTGTTTGCAGTGACGTCAGATTGTAATCGAGTATTGGAATAGTTTAGTATTTTGATGACTAAGATAGTTCACTTTTAACGTCTGATGAATATAATTCGGTGTTACCGAAATCATTAACTACCTATGATCTTTGACGTTTTTATCACAAACGCTGACTGAGATCAGGGCAGGGTGCCTCCTGAAGTTTGCACGTAGGAAGTTTCCGTTGTCTGTGCTCCACAGTGATGCTGGGAACAGCGACCGGGTGGTCATTCAGGAGATGTTGAAAACGGTGGCGCAGTCTCAGCAGCTCGAGACAAGCTCTCAGAGAGATTTTAAAGGTAGGTCCTAAAAAGAGTTCTTGTCGCGAGGCTGACGCTCGGATGGTAGCTGATGGGTGTAAGAGAAAACGTAGCGGGAAAGGCAGGCTCCAGCCACTTAGCAAAGCTGATCAGCCGCCTGCTGCTGCCAAGCGTTATGTGACGTTGCTGTTTGACTACGGAAGTGAAGAGAGGCGTCTCTGCGCTCACGGGAGTTTGTAGTCCAGTGGAAGGGGATCTGGGGGGAAGAGCCGCCTTTTCGTGCCACCCATGGGATCTTTTAGAACTGGATGACTAATGAGAATAACACCATTTAAAAGGAGAAATTGCACAATTGTGGAATAACTCTCCTTAAAACAGAGTTATGTGGTTGTTATAAAAAATGTACAGAAACCAAAAGAAAATTCGCGTTGGCCGTAATCCCGTCGTTCAGAGACACCGACTGGTGATGTTTTGGTTTTTCCCTTCCGGTACCCTTTCTGTGCGTCTGTGTGCATACTTTATTACAGGTGAGACTTTGTGATGTTAAATATGACACCTTTAATACTTTCAGTATAGTTTGCCAAATTCTTGACCTGAACGGTGCAGGTTTACACCTGCCTTAGAAGAAGTGCAGCCAGAATGCTCCTTAGAGGCAAGGTTGGCAAGGCTGCATCTTACATACTTTGGACATGTTGTCAGGAGGGATCAGTCCCTGGAGAAGGACATGATGCTTAGCAGAGTACAGGGTCAGCGGAAAAGAGGAAGACCCTCAACGAGGTGGATTGACACAGTGGCTGCAACAATGAGCTCAAGCAGAACAACAATTGTGAGGATGGCGCAGGAACGGGCAGTGTTTCATTCTGTTTTGCATGGGTCGCTATGAGTAGGAACTGACTCGACAGCACCTAACAACATCTCTCCCCTACATTATGGGTACTGCGGGTAACTCTGATCTTTGTCAGTTTGAATGGAGGAGAAGAAACTTGTTTTTCTCCAGTGAGTGCTGTATTTTTTCTTTTGTTCATTGACCATTCTTATTGTTTTGTCAGTTGTCTGTGCATATTCCCAGCCTAAGTCTTACTTTTCCTCTGTAATTTACAGTTTACACATATGTATTGTTTGCTACTGTTACTGGAGCTTTTCCTTGTATATATTTTTGTATATTTCTAACTGTTGTGTTTGTATATATGACAACTGTTGAGTCCTTGGTGGTGCAGTGATCAAGAGCTTGGCTGCTAACCAAAAGATCGGCAGTTTGAATGCACCAGCTGCTCCTTGGAAACCCCATGGGGCAGTTCTGTTCTGTAGGGTCGCTATGAGTTCGAATCGACTCAACAGCAATGAGCTTTTTTGTTTTATCGAGTCCCTGGGAGGGTGGTGCAAAGGGTCAAGTGCTTGACTACTAGCCAAAAAGATTGACAGTTTGAGCCTGCGCAGAGGCTCCTCAGAAGACAGGACTAGTGATCTACCCCTGAAAAGTCACAGCCTTGAAAACCCTATGGAGCTGCTGTTCTCTGCACACGTGGGGTCGCCATGAGCTGGAGGTGACTTGATGGCAGCAAACAACAACAATAATTTTATACCCTGTGTTATTAAATTTCCCGTATTGCCTGTAAATGAATGGTCTTTCCATTGATGAGTGTTTTCTAAGTATTTACGCATATTGTCTGTAAACAGAGATGGCCTTTCCTCTTCCTTTCCAGTTCATGTGTCTCTCTGTGCTTTCTCATGTATGCCCATGTTGGCCAGCCCCTCCAGCAGAGTATTTACTAGTAGAGATAGTGGACCCCTGCAGTGGGTTTGGAAGGAAAGCCTTAGTGTTTCCCCATTAAGCTAATTGCTGGAGTATGCATTTTATCATGGTAAGATAGTATTCATCAATTCTCGTTTTATTCCAAATTTCTAATACGAATGGTGTTGCATTTTGTCAGATGCTTCTCCTGTACCCGTGGCTGTAATCTTTCGGTTTTTCTTCTTAGCCTGATTAATATGAAGCTTTATATTACTGGATTGAACCTGCTTTACGTTTCAAGTAAATCTCACTTGGTCATGATGTCTTGAAGATTTTTAGTATGCTGCTGTTTCCTGCCTGCTGATGATTTAGTTTTGCCCCGGTTGGTCCGTAGTGCTTTTTGTTTGGTGCTGTCTTTGTCAGATTTTGGGATCAGTAGCCTAGTGAAACAAATTTGGAGAATTTCCTTTTTTTTTTTTGTCCTTGAGTAGTTTGTCATTGTCATAGTATTCCTTTGAAACCATATGAACTTGCTCTTTGTGGTGGAACCTACTGTTCACTGTTTTCTGTAGTTAAATTTTCCAAATTGACATTTTCTTTAAAATCGCCCATGTCATCTGGTTTCAATTTTTTTTTTTTTAAGTTTGGTTAGTTAAAATTTTCTCTGTTTTTGGTGTTTATTTCCATCTTGCCATTTCTTATTGTGGGAATTTATGCTTTCTCTTCTGCCTCTTTTTTTTCCAGTAGTTTGTGTTGTTGATTTTTTTTCGATGAAGTATCGTTAGGTGTTTTTTAGTTCATTACTTTTTATTTTTAATACCTTCTGCATTGTTTTGGCTCACTTTAACTCATTTGTTTTCATTTTTATTGATACGAATATTTAATGCTGTAATTTTTCATTCAAGAATGGCTTTAACTGAATCCCGTGATTCTGATAATGTCATGTTTTCAATATTATTTACAAGAAGTTCTACAGTTTAATTTTGTATTTCACTTTTCATCCAACAGTTGTTTAATGGTTTAAATATTTCAAATGAAGGCTCATCCTTGTTTTGATTTTTTTGAAAGCATTATAGTTTATTACATTATGGTGAGGATGCTTATAGTCTGTTCTTGGGATTTGAAGTTTCCTTTGTGTCTAAAATATGTTCAAATGTGGTAAATGTTTCACTTGTACTTAAAAGGAAGGCGTATTTTCTTCCCCAAATTCAGAGCTAGTACGTGTTTATAGAACTGACCTTACTAATTGTTCTGTTGAGATGCTCTGTATTTATATGCCTGTAGAGAGCACTGAGATGTCTTGAACTGAGAGAGGTCTGCTAAAGTCCCTTCTGTATGTCTCTAGTTTGTGATGCGTGAACGCAGTTGCCGCGTCACTGGCACGTAGTCATGAATGCCTGTTACGTCTTCAGTGTGAGTGGCGTCCCTCAGCTTTGTAAGGTGTCCTGTGTCCTTCTCAGTGCTGTCAGATGACAGGATTGTGTCCTCTGCTTTATTCATATTTGCAGTTGCCTGGCATGTCTTTTTGTCTGCCGTTCATTTCATTTTTAAGCTTCCTCAGTGTATTTGTTTTAGGTGTATATCTTGTTTATAGTACAGTATTGAATTTTATTTGTTAGCCCATCTGAAATTCATTTTCTTTAAATAAGGGAACATGGCCATCTATAGTATATTTGTATGTTTGACCCCAGTTCCACCATTTGGGTTTGTAGGATAACTTGAATATCTTTTGATGTGTTTTTTAATATTTAGGAAGTCTGTATTTTTGTGTTACTGGTTACATTTATACTAAAGGCAACCAGTAAAACCTCCGTTTCGTCTTAGTTCTCATGTGCTGGCATCTGTTGATTTAGTGGTCGCTCCCAGCCCTTACGTCTGTGTACCTCCAGTCTCTGGTTTTCTCAGTTTTCTTCTGTAGTGGATTCCTGAGGAAAGCATAACAGGCCCACTATTCCTTGAGTCCTTTCTGGTTTATCACAGTTTATTTAAGGCGTGTGGTTGACTGTCGTGATGTTTGGCTGGGTATAAAATGTGTGGCTCATACTTCTCTCAGCCTTCCATAATCTTCAGGCACGAAAACAATGCTGTCAGAGTCTGATGAAACTGATTTTTTTCTGTCCTTTGTAAGCGTCGTAGCCTTTGGTGTAGATGGCCAAAGTTTTGTTGTTTGTTTTTTAAAGCTCAGTAGTATTATTAAAATATGTCTTGCTATTTGGCAGGTCTGGATTGCTTTTCCGAGTTAAATGCTGTGCCCTTTCGAATTTTCTAGTTCAAAAAATTTTCTTGAGTTTTAGTTTGAGGGTATGTTTCATTCTGTTACTTTGGTTTTCTTCAGTGTCTTTCGTTATACCTATGCAGGATTTTCTTTGTTTATATTTTATATCTATCACTTTATCTCAAATATTTATCCTTTTTGTTTAATTAAAAAATTTTCCTCCTTTTCATCCTGAGACTGTTCATTGTATTTAATTCTTTTTGTGTTTTCCTTTTTTTGAAGATTTTTAGAATGATTTTTCCTTATAATTCTAATTATTTCCTGAGTTCCCTCATCTCTCTCTTCAAGTCTTTTTTCTTGTTACTTCATATCTGTTGTTCTTTCATGACTTGTATTATTTTCTTAAAAGTGTAAAGCTCATTTTGAAATATCAGTGTACAGTTTTCCGCTGCTCTGTAGGCATCTCTCTCTGGTGGGTATTCATCGTCCAGCCCAAAAACCCAAAGCCGTTGTCATCGAGTTGATTCCCACTCATAGTGACCCTGTGTGAGAGCAGCACTGCCCCCTGGGGTTTCCTCGGTTGCAGTCTTTACGGAAGCAGACTGCCAGGTCTTTCTCCTGAAGAGTAGTTGGTGGGTTCAAGCTGTTGACCTTTCAGTTAGCAGCCGAGTGCTTTGACCACTGCACCACCAGGGCTGTTCAAACCAAACCAAACCCATTGCTGTCGAGTCATTCCAACGTATCGCGGCCCTATAGGACAGAGTACAGCTGTCCCATAGGGTTTCCAAGGAGGGGCTGGTGGATTTGAACTGCCAGCCTTTTGGTTATCAGCTGAGCTCTTAATCACCATGCCACCAGGATTCCTCCATAAAGATTATAGCCTTGGAAGCCCTATGGGACAGCTCTGCTCTGTCCTATAGGGCCACTGTGAGTTACAATCAACTCAATGGCAATGAGAAATGGGTAGTGCGTCTTGGCTTGTTTGATGATAGAAATTTTGGAATCCAAATAAAATAAGTTATTGTAACCATACTTGTGACTTCAATTTGTCATTACTAAAGTGAAGAGTCTTAGACTACCCCAGGCTTAAATTCCCTGTGACGAGGAGGACAAGGAGGAGGAGCAGACAGACGCCCAGGTGAGTGTGTCTTCTTTCTCTGGCCACAGTGGTGTTGCTGACCGAGGTAGACAAGCTCACGAGAGATGCCCAGCACGCCTTGCGGAGGACCATGGAAAAGTATATGTCCACCTGCAGGCTGATCCTGTACTGCACGTCCACCTCCAAGGTGATAGCGCCCATCCGGAGTAGGTGCCTGGCCGTCCGTGTGCCTGCCCCCAGCATTGAAGATGTGAGTCCTGGGGACGTGTCAGGGAACATTCTGTTCAGAATCTGTAAAGATGTAGCGGGCATGGCAGAAGTTCAGGGTTGGCTGTGAGCCCGGAGGTGACCGGCAGTAGACGGGTGAACCAGCACATAGCCAGGGGCAGTCACCGTTGTGTCGGCTCCAGCTCCGGCGACCCCGTGTGACAGAGTAGAGCTGCCCCATAGGTTTATCTAGGCGGCAGTCCTTATGGAAGCAGATTGCCAGGTTTTTCTTCCAGGGCGTCTTCGGGTGGTTGGAACTGGCAACCTTTCTGTTAGTAGGGGAGCGCTTAACCATTTGCTCCGCCCAGGGGCTCCCATACCTGTGTGTATACAGACACACACACATACACCAGGTATATCAAATGTGTTCTTTTTTAAACCATCTTCTGCTTTAAACAAGTAGGTAATATTAACTGTTAGACTAGCTAAGGGCCAGGTATGGCGTGTCTTCTCAAGCTGATTTCATTGACTGTAGGAGGAGTCTCAGATCCCTGGGTAGTGCATGCAGTCTACATTCGGCTGCTAACCCAAAGGTTGGTGGTTTGAACCTACCCAGCTGCGCTGTGGAAGAAAGGCCTAGCAATTTGTTTCTGTAAAGATTACAGCCAAGAAAACCCTATGGGACACTTCTACCCTGTCACATGGGGCTGTTGTGAGTTGGAATTGACTCAGCGACAGGTTTTGAGGAGGAGTCTCAGGAATGGAGGAAATGGATCTCGCAGGGAGGTGTTGTGAACACCTGGTCCCCAGGTAAGGGAGCAAAGAGGCTGACAAAGCATCGGTACGTGCTTTCCTTCTTCATTGCAGCTGTCAGTGAAATACTGACTTCTCACAATGTACAGCTTCCGGACTGTTCCTAGATTTGGGAGATTTTGTGTGAAGTAGGATAATATGTGACACTGTAAAACTGCATGGTGGTAAAGTACCTCTGAGGAGCCCTGGTGGTGCAGTGGCGGAGTGCTCGGCTGCTGTCCCACAGGCTGGCAGCAGCTGTATGGGAGAGAGGAGCTTGGTGATGCAGCGGTGGAGTGCTCGGCTGCTGTCCGACAGGCTGGCGGCAGCTCTGTGGGAGAGAGGAGCCCTGGTGGTGCAGCGGTGGAGTGCTCGGCTGCTGTCCGACAGGTTGGTGGCAGCTCTGTGGGAGAAAGGCCTGGCGATCTGCTCCGGTAAAGATTACAGCCTAGAAAACTTCTGTGGGGTAGTTTTACTCTGTCACATGGGGTCATGATGAGTTGGGAACAACCCGAAAGCACCCGACAACAACAACAAAGCACCTTTATTTTAAGTTTCACTGGTAAAAATTAGGGGAATACTAGTTAAAGGATCCGTAAAGAATGTTGGCTGCAGAATTGTCTCACCTGCTGTGCTCCTGGGAAGAGTGTCCGTATTATCTCGTTCTATGTCTGCAGATCTGCCATGTGCTGTCCACTGTGTGCAGGAAGGAAGGCCTGACCCTCCCCGCACAGCTGGCACGCAGGCTGGCGGAGAAGTCCTGCCGCAACCTCCGGAAAGCCCTCCTGATGTGTGAGGCCTGCCGTGTGCAGCAGTGAGTGAGGGGCGGCTACGCGGGGGGCGGGCACATGGCACGCTGGCACCCACGGCCCTGCTCTTCCTGTCCCGCAGGTACCCTTTCACTGCAGACCAGGACATCCCCGAGTCAGACTGGGAGGTCTACCTGAGGGAGACAGCCAATGCCATCGTCAGCCAGCAGAGTCCACAAAGGTAAGCAGGGAGCAGGATGCTGAGAAAAGCTTGATTGACAAGCTAGCACAGAGACTGTGTGTTTTCCATGAGCTGTTTGATGCTAAACCTTGTGCTATTTGGAATTACAATTAAACCTAAAATCTAAATACTCAACTTTTAACGCAAAGGTAGGGTTTAATTTCAGAAATTCCATGGCTCCGAGTAGCTGATCTGTGAAGTCATATCTTTTATTCGGTTGTTGGTGTGTAAAAGCAGAGCATGTGTGTAAACGATAGTCACCTTGAGGCTTGTAGCTTTCTTTTCACCGTCACGGCCTCCTGCAGGCACAGTGAGTTGGGCTTTCTAATCTGGAAGAGAACGATATACACCTTTATAACTGATACGTCATCTGCTCCAAAGGCACCAGACTATGAGTCAGCTTTCTAGTTCTTACCCACTGGTTTTTAGCCAAGTGTCTTTGAGCAGGTAACGCCGCCGTAGATCTTTGGCGCCTGTGTTTGTGTGATGACGATACAATTGCTGTGACTCCACCAAGGATACTTGTGCCTTGAATTGTTACGAAGAGGAAAAGTGATGGTGTGATCACGTTTGAGAGCTAGAAAACCCTGTGAACGCGGTAGGAATAATACTGTGTACATACCGCTGGGGCACAGGGAGTAGTTTGTTTGCGTTTGCTGCAGAGTGGCTTCTGTTTACGTCTTTTGTAGGTAGGCTTGATTTTTGTTTGATCATGACAGCTTTGATGGAGAAAGGGAATGTGCGCTTCTCTAATGAGGAGAGGCAGCCTCAGGCCCACGGCCTGTGTGCAGCATGGAGAAGGCTCTGTGGGCTCGCTGAGGCATGGTCTCCGACCCTCGTTGCCAGTGAGAACTGAGGAGCCATCTCTAGACCCCAGAGAGGGCAGTTGGCTGTGATAGGGTTCAGAATAGACAAAGGGGATCACTAGGATTTTAGCTTCCTTGGTTTAAACGAGAAAAATGATGAGAGGAACGTGCCATGTTTAATTTTTATAAGAAATTCTTTAAAGGGATTATAAAATGTGCTCCTTGGATACTATTGCTGTTAGTAGGGGAGTCATATGTAGATGGTACTTACTGTTTAATTAAGGAGCCCTGGTGGCACAGTGGTTGAAACGATTGGTTGCTAACCAAAGGGTCAGTGGTTCAAACCCACCAGCGGCTTTGCTGGAGAAAGATATGGCGGTCTGCTTCTAAAAAGATCATAGCCTGGGAATACGGGGCAGTTCTACACTGTCCTACAGGGCTGCTATGAGTTGGAATCAGCTCAGTGGCTGTGGGTTTGGGCTTACTATTTAGAGCTTTTTTGAATTCCTATAATATATTTTAGTTGAAGGATTTAATATTTTTCAAAAAGAGCTAAACGTTTTCTGTGGTCTAATAAGAAAACAGGTCTTTTTTTTAGGAAAAAGTGTGCCCATTCCATTTTGTAAGATGTTGGTAAGCAGTGATGAAATCCCAGCCTTGAAGGACAGAAAACGTCAACTAAAGTGTGTTTTAGGAGCCATTTATAAAAACGTTAAAAATGACAGTCTTTTCTGGATACGTTTGTTTCTTGTTTTTCTTCTGTCGTTGAAGGAGAAAAATTTGTAGCATTAGAGCTGTACTACTTTTAAGGAATTTAGGTATAGATGTTACAGTATTGGACAATATCAGATGCATTTTGAAACCTTCAGTTTGTTGTCGCTTTGCATAATTCTCCCAGCTCCTGCTGCCCTCTCCTGCCGTGTCCCTCCCAGGTTCTGGCCGCCAGGTTCTGGCCACTTGTAGTAGATGAACTTCTACGAGAAGAGAAGCTGCGTTTCCTGTCTAGTCAGACTAACGTTGTGCTCTGTTTAAAAAAAAAAAAAAAAACTCAATTCCTGAAAGCTGTGGGGCTGACCTGAAATGACTAGAGGGCTTGGTGTTCTGTCACTGACCCAGCGCCTCCCAGATGCCTGGTTTGAGACCTTGGTCTTCCTGTGATATTACAGTCGTGATTCCTGTGCTCTCAGTCTTGGAGCCGTCATAGTTTCCTCATTTGAATAGCAGCTAGTTTTAGCATCAGCTCATGCAGTATCTCGTTGAACACATACAGCCGTCCTGAGAGGAAAGTGTTGATAGCATCATTGTGTAGATAAGAAAAGTGAGATTTAGAGAGATGAAGTAGCTTGTTGGGGGACATTCAGTTAGACGTGCCAGAGACGGCTATAGAGTACCCACCCACGTCTCTCTGACAGTCTGTCACTTGGAGGGAACGCTGGGCTGCTAACCAGAAGGTCAGTGTTCGAGCCCACCAGCTGTGCCTTGGGAGAAAGATGTGGCAGTCTGCTTCCGTAAAGGTTACAGCCTCGGAAACGCCAGGGGGCAGGTCTCCTGTGTCCTGCAGGGTCGCTATGAGTCAGAGTCTACTGACGGCACACAACTTGCATAGAGAGATACACAATGATACGCTTTATGTGTATTTGGGATAAATTGTCACTTATTTTCTTGATGTTTTATAACGTCATTTGTGTAGTTCCCTCCCCCCTTTTTCCTCCCCGGAAGTGTTTGGATAAGGGCCTGGGGTTAAGGGTTTAGAGGATTTAACGTAGCTGTTCACTTAGTTCCCATTCACTTAGGTGCCCTGGTGCCTGCCCAGCTCTAACCTCATGTCCCGCCCCCTTCAGGCAGGACAGCTGTTTCCCTGTGTTGCATTCTTACTCTGCAGTCTAGAGGGTGAGAGTATATTGTATTTCACACCTTTGTTTACTCTTTTTTTTTTTCTTTAATATTTTTGTTGTGACTGAGAACAAACACAGCAGAACACACACCAGCTCAATAGTTTCTACATGTGCAGTTCTTTGGCACCCATGTTCTCTTTTGTCACTCTTGGTAATTGACTGGCGACCGGTTAATCTTTTTAGGACCATTTTCTGCACGTCCTAGATGTTGTCTGTCTGGGGGGAAAATAAACATTTGAAATGTCACTAAGTATCTTAAAATCCACGGCATGAAGAAATTCAAACCCCACTGTTCATGAAGCCTTAATTTCTATGTGGTACTTTGATGGTGTTTTGATAGAATTTAACAATCCCGAATATAAACGTTGCCTCCCTTTAAAAGCATTCTGAAGACTTTTTCTAAAAAATGAGCTGAAATTCGGAGATGCTTCTCTGTATGTATGCCGAGTATAATAAGCTGCGTACGAGAACGTGCCTGCGTTTGGAGTGTTCGTTTCATTCATAAAGTAAAACAGCGCAGTAGGTACTTGGGAAAATTGCCTCTTTCATCACAAAATATCAATCATTCTGTTTCTATGTAGACTCCTGGAAGTTCGCGGAAGACTCTATGAGCTTTTAACTCACTGTATTCCTCCTGAGATAATAATGAAGGTAACAATTGCAGATTTTGACATTGAATGTGTGATTCTGGGGCTTGTGCAGCACCACGTTACGCAGTCACCTCACTCCCCCAGGTTACACTTCAAAGCAGACATTTACTGAACCTCTTCCAGGTTATCACTTCAGCAGATGTTGGCTGAGCCTCCTCTAGCTTATGACTTCAGCAGATGTTTAGTGAGCCTCCTCCAGGTTATCGCTTAAGTGGATGTTACTAAGCCTCCTCAAGCTTAACACTTAAACAGGCATTTACTAAGCCTCCTCCAGCTTACCACTTCAGCAGATGTTTACTGAGCCTCCTCTAGCTTATCATTCAGCTGATGTTGACTGAGCCTCGCCATGGGCCAGGTCCCACTAGGGTAGTGCTGAAAAAGACAGGCGAGGGGCCTATCTTCTAGTAAACAAGCAAAGAAGCAAGAGGATTTCAGAACAAGCGCTATCCAGGAAGTAACAAAACAGCAGGATAGTCTGGGAGGCCTGTGCTGATTTCGATAGGGAGGTCGTCGATGGCTTCTCTGAGGACCTTGGGTTTGCACCGAGACTTGAATATGCAAAGGAGGAAAGGAGGCAGGTGTGTAAATAGTTGGGGGCAGGTGTTTCTGACGGCCAGGCATATCAGTACATGTGGAAAGATGTCGATTAAAGAGGAGGCAGGTCCAGACTATAGGTTGTTGTAGGCACAGCTCCAGGCTTCAGGTTTGGCCAGTCTCCTTCCTCACGAGCTAGATTGATCGGTTGCAAGGTATTAGAGAAATGAGGGTTTTTTGTTTTCTGTTAAAACTGAAACATTTATTACACCAAAAAATTCAAGTGATAGTATACAAAGAGAAAATAAAGTTCTAATCCTCTATCTCTACAAGGGTTAACCACTTTTAACAGATTACTTTTGACGGGGAGTCCCTGGGTGGTGCAGACAGCTAAGTGCTCAGCTACTAACCGAAAGGTTGGTGGTTCAGGTCCACCCAGCAGTGCCTGGGAAGACATGCCTCGTAATCTGCTTGTGAAAAGTAGTCACAGTTCTACCCTTCACACGTGGGGTCACCCTGAGTTGGAATCTCCTGGATGGCAACCGGGGGTTTTGTTTTTTTTTTTTTTTTTTAACTCTTTTTACATACAAACAGGTACATATGTGTGTGTGCGCGCTGCGTGTAGCTTTACAGAACCCAGTGTTCTGCAGCCGTGTTTTCGTTTTGCCAGGCAGCATGTGCGTTCCTGCGTAGCGGTACAGAGTCCCCTGGTTCTCTTTAGTGGATGAGCGATGGAATTATTCTATCAGTATGTCCATCTGTTGAGTACGATCCCTACTGGTAGAACGTGAGGTTGGGTAGAGATTATTATTATTAATAACGCTGCAGTAAGCATCTTTTGTTCATATCCTTGCACCCTTGTGAGGTAAATATCTGGGCTGTGGTCGATAAAAAAAACTCATTGCCGTCAAGTTGATTCCGACTCAGCGACCCTATAGGGCAGAGTAGAACTGCCCCATAGAGTTTCTAAGGAGCCCCTGGTAGATTCGAACTGCTTACCTTTTGGTCGGCAGACGTAGCTCTTAATCACTGCTCCACCAGGGTTTCCATTTGGCAGATAAGCACCACATTTTCACATTCCGGAGAAGGTCTGAAGCCTCTTCCTTTTTGGTGAAGACTGCTGGTCCCCATAAAAGAATTCAGGTTCTCACGTGTTGAACAGGACTGACTTCAGTTGACCTCTTTTTTTGCATGAGTTTTACACGTCTCCGTTTTAACGGCTGGTTGTCGTTCTGCAGGGCCTCCTCTCAGAGCTCCTGCACAATTGCGATGGACAGCTGAAGGGGGAGGTGGCCCAGATGGCGGCTTTCTACGAACATCGCCTGCAGCTGGGCATCAAAGCCATTTATCACCTGGAGGCGTTTGTGGCCAAGTTCATGGCCCTGTATAAGAAATTCATGGAGGATGGCCTGGAAGGCATGATGTTCTGATGCCGTCAGAAATGCTTCCAGATGCCAGTCTCCGCGTTCACGTAGTGTGTGCCAGAGCATTGTGGGTAAAATAAAGGAACTCTGCTTGACCTGTCTTGTGTGTGTCTAATTCTTCAGTGAACTACTAATTATTGCCCTCTGAGTTAAAATAACTGCCCCTAGACCATTGAGGGAAGGAACCCTGGTGGCACAGTGATTAAGTGCTCAGCTGCTAACTGAAAGGCCGGCAGCTTGAATCCACCAACCCCTCTGCAGGAGAAAGATGTGGCAGTTTGCTTCTGTAAAGATTGCAGCCTTGGAAACCCAAAGGGGCAATTCTGCTCTGTCCTAGAGGGTTGCTATGAGTCGGAATTGACTTGACAGCAGTGGGATTTTGGAATCTTTATGGGAGCAGATCACCAGGTCTTTCTCTCGAAGAGCTGCTGGGTGAGTTTGAACCGACAGACTTTCAGTTAGCTGCCAAGTGCTTAGCCTGTGTGTATGCACCTAAAATGGCTTGGCCCCTAGCGATCCCACTGGGCTGTCGACTGCATGGGCTTGTGTTTTCTGTGTGCCATCAAGTTGATTCTGACTCATAGCGACCCCATGTGACAAACTAGGCATGCTCCATGGGGTTTCCTACGCTGTAATCTTTACGGAAGGAGATTACCAGGTCTTTCTCCTAGGAGCCACTGGGTGGGTTCCAACTATCATCCTTTCAGTTAGCAGCTGAGTGCTTAACTGTTGTGCCACCAGGGCTTTGTAGCGAGGAAATAACCAAAGCAAAAACCTGTTCCTGTTGAGCCAATTCCAACTCATAGCGGCCCCACAAGGCAGAGCAGACCTGTCCCATAGGGTTTCCAAGGTTGTAATCTTTGTAGAAGCCGACTTCCACATTTTTCTCCTGCAGAGCAGCCAGTGGGTTTGAACCCCCAACCATTTGGTTAGCAGCTGAGCATGTGAGTGCGTAACCATTGAGCCACCAGGCTCTTTAGTGGGGAAATTAAATACCAGTGGTGTGTTCCAGTGCCTCAGGAAAGATGTAGCAGAAAGCAGGCTGGGCTGTTGAAAATGGAATTTCCTGGGGCTGTGATCTTCAGGAGTACCAGCACCGTCTTAGTGCAGGGGGGTGCTGGGTGCGGGGGATTCTTCAGCTGCAACAAACTCAGCCATCGCTGAGCTCCTGGGGAGGCAGCTTCATGGCCCAGCCACCCCAGCTAAGGCCGTAAACACAGCTACTGCGCCCTGGACTTCCTGAGCGATGGTGGACACCCCCACTAAGGCTGTAAACACAGCCACTGTGCGCTGGACTTCTGAACGACGGTGGACACCCCAGCTAAGGCTGTAAACACAGCCACCGTGCTCTGGACTTCCTGAATGATGGTGGACACCCCAGCTAAGGCTGTAAACACAGCCACCGTGCTCTGGACTTCCTGAACGACGGTGGACACCCCAGCTGTGGCCGTAAACAGCCACCACGCCCTGGACTTCTGAACGACGGTGGACACCCCAGCTAAGGCCGTAAACAAAGCCACCGTGCTCTGGACTTCCTGAACGACGGTGGACACCCCAGCTGTGGCCGTAAACAGCCACCATGCCCTGGACTTCTGAACGACGGTGGACACCCCAGCTGTGGCCGTAAACAGCCACCATGCCCTGGACTTCTGAACGACGGTGGACACCCCAGCTAAGGCCGTAAACACAGCCACCGTGCTCTGGACTTCCTGAATGATGGTGGACACCCGAGCTAAGGCTGTAAACACAGCCACCATGCCCTGGACTTCTGAACGACGGTGGACACCCCAGCTAAGGCCGTAAACACAGCCACCGTGCTCTGGACTTCTGAACGACGGTGGAGGTCAGCCACCAGACAGAACCTGTCTTCAGGCCAGCATTCAGGGACCTTAAGCCCACAGCTCAACAGACAATGGAATTAAGAGGTTTTAGATATACTGGGGGAGCCTTGGGTGGTGCAAATGGTTTGCACTCAGCTGCTAAGTGAAAGGTCAGTAATTTGAACCCACCGAGCAGTGCTGCACAAGAAAGACCTGGCAGCCTGCTTCCATAAAGATGACAGCCAAGAAAACCCCGTGGAGGACATCTACTCTGTCACATGGGGCCCCCATGAATCATAACAGCCAGGGGTTTGGTTTTCGAGGTTGAATGTGGATGCGAGGTATCTGAAGTGAGCCCTTGTGATGGAATTGCCCCTGTTGCAAACATCAGTGTTTCTAAGGAGGTGGGAATGCCTCAAATGACACTTGGAATGAGCACTCAGGAAGCACAGATGGGTTTTTTCCTTAAGAAATGTTAAATGGATAATATTCAAATAACTTGCTGGGAGAGTTTTCCCAGTGGGGCTTACGCAAACACAGCGTGGGAGCCAGACAGCTTGTCTTGACTGACGGACATCTGGCTGAGACTGAATCCATGAATGGTTTCTTTGCCCTCAGACTTCTGAGGTTTCTGGGACGATCTGGTGGTCGTTATTCTGGAAAAGTAATTGTACCTGAAATAACTGATGTGGAGGCAGGAGAATAGCTTTCTCAGTTTGTGGGTTGTGGCAAAGGGCTGAGATAATTGTGTGTCCTCTGAACTCTTTGGGTTCTTTAAAAGTGAGGCTCCCGAGAGAGTTCACATTGAGCTACTATGACTTCTGAGGTGCTGGGCGCTCCACACTGTTCAGAGATAGAGGCTGCTGCAGTTATGACAGTTGTGGTATGAACAATTACGTGCTTGACTGCTAACTGAAAGGTTGGTGGTTCGAACCCTCCCAGCGGCTTCACAGGAGAAAGACCTGGCAATCTGCTTCCGTAAAGGTTACAGCCTTGGAAACCCGTGGTGCAGTTCTTGTCTGTCACACACGGTCACTATGAGTCGAAATCGACTGGCAACGGGTTACAAACTTGACTGTGAGCAGGGCTCTTCAGTCCTGAAGCATGAAGCTTGTCCTCAGGTTCCAAATGGAAGCTGCAGAGTTAGAGATCACAGTCACACGCGAGGACTGCAGCGAAAGCGAGCCTGCCCAGGATTCCCCAAGGGTCCTCCTGTACCATGCCATCAGCTGGAACGTGGTCCCACCTGGGGCTGGAGAAAAGCTGGGTGCGGGCCACACAAAGTAAAATCTTCTTCCTTCTTGAATCAGAAAAAGTGAAAACTGAATATTAGAGTAGGCAGTTAGCTGTCTGTTCCATTAGTGGGACAATGAGGCATCTGCCATTTAAGTGCAGTAAAACTACAAGGCTATCAGACAGAACAGAAAGTATGTGTCACACACACACATGGAGCCCTGGTGGCGCAGTGGGTAAGAGCTCAGCTGCTAACCGAAAGGCTGGCAGTTAAAACCTACCAGCCATTCCTTGGAAACCCTTTGGGACAGTTCTGCTCTGTCCTGTAGGGCCACTATGAGTTGGAATCCAATTGACGGGATTGGGTTTGGGTTTTCGGCATACATACACATCTTTGGTGAAAATATACACAGTCGTATGCCATTTCAGCAGTTCCTACATGTACAACTCAGTGACAGTGATGACGTTCTTCGAGTTATGCACCCATTCGCACCCTCCTGAGTTGGTCCTCCCGTTACCACCAGACCTGCCACCAAGCTTCCTGTCTGACCTGTTGAGTTGCTGTTGTCAGTTTGATTCGTAGACAGTTCTTTAAAAAAGTGGTTTTTTAACCTGCTGCATCATCCTTTCCCTGAGGCAAAGCCTGATGGCCTCTGAGTGGGAATGTCATGGAGCAAAGCAGGGTTGTGAGGAGCAGAAGCTGTGCTGTTAATAAATTAACGCAATGTATTTGTCATGTGGACAATTGATAATCTAAATGCCCTGTAATGGTAGAATGGTTAAATGTTGTTGTAATAAAGTATGTACTTGTGTACTGTTTTAAAGTATTTTTAGTATCACAAAATTTATGTTTTAACGAGTGAAGAAAACAGGCTATAAAAGTGATAATTCATGGAGATCACAACTTTATGAAAATATGCAGAGAAAAAAACAAGGCAGTCTCACTGAGTTCCAACTCCCACAGGCTTCACTTTAGGGAGCAGATCGCCAGGTCTTTCTCCCATGGAGGCACTGCTGGGTCGTTCAGAACGCCAGCCTTCGGCAAGTAGAACCTGACTCATAGGGACCCCATGTGACAGAGCAGAACTGCCCCACAGGGTTCTCTAGGCTGTAATCTCTACAGAAGCAGATCTCTAGGTCTTTCTCGCACAGAGCCACTGGGTGGGTTCAAACCACCAACCTTTCAGTTAGCAGCTGAGCACTTCAACATTGCACCACCAGGACTCCTTCTCCATTGCAGCCCTCCAGGTATCTGAGTGTGTCCTTGTGTGTTTCCTTCACTGTCCCCCCTTCAGACCGAACACCCCCAGCTGCCACACAGTCACCTGTGACTTTTCTCCAGGTCCCCGCTCTCCCGGCTGCTTGAGTCTGGAAGTGCTTTTGCTTATTCCTAAGGTTTGTTGTTGTTATTAACCATTTTTGGTGAAAATTTATATAACAAATGTAAAAAACTGTCATTCAATTTTTGCGGGTGCGGGTCATTGGCAGCGGTCACGTACTTGTCATTTGTATTACCATCCTTCTCTGTCCGCATCGTTTTACCATCGTTTCCTTAGACCCTCCACCCTTTGAAGTTCTGTGTGCTTTGGGCTTACTGATGCCTGTTTGATCTCAGATGGATAGTTCTTGAAAAGAGCTCAGTGCTCCAGGTGAACGGTCTTTATTAAACCAGGTAAGCTGTTAGTATTCTTAAGTGTCCTGAGCTCAGGACTGAAGTGACCCTGGACTCCACGAGTGTTCCAGGAAGCTTCGAGGCCAGGTGAACTTATTCTTTCCCCCTAGAGCAAAGCAAGGGGAGAAGAGAGAAAAATGAGACGTGTCATTTCCCTCTGCGGCGAGTCCCTTGTATTCCCTCCTGATCAGGGGGAGGTGACTTTGGCAGCAACCATTTTATGTGACTTTAAATAACATCCTCCTGGTTAGTGATCCTTCATTTCATTTTCATAAACAGAGCAAGCCCTTCAGTGACTTTGTAAGGAGCCAAGTGCTTTTGTATCTCTCTCTTTATTTAAGAAACATATTTGGACAGATCCTATCATGTTCAAAACCGTATCAGCATCAAGGTGCGTTTCAACTTCAAGATCCGTTACAGCAGTGATAATACGATTTTAACGTGGCGTTGAATTAATACAGTAAAGTCTGCAAAAGCTGAAACCTGTGTAAGGCAGAAACATGTCAGAGATGGAAAATGCAAATGTTTCCCACTAAGGGAGTGATAGAAAAGTGGCCAGACTGCACCCTGTCAAAGGCAGAAAGCTGCGGGACCTGGAAAAACAAGGCAGTTCTGGCGAGCTCCAGCTGTCACGGGTTTCACTGTAGTACCGGTAAGACAATCTCGGTTTCCGTTTTTTCACAAGCACACTCATAGTTGCTGAAGGCAGGATGACTTTGAAAAGGAAAGAGTTGTCATGTTCTCGTGTTTGAAATATGAGTAAAGTCATCGCCGTTCATCGCTATGGAGTAGTTCATCTCATCAGGAGAAGTAACCGCTCCGCTTGGGAACTCCCCAAACGGTTTTTCACTTGGCAGTTTCTTGCCGACATTGACTGAGCTGTGCCGATTTACAGCGGGGGACCTTTGTGGTGAAAACTCTCACCCTGTAAACAAGACATCGTTTTCATGAGGAGCAGAAACGCCTATTCCGGAGGCTCAAAAAAGCATCCCGTTTGACTTTAGAAGTAGGAGGGCACCTTCAGAAATGGGCTTCTTGCCCTTTCATGTGGACAGGGTATCCCATGGGATCCCTGGGACAGTGCTGTCGGGGTGGGATGGATTCTCTTAGCTCAACACACCTCACGTCTAGAGATTTGAGGATGAACAGTTTGTCCTTCCATTTAGCTCGGCCGCTCTGCTCTGTGCTCTTGTCAGCATTTTTCCCGGTTACTTGGCTGATTTCCACAACTGAAGAATTAGGTCTCATAATTAAATCCTTTCTCAGCAACGTGTGCTCAGCCAGCTTACTCGGGTATTGCGCAAAATGGAAGCCCTCAGAGACAGAGAATTCCCCGTTGTGAGGTGTGATCGCAGTGAAATATATTTAGCAACATTTTTGAAAGAAGAGCTTAGAGCTCCCTGCATGTAACTCACTTCAGTGACTTTCTGTAACATTTCCCATTTATAGACCCCATTCTTTATAATTACATGTGCTCATTTTTTGTCTGTTGATTTTCTCTGTCAAAAAGATGCTTTTGTCCATGATTTTTGTAAATCATTTTCTCCCTCCCACTCATACATACAAACACACATCAAAATACCTTAAATGCTAAGGAGCCCTGGTGGTACAATGGTTAAGTGCTTGGCTGCTCGGTTGTCAGTTCAGACCCACCCAGCGTCTCCTTGGGAGAAAGACCTGGCAACCTGCTCCTGTAAAGATTACAGCCTAGAAAACCCAGTGGGGCAGCTCTCTGTCACCTGGGCTTGCTCCGAGTCGGAATCAATTCAGCAGCACCTCACAGCAACAAAATAAGAGACAGAGAAAGAATTCCCAAGTTTTTGTAAGTAAAAGCTCTAAGAGGAAAAAAAAAAAATTTTTAAATACCTTAAAACTAAGACACGGTTTTATAACTATGGTTGTAATACTCATTTTATCTATACATTTTTATTTTTAACATTGTATCATTTGTATATGCACACGCCTGGTGTGTATGTCCTGATACGTATCTTCTACGTTTGGTATTGTATTTGTTGTCTTGGATTTTTAAGCATTTTAACCTGTTTTCTTCTCCCCTCTGACGGTTTGCATGTTCTGAAAGTGCAGAAAGCAGGAGAATCGGGGTTTGAGCTCATAGTGAGGTTGCTCCTTTGAAGTCACTGCCGAGGTTCGGTCTGTCCCCAAGTGTGCACTGCACTGTTTCCTCACAGAACGGAAGTCACAAATCGCCTCCCAGTGCCGTTGGATTCTGTTGTTTATAGTAAATCCTTACACGAGTTTCCAGGAATACTTGTGAGAATGATTTCCTGGAGGTCCTTAAGGAGAGTGTTATCCACAGACAGCTTTTTAAAAATTTTGTTGGTTAGTTGGTTTGCATGATTTCATATCTGGGTGTTCTTAGAATGATGTACCTTCCAGCCACAAACTCCTCTGACTGATGTATTATTTCCCGTCACAATATTTATAAACACATGAGGATTTAGAACCCAAACGTGTAAATATGTGTGTGAGGAGTCCCTGGGTGATGTGAATGGTGAACCTGCTCATTTGCTGACTGAAACTTAGAGTCCACTCAGAGCCACCTCAGAAGAAAGGCCTGGCAATTCTGAAAAATCAGCCATTGAAAACCCTATGGAGCACAGTTCTCCTCTGACACACATGGAGCCTCCATGAGTCAGGGTCGACTCGACAGGTGCTGGTGTGTGTTCTTACATGTGTCCAAGGAAGCAGCAGTCAGGAAATAAAATGACCCATTACATTGGGCAGATCTCCTGCAAACGACCTCTTTAAAGTGTTAAAAAGCAAAGATATCAGTCGCTCTGAGGACCAAGGTGTGCCTGACCCAAGCGGTATTTTCAGTTGCCTCATACGCGTGTGAAGGCTGGACAGTGAATAAGAAAGACCAAAGAAGAATTGATGCCTTTGAACTACGGTGTTGGTGAAGGATATTGAATATACCGTGGGCTGCTAGAAGAACAAGTTTTGCTCGGAAGCAGTACGGCCAGAATGCTCCTTAGAAGCGAGGACGGCAAGACTTCGTCTCACGTACTTTGGACATGTTATCAGGAGGGATCAGTCCCTGGAGAAGGACATCGTGATGGTTAAGATTATGTGTCAGCTTGGCTGGGCTATGATTCTCAGCGTTTTGGCAGTTGTATAATGTTGCAATTACTTCCCTGTTGAAATTTGATATGCGATCACCCCCATAATGGAATCTGCTGAGTGGTACCAGTGGCTCACTTCCCCCTCAGCCTTCATCTCGCCGCCTTCCACCGCCTACTTCCTTCCTGCTGACCTTGTAAAGGTTGTTGGCTTGTTCTGGAACTAGCAGCTATCTCTTGTCTAACCTCTGGTTCTCGGGACTTGAGCTACCAGCTTACCACTGCATCTTGGGATTTGTTGATCTTTACAGCCTGCAAGCACAAGTCCTGCTCCCTGACCTGCCTATCTTGGGCTCACCAGCCTCTGCAGCTTCGTGACTCAGGAGAAACCTTGTGGTCTTGCCTGTCGACCTGGGGATTCCTCGACTGTCACAGCCTGTGAGTGGGAGCCCTGCTGTCCGACCTGCTCATCTTGGGTTCACCAGCTTCTGCGGCTCCGTGCATTGGGAAACGCCTCTATCCTGATCCAAGGACTTGGGACATTCCAACCCCTACAATCGCATGAGCTGTTTCCTTGATATAAATCTGTCTCTATATTTATATGCATTACTGGTTTTCCTTCTTTAGAGAACCCAGCCTAAGACAGACATCATGCGTGGTAGAGTAGAGGGTCAACAAAAAAGAAGAAGACCCCCAGCAAGATGGATTTGCCATAGTGGCTGCAACAATGGACTCAAACACAGCAATGACTGTGAGGATGGGGCAGGACCAGGTAGTGTTTCATTCTGTGGTCGCTGAGTCAGAACTGATTCGACAGCACCTAACAGTAACAACATGTCATGTATAGATTTAGATTTGTATGTTTTAAGTAATTTCCTTTTTCTTTCCTTTTTCCCATACCATTAAAAAATAAGTTTTGTTGGTTATCTTTTACACATTAGGCCATAGACTGCAGAATATTTAGAAAGGATTCAACCAAAGTAAAGGGAAAAAAAAGACCACCCCTCAGATTGTCATACTGGGGGGGGCTTACGTGTTGCTGTGATGCTGGAAGCTGTGCCACTGGTATTCAAATACCAGCAGGGTCACCCATGGTGGAAAGGTTCTAGCTGAGCTTCCAGACTAAGACAGACTAGGAAGGAGGACCTGGCAGGCTGCTTCTGAGGAAAATTAGCCAGTGAAAACCTTACGAGTAGCAGTGGAACATTGTCTAATATAGCGCTAGAAGATGAGCCCCTCAGGTGGAAGGCACCCAGAATACGACTGGGGAAGAGCTGCCTCCTTGAAGTAGAGTCGACCATAATGACATAGCTTTTGAGACCTTCATTTGCTGATGTGGTATGACTCAAAATGGGAAGAAACAGCTGTAAACATCCATTAATAATCAGAATGGAATATATGAAGTATGAATCTAGGAAAATTGGAAATCATTAAAAATGAAATGAAACACATAAACATTGATACCCTAGGCATTAGTGAGCTGAAATGGACTCGTATTGGCCATTTTGAATCAGTCATATGGTGTACTATGCTGGGAATGACAAATTGAAGGGGAATGTTGTCATGTTCGTCATCAAAAACATTTCAAGACCTATCTTGAAGTGCAGCACTGTCAGTGACAAGCTAATATCCATACGTCTACAAGGAAGACCAATTAATGTGACTACTATGCAAATTTTTACACCAACCACTAAAGCCAAAGATGAAGAAATGGAAGATTTTTACCAACTTCTTCTGTCTGAAATTGATCAAACATGCAATCAGGATGTATTGATAATTACTGGTGATTAGAACAGGAAAGTTGTTAAGGAAGAAGGGTCTATAGTTGGAAAATATGGCGTTGGTGATAGAAATGATGCTGGAGATCTTGCAACAGAATTTTGCAAGACCAACGACTTCTCCATTGCAAATATCTTTTTTCGACAATATAACAGCGGCTATACATGTGGACCTCGCCAGATGGAATACGCAGGAATCAAATTGACTGCATCTGTGGAAAGGAATGATGGAAAAGCTCAGCATCATCAGTCAGAACAAGGCTGGGCCGACTGCAGGACAGATCATCAATTGCTCACATGCAAGTTCAAGTTCAAACTTAACAGAATTGGAACAAGTCGACCAGAGCCAAAGTACGACCTTGAGTATGTCCCACCTGAATTTAGAGACCATGTCAAGAATAGATTTGACACTTTGAACACTATTGACTGAAGACCAGACGAGTTGTGGAACGATATCAAGGACATCATACATGAAGAAAGCAAGAGATCATTGAAAAGATAAGACAAGACCAAAATGGATGTGAGAAGAGACTCTGAAAGTTGCTCTTTAATGTAGAGTAGCTACAGGAAAGGAAGAAATGATGAAGTCAAAAGCTGAATGAAAGATTTCGAAGGGTGGCCCAAGAAGACAAAGTGAAGTATTGTAATGAAATGTGCAAAGACCTGGAGGTAGAAAACCAAAGGGGAAGAACACACTCAGCATTTCTCAAGCTGAAAGAAATGAAGAAAAAATTCAACCCTTAAGTTGCAGTATTGAAGGATTCTACAGAGAAAATATTAAACAACTCAGGAGGCATCAAAAGAAGATGGAAGGAACACAGAGAGTCACTGTACCAGAAAGAACTGGTCGCCATTTGATCGTTTCAGGAGGTGGCGTGTGATCAAGAACTGGTGGTGCTGCAGGAAGAGGTCCAGGCCGCACTGAAGGCTGAAAAACAAGGCTGCAGGAATTGAGATGTTTCCGCAAGTGGGTGCCGCGCTGGAGGTGCTCACCTGTCTGTGCCAGGAAATGGGGAAGGCAGCTGCCGGGCCAACTGACTGATCCATGTTTACGCCTGTTCCAAGGAAAGGTGATCCAACCAAATGCGGAAATTATTGAACAATGTCATTAATATCACAGGCAAGTAAAATGTTGCTGAAGATCATTCAAAAGCAGCTGCAGCAGTGTATCGACAGGGAGCTGCCAGAAATGCAGGCCGGCTGCAGAAGAGGACGTGGGACCGGGGCATCACTGCTGATGGCGGAGGGATCCCGGCTGGAAGCAGAGGATGCCGGAAGGAGGGTTGCCTGTGTTTTATTGACTATGCAGAGGCACTCGACTGTGTGGGTCATAACAAACTATGGATAACATTTCGGAGAATGGGAATCCCGGAACACTTAATTGTGCTCATAAGGAATCTGTATATGGATCAAGAGGCAGTTGTTCAAACAGAACAAGGGGATACTTTGTGGTTTAAAGTGAAGAGAGGTGTGTGTCAGGGTTGTATTCTTTCACCATACCTATTCAATCTGTGCTGAGCGAATAATCCAAGAGCTGGACCATATGAAGAAGAACGGGGCATCAGGATTGGAGGAAGGCTCATTAACAACCTGCGTTATGCAGATGACACAACCTTGCTTGCTGAAAGTGAAGAGGACTTGAAGCACTTACTGATGAAGATCAAAGACCACAGCCTTCAGTATGGATTACACCTCAACATAAAGAAAACAAAAATCTTCACTCCTGAACTGATTAGCAACAACATCATAAATGGAAAAAGGATTGAAGTTGTCAAAGATTTCACTTTACTTGGGCCCACAATCAATGCCCACGGAAGCAGCAGTCGAGAAATGAAATGATGCATTGCATTCGGCGAATCTCCTGCAAAGGACCTCTTTAAAGTGTTAAAAAACAAAGATGTCACTTTGAGGACTAAGGCGTGCCTGACCCAAGCCATGGTGTTTTCAGTCACCTCATATGCATGCTAAAGCTGGACGATGAATAAGGGATCCCCCAAAAGAATTGATGCCTTTGAATTACGATGTTGTTGAAGAATATTCAATATACCATGGACTGCCAGAAGAATGAACAAATCTGTTTTGGAAGAATTACAGTCAGAATGCTCCTTAGAAGCAAGGATGGCGAGACTGGTGAAGATGGTGGAGTAGGGGGTCAGTGAAAAAGAGGAAGACCCTCAACAAGATGGATTGACACAGTGGCTCGACACTGGGCTCAAGCGTAACAGTGGTTGTGAGGATGGCACAGGACCGGGCAGTGTTTCGTTCTGTTGTACATAGGGTCGCTGTGAGTCGGAACCGACTCGATGGCACCTAACAACAGCAACATATTACTGAGGCAAACATTTGACTAACTGATGCTAAATAAGAACTCTATGTACCTGTCCTGACTGTCCTACAAATGTGACTAAGGCAGACTTAGGAAGGGATCTCGTTCGTAACCCAGGGACTTCCTGTACATGTATATCAGGTAGGAAGAATAATGAACATTGTTATGGATTGAATTGTATCCCCTCAAAATTTATGCTGAAGTCCTAACCTCTGGTACCTGTGAACCTGATCTTGTTTGGAAATAGGGCCTTTGAAGGTGGTATCGACTCAGTTAAGGTGAGACCGTACTGCAGTAGGGTGAGTCCTCATCCAATATGGAAACCAAAACAACTCAGACCAGTTTCCATCCATTCCGCTCCGACTCATGGTGACCCTGTATGTGTCACGGTGAAACTGCTCCATGGGGCTTTCAAGGCTATGACCTTTCAGAAACAGATTGCCAGGCTTTTCTTCCAAGGCACTACTTGGTGGACCAGCACCGTTTTGGTTAGTACCCAAGCGCTGAGGCATTTGTGCCACTCAGGGAGTCCCAGTGTGATATGGGTGGTGTCCCTCCTATAGAAGAGGAGACGTGGAGAGACAGCAGAGGGAGGAGGGCCATGTGACCATGGAGTTATGGTGCCTGCACCCCCAAGGAATGCCTGGGGCCATCAAAGCTGGGAGAGAACCTTCAGAATGAATATGGCCCTGCTGACACCCTGGTCACGGACTCCTAGCCTCCAGAAGTGTGAGATGATAAATTTCTGTCCTCACCAGCCGCCCAGTTTGTGGGATTTGGTTGCCGCGCCCTAGGAAGCAAATGCAGACCCCCCCATCTCTCTGTGCTGGACGGTGTCTGCATTTTGGCTCCCCAGTGTCCAGACGCCTTTCTCTGTGAGGAATCCTGCCAAGGGTGAATCTTGGTGAAACAGGACCCACCTCCATTACAGAAGCCACAATGGCCAGACCCTTGCCCTGCCTGGCCCTGTGTGGGATACGTGCCCGTGACCTAGGCTTGCCCGTTAGAATGCCCCTGGAGAGTGGCAAGGAGACAGGGCCAGTTGGAGCTAGTTTGTTGACAGCACAGGGGGACCAGCGTGGGCAGTGGTTGGTGTGACAGTTCTCCCAGTGGCAGCATGCAGTCTCTGGTGGTGGCAACATGGGGCTGGTGGCAGTGGTGGTCACCAGCAATGGCGTCCTGGCAGAATGTTCCCAATTCTCTGCTGCCCAATAGGCTCTGGTCCTGCCCGTTTTCTCAACCTGCCGTCGCTGGCCTTCCTGTTGATCGAGTTAGCTACGCGCTATCCTTTCAGGAAATCTCTTCTGCTTCATTAAGTTGGTGATATTTGGTCCCCATTCTTTGCAACCAAGAGCCTTGGGTAACACTCGATTTCTGTCTAGAGACCGTGAGCCACAGAAAATTGAAGGCTCTGGAAAATACATCGCTGATTTTTTTTTAGTATGCTGTTTTCTCTACTCATCTACTTTTTGATATAATAAAGTAAAAAAAAAAAAGAAAGAAATAGAATTACTTCCACTAAGAAAAAACTAAGGAGCCCTGGTGGCACAATGGTTATGCCCTTGCCTGCTACCCAAAGGTTGGCAGTTCAGACCCACCCAGCGGCTCCACAGGAAGAAGACCTGGTGATCTGCCCCTGTAAAGATGACAGCCTAGAAAACCCTGTGGGGCAGCTCTGCTCCGTCACGTGGGGCTGCCGCCAGCTGGAATCAACTCGAAGGCACCCAGCAACAACCACAGCAATAGAAATTAAACCCTTCTCGGGAGATACGTGTTTATCGACAAAGAAGGCTGTCGCTGAGCTGCTCTTCTGCCCTGGGTCCCACAGTGCTGCCTTTGGTCTCCGGCCTTTGGTGTGGGTTATTTCCGTTCTCTCCTTTGTCCGTTTCCACTGCTGGATGGAGCTGGCCTGGGAGGGCAGTGGAGGGTGGGGGGGCTTCAGGGCCTGCAGGCAAAGGTGAGCAGAAGGGGACTTCATTATGGCCTGGCCTTCAGGAGGAGGATCGCAAAGATGAGCCCTTTCTGCAGTATCAAGTTCAGTCTTCATATGCTAAAATTGTTCTGTCACCTGGGAACCATAAGTCACACTGGAAGGACCCCTCTGCTACTCAAGCTTGCGACGGACAGAGCCAGCAGGATGGCAGCGTAGAAAAACTGCCCCCTCCATGACAAAGAGGATGGACAGAAATGCCTAAGTCTCCCTGTCCTTCACAGAGAAGGAGCCGTGCCTGGTCAGGTAACCAAACGCAGCCAGGGCTCACTCTCGAGTCAGAATTGCCAAGTACCTGCAGTCTGGTCCTCCAGTGCTCACTCAGAATATTCTGGTTTCTATTTTGATGTTGGCAAAAAAATGCCCTCATGGGATCTGGCAGGCTGGAGGCAATTAGTGGCTCGGTCAGATAAGAAATTCTTTGCACGGAGCTGGCGAAGGGCAGAGCGCTGTCCTGGGTGCGCCTGCAGCTCAAGGTGCCTGGGTGGGCATGTATATTATGCAGACATCATCGGGGGTTTTCTTAAGCCATCAGGTCTCCTCTGGTGTGTCTAGAAGGGGGGTTGTGCTAAGAGGGATGCGTTTTGCCGGATAACCAAGCCACGGGGACTCTCAAAGCTGGTGAAAATAAGAAATAGCTGATGTCATGTTTCCAAATATATAGCATCGTCCAACAGCTACCTGGCACAAAAGCAAAAAGGTTGAGAAGGGGAGGGAATGACTTTTACTGCCGCTGGAAGGCATCCGTGTTCCACAGTCTGTCAGGAAGAGGGACAGGTGGGTCGGCTCCCTGTCTGGGGTGATGGCTGGTGCAGAGCTTTTATTAAAATTGCTGCACAGGCGTAGGGAAGATAAGCCCTCACCGGGTGTTGGCAGAACAGCCAGGCCATCTGCTTGGCCGGAGTGAAGAAGCTTTTTCCCCAAATTAAACCTGCCAAAGGCAGGCACTGTGCTTTTTTAAAAAATCGAGTGTCTTAGGCAAACACATTCCAGGATTTATAAATATATTTTATATGCCTCAGAGTGACAGCCCAGCTATAGAGTCGCTCAAGGTATGGTATGTCAGGGAGAATGTAAACGGGGTTTTTAGAATGTCATCAGGGGACAAAGAAGGGCGCTGATCTTAACGGCTTTGTGCAGCTAGCTCTGCGTCCTCTTGGAGCTAGAAGGGACTGGAAGAAAGGTGAAAGACCAGTTGTCATCAAGGCGACTCTGAGTCACGGTGACCCTACGTGTGTCAGAGTAGAACTGATTCCATAGGGTTTTCAGTGACTGATTTTTCGGATGCAGGAAGCCAGGCCTTTCTTTCTAGGTGCCTCTGAGTGAGTGCAAACCACCAGTCTAGCGTGTTCACCGCTTTCACCGCCAGGGACTCCAGGAGGAAGAGGTAGCTGGTGTCAAACTCTCTGACAGATGAGCAAACTAAGGCACAGAGAGGTAAGATGGCTTGTTTGAGGCCTGCAGCTGGTAGTGGCAGAGTTAAAACAAAGTCTTTCGACTCTCAGTCTTTTGCTCTGTTTACGAGAGGATGTATTTTCCCTCTAGCTTTCCTCACCCCCTCTCCAGCCTCTGGAATCAGACATTGTAGAAGGCAGAAGGGCTATTAGGGTCAAATGCACTCAGTAAGCCTCCTGGATCACGAGGGGTGTTCTTCCCTTGACACAGCATTGTCCTCAGTAAGCCTCCTGGATTACGAGGGGTGTTCTTACCTTGATACAGCATTGTCCTCAGTAAGCCTCCTGGATCACGAGGGGTGTTCTTCCCTTGACACAGCATTGTCCCCAGTAAGCCTCCGGGATCACAAGGGGTGTTCTTTCCTTGTTACAGCTTTGTCCCCAGTAAGCCTCCTGGATCACGAGGGATGTTCTTCCCTTGATACAGCATTGTCCTCAGTAAGCCTCCTGGATCATGAGGGGCGTTCTTCCCTTGACACAGCATTGTCCCCAGTAAGCCTCCTGGATCACGAGGGGTGTTCTTCCCTTGCTACAGCGTTGTCCTCAGTAAGTCTTCTGGATCATGAGGGGTGTTCTTCCCTTGACACAGCACCGTCCCCAGTAAGCCTCCTGGATCACGAGGGGTGTTCTTCCCTTGATACAGCATTGTCCCCAGTAAGCCTCCTGGATCATGAGGGGTGTTATTCCCTTGACACAGCATTGTCCCCAGTAAGCCTCCTGGATCACGAGGGGTGTTCTTCCCTTGATACAGCATTGTCCCCAGTAGGTCTCTTGGATCACGAGGGGTGTTTGTCCCTTGATACAGCATTGTCCTCAGTAAGCCTTCTGGATCACAAGGGGTGTTCATCCCTTGATACAGCGTTGTCCTCAGTAAGTCTTCTGGATCATGAGGGGTGTTCTTCCCTTGACACAGCACCGTCCCCAGTAAGCCTCCTGGATCACGAGGGGTGTTCTTCCCTTGATACAGCATTGTCCCCAGTAAGCTTCCTGGATCATGAGGGGTGTTCTTCCCTTGACACAGCATTGTCCTCAGTAAGTCTTCTGAATCATGAGGGGTGTTCTTCCCTTGACACAGCATTGTCCTCAGTAAGCCTCCTGGATCACGAGGGGTGTTCTTGCCTTGATACAGCATTGTCCTCAGTAAGCCTCCTGGATCACGAGGGGTGTTCTTCCCTTGATACAGCATTGTCCCCAGTAGGTCTCTTGGATCACGAGGGGTGTTTGTCCCTTGATACAGCATTGTCCTCAGTAAGCCTCCTGGAACATCAGCAGGAAGATAACGAGCAGGAAGAAAATCAAGTGGTGTTCTTCCCTTGATACAGTGTTGTCACCTGTCAGGTCCCTGGGCCCCTGGGCAGAAGGGCCAATGTCACCCTGTTCACAGGTTAATAAGAGAAGGAAATGGTTGAGAGCGTTGCTTAATTAAAGGCTGGCTCTTAGGTCATACCACCTGGACTCCACCACCTGCTGTCAGTCTGTCATGCTGTGGGTCTTGTGTGTGGCAGTGACTCTGGAAGCTATGACATCAGTATTTCAAATACCAGCATGGTCACCCATGGTGGGCGGGTTTCAGTGGAGCTTCCAGACTGAGATAGACTAGGAAGAAGGACCTGGTGATCTACTTCCAAAAATTAGTCAGTGAAAACCCTGTAGATTAGAACAGAAAACTGTTCGACTTGCTTGCTTTAGACCCATCATCAGGAGGGATCAGTCACTGGAGGAGGACACCATGTTTGGTGAAGTAGAGGGCCAACGAGGGTGAGGGAGACCTTAGGGAGATGGACTGGTTCAATAACCGCAACAATGGACTTGGACATGCGGGTGATGGTGAGGATGACACAGGACCCGGCAACGTTTTGTTCTGTTGTACGTAAGGTTGCCATGAGCCAGGGCCAACTGGACAGCTGCTACTTGTCTATCCCTATCCACTTGGTGTTGGGTGCTGTTAAATTGATTTTGACTCATATGATCCCACGTGACAGAGCAGAACCGCCCCGTAAGGTTTTCTAGGCTGTAATCTTCATGGCAGCAGATAGCCAGGTCTTTCCCCCATGAAGTAGTTAGTGGGTTCTAACTCCTGACTTCTCCGTTAGTAGCCGAGCTCTTAACCTTGCAGCACCAGGGCTACTTCTACCAGGTAATATTTAACAGGCACTCAGTGTCTATGACAGTGTTTCAAAGTCCTTTCCCATCTTTTTTTAACTTTCAGAAGAGGTAGCTTCATTTTTTAATTTTTTTTTATCTTGGTGGCAAGAGATAAGAGAACACTTGAACATTTGCTGCAACAGTACCTGCTTGCTCGTTCAACTTCATGTCCTTGGCTGTGCCAGTGGCAGAGCGTGTGGTCCAGAAAACTCACTTATAACCCTAACCATGTTCTATACATGGCTGAATCAGAATAGGAAAATGCCGTTACTGGAGCCGAGGAAGTAAGGGAGCTAGAGAGAAAGGGGGAGGTCGTCACCTTGGGGAGTAGAGTCACTTCGGTGCCAGTCACAGGCAGGTGACACTTGTCCGTCTCTAATTTTCTTTCCTGGGGATGACTGGTGGAGGGGGTAAGATATTAACAATTTATATGAACTTTTCCAAAGCTCCAAATATTCTGAACACCTGGCATTATATTTTATGAAAAACAGGTACAATGGGCACTCAATAAATGTTTGCTGAGTGTTAAATAAATGAATGTCATCATTGGTTGATGCCTTCTCCCTGCAAAATAAATGAGGAATGGTTTCATTTGGGCTGGTTTGCTTCCTGCACATTCAATGATGACTCACAGAGCCACTTAACTTTTCAAGTTGGGCTAAATGAACCCAAACCCCTGGCCGAGAAAGCACTAGATTCCGTTTACTTAGGAGAAAAAAATAGAGGGAAAATATTTTGCCGGACTGGGTAGGGCCTTCAAGAATGTTTAAACGTAGTAGTTTAAAAGTCCGCTCTAGCCATCCCAGTCACTTGGCCTAATAGTGTTTGTACAGTTTCTGCTCTACCTCCTAGTGCAGCAAGCAGCGCCTGGGGTCTTAAAAGCTTGCAAGCGGCCACCCAACATGTACCAGTTGTTTGCTATTCATTTAGAAGAGGAAGAAGGAGACCCAGGAACTGCAGAAGGAAATGGCCTGCAGGTTTTACCGCCTCCATGAACCACTACCTCCATTACCATGAGACCAAAAGAAATGGACGGTGCCTGGCTAGCGTTACTCGGTGTTTTCATCAGATACCTAATAAATGGACCTTGATCAAAAGGAGAAAAAACATGGAACAAAAGTTCAAATTAGTATAGGAAACCAGATTCGCTGGATGCATTAAGACTGGATAAATCCGAAAATATATTTCCTGGAAACAACTTTTAAGCCTTGAACTGAAACTATCCCACGAAATCATCTTTAAACTAAACAATGACTTAGCTCAGTTAATAAAGAATGTTCACCTTGAGCACCGCACTCTTCTAAAGAATGACCTGTGTGAGATCAAACGGACAACGTAACTCAAAAGCACAGATGAGAACTTTATGGGGCAGGAGTTGAAGTTAACAATGGTGAAATAATATGGGCAGAGAGAGGGGAGAATGGTGACACAATGTGAAGTATGTACCATAGTTTTACACAAATAATGGGCGCCTTCTACATTCATTTGCAAACCACTCCCTCCCCCCCGTGAGGTATTTTGTAAGCACGCTATGCTAAATTTTTTTATAGCAACATGTTAAAAAAAACTAATTTTTTAGTGGTGCTTATGAAAATACCTCGTGGGGAGAGGGTGCAGCTGGCAAACAAACGTAGAAGGCGTGCGTTATCTGTGTGAAATATGGTAACCATCGTCAATGAACTGTATGTGTAAAAATTATTGAATGAGGGTATGTTTTGTTGTGTATCTTTCCACCAAAAAAGTGATAAAAAAGAAGTCCCCCCATCAACCTAATGCCCCAATGAGCAACTCCAGACATGAGGGTTTCTTACACAGGAGGGTGCCGAGGTCTTAGAGTGATGTGAGATACACAAGGACAGTCGGTGAATCGGAGTCAACAAGTGGTTGAGCACCTGCCGTGCCCAGGGCCTTTCCGGTAACGTTATTTCCATGAATCCTCACATCAACTTTGTTGCCCCCTTTGGCAGATTAGGAAACTTAAAAGGAGGTTTAAAAAAAACCAAAAAACCAAACCTGTTGCCATCAAGTCAATTCCAACTCAGAGCGACCTTGTAGGACAGAGCACAACTGCCCCATAGGGTTTCCAAAGAGTAGCTGGTAGATTCGAACTGCTGACCTTTTGGTTAGTAGCTGAGCTCTTGACCACTAATGTAAAGGTTTGCACTTGACCACTAATGTAAAGGTCGGTGGTTCAGCCCCCCAAGTGGCACCATGGAAGAAAGGCCTGATGAAGATTCCAGCCAAGGAAACCCGATGGGGCGGTTCAGCATGGGGTCGCTGTGAGTCAGAATTGACTTCATGGTGACGGGTAGCTTATTCTTATGCTGGAAGTTTCTGTTAGGTGGAAAGAGAAAACATCCATGAAGTGTCAGAGAAGTGGGGTCATAAACTCGACAAACTGCAAGGAGAATTTGGGGTGACAGTGACAAAAATCAAGGCCTTAAGTTTTGGTTTTGCAAAAGGACACGGAAGCACGGGTTCTAGGCCCAGGCACTGTGATTCTCAGGCCCACCACTTACTCACCAGGAGACTTTGGAGACCCTCAGCCCTCCTTTGCTCTGTGTCTTCATCTCCATTGTCACTGTCAGCTGCCTTCAAGTTGGCCCTGACTATAGAGACCCTGTGCACAACAGAATGAAGTGCTGCCCCCTCCTGCGCCGTTCCCATGACAGGCTGTGGATCAGACCGTTGTGATCCATAGGCTTTTTGTTGGCTGGTTTTCAGAGGTAGATTGCCAGGCCTTTCTTCCTAGCCTTATTCTGGAAGTTCCACTGAAACCCGTTCAGCATCACAGCAGCACACAAGCCTCTACCAATAGTCAAGTGGTGGCTGCACGTGACGCGCATGGGCCGGGAATTGAACCCGGGTCTCCTGCACGGAAGGTGAGAATTCTGCCGCTGGGTCACCACTGCCCCTCTTCATCTCTAAGATGGGGTTAGTAATCACACACACTGACAGGATTTTTCAGTGAGGGCAAATAGAGTAATCCATGGAACATGATTACCACAGTTTATGGCTCGTAAACAACAACAAAAAAACCCAAACCCACTGCTGTCGAGTCAATTGCAACTCATAGCAACCATGTAGGGCAGACTGGAACTGCCCCATCTGGGTCTCCAAGGAGCGCCTGGGGAATTCCAAGTGCTGACCTTTTGGTTCGCAGATGTAGCTCTTAACCACTACGCCACCAGGGTTTCCTTATGGCTCACAGAAAGTGCTTAATAAATGGTGGTGATAATTATTTATGGAAAGTCACAGGGTTTTTTTTTTTTTTTAAATCAGAACAAGTCTTCCTTTAAGCCTCATTCTGTCTCCAGATTCTGGAAATCAGAATTGTAGATTCTGAAATTTTAAGATCATTTTGGCAATGAAGGCACTTGTCTGTCAAAATGTAATGCTTTTGTGTATAAACATTTCCATTTCAGTTCTAACTTCTCTATGAGACTTTAATGCTACTTTCCTGTTTTTGGAGAATTTCCAAAGCACCCTATTTTGGGCGTAATTTGAATTTATGTTTCATCAAAACCCTCTGGACCCCTCAACAGGGAAGTATACACTGTACTAATTATGATCTGAGCCCATAATAACACAAAAAGATACCATGCCATCATTCCATTGTACAGCCCCACTAACTAGTCATTGCTTAATTATTAACAAACCCAACCGCGTTCTCGCAGAGGCAGTGTGGTGGCACTGGGCCAGGAGTCCGCTGGCTGGGGTTCTGGACCTGGGCCTGCCTTGCTGGGCGCCTTCGCTCTGAAATGCCTTCCGTCTCTTTCCATTGGGGGCTTACAGTTCTAAGGAGACCATGAATCTGACTGACAACGACTCAGTCCCTGCAGAAATACATGCCCAGAACATGTTTTTCCAGGTGGTGGTGGCGGTGTGTGCCGTCTAGTAGATTCTGACTCATAGCAACCCCGTGTGACAGAGGAGAACAGCTCTACAGGGTTTCCTAGGCTGTCATCTTTATCTGAGCAGATGGCCAGGTCTTTGTCCTGAGAGCCGCTGGGTGAGTTCGACCTTTTTGTTGGCAGCCGGGCACTTAACCGTTGCACCACTAGGCTCCCGCGTTTCCGTAACTGGCTCTAAAAGAAAGTGCCCAGGCACCTGCACTCCCTGATCTGCCGCAGAGCTCGGCCAAGGTCGTTGTTCTTCAGGCAGTCCAGCATGGCCTGGATGGCTGCTTCGGTGGACGTGAAGGTCGGCTCCGACCAGGCACCCTCTACATAAAGGGGGTCTGCTGCAATGGCTGCAGTGGCCTCCTTCAGGTTCTTCTTTAGGTCGCTCAGTTCCCTGGACATATTCAGCAGCTGTTATAACAAGAGAAAAAAGATGTTTACTGTACTGAGATGCAGGTTGGGTGTCCTGTCCCCAAAGGCAAGACATTTGATCACAGGGGTCTGGTGAAGCACAAGCCTGGAACCTTGGTGAACCTTGGCCTTCTGCTGAATTAGGCGCTGGTCCTCTGGGCATCTGTAATGTCCAGTGCACGTCACCATTATTTCACTTACTGTTGTTGTCGCTAGGTGCTCTTGAGTCGATTCTGACTCATGGTGACCCCATGTGACAGAGTAGAACTGCCCTGTAGGGTTCCTAGGCTCTCGTCTGTACGGGAGCAGATTGCCAGGTCTTCTCCCACTGAACTGGTGGGTGGGTTTGAACTGCCAACCTTTCAGTTAGCAGCTGAGTGCTTAACTGCTGGGACACGAGGGCTAAACCCGAATAAAATCCCTTGTTTCAGAAATGGGGCTGTCTACAGTCAATCTAAGTTACAGGTAAGAACTTTGATGGGCAGAGAGCTCGGTGATGAAACAACATGGGCAGAGATAGAATGGTGACACAGGATGAACCAATGTCATTGAACTGTTCATGTCAATTGTGAATGCTTGGCTGGCTATATTGACACCAAAAAGAAATAAAATGTTTTTTTAAAAAATTGGGTTGTCTTGTTTGAGTGTTCTCTTCCAAGGACAACCATATACTCAGGTATATTCTCTTCCAAATAGTCCTCTTGCTTTGTGTCAGTGAAAGGTGGGACATGTTGAACTTGTAGTTGGGTGCTTGCTTTGACATTGACCTCAGCCAGTGCGTAGAGAAAGGGT
Organism: Elephas maximus indicus; assembly: GCF_024166365.1. NCBI lineage: Eukaryota > Metazoa > Chordata > Mammalia > Proboscidea > Elephantidae > Elephas > Elephas maximus. The sequence continues at coordinate 96,590,697 of NC_064832.1, forward strand.
CGTGAGAGCCCACCAGACCTTGAGGTTCTGAGAAGAGAGCAGGGTACGATGACTTCAGTGGAGTCTCCTAGAAAGCCACAAGATGGAGATATTACTTCACAAAATTAGATCTTTCCACTCATTCTGCAAAGAAGCACTGAGCACCTACTATGTGCCTGGCATTGTGCCAGGCTCTGGGATTACCGTGATAAAGAAAACAGGCTTTGCAGACTGGAGCTGACAGCTTTGTGGAGAGAGCAGACGTCTGAATGTGGACCTGGTGGTGTCCTTGGTGCCCTGGTGACAGGAACACAGTGAACCATGGCACGCATGTGGGGACCCTGTGCTCAGCTTGGGGAGAAACTGGATGCAGCTCATGGCAGGCCTTTTGGAGAACATGATGTCCAGGCTGAGACCTGCAGAGTGACAGAAGAACAAGGAGCCCTAATGGTGCGGCGGTCAAGCATTCTGCCGCTAACTGAAAGGTCGGCCATCCCAACCCATCCAGTGGCTCCACAGGGTAAAGACCTGGCGATCTGCTCCTATAAAGATCACAGCCTAGGAAACCCTGTGGGGCAGTTCTGCTCTGTCGCATGGGGTCGCTGGGAGTCGGAATGGACTCAATGGAACCCAACGACAGGAACATAGTTTACATGTGGGAAGAATATCACTAGTGATTCATTTTAGACTCTCTAACATGAAACGGTGATGAACTGACCTCTAAAAATGTGTACATTCCTTGGTAGTTGAAAGAGCTTGGGATTTTAAACCCAGAGACCTGGAGTCCAGTCTCGGATCTGCCTGAACAAGCTTTGCAACCTTTGGTCGTCAGTTTTCCTTTTATGAGCCTCCATTTCATCTTTGAACGTCTGCACATTGAGCTAGTTTCCAGCTAAGTTTCTCTCGGAGCTCCCAAATCCCAGATCTGATTTCTTTCTCTTCAGATGATGCATCTGTGAGCTTCTGGCAAAATATACAAAATATAACACTTTGCAACTCTGCATTCCTGGGGGGAGGTGGGTATAACAGCTGCAAGGGAATAGTTACTGAGTGCTTACTAAACTAGGCTAAGTGTTTTACATGCGTTATCAATTTGGATTCCACAGTAGCTATGAAATGGGTATTGTTGTTAGCCACATTTTACCTGTGAGGAGGCTGAGATACAAAGAACTTGCCAGACTTAGTCAAGGTCACATAGCTGGTTAGTTATAGCGTCAGACTGACTCCAGAGCCCACACTCTTAGCCATTATGCGATATTGACTCCTTACTGAGGTTCTACAATGCGCCACACCACCCAGCTGTCAGTCTGTTGTACCAGGGTGGCTTGCATGTTGCTGTGATGCTGGAAGCCCTGCCACCAGGATTTCAAATACCAGCTGGGTTACCCATGATAGACGGGTTTCAGCAAAGCTTCTAGACTAAGAGACTAGGAAGAAAGGTCTGATGCCCTACCTCTGACAATTAGCCAATGAAAACCCTGTGGATCATAAAAGAACACTGTCCAATTCACTTGCTTTGGACATATCAGGAGGGATCAATCCCTGGGGGAGGGTATTATGTTTGGTGAAATCAAGAACCAGAGAGGGCACGAGAGACCCTTGGTGAAGTGGATTGGCACAGTAGCCACAGTGATGGACTAGAACACGCCAGCGATCGTGAGGGTGATGCAGGACCAGGCAATATTTGCTCTGTGATACCTAAGATTGCCATGAGTCGGAGTCCATCTATGTATCTGTCCACCCACCCACCCATCCGTCCATCCATCGTCCGTTCACCCACCCATCCATCCATCCATCCATCCATCCATCCATCCATCCATCCATCCATCCATCCATCCATCCATCCATCCATCCATCCATCCATCCATCCATCCATCCATCGTCTATCCATCCACCCCCCCACCCCCCCATCTATCCAGCCAGCCAGCCATCGTCTATCCATCCATCCATTCATCTATCTACTATCTATTGGCCAGCACCATGGTAGGCAATCCACAGCCGTTATTTCTTTTACTCCTGTGAAGTAATTCTCATTAAGTTCGTACGTTTTATTTGCGGGAGGAACTGGGCATTATAGGACCAAGGCTTATTGGAGAGGAAGAGACTACAAACATAAATGGAAAGAATCTGAGGCCTTTGGTTCTCTGGAAACAATTTAAAGAACATGAATGTCATTCCAAAGGCTGTAGCCTGCCTCTGACTTAGACTGTTCATACACCTACACAACCAGCTGCTATCTGGCCTGATCTTTTTTTTTCTGGCATTAATAGAAAATGAAAGTTGAATTACAGCCTCTGCCCTCAAGAAAATCAGGTTTATACTCCACTTGGTACTGTGAGATCTTGGCAAACTAATAACTTCTGTGAACCTCATTTTTCTCCTCTAAGAAAAGAGCCTAATTCCTGCCTTGTAGGATGGTTGTGGTTATTCAGAACAATACACGTAAAGTATCTAGAACAATGCCTGGGACGTAGCCTCCTGAGCTCAATAAGTGAGAGCTGCTGTTATTGTTGTATGTTATATTGTTTTCTTCCCCACCAAGCTGAAGACTTCTTGATAGCAACGACTACATGTCCTCACAGTCATATTCAAACAACACGCATGCAAAATAGCATTTTAAATGAAAGAATTAAAGCAATTTCCTGTGGTTTTGAATTCTTTTCACTGACTAGGTTGGTTGCTGGTTTTGTTATGTGCCTTTGAGTTGATTCTGACTCACAGCTACCCGGTGTAACACAGTAGAACTGCCCCATAGGGTTTCCTTGACTGTAAACTTTACGGGAGCACATCGCCAGGTCTTTCTCCCATGGAGCAGCTGGGTAGGTTCAAACTGACAACCTTTTAGTTAACAGCCAAGGGCTTAACTGTTGCGCTACCAGGGCTCCTTGATTATGGGGCTCTAGGTTATAGACATCTTGATATCAAGGGTTATATGACCTCACAGTGACATTCAGATAACATGCACGCAGACTTTTTTTAAGTGAAAGAATTAAAGTGATTTCCTGTGTTTATAAATCCTTTTCATTGACTAGATTGGTTAAGATAGACATAGTAGAGCTTAGGTGAGAAGCAATGAGATGGATGGAGTCAGTGGGGTGCAGACGGGAAGAAACCTGTGGATTTGAGAAAGAAGAGGACAAGCCTCAAGGACCAGGTGACAGACTGTGAATGGCAGGGTGAGAGGGCATGGGGATTTCTGGATAACTGAGTTTTCCACTGTGCATGGGTAGGTAAGGGAACATGTGAGGAGGCTCAAGTTTGGGCTGGAGAGGGGCTGAGGAGCTCGGTGTGGGACACGCTGAGTTTGAGGTGTCTGGTAGGCAGCTGCTGGGAACAAGGATCTGAGTATGCAGCATGCAGAGGGTGCTGGAAGCGAGGACAGCAGGCCAAGGAAGAGCAGAACGCTTGGCAGGTACAGTGCACTGCCCCCATCCGTCAGTCTGTCCTACTGTGCTGTTTTTTGTCTTACTGTAATGCCGGAAGCTATGTCACTGGTACTTCAAGTATCAGCAGGGTCAACCACGGTGTCATGGATTGAATTGTGTCCCCCAAAATATGTGTCAACTTGGTTAGGCCATGATTCTCAATATTGTGTGATTGTCTTCCACTTTGTGATTGATGTAATTTTCCTGTGTGTTGTAAATCCTAATCTCTGCCTGTGGTTAATGAGGTGAGATTAGATTAGGTTAAAGAGAATTAGGGTGGGATGTACCACCCTTACTCAGGTCACAGCCCTCATCCAATGTAAGGGGAGTTTCCCTGGGGTGTGGCTTGCATGATACAAGAGATAAAAGGAAAGAAAAGCAAGCAGAGAGATGGGGACCTCATGCCAGCAAGAAAGCAATGCCAGAAGCAGAGCATGTCCTTTGGACTCAGGGTTCCTGCACGGAGAAGCTCCTAGACTAAGGGAAGGTTGATGACAAGGACATTCCTCCAGAGCTGACAGAGAGAAAGCCTTCCCCTGGAGCTGGCACCCTGAATGCAGACTTCTAGCCTACTAGATTGTGAGAGAGGAAATTTCTTTTTATTAAAGCCATCTACTTGTGGTATTTCTGTTACAGCAGTACTGGATAACCACTACGACAGGTTTCCGGAGAGCTTCCCCAACGAGGCAGACTAGGAAGAAAGGCCTGGTGATCTACTTCTGAAAATTAGCCAATGGCACCTACGGACCCCAAGAGAACACTGTCTGATGTGGTGCGTGTGCTGAAAGATGGGCCCTAGGTGTGAAGACGCTCAAAATACACAAATGGCCTTGAGCGCACCGATGATCGTGAAGATGGCGCAGGACCGGACAACATTTTGTTCTGTTGTACCTAGCGTTGCCATGAGTCAGAGCCTACTTGATGGCAACTAGCAACAACAGCAGCCAAGTAAGAGTATTCAGAATAGGTTTCTGATTAAACGCTTGTGCACGGCCAGCTAAGACACACCTATTGGTCTCTACTTGTCTGGAGTGGAAGAGAAAGAAGGAAACCAAAGACTCAAAGAATCTAGTCTATAGGACAAATGGTCTACACAAACCACGACCTCACCTACCCTGAGCCCAGAATAACTAGATGGTGCCCGGCCACCACCACTGACTACTACTGCCTGCTCTGATCAGGGCCACAATAGACAGACCCTGATAGAAAGGGAGAAAAATGTGGAACAGAATACCAAATTCCTAAAAACAAAAACAAAAAACAGACTTACTGAACTGGTTGAGACTGGAGGACTCCCTGAGACTGTTGCCCTGAGATGCTCTTCAAACCTTGAACTGAAACTGTCCCATCAAGTCACCTTGTAGTGAAATAACAGATTGGCACAAACAATAAAGAGTATCACCCATAAGTATTGTGCTTCTTAAAAAAAAAAAAAAAAATCACCTCTATGAGACAAAAACAATTACTTTAAAACAAAGATGAGAATGTAAGGCGGGCAGGGAAACCAGATTAATGGAAATTGAACAACCCGAATGGAAATCATGAGAATGTTCCTGAATTATGAAGAATATGACCAATGTCACTGAACAACTGGTATAGAAATTGTTGAATGGGAACCTAAACTGCTGTGTAAACCTTCACCAAAAACACAATAAAAAGTTATTGAAAAAGAATAAATTTGCTAAAAAAACAGCCAAGAAACTGTCCATAATAGCAGCCTCGATGAGATTGTCTACTACCTGATTTCTTGTGCCATCGATCTGCGCCTTTCCATTGTTTCTCCTTTCTTTCGTTGACTTTCCCCACTTTTCTCAGTTCCATACAGGCAGTCCCCAGGTTACACATGTCTGACCTATGTAAAACTGTAGGTATGAACCAGCCCTCGTAAAGCCTGTTGTATTAAAAATTCAAGGTGCAGACAATGGCTCATAGTAACAAACAGACGCTGCTCTTCAACTCGCATCAAAACATTATTATTATTATTAGTTTATTATTATGTTAAAGATGTTCTAGTGTATCTGGAAATGTTTCTTTAATGTTTTTTATACATAGAAAAGTATGCTGTATCCTATGTACTAAGGTAAACATTTGACTGACTGATGTTAGATATGAACTGTACCGACCTGTTTGACTTATGTACGAATTCGACTTAAAGACAGATTTAGGAACAGAACTCGTTCGTAATCCGGGTACTGCCTGTACTGCATTTTAATACTGGCAGTTAAGGCCTTGGACAAAATAAGTGAATAATGTGGATATCTCAGGCAGGCATAGAAGGGGAACGAATATGTAGATTTTTGAAAAGTTCTGAGGTAGTTCTTCTAAAACCAAAAAAACAAACCCATTGCATTCGAATCAATTTTGACTCATGGTGACCCTACAGAACAGAATAAAACTGCTCCATAGGGTTTCCAAGGTTATAATCTTTACTGGTTCACTAGCGCTTAACTACTGCACCATCAGGACTCCTTCCAAAAAAACCAAACCCATTGCTGTCAGGTTGATTCTGACTCATAGTGACCCTATAGGACAGAGTAGAACTGCCCCACGGAGTTTCCAAAGACCTGCTGGTGGATTCAAACTGCCGACCTTTTGGTTAGCAGCCAAACACTTAACCACTGAGCCATGAGGTCCCACTGCTTAAAACATCATTTCTGTTGGGTCATATGTGATAGCTAGCCTGTACTTTAGTATAAGTTCTTACAAATTTCCTCCCGCCCCAAATGCATTTGATCCAATTTTCTATTTTGATCATAACATCCCATGTTGTTGACCTTTTTGTCTTCAGAAGCTCCTTGAACTTAAAAAAAATGACAAACTGTAAAAGAAAATCTCATCTGATATCCTGTAAACCCCAATGGCATGACACAATAGGGTAATTACATTATTGCTATTATAAATAGAATTGCACATATTTTGCTAATGTTTTTAAAGATTATATCATTTCCTTGTCCTTTACGTGAAGCAAAATAGGTTAGCTAAATTTATCCTTAGCACTGAGGGCTTCAGTGTCATTTTCTGGGAAGCTCTGTGTTAGCAACTCTGTGGATCAGGCTTAGCTCAAGACCTTTTTCTTCGTCTTCCTGGCCTTCCTCCCCCTGCAAACTCTGGGGTCCAGTGGCCAGTTGTGAAACCTCAGTGTTAGGGGGGAAAAAAAAGAAACTCCTTAGAGTTAAGGTATCACTAATTGTTTTAAAATCTTCTTCCCTGTAACTATGAAAAAACAAATTAAAAATAAACAGTAGCTTACTTCAGCTAGTAAAGAATGTCTGCCTTGAGCATTATGCTCTTTTAAAGAACTATCTAAATGGGATCAAACTGACAACAGCAACTCAAAAGTTTAGGTAGGAAGCCTGGCACAGTGAGTGCATGTCAGAAGAAGAGGGTGAGAAGGGTTGCACGACTTGGAGAATGCCATCAATGCCACTTAACTGTACATGCAGAAATTGTGAAATTGGTGTACATTTTGCTGTGTATATTTTCAACAACAATGGCAATAAAATAAGCTATTAAAAAGGTAAAGAATTAAGAAGTAAAGAACTAAGTGAAAGCTCTGTTAGTAACGCTGAACTTCAGGCAGCTTCCGTATTAGTTGCCTGTTGCTGCTGTAACAGACTACCACAGATTTAGGAGCTTAAAGCCGCGTGCTGGTCATCCGACAGTCCTGGAGCTCAGGGGTCTGGCGCAGACCCCACAGGTAAAACCCAGGTGTTTGCAGGGCTGGTTCTTCCTGGAGACTCGAGGAGACGATCCACTTCTGTGCCTTTTTCAGTCTCTAGAATTGGCTTAAGGAGCCCTGGTGATGCAACGGCTAAGCACTCGGCTGTTAACAGGAGGGTTGGTGGTTTGAACTTACACAGCGGCTCAGGGAGAAAGACCTGGCGATCTGCTTCCATAAAGATTACAGCCTACCCGGATAAGTAAAGCATTACTGAAAAAGAAGAAGAAAGTGAGAGGCCTCACTCCACCTGATTTTAGAACATGTCATACAGCCACAGTAGTCAAAACAGCCTGGTACTGGTACAACAACAGGCACATAGACCAATGGAACAGAATTGAGAACCCAGATATAAATCCATCCACATATGAGCAGCTGATATTTGACAAAGGCCCAGTGTCAGTTAATTGGGAAAAAGATAGTCTTTTTAACAAATGGTGCTGGCATAACTGCATATCCATTTGCAAAAAAATGAAACAGGACCCATACCTCATACCATGCACAAAAACTAACTCCAAGTGGATCAAAGACCTAAACATAAAGACTAAAATGGTAACGATCATGGAAGTAAAAATAGGAACAACCTTAGGAGCCCTAATACAAGGCATAAACAGAATACAAAGCATTACTAAAAATGACGAAGAGAAACCAGATAACTGGGAGCTCCTAAAAATCAAACACCAATGCTCATCTAAAGACTTCACCAAAAGATTAAAAAGACCACCTACAGATTGGGAAAAATTTTTCAGCTATGACATCTCCGACCAGCGCCTGATCTCTAAAATCTATATGATTCTGTTAAATGTCAACCACAAAAAGACAAACAACCCAATCAAAAAGTGGGCAAAAGATATGAACACGCACTTCACTAAAGAAGATATTCAAGTGGCTAACAGACACATGAGAAAATGCTCTTGATCATTAGCCATTAGAGAAATGCAAATTAAAACTACGATGAGATTCCATCTCACTCCAACAAGGCTGGCATTAATCCAAAAAACACAAAATAATAAATGTTGGAGAGCCTGCGGAGAGATTGGAACTCTTTTACACTGCTGGTGGGAATGTCAAATGGTACAACCACTTTGGAAATCTATCTGGCGTTTTCTTAAAAAGTTAGAAATAGAACTACCATACAACCCAGAAATCCCACTCCTCGGAATATACCCTAGAGAAATAAGAGCCTTTACACGAACAGATATATGCACACTCATGTTTATTGCAGCACTGTTTACAATAGCAAAAAGCTGGAAGCAACCAAGGTGTCCATCAGTAGATGAATGGTTAAATAAATTATGGTACATTCACACAATGGGATACTACGCATTGATAAAGAACAGTGACGAATCTGTGAAACATTTCATAACATGGAGGAACCTGGGAGGCATTATGCTGACTGACATTAGTCAGATGCAAAAGGACAAACACTGTATAAGACCACTATTATAAGTTCTTGAGAAATAGTATAAACTGAGAAGAACACATTCTTTTGTGGTTATGGGGGGGAGGGAGGGAGGATGGGAGAGGGTTATTTACTGATTAGTAGATAAGAACTGCTTTAGGTGAAGGGAAGGACAATACTCAATACAGGGAAGGTCAGCTCAACTAGACTGGACCAAAAGCAAAGAAGTTTCTGGGATAAACTGAATGCTTCAAAGGTCAGCGGAGCAAGGGCGGGGGTTTGGGGACTATGGCTTAAGGGGACTTCTAAGTCAATTGGCATAATAAACTCTATTATGAAAACATTCTGCATCCCACTTTGAAGTGTGGTGTCTGAGGTCTTAAATGCTAACAAGCGGCCATCTAAGATGCATTAATTGGTCTCAACCCACCTGGATCAAAGGAGAATGAAGAACACCAAGGTCACATGATAACTATGAGCCCGAGACAGAGAGGTACATCATCCTGAGACCAGAAGAACTAGATGGTGCCTGGCCACAACCGATGACTGCCCTGACAGGGAACACAACAGAGAACTCCTGAGGGAGCAGGAGAACAGTGGGATGAATCCCGGCGGTCATGGTCCCCAGACCTTCTGTTGGCCCAGGACAGGAACCATACCCGAAGACAACTCGTCAGACATGGAAGGGACTGGACAATGGGTTGGAGAGAGATGCTGATGAAGAGTGAGCTACTTGTATCAGGTGGACACCACTTGAGACTGTATTGGCATCTCCTGTCTGGAGGGGAGATGGGAGGGTAGAGGGGGTTAGAAACTGACAAAACAGTCACAAAAGGAGAGACTGGAGGAAGGGAGCTGGCTGACTCATTAGGGGGAGAGTGAATGGGAGTGTGTAATAAGGTGTATATAAGCTTATATGTGACAGACTGACTTGATTTGTAAACTTTCACTTAAAGCACAATAAAAATTATTAAAAAAAAAAAAAAGATTACAGCCTAGAAAACCCTATGGGGCAGTTCTGTGCTATCACATAGGGTCACTTTGAGCTGGAATCGACTCAATGCATAACATTACAACCTTAATTTAAAGAAAACCTTAATCAATGGATGAAAGTGATAATATAATACGATTAAAAAATGAAAAAATAGTTTCTTTTTTAATAGCACCAACCAGTAAAAGTAAGTACCCTTGCCTAAAACCAAGAGGGAGAACTCAGGATGAGGTCCTGGTTGAAGCGTTATGGGTTGAATGAATGCTTTTTGGGGAATCTGAAGCCATTTGGGGTATACCTCTAACACGCAGAAGAGAAACACTGCTTTTCCAAAGCATTACCTTTAAAGGATAACAAAGGAGCCCTGGTGGTGCAATGGCTACACCATCTGCTGCTAACTAAAGGTTGGTGGTTTGAACCCACCCAGCGGCTCCATGGGAGAAAGACCTAGTGATCTGCTCCCATGAAGATTACAGCCTAGGAAACCTTACGGGGGTGTTCTGTTCTGTCACGTGGGGGCACTGTGAGTCAGAACTGACTGCATGGCACACAGCAACAACTACACACAGCCACTGGCACGATTAAAATATACTGAACAGTCTCTAACCCAGGGCCGTGGCATTCCACCACTCCCTCTGGTTCGCTGTTTTTAAAAACACATGCTAGTATCAAATTGACTACGTCTGTGGAAAGACACGATGGAAAAGCTCAATATCATCAGTCAGAACAAGGCCAGGGGCCGACTATGGAACAGACCATCAATTGCTCATATGCAGGTTCAAGCTGAAACTGAAGAAAATCAAAGCAAGTCCACGAGAGCCAAAATATGACCTTGAGTACATCCCACCAGAATTTAGAGACCATCTGAAGAATAGATTTGACGCATTGAACACCAGTGACCGAAGACCAGACGAGCTGTGGAATGACATCAAGGACATCATCCATGAAGAAAGCAAGAGGTCACTGAAAAGACAGGAAAGAAAGAAAAGACCGAGATGGATGTCAGAGGAGACTCTGAAACTTGCTCTTGAGTGTCAAGCAGCTAAAGCAAAAGGAAGAACTGATGAAGTAAAAGAACTGAACAGAAGATTTCAAAGGGCCTCTCGAGAAGACAAAGTAAAGTATTATAATGAGATGTGCAGACCAAAAGGGAAGAACATGCTTGGCATTTCTCAAGCTGAAAGAACTGAAGAAAAAAATTCAAGCCTCGAGTTGCAATAGTGAAAGATTCCATGGGGAAAATATTAAATGACGCAGGAAGCATCAAAAGAAAGTGGAAGGAATACACAGTCATTATACTAAAAAGAATTAGTCGATGTTCAACCATTTCAAGAGGTGGCATATGATCAGGAACTGATGGTACTGAAGGAAGAAGTCCAAGCGGCTCTGAAGGCACTGGTGAAAAACAAGGCTTCAGGAATTGATGGAATATCAATTGAGATGTTTCAACAAACAGATGCAGCGGTGGAGGTGCTCACTCGTCTATGCCAAGAAATATGGAAGACAGCTTCCTGGACAACTGACTGGAAGAGATCCATATTTATGCCTATTCCCAAGAAAGGTGATCCAACCAAATGTGGAAATTATAGAACAACATCATTAATATCACACGCAAGCAAAATTTTGCTGAAGATCATTCAAAAATGGCTGAGCAGTATATTGACAGGGAACTGTCAGAAATTCAGGCCGGCTTCAGAAGGGGACGTAGAACCAGGGATATCATTGCTGATGTCAGATGGATCCTGGCTGAAAGCAGAGAATACCAGAAGGATGTTTACCTGTGTTTTATTGACTATGCAAAGGCATTCGACTGTGTGGATTATAACAAATTATGGACAACATTGCAAAGAATGGGAATTCCAGAACACTTAATTGTGCTCATGAGGAACCTTTACATAGATCAAGAGGCAGTTGTTCGGACAGAGCAAGGGGATACTGATTGGTTTAAAGTCAGGAAAGCTGTGCATCAGGGTTGTATTCTTTCACCATACCTATTTAATCTGTATGCTGAACAAATAATACAAGAAGCTGGACTATATGAAGAAGAACGGGGCATCAGGATTGGAGGAAGGCTCGTTAACAACCTGCGTTATGCAGATGACACAACTTTGCTTGCTGAAAGTGAAGAGAAAGCACTTTAAACTAATGAAGATCAAAGACCACAGCCTTCAGTATGGATTGCACCTTGACATAAAGAAAACAAAAATCCTCACAACTGGACCAATGAGCAACATCATGATAAACGGAGAAAAGATTGAAGTTGTCAAGGATTTCATTTTACTTGGATCCACAATCAACAGCCATGGAAGCAGCAGTCAAGAAATCAAAAGACGCATTGCACTGGGCAAGTCTGCTGCAAAGGACTTCTTCGACGTGTTGAAGAGCAAAGATGTCACCCTGAAGACTAAGGTGCGCCTGACCCAAGGCATGGTATTTTCAATCATATCATATGCATGTGTAAGCTGGACAATGAATAAGGAAGACCGAAGAAGAGTTGACGTCTTTGAACTGTGGCATTGGAGAAGAATAGTGAATATACCATGGACTGCCAAAAGAACGAACAAATCTGTCTTGGATTAAGTTTGGCCAGAATGCTCGTTAGAGGCCAGGATGGCGAGACTGTGTCTTATATACTTTGGACATGTTGTCAGGAAGAGTCAGTCCCTGGAGAAGGACGTCATGCTTGGCAGAGCACAGGGTCAGCGGAAAAGAGGAAGACCCTCAACGAGGTGGATTGACACAGTGGCTGCAACAGTGAGCTCAAGCATAACAACGATTGTGAGAATGGCTCAGGACCCGGCAATGTTTCGTTCTGTTGTGCATGGGGTCGCTATGAGTCGGAACCGACTCGAGGGCACCTAACAACAACAAGTATCTCATGCATACTCTGTCGTTGACCGTTCCCGTTTTTAGATGAATTTTACAGGTTCTGCTTGCCTGACTACAGCCCTGCTCAAAATGTGCTAGCTTTGGAGAAATCCTGTTTTACTTGGCTAAGAGCTAGTTCTTACTGTTGAGAAATGAGGTCAAGGAAACACAGCCACAGTCCTAAACTATAGCTGTAGACACCGGGAGCTGTTTGGAACCTAGCCTCATTTAGAGGACCAGAAGCCTTTGAAGGCCCCGGAATGAAATGACCCAGTTTCTCTGGTTTCTACTCTGCCTTCAAAGGCGCCATCTTTTGAATGGCCCCCGGCTGTCACCATGCTGGGAATGAGCTCTATAAAGGTGCCAACCCTGTTTTGTTGATAGAGGATTTCTCCCTGCCATCCACCCAGCCACGTCTTGTAATTATAGCCAGATCCTGCTCACCATGGCGGCCACGGCCGCTGCTATCGAATACTAAATCTATTGATCTTGAGTGTAGTGTCCATGTCTGAGATTTCTCTCATGACCTGTGCAGGCCCTTCCCCCAGGGACGAAGTACACCTTAGTCTCCTGCAGGCTTCTAAAGGCTGATTTTACCTCTCGGTCCCGTGTGTCCTAATGTGCTGGTGATTCTGTTATTCCGTGTGGGAAGGTGCAAACCAGAGGACAGGAGGAGGGGAGGAGGCGAGGGATGCAGATCCTTGCTTTCAAGTCCCTGTTTCTTTCTCTTTGTTTTCTAAAAATTTGTTTTGTTATTGTTTTGTTGTTGTTGTTGCAATTATACACAGCAAAACATGCAGCAGTTCAACAATTTGTACATGTACAGTTCAGTGACATTCTTCAAGTTGTACAACCATTCTCACCCTCCTTTTTAGAATTATTCCTCTCCTGTTAACATAAACTCACTGCCCTCTAAGTTTCCTATCTAATATTTCGAGTTGCTGTTGTCAGTTTGATCCCATACAGATAGTTCTTTAAAAAAGCGCAATCTTAACTGCCTCCATGAACAACTAACTGCCTCCTTTGCCGAGATGACCAGAAAGAACTGGATGGGGTCTCCTACCATTACTGAATGTTTTGATAAAAGATTCTATAGATCAAAAGGGGAAAAAATGTAGGACAGAATTTCAAATTCCTGTAGTTTCTAGACTTTCTGGGTCCATGGAGGCTGGATGAACCCCCAGAGTTATTGCCCTGAGATCATCTTTAAACCTTAAACCAAAAATATCCCCTGAAGTCTTCTTAAAATCCGACAAGAGTATAGCTTAATTAGTAAACCCAATTATTTTATTTCTCTCAGGCACTGCACCTTGTTGGGAAGATGGAACAAAGTGGAAGAAGCGTACCTATTGAACTGTGCTATGTTTGGAATTATAATGAATAACCCCTACAAAGTTGATTAGTTCACTTTGGGCTAAACTACCAGTTACCCATTGCCATCTAGTCGGTTCCAACTCACGGCTACCCCACGTGTGTCACAGTAGGACGACTCCATAGAGTTTTCAATGGTTGATTTTCTAAAAATAAATAGCCAGGCCTTCCTTCCAAAGCACCTTTGGAAGGACTTAAACTGGCATTCTTTCAGTCAGCAGCTGAGTGTATCACTTGTTTACACCATCCAGGCTATACTAAAAACAAGAACAAAAACAGAAAAACCATTGCCGCCAAGTTGATTCTGACTCATAGCTACCCTATAGGGCAGAGTAGAACTGTCCCATAAGTTTTCCAGAGAATGGCTGGTGGATTTGAACTGCCGACCTGTTGGTTAGCAGCTGAGCTCTTAACGACTGCGCCACCAGGGCTCCTTATTATATCATCACATCAAGGACTGAGATGAACTGTTACACTGTGTAATAGCATCCACCCGTACCACGCCTACGGCATTGCATCTGTAATAGAAGTATGACAGATGCTGCTGTTGTCGTGCGCCATCGCACTGATCGCAACTTACAGAGAGCCCGCGTGGTACGGTCCCATGGGGTTTTCTTAGCTGTAATCTTTGTGGAAACAGATTGCCAGGTCTTTTTCCTGTGGTGCTCCCGGTGGGTTTGAGCTGTCAACCTTTGTGTTGGCAGCCGAGCGCTTAACGACTGTGTCACCAAAGGTCCTTACCATATAGTAATATCACATTATGCTATCATATCATACTATGGACATATAAACATTTGAGACATCATAGGAAAAAACCTGCTCCATGTGTCAGCAGACCAGGGATCAGTGCCTGCCATCATTTAATTACTGTATTTTTACACAGATAACATGCATCTTCTACATTTGTTTGCCAATCGGTCCCTCCCTCTGTGGGGTATTTTTGTAAGTGCTGCTACGACAATTTGTTTTTACATGTTACTGTAAAAAAAAAAAAAAAAAAGAAAGCATTGCATGGGTATGCAAATGCCTTACGGGGGAGGGGTGATTGGCAAACAAACGTAGAAGGCGTGCGTTATTTGTGTAAAAATGCGATATTTGCTAGCTGTGTTGCTTACCTCTTCCTTGACCAAATTTTCTCCTCTGCAAATGGAAACTAAAATAATACCTATATCATTGGCATCTTGCTAGAATAAAAAGAGGATGTTTGTAAGATGCACACTACTTGTGAGAAAGAAAAAGAGTATTAAATAAAAACAGTTGCCACTGAGTAGATTCCGACCTATGGAGACCCTATGTGTGTCCATAAGGTTTTCAGTGGTTGGTTTTTTGGAAGTAGATCACCAGGCCTCTCTTCTGAGGCATCTCTGGGTAGACTTGAACCTCCAACGTTTCAGCTAGCAGCCAAGCATGTTAACTGTTTGCACCACCCAGGACTCCTGCTACTTGTACAAGAGAGAGGAAATGAAAAATAAAATACTAGAAGCTATTAAAACCTACTTTTTTTTATATAGTTTCAGGAGACACAGAGGAGAAAAATCTTAGTACAGTAAAAACCGTGAAAGCTGGAACCTGTGTAAGGCAGAAACCTGTCAGAGGAGGAAAACGCAAACATTTTCCACTAACAGAGAATGATAGAAAAGTGGTAGGCCTGTACCTGTCAAAGGTGGAAGACTGTGGGACCTGGAAGAGCAAGGCAGCCCTGTGAGTTCCGGCTCTCACAGGTTTCACTCTACTTGTCAAAATACCTGGTTTTGGAGACTAAAAGTCTTAACCCTTTTTACCCCAGAATAATATGGAGACATCGTGCATTGCCTACCCCAGAGTCTCCCCATCCCTTACTTTTTCCTCCTAGCAAAGGCTGCCCCCCACAAGAGGGGTTAAAAATGCTACCTGCCTCTTTGCTCAGTCTCTCTGGCTGTTAGTAGTGGCCATGGGATAAGTTCTGGCCATGGGACGTATGTGTAAATCCACTGGGTGACTTCTGTGAAGGATTCTCCTCCCTACTGAAAAAATAGTAATAACGAAAAATAAAAAGCGACATTCAAAAAGTCGTCTCACCTGCTTCAGTTCCTTTCTGTATTGGGATGTAACACCTGGAACTTTGCAAATCATATTTATGTCCATGAGGTGATAAACCCAAGGGTGCAACATGCTCAGGGCAACAGGGTAAAATGCTGGAAAAAGCCTGGATGTCGTGGCCAAGGGCTTGAACCACCCTAAAATCACTCTCCTCCAGATTTAGAGAAAATAAAATTCCATTTATTTAAACCACTTTCTGTGGTATTCTGCTTATTTGCAGCTGAAGGCATCTTAACTGATATAAACGTAAATGAGGTGACAAGTTCAGGGGTACAATCTGTATACGGCGGGAGTGGCTCTCCTTGGAGGTATACAGCTTGGTGGCCCTGGTCTTGGTGAACTCTTACACATCCTTCAGAACTTACCCAACATGGTGCCTCTTCTGGGAAGTCCTCCTAAACGTGATAACTACTTCCGGCCTAACGCAGCATTGTGATTCACTGAATTGGAGTTAAGTGCCCATGGGTCTGTTTCTCAAGGGCTGAGCTCAAGTCCTGTTCATTTGGCCTTAGCTAGGGTCTAGCAGGGAGTCCCTGGGTAGTGCAAATGGTTTGTGCTTGGCTACTGACCAAGAGGCTTGTGGTCTGAACCCACCCACCAGCACCGTGGGAAAAAGGCCTGGCAATCTGCCTCTGAAAAGAAAACATCAAAGAAAACCCTATGGAGCTCAGCTCTACTCTGGAACATACGGGGTCACCATGAGTTGGAACCAACTCAACAGCCATGGGTTTAACATAAGTATCTTCTTAGTGGTTAAGTGCTCAGCCACTCCCTGGGAGAAAAGTCCTGGCGACCTGCTTCTACAAAGATTGTTGTTGTTGTTGTTAGGTGCCGTCGAGTTGGGACTCATGGCGACCCTGTGCAAAGTAAAGGCTGACTCTACTTTGAGGAGGCAGCCCTTCCCCAGTCGTCTTTTGAGTGCCTTCCAACGTGAAGAACTCATCTTCCGGCCCTATATCGCATAAAGATTACAGCCTAGGAAACCCTACGGGGCAGTTCTACGCTGTCACGTGCGGTTGCCGGTTGCCAGGAGTCAGAATTGTCTAGAGGGCAATTTTTCTCTTTTTAAATCTTCATAGTATAGAACAGGTTCTTATTCACCAGTTGACTGATGTCTTAGCTATCTAGTGCTGCTATAAGAGAAATACCACAAGTGGATGGCATTCACAAGTAGAAATTAATTTGCTCACAGTTAGGAGGCTAGAAGTCTGAATTCAGGGCTCCAGCTCTAGGGAAGGCTCTCTCTCTGTGGACTCTGGGGGAAGGTCCTCGTCTCTTCTCAGCTTCTGTCCCTGGGCTCCTGGGTCATCATGGGGTCTGTATCTTCCCCTCCGTTTATGCCTGCTTGATCTGCCCTTTTATCTCAAAAGAGGCTCTCTTAAAGCATATCCCACACTGATAACTGTCTCGTTAACAGAACAAAGAAAACCTATTCCCAAAATGGGATTATAACCACAGGAATAGGGGTTAGGATTTACAACACATATTTTTTAGGGAGACATAATTCGGTCCATAAGAGGTGATAACAGAATTTTCACTATAGTAAAAATTTTCCCAGTCCAAAGATCAGGTGCCTAGAAAATATTGTTACTTTTCTCCGTATCGATTTTAGATAAAGATATGTAATGAAAACATTCATTGAGGAAAACTCATTGCTGCGGAGTCAGTTCCTACTCACAGCTATCCTATAAGTCAAGTAGAACTGCCCCATAGGCTTTCCCCGGCTGCACTCCGTACGGAGCAGATCACCAGGTCTTTCTCCCCCGGAGCCACCGATGGGTTCAGCCCGCTGACTTTGGGTCAGCAGCTGAGAGCGCTATACTTCCTTCATCCCCTCTAACACTTTCTGCATCTGTGTCTACAGCTGAAAGATGCGACTGGATTTAGCATGATGGTCCTGGGGCTTCGATGATCCATCACCTTGTAGAAAGACAGTTACGTTCACTAGACTGTGTTTAGTGCGGCAAGAAATTATATACAGACATTTTAAGAAACATTTAGAAACCATAAGAGTTGAGTCAGTGGGGTGGGCTGCTCTTTAGCCCTTAGCTGGCAGACTTTAACAGCTCAGTCGTTCTGCAGGATGGTTGATTAATCAAGAACTGGCTGAATTTAAACGGAATCCTTTCATTTATTCACACAACAAATGCTGTTTGAGAGCCTGCTATATAGTATATGCTTCTCTGCGGGCTAGGGGCACACTGCTGACCGATATGTCCAAGAGCCCTGCCCCCATGGACTCAGCATTTCTCCACATGTGAGTTAGGTTGATGGTCATGGCCATCGTTAGGGTCAGACGGCCTCACGACCTCCCGACAGAAGTCTCCGAGAGAGCTGAGGCCCACTTTGTAAGCAGGGTGGGTAGGGCCCCAACTTTCACCAAAGGCGTTGACATCAGTTTTGGAAATGTCGCTCAGACAGAACTGACATTTAGCGAACGACGCTGATGTGTGAATGCAGCCGTTCAGTCACGGCTCACGTCTGTTTCCTGTTCCTGCCCATGATCTGAGCGTGGCTGAGTCCATGACCAAAAGGAACCTCAGAGGCCATGGATCTGCTGTTAAAACCAGTTGCCACCAAGTTGGTTCTGACTCCTGTGACCTTGTGTGGGTCAGAGTAGAACTGTGCACCTGGGTTTTCAACGGCTGATTTTTAGAAGCAGAGCACCAGGCCTTTCTTCCGAGGTGCTTCTGGGTGGGCTTGTTCCTCCAACATCTTGGTTAGCAGCCCAGTGCGTTAACCACTGACAGGGACTCCGTGTATTTACTGTGCTGCTCTGTCTGGGTAGTTCTGCCATTTCTGATGACGCCAGTGGTATAATGTTAATGTGACTTCATCCAACCAGAAATGGGTATTTCACAGATACCACACGGTGGCAATTTGAATTCCGCACACAGATCCTGTGCTGAGGAAATGAGCGGAGCAATCACCTTGACTGGTCTAACGGATTTCCTCATCGGAGTTTCTGCCGCCTTCAGAAAAACAGTGAACCTCAGGAGCTCTCCCATCTGTTTATCAGCGCCACGTGGCAGATACTGTGCCCGGCATAATCCAGCCCATGGCACACTGCTGAGACAGGTGATGTGGCCCCGTCCCTGGGCCATGACACCAAGGCTCTGAGAGCCGGGGGACTTGTCCAGGTCATGCTGCTTGTCTGTGGGTCTGCTGAGACTAACCCAGGTCTAAGGGATTCCCAAGTCCATCCCTGTTCCTTTACACCATGCTTTCTTCTAAATATAGAGACATGTGAAATAAAAGCTTTTAAAAATGCAGATACTTACCCTTAGTTGACGTAGACCTGGTGGCACAACCGTTAAGCACTTGGCTGCTAACTAGAAGCTTGGTGGTTAGAACCTGCCTAGTGGCTCCACGATAGAAAGGACTGGTGATCTGCTCCTGTAATGACAGCCTAGAAAACCTATGGAGCAGCTTTATTCTGTCACATGGGGTCACTGTGACTGGGAATAGGCTAGACGGCACCCAACGACAACAACATCCTTAGACAGGAGACTCTATATTATTCACACATCACACATTTCATGAAATAACACTGACTTTGTCTTACATATAATTTAATCCATATGGTGGTGGTGTTAGCCGATGAGTTGCTTCCAACTCATAGTGACCCCATGTGACAGAGTAACCTGTCCCATAAGGTTTCCTAGGCTGTGATCTTTATGGGAAGAGATCTCCAGGTGTTTCTCCTGTGGAGCTGCTGGGTGGGCTCGGGCCATCATCCTTTTAGTTAGCAGCCAGCCATTTGGTTAGCTTAACCATTGTGCCACCAGGGCTCCTAGGCAACAAATATTGTTATAGTTGGGAGCTGTCAAGTCTATTCCAACTCATCGCCACCCGTGTGACAGAGTAGGGTTTTCTAGGCTGAAATCTCTACAGGAGCAGATCACCAGGCCTTTCTCTCACAGAGCCATATACCCATCCAGACTTTATAATTTTCAACTTTTTCATCATTTCAGGTCATAGCCATTTAAAGGAACTGAGGGTCTGCTGAGTTCAGTTGCTTTAAAAGTAATAGACACCTGTTCTGTGAAGGATCTTTCTTAGTCTTGCTTGCTAAGTCTGATACTAAACACACAGCTGAGAATGGCAATGGTATTTTAAACATTCGGAATGCGTTTGTGGTGCTGGCGGAAAATCATGTGGGAACCCTAATAATAGAAACAGCCCTCCCAACCTCGGTTTCTAATGCATTCTTTTTATTCCTATGCCAGGTTCCCTACAGGTTTTATCTTGAAGTGTTAACAGGGAGATCTGTCACGGGGAGTGTATAAATCAAGCCGGGAGTCATGTAACAAGCAGGCAGACAAGTTACCTTCACTTGAATACTTAAGGAAATACTGAAGGAAACCCTGATACAATCAATTTGCAAATAACTTGAAGACAAGAAGGTACTTAGCGGATAATGACTAAAGTGTCCTAGTTAAAACCGAGCCCTTTTAAGCTAATCAAACTGGTAGATCAAGGAGAAATGACGGATGGATTCCATCTTGGTTGCAACAGATCTTTTGATTATCTGCATGTTACACCCATCAATGAACAACAAAAAATTTTTTTTAATAATAATAAGAGACCTAGAACAGAGAGCCGACTGGGTTACTGTAACTGCATGATGTCAACCATCCAGGTGAAAATCCTAGACGCTCTGTCCCTGCTGTTGCTAGTTGAATGGAGTTAATTTTGACTCATGGCCACCCCATGTGACACAGTAGAACTGCCCACAGGGTTTCGTAGGCTGTCATCTTTAAGGGAGAAGGAGTCCTGGTTGTACAGTGGTTAAGCTCTTGGTTGCTAAAGGAAACGTCAGTGGTTCGAACCCAGCAGCTGCTCTGTGGAAGAAAGATGTGGCAGTCTGTTTCCGTAATGATTCAAAACCCGTTGCCTTTTAATGGATTATGACTCATAGTGGTTGTATAGGCCAGGGTAGAGCTGCACTAAGGGTTTCCAAGGCTGTGTGTAATCTTTATGGAAACAGACTCATATCTTACTCCTGCACCCTAGGAAATCCTATGGGCAGTTCTACTCCTGTAGGGTCACTATGAGTCAGAATTGACTGGAAGGCAATGGTTTTGGTTTGGTTTAATTTTTACGGGAGCGGACAGCCAGGTCTTTCACGCTCAGAGCCGCTGGGTGGGTTCAAACTGACAACCTTTCAGTTAGCAGCAGAACGCTTAACCCTTGTCACCGGGACTCCTTGCTGTGTCTCTACAGCGTCAAATATGTGTTTATAAACACTTGCACACATGTGCATAGAGTAAATGTATTTGGAAATATCTGAATTTTTGGCCTTTGTATTATATCAGAAAATTTTTTTAAATCATATAAATGTGCTCAAAGGCTTATTTTCGATAAATGAAGAATATGAGTAATTGTGAGAAGATTCACAGTAGACCGAGGAAAATTAAGACATCAAAAAATAACTTTTAGGCATAGAAATTAAAGTATCCAGGACAATTTAATCTGCAAAAGAAAGAAAAACAATCAGAGAAGAGATAATTTAACAGCATCATCCAAGTTTACCTACACATAACAAAACAATCTAGTCAGATTCTTCCAAGCAAGTCAGCTGATTTTTAAAAAAAAAATCCAATGACTCCATCAAAATAGTAATTGGTAGCCTATAAATGTATTGACTGAGCCCAAGCTCAAATCTTCTGAGTTGTTGCCTGGGCCTCCTTCCCCTCAACCTTACTCTTCACCAGTTTTGGTAAGTGTGCCCTGGTGGCGCAACGGTGAAGCACCTAGCTGCTAACCAAAAGACTGGCAGCTCAAACCCACCCAGCAGCTTCACAGGAGAAAAGACCTGGCAATCTGCTTCTGTAAATATTACAGCCTGGAAAACCCTATGGTTTTCTGCTCTGTCACACGGGATCGTTATGAGTCAGAATCGACTTGACGGCACCCAACAACCTCTGCGATGTCTCTTTCCTCTGCCTCCTTGTATCGTTTCTATCAGCTTCCACCAGCTTGCTCACCCTCCGCTTGTCACTGCTGACTGGGCTAATTATCTTCTAATTCGTTTTCCGACCTCCAGCCTCTCTCCGTGTTATCCCATCTTCCTGGTACCACAGGATCCTTCTTGAAGCAAGGGCCAGCTCATGCCTTGTCCTTTGAAACAGACCAGATGGCCCTGACGCCATCAGGCTGGACTCCAAACGCCCTCATGTGCCCTTCAGCCGCTCCCACAGCCTGGCCTCAACCGGCCTGTCCACGCTTTCCTCCAGCAGATCCTTCCACATTTGACACGCCAATATTCCCCAAGTGAACTCAGACCCCCTCTCCTCAGATACCAGTGAACGCCACACTTCACTGTTTCCCATGGCCATGTGAGCTGGGCGCAATGCTGGAGTGTACAGAGCTGGTCTTCCCTTTGTAGGACTTCTCGGAACCTGTGTGTGTTGAAGGAGCCCTGGCGACACAACAGTTAAGTAAGCGCTCTGCTGCTAACCGGCAGGTTGGCGATTTGAACCCACTCAGCCACTCCTTGGGAGAAAGACCTAGCAGTCTACTCCCGTAAAGATTGTAGCCTTGGAGACCCTATGGGGCACTTCTGCTCTGTCCTATAGGCTCCTTATGAGTTGGAATTGACTGCACCCAATAACAATAACAACTATAAACCTATCATTTGACCTCTGGTTCCTGGGATATAAGCCTGCAGAAGTCTCTCGCCTGCCACCTGACCTGCAGATTTTGGGTTTGCCAGTCCCTGCAACTCATGAGCCAGCAGATGTCTCCAGCCTTCAGCCTGACCCGTGGATTTGGGACCTGGAGCCCCCACAAATGCGTGAGCCACTTCCTTGAAGTTAATTTCTCTTTATATTTATGTACATACACTTCACTGGTTTTGTACCTCTAGAAAACCCAGACTAAGACATGGGCTTTCATGTTAGAAGTCTTGGCTGAACCAATAACAGGTCCCATGATGGGTACACAGTAGAACCAGAGGTCCAGGAAGTACCTAAATTCTACACGTGACCAAGCCCTGGCGTCTCAGAGTCGCGCGGACATGACATACCCTGATGGTCATTATCTACAGCAATGAAGTCTCAAATTGTACGGCTCAGCCATAATCCTGCAGTCTGACTGACTGTTGACTTCTGTTTTCATCGGCACATTTGTCTTTTTCTGAAAGGGCTACTCCTTAGGTCACTTGAGATCACTGATACTTTCCCGCCGTCCACAGTACCTACCACCACACTAGGTCACTTGAGATCACTGATACTTTCCCGCCGTCCACAGTACCTACCACCACACTAGGTCACTTGAGATCACTGATACTTTCCCGCCGTCCACAGTACCTACCACCACACTAGGTCACTTGAGATCACTGATACTTTCCCGCCGTCCACAGTACCTACCACCACACTAGGTCACTTGAGATCACTGATACTTTCCCGCCATCCACAGTACCTACCACCACACTAGGTCACTTGAGATCAGTGATACTTTCCCGCCATCCACAGTACCTACCACCACACTAGGTCACTTGAGATCACTGATACTTTCCCGCCATCCACAGTACCTACCACCACACTAGGTCACTTGAGATCACTGATACTTTCCCGCCATCTACAGTACCTACCACCACACTCACCAGTTGCTGTCAGATCAGTTCCGGCTCCTGGCAACCCGATGTGTGTCGGAGTAGAGTTGTGCTGCTTAGGTTTTCAATGGATGTAATCTTTCCAAAGTAGATGGGCAGGCTTTTTTCAGAGGCACCTCTGGGTGGATCCAAACCACCAACCTCTTCCTTAGTAGCCGAGCGCTTAACTGTTTGTGGCACCTAGGGGTTCCTGGCACAGCACTAAACGCTTAACACATGTATACTTACCTAGTTTTTGTTCTACTCATTTCCAGGTTAAAGACTTTGGGTGGTGTGTTCTACCCCTAAGCTCTTGCCCTGGCACCATGAAAACAGATGATTATTTAAAAGTAGATACTCAGTTCTGGTATCTTCATTATCCCTAAGTCTGGACCAGCCCCCATGGGGTTGCTGTTTTTGCCATTTGTTCTTAAGAAATGATAAACTCTGGGGACATATTCCACTGGCCCAAGTTATTACATATGAGAAATTATATCTTCCCTAGACAGACAAAACCGATGGAAGCTAGCCGTGGGGGGCTCGCCGTGGGGGCGGCTCGCTCGCCGTGGGGGCAGCTGGCAGCTCATTTTGAAAGTTATGCTTGAATCAACAGCTGAAAATAAGTTTCTTAGTGAAGGAGACATCCTCCAATTTTTATGTAAGATTTTACAGTGATAAAGTTCTTATAAATTTAATTCATTCTTGTTTAATGAGGATAGAATTAATTGCATCTTTGGTTGATTTGAATGTTAGCACCGATCGTCCTAACAGAGATTATTCAGAACAAAAAGACAGTGAAGAACAAGTTTTAATGCCATTTGGCTGTGTCTCAAAACCACAGTCGAAAGCATTAACTAATCATTTTATTTTTTGTAAAGTAATTTTCAAAATGAATATTTTAGATCACTGATCCAAATTAAGCTCTGTTAAATAGCAAGAAAAGCATGTAATCAGAAATTACTCTTCGGCTACATTTCAGCATGAAAGCCAAGGTCTTTTGAGAACGTTTAAAAAGTATTTGGGACTCAGAGGATCACTATTTTTAAAAATCCTTTCTCTTCTTCATGGCACAAACACTTTAAATGTCACTTTCTCCCTGACAGCCCCTGTAACAGAATGGGTTTGGAATAAAGAATTGTAGATCATAAAATTCCATTCTCTTCCCAAGGATATGCTTAGAGTCAGAAAGGGCAAAATAATCAAGTACTAAATGAACTCCTGATATTTCCATTAAGGGGCCCAGTGATCTGCACTGCGTTTGTCTGAAAAACACTGCTAAATAATCAGCTAGGTAGTGGCAAGTGTCTGCTGAACAAGTTATTAAAAGGGAGAGAGACGCTCCAGACTTGGGGGGTTGGGTCTGGAAACCTCTCCAAAGCATTTAGGAGCCACTGGGCAGGTTTTAGAGTCCTGGGGTTTTTGGAAATTCTAACCTGAGTGCCAGAGGGTAGTGGAGTTTCAGTGGTAGAATTCTCGCCTTTCATGTAGGCGACCCGGGTTCCATTCCCGGCCAGTGCACCTCATACGCTGCCACCACCCGTCAGTCACTGGGGGCTTGTGCGTTGCTGTGAACAGGCTTCAGTGAAGCTTCCAGACTAAGACACGCTGTGAAGAAAGGCCTGGTGATCTACTTTTGAAAATCAGCCAGTGAAAACCCCATGGGTTACAACGATCCTATCCCACAAATGATCTTGGGGGGTGGTTGAGGACCAGCCAGTGTTTCGTTCTGTTGTGTATAGGGTCATCATAAGTCGGGGGCTGACTCGACAGCAGCTGACGACAGCAACCTGAGGGCCAGAGGTGCTCTGGTTATCTGTGGTTACTGGGTGCTCTGTGATCGGGGAAATTGGTTGTGACTGGAATTCTAGTTCTCAAGGAGAACGTCAGCTCCTACAATTGGCCAGGAAAATCGTCAGGGCTCCAGAGACAGAGGTAAAAGGTCAGGTCTCTTTGACCCTCTTCTGTAGGGATCGGATTCTACTGACAGCTTTTCTCTAATGGTGGAAGGACCTATAGTAGTCATTCTTGAGGCAAGACTTAAAAGAATTGAAAGTAGAGCTTTCTGTACAGTTATTAGTGGTTTAGACCAAGAGGAAATCCTTAGGAGTGTTATCATTAATATCTCTCATTTTGTCTTCATAAAGATACCTCCCTCAGTGCCCTCGAGACAATGGTTGGCCAAGATGTTTCCTGGTTTCCTCTTCTCAGGCAAGGGCTTCTCCAAAGACCATACCTCCCCTCCTGAGGTCAAAACCAAACCAGTTGCTGTCAAGTCCATTCCGACTCACAGTGACCCTACAGGAAAAGAGTAGAACTGCCCCATAAGAAGCAGCTGGTGGATTCAAACTGCCAACCTTTTGGTTAGCAGCCAAGCTCTTGACCACTGCACCACCAGGGCCCTTCCTGGAGTCAAAGAAGGTGCTATCTGGGGATGGTTGTCTTCTCCTTCACCTACTCCTGCTCTTCCTTCTACTCCTGCTCTTTCTGCCCCTCCCTTCTCCCTCCTCTTCCTTCCATTCTTCTTTCTCTTACTTGTTTCCCTCCTTCTCCTCCTCTTCCTCCTCCTTGCTCTTCTCCTTTTCCTTCTTCTTCCTCTTCCTTTTCTTCCTCCTCATCCTACTCTACCTTTTTGTCTTGCCTGGTGTGGAAAACGTTGGGATCTGAATAAACACAAAGCAAAGCATACTTCCTTAATTTAGAGTGTTGTCTTTGACATGAAGGTGAAGCCAAGGTCCTGGAGATGTAACCAAATCAAAGGTGACCCTGAGCACTTGGAAACTGCATATGTGATGCCACTTTTGGCTGAGGGATATCTCAGAGGGTTTGTTTGGGGCACTTATTCGATAAAATTACTGTTTTGTGAGCACATACTATGTGCAGGTACTATGTTAGGCACCTTAAACTAACTGGGAGGAGGAAAGAGGCCTAGGAAGCCTAACTGGGAGGAGGAGAGAGGTCTAGGAAGTCCCATCATAAAAAATATGGTAAATGAATATTTTGATCAAAGCTTCTGTAGAAGAATTCTGATCAGAGGGGTGGGTGGGAGGATGCAGAGCAGAAATTTAAAATTCTCAAAGAATACAGACTTTCCAGAGCCATTGAGGCTGGATGAACCCCTAAACTATTGCCCTGAGATAACCTTCAAACCTTAAACCAAAGATATCCCCAGACGCCTTCTTTAAACCAAACGATAGTTTAAACTAAATAGTAAAGGATGTATGCCTTGAGCACTGTGCCCTTTTAAGCACTATCTATATGGGATTTTTTTTTTTTTTTTTTTTTTTTACGGGATAAAACTGACAACAAGTCAAAAGTTTGGATAGAAAGCTTGGGGAGCAGTGAGTTTATGTTAATGGGGAGGAACAATTCAGAAAAGGAGGGTGAGAATGGTTGCACAACTTGAAGAATATAACTGATGTCACTGAATCGTGCATATAGAAACAGTTTTACAAAAGAGAGATTGTTAGGTGGGGACAGGGGTATCGAGCTACAAAGCCATCTCAACAACTCATGCTTAAGGTGATGGCTTACGTAGTGGCAATGGGAGTGACAAGGTGATGCTATAAAACCTACTTTTATGCAAACCTTAAAATCGTAGTAAACTTTTAGTCACCTCTTAAGGTGATAAGAACCAGATCAGAAACCACGACAACAAGGCCTGTTTAAGAGTTATGGTTTGTAATATCTCCATGTTTGGTATTATTTTATTGTTTATTATTATGTTATTATTGTTTCTTTGCCTATATTCATTAATTCATTTGTTTATTCATTCAACTACGTACCCAACTACCTAACATTCACTTAACTGCTGCTGTGTTCTAGGTATATATTAAGGTACAAAATGAGTAAGACGGTTTTTACTCTCAAGAAGAATTAATGTAGTATATTTTTGTTGTTGTTGTTGTTGTTGCTGGGTGCCATCCAGTCAGTTCCGACTCATAGTGACCCCACATACAACAGAACAAAACACTGCCTGGTCCTGCACCATCCTCACAATTGTTGTGCTTGAGCCCATTGTTGTAGACACTGTGTCAGTCCATCTCATTGAGGGTCTTTGTCTTTTTTGATGGCCCTCTACTTTACCAAGCATGATGTCCTTCTCCAAGGACTGGTCCCTCCTGAAAACATGTCCAAAGTAGTGAGACGAAGTCTCATCAACCACACTTCTAAGGAGCATTCTGGAATACTTAGCATACTGGTTAGAATTTAGACTCTGATATTGGGGGGCGGGGTGGTGTTTGAAGCCCAGTTTTGTCACTTACTTAGAAATTAACTTCTCTAGACCTTGGTCTCCTCATTTGTACACTGGGGATTAATGAGGACTATTGTGATGATAAATGCATGTAAAGAGTTTGATAGATGGCGTCTTAAAAGCTTGTGAGGAGCCATCAGGCTTACAATTGGTCTGTATTTGCCTGGAGCAACAGAGGAAGAAGGGGAGTCAGGAATCAAAGGAGGAAATTAAATGTGTCTGGTTGCCTTCATGAACAACTGCCTCCTTAGCCCTGAGATCAGAAGAACTGAATGGTGCCCAGCTACTGTTACTGAATGATTTGATCAAAGAGTCTAAAGAGGCATCCTGATCAAAAGGTGGGAAATTGTGGAACATAAAGTTAAATTCTTATAGAATCCAGACTGTCTGAAGCCATTGAGGTTGGATGACTGCCTCCTGACCCAAACTATTTGATGAGGAGATCTTTAAACCAGAAGGATGCTCTGAAGTCATCTTTAAACCAAACAACCCATTGCCATTGAGTTGCTCCCTACTCATAGAGACCCTGTAAGACAGAATAGACCTGCCTCATACGGCTTCCAAGGAGCAGCTGGTGGATTTGAACTGTTGATCTTTTTGTTAGCAACCCAATGCTTAACCACTGAGTCTCCAGGGCTTCACAAACCATAGTTTAGCTTAATTAGAAAAGAATTTCTGCCTTGAGGATTGTGTTCTTTTAAATAACTGTCTGTGAGATCAAATTGACAACAACTTGAAATTTTAGATAGGAAGGTTAGGGCGAGGTGAGTTTGCATAGATGACAATGAAACAATTTGGAAAATGATATTGAAGTTAGCACGACCTGAAGAATGTAACCAATGTCACTGAATTGTGCAGGTATGAATAATTGAGTTGATCTATGTTTTGCTGGTATATCTTCACCAAAGTAAATAAATAAATACAAAGAGTCTGGCGGAGTCCTGGACACAGAGTAAGCGCTCATGACTGCTCATCAGCACCATGATTGGCATTCACGTTGCAGCCTTCTCAGGGACCATGATGTGATCCAGCAACGTAAAAGAGTGCAAGACATGTAAATGAGAGAGCTGAGGACACTGGCCTTTGACCCCAGGCAGAGAGATCAGAAAAGAAACCCGAGTGGAGCAGTTATAAAGTGCTCAGCTGCTAACTGAAAGGTTGGTAGTTCAAACGTTCAGGCTTTGCGGGAGAAGGATGTAGAGTCTGCTCCCATAAAGACTGCAGTCCTGGAAACCCTGTGGGCAGTTCTACTCTGTCCTGTAGGGTTGCTATGAGTAGGAATTGATTCAGTCGCAACAGGTTTGTTTTTATTTTTTTTAGAGAGATCTGAAAAGGGTTTCTGGAGAACATGGTCCTTGAGTTAAGTCCCTGGGCAGAATGGGAGCAACTACAACAACAGCAGTAAGGAGTCTAGGAAAGGGTGTTCCAGGGCAGAGCCTGAGGGAATACGGTATATTCACAAACTGGAAGTCAACCAGGGTGGCTGGAATATACCGGGGCTCGTCATCTCTAGACGTGAGGCTGGAGAGAAATGGAGAAGCCACATGAAGGGCTAAGTGAACTTGAAGAAGTGATTGGA
Source organism: Elephas maximus indicus (assembly GCF_024166365.1). Lineage (NCBI taxonomy): Eukaryota > Metazoa > Chordata > Mammalia > Proboscidea > Elephantidae > Elephas > Elephas maximus. The sequence continues at coordinate 96,619,958 of NC_064832.1, forward strand.
AGTTCGCCCTGAGGACGGTGGAATTTAGTATCGTGTGCAGGGCAGAGACAAGATCCTAAGTGTATTTCAGAAAGATCCTGCTGGTTGAAGCAGTGGCAGGACAGATTGCTCAGGCCGAGTGGGTGCAGGGTTCTCAGTCTGGGGACTTTGGTCATAACTGGAGCAAGGTGTATTGGTGGCCTGAGGATGGAGATAAAGCAGAAGAACACGAGTGGTCACTGTCTTCCCACAGGCAGTTTGTCCCACGTAATCTGTTGTCTCAGCGTCTGTAGATCCCTCCTGGTTGTGCTATCACCCAGTTTCTGACGTGGCCATTCCTTTCTTGTTACCCAGCCTCTCAACAGTTGTGGGCTGTAACTTCCCCCCTCCCCCAGCCATCTCCCACATGGTTTCTCGTGATGACAACTGATTATTATCTTGTAACTCAGTCTCTAAAAGGCCATAGTTACTCCTTACCCCTCCTGGCCATGTCCCATATGATTCTCTGTGATAAAAATGTCTTCCTTTTACAACACGGTTTTCCTAAAAACCTTTATACTGACCTGCAGAACTTCCGTGTACGCTAACCCTGAGACCTCTGCCCTGCTTGCTATACATAAGCTCTCCTTCAGTTCCAGCAAGGAGACCTGGTGGTGCAGTGGTTAAGTGCTGGTCTGTTATTCTAAAGGTTGGTGGTTCATACCTACCCAGCAGCTCCATGGGAGAAAGACCTGGCAATCTGCACCCTTAAAGATTACAGCCTAAAAAACCCTATGGGGCAGTTCTGCCGTGTCACATGGGGTGACTATGAGTTGAAAACCGACTCAATGGCACCCAGCAGCAACAACAGTCCCAGCTTGTTGCCTCATCCCAGGTGCGTCCCTGTGTGGCCCTGTGTTGAGGCATGCTATGGTTTCCTCTCTGGTACCTGGGAGCACTGCACTCAGTTTGTTTTCTGGCCTCCTAGGTGAGTCTTACTTCCTCAGGCAGCACCTAACAGACCAGCTGAGACACCCCAGGCCGCTTTGGGTCAAACTCGATCCAGCAATTAATTGGCTATGTGGGCAGAGGAGGGAGGGAGGTCATGGATGAACCACGCTCTCTCCGCAAACCAGCCTGTGATAGTGCCAGTCACTGAAGTAGGGGGCCCAGGATGAGGGATCAGAGAGAAAAAGAAGCGAGCTTAGGCTCGAGTCTTCTGAGTTTGAAATGCTTCTGTTTCCCCAAGTGAGGTTATCCAGAATAAAGAAAACAAAGAAGGAAAAAACAAAAACAAAACAAACAAACCTATTGCCATCGAGTTGATTGCGACGCCTAGGGACCCTATAGGATAGGGTAGAACTGTCCATAGGGTTTCCAAGGCTGTAATCTTTACAAATGCAGACTGCCACGTCTTTCTCTCGAGGAGTGGCTGGTGGGTTCTAACTGATGCCTGAAGTAGCTGAGCGCTTTAACCACTGTGCCACCAGGCAAGTGGAAATGTCAGTATTTGTGCATACACTTACTCACCAGTTATTTTACTAAGACACTCACAGGATGTTGTTATTGTTTTTGGGTGCCATCAAGTTGATTCTAACTCACGGCGACCCCATGGGACAGAGTAGATCCGCCCCGTAGGGTTTTCTAAGCTGTGATGTTTATGGGAGCAGATCACCAGGTCTTTTCCTGTGGAGCCACTGGGTGGATTCAAACCACCAACCTTTTGGATAGCAGCCAAGTGCTTAACCATTATGCAACCAGGGCTCCTCACTCACTGGATGAGGATATAGAATTCTCTGGACAAGGACAGAGACATCAGATAGGAGGTGAGTATTCCTCAGCTCCCCAGGAGAGTCCCAACAGGCGGCCCAGCTGAGCTCAGAGAATTGACCAGAGGCTGACAGAAAAAATGAGGACACACCTGGAGTGGCTGGTCGTGTGAGGCAGTCAGGGTCTACAGGGGAAGCCAGGTGGTGTTGTTAGGTACCATTGAGTCAGTTCTCACCCATCGCGACCCTGTGTACAACGGAATGAAACATTGCCTGGTCCTGTGCTATACTCAGAATTGATGTTATGCTTGAGCCCATTTGCTGCAACCACTGTGTCAGTCCATCTTGTTGAAGGTCTTCCTCTTTTTCACTGACCCTGAACTTTACCAAGCATGATGTCCTTCTCCAGGGACTGATCTCTCCTGGTAACATGTCCAAAGTATGGAGATGAAGTCTCGCCATCCTTGCCTCTAGGGAGCATTCTGGCTGTACTTCTTCCAGGACAGACTTGTTTGTTCTTTTGGCAGTCTGTGGTCTATTCCGTATTCCTCACCAACACTGTAACTCAAAGGCGTCGGAGACACCTTCAGACCACTTCTTCGTTATTAATTGGAGTAATATTAAATTGCCCATAAGAAAGAGTTCTTCTGAAAAGCCAGGTTGCCCAAGTAGAAAATGAACGGTCTTTGTGCTCAGCTGCAGTTAAAACTCATGGGCCTTGGGCAGGTAATTTTGGTTAGAATTTCCATTCTGTCACAGACTGCGTGAGCTTAGATAAATTACTCCACCTCCCTAAGTCTCAGTTTCTTTACCTATAAAAAAAAAAAATTTTTTTTTTAATAGGTAAAAATACCTGTTAGGCATGAAAATGCCAACCAAGTGCCATCCAGTCAGTTCTGACTCATGACGACCCCTTGTGTGCCAGAGTAGAACTGCTCTTCATAGGATTTCCAATGGCTGATTTTTCAGAAGGAGATTGCCAGGCCTTTCTTCCAAGGTGCCCCTTGGTGAACTTAAACCTCCAACCATTTGGTTAGCAGCTGAGGGCTTAACTACCTAGGGACTCCATGTGTAAAAATGGCTTGTTAGATGGTTGTTACGGTTAAATGAAGTAAAATATGCAATGAAATAGTCCTGGAGGTACAAGTTAAGCGCTCACCTGGTAACCCAAGGCTTGGTGGTTTGAACTCACCACTGGCTCTGCAGGAGAAAGAGCTGGTGACCTGGTCCCGTAGAGATTACAGCCTAGAAAACCCTATAGGACAGTTCTTCTCTGTCACATGGGGCCACTAGGAGTCAGAATCAGCTTGACAGCATTTAACAACAACCACACTGTAATAAAATAATACAGAGCAAGTCCTGGAGTCTGGCGAATGGAAGCCCTTGGCCTCGGGTGGTTGCTCTCGTCACTGTTATTATGAGACATTCAGGGAAGACAGTTTTCTTTCCCAGAAACCACAGGGAAAGCGGGCACTCACCTGAGCTACACCAAGTGCCTGTGTGCACAGAGCCGGTGCCTGGCGGTGTGTTTGAACAGCCCAAATGGTGTCCTTCTCTTCCTTTAACAGGCACCACATTGTTTGCTGTGGGGAGCGAAGAGGGGGACACCCTGCTGCTGAGTGATGTGCTCCTGGGGACACAGACGGTCAGTCAGTGGTAGATGGGTAATTGCCTTAGAAGTGGATTTAGTGAAAGAATGGAAGTGACGACAAAGTGCTTTGTCTTATGATAGTGGCTTTAAGGCTGCTCGCAGGTTAGTTACTACAAAAAACCATTGAAAAGAGCTTCCTATTAGCTGTACTTTCCAGCTAGTAGGAAGCTCCTGCGTGTTCCATTGCAGAGTCAAGCTTTGGAGAAATGGAACCCCTCACTGTGCGAGGCAGGTGGTTTGTTGTAGGCTCCTTTTTCCTCCAAGGAAGGAGCTGAGCATTTGGTAATTCAATTACCTGTTTGTTCATTCGTTCATTCATTCAGCATCCATTGGGCACACACAGTTTTCCTTTGTGTCCTGCCCCTCCTTCCCTAGTCTGCTCCTTCAACTTTGCTCCTGCGTACACTGTGTTGTTGATGTTGTTGGGTGCCATGGAATTGATTTTCACTCCTAGCGACCCCATGTGATAGGGTAGAACGGCCCCATAGGGTTTCCTCAGCTGTAATCTTTATGGGAGCAGATCGCCAGGTCTCTTTTCCCTCAGAGTCTGGATGAGTTCAAATCACGGCCTTTGAATTAGCAGCTGAGCCCTTATGGATGTACCATCAGGGCTCTTTGCACACCCCATAGTGCCTCAGAGTTAGACAGGCACCATGTCCACACACGTGGCTGATGGCACGGTAAATGGAACCACCCTATAGGAAAGCAAATGCCTCAATCTGCCAAGCACGAAGATATTTTTGCCATTTGATCCAGAATTCTCACCTCCTTGGAAATTTATCTGGAGGAAATAATTTCCCAGAAGAGAAAAGCTGTTTGTGTGAAGATGTTTATTGTGGCATTATCAATAATAATAATGATGAAGGTGATTAAAAATGGGAAACAAATTTAATGTCCGGTACTGAATAAAAAATTAAGAATAACAATCCTGTCTCTGTCTGTGAGTTGGAATTGACTTGACAGCATCTGTCTGTCTACCTGTCTGCCTGCCTATCTATCTATCTACCTGCCTACCTACAGTGAGACCCGTGAGAGCCAGCATTTGACAGGACTGCCTTGTTTTTCCAGGTCTCGAAAGTTTTCTGCCTTCGACAGGGTACAATCTTACCACTTGGAAGAAGTACAGCCAGAATGCTCCGTAGAAGCAAGGATGGCAAGACTGTGTCTTCATTCTTTGGACATGTTGTCAGGAGAGATCAGTCCCTGGAGAAGGACATCATGCTTGGTAAAGTAGAGGGTCATGGAAAAGAGGAGGACCCTCAATGAGATGGACTGACACAGGGGCTGCAACAATGGGCTCAAGCATGACAACGATTGTGGGGATGGGGCAGAACCAGGTAGGGTTTTGTCCTGTTACGCATAGGGCCATTATGAGTTGGAACCGACTCAACAGCACCTAACAATATCAGCAACAATCTTACCACTTTTCTATTGCTTGTTTTAGTGGAAAATATTTTCATTTCCCTTCTCGGACAAGCTTCTGCCTTATACAGGTTCCAGCTTTTGCAGGTTTTACTGTATGTATAGAGAGAAGGTGGGAGGGGGAGAGAGAGAGAGCCCTCATGGCACTAATACTTAAGCACTCGGGTGCTAACCAAAAGGCTGGCGGTTCGAACCCTCCCAGCTGCTCTGAGGGAAAAAGACCTGTCGATCTCTGGTAAAGATGACCACCTAGAGAACCCTGTGGGACAGTTCTGCTGTCACGTGGGGCCCCTATGAGTCAAAAACAATTCTGTGGTACCTGACAATGACATATATATAATCTACATAATATTATGCAGCTGATCCTAGTATTTACAATGTCTCCTTAGAAATCTGAAAAAAAAAGATTGATCTGTTGATGAAATAGTTAACAAAAATGTACCTGTGCTAAGTTTCCAGGTATGGGAGGAGCAAGAGTGAGATGCAGACGGCTGGGAGAGCAAACAAACAGTGAAAATAGCTGCCTTAGGAGAGCAGAATTTTTTTTTTTCAGTCTTTAAAATTCTATATTAATATTATTTTCTAATACATACAAAACAGCCTGCAGAATCACTCAGTATGTGGTCAGAGTTCAAGATGGCATCTCGCAAGTGGCAAATAAAGAGGCTTCCTCACTTGTGGAATTCAAGTAATCTTAGAGAAATAAATAGTTCTGTTCCTGGGTGTTTTGTCTCCCCGTGTTTTCCATTGTGAGTGGCGTTTACAAGTATATTGTGAATTCAGCTACTGCTGCTTTTCCAAGCAGCCTTAATCCTTTGTTTGGCTGTCCTAGTTGCTGCCACAGGAATGTGATGCTGCCAGCAGAGAATCCAAAGCTACAATGAAGAGATTTTAAAATGCCAGGACCAAGTGTATATATATATACATATGCATGTGTGTGTGTGTGTGGTGGCGGTGTTAGCTGCCATCCAGCTGTTTCCGACATACGGCGGCCCCATGTGTGCAGAGTAGAACTGCTCCATAGGGCTTTCAAGGCCGTGACCTTTCAGGAGCAGATTGCTAGGCCTTTCTTCCAAGGCACCTCTTCCTGAGTTCAAACTGCCACCCTTTTGGCTAGTAGTTCAGTGCTTAACCTTTTGCACCATCCGGGAATTTTCTCCGTCTTTCTCTATATATGTATTAATATAATATATGTAAGTATTTTCCCTCTCTATATATGTATAAATATGATGTTATATGTAAGTAGTGTACATATGTGTGTGTATGTACCAAAACAGACAGACAAACCTGTTGCAGCTGAGTCAGTTTCGGTTCATAACAACCCTGTAGAACAGAGCAGAACTGCCCCATAGGGCTTCCAAGAAGTGGTTGGTGGATTCAAACTGCAGACCTCTTGGTTGGCAGCCAAGCTCTTAACCACTATGCCACCAGAGCTCCATATATATGTGTTTGTCCTATTAAACTCTGGGCTCTTTTAGGGCAGGGACCATAAAGTCTATTTAATCTGAAAACACACTGCCATAGATTGAATTGTGTCCCCTAAAAATATGTGTCGACTTGATTAGGCCATGATTCCTAGTATTGTGTGGTTGTCCTCCATTTTGTCATTTTCCTATGTGTTATAAATCATAATCTCTGCCTTAGTTAAAGACGATTAGGGTGGGATGTAACACCCTTGCTCAGGCCACATCCCTGATCCAATGTAAAGGGAGTTTCCCTGGGGTATGGCCTGCACCACCTTTTATTTTATAAGAGATGAAAGGAAAGGGAAACAAGCAGATAGTTGGGGACCTCATACCACCAAGAAAGATGCACCGGGAGCAGAGTGCTTCCTTTGGACCCGGGGTTCCTGCGCCTAAGAAGCTCCCAGTCCAGGGGAATACTGATGTGAAGGACCTTCCTCCAGAGCTGGCAGAGAAAGCTTTCCTCTGGAGCTGGTGCCCTGAATTTGGACTTCTAGCCTCCTAGACCATGAAGAAATAAATTTCTCTTTGTTAAAGCCATCTCCTTATGATATTTCTGTTATAGCAGCACTAGGTGACTAAGACACCGTCCCCTGGTAGTATTTCTCTCATATCAGCACTAGATGACTGAGACATCCACTTGTGGTATTTCTGTTACAGCAGCACTAGGTGACTAAGACACCGTCCCCTGGTAGTATTTCTCTCATATCAGCACTAGATGACTGAGACATCCACTGTAGTATTTCTGTTACAGCAGCACTAGGTGACTAAGACATCCACTTGTGGTATTTCTGTTACAGCAGCACTAGGTGACTAAGACATCCACTTGTGGTATTTCTGTTACAGCAGCACTAGGTGACTAAGACATCCACTTGTGGTATTTCTGTTACAGCAGCACTAGGTGACTAAGACATCCACTTGTGGTATTTCTGTTATAGCAGCACTAGGTGACTAAGACATCCACCTGTGGTATTTCTGTTATAGCAGCACTAGGTGACTAAGACATCCACCTGTGGTATTTCTGTTATAGCAGCACCAGGTGACTAAGACATCCACTTGTGGTATTTCTGTTACAGCAGCACTAGGTGACTAAGACATCCACGTGTGGTATTTCTGTTATAGCAGCACTAGATGACTAAGACATCCACTTGTGGTATTTCTGTTATAGGAGCACTAGATGACTAAGACATCCACCTGTGGTATTTCTGTTATAGCAGCACCAGGTGACTAAGACATCCACTTGTGGTATTTCTGTTATAGCAGCACCAGGTGACTAAGACATCCACTTGTGGTATTTCTGTTACAGCAGCACTAGGTGACTAAGACATCCACTTGCGGTATTTCTGTTATAGCAGCGCTAGGTGACTAAGACATCCACCTGTGGTATTTCTGTTATAGCAGCACTAGGTGACTAAGACATCCACTTGTGGTATTTCTGTTATAGGAGCACTAGGTGACTAAGACATCCACTTGTGGTATTTCTGTTATAGGAGCACTAGGTGACTAAGACATCCACTTGTGGTATTTCTGTTACAGCAGCACTAGGTGACTAAGACATCCACTGTGGTATTTCTGTTATAGCAGCACTAGGTGACTAAGACATCCACCTGTGGTATTTCTGTTACAGCAGCACTAGGTGACTAAGACATCCATGTGTGGTATTTCTGTTATAGCAGCACTAGGTGACTAAGACATCCACTGTGGTATTTCTGTTATAGCAGCACTAGGTGACTAAGACATCCACCTGTGGTATTTCTGTTATAGCAGCACTAGGTGACTAAGACATCCACTTGTGGTATTTCTGTTACAGCAGCACTAGGTGACTAAGACATCCATGTGTGGTATTTCTGTTATAGCAGCACTAGGTGACTAAGACATCCACTGTGGTATTTCTGTTATAGCAGCACTAGGTGACTAAGACATCCACCTGTGGTATTTCTGTTATAGCAGCACTAGGTGACTAAGACATCCACTTGTGGTATTTCTGTTACAGCAGCACTAGGTGACTAAGACATCCACCTGTGGTATTTCTGTTATAGCAGCACTAGGTGACTAAGACATCCACTTGTGGTATTTCTGTTACAGCAGCACTAGGTGACTAAGACATCCACTTGCGGTATTTCTGTTATAGCAGCGCTAGGTGACTAAGACATCCACCGGTGGTATTTCTGTTATAGCAGCGCTAGGTGACTAAGACATCCACCTGTGGTATTTCTGTTATAGCAGCGCTAGGTGACTAAGACATCCACTTGCGGTATTTCTGTTATAGCAGCGCTAGGTGACTAAGACATCCACCTGTGGTATTTCTGTTACAGCAGCGCTAGGTGACTAAGACATCCACTTGTGGTATTTCTGTTATAGCAGCGCTAGGTGACTAAGACATCCACCTGTGGTATTTCTGTTATAGCAGCACTAGGTGACTAAGACATCCACTTGTGGTATTTCTGTTACAGCAGCGCTAGGTGACTAAGACATCCACTTGCGGTATTTCTGTTATAGCAGCGCTAGGTGACTAAGACATCCACCGGTGGTATTTCTGTTACAGCAGTGCTAGGTGACTAAGACATCCACTTGTGGTATTTCTGTTATAGCAGCACTAGATGACTGAGGCACACACTCTGCATGCTGTGTTTAGTAACACAACATAGAAAGAGTATATTCACAAATCGGTTTGTCAGCCAGCAATGACAAGGAAGATGCTGGCTTTGCTGGGGGAGATTTCCGTGGTTTTCCTCATGTGCATACCAGGTTTTTCTTTTTTCCTTTCAACTTCCTAAACCCTAGTTTTTAATCATCCCAGATAGTTCCCCATCAGTGTTGAGTAGGAGAGATGGAAGTTTTCGATTGGCTACCTTCAGAAATATTATATGGCTATTATTATTTTCATCAGTCAGGAAAGACCAATGGCTAGAAAAGAGCATCATGGTTGGCAAAGTAGAGGGTCAGCGAACATGAGGGATTGACAGAACGGAAACAACAACGGTCTCAAACACACCAAGGATCATGAGGATGGTGCAGGGCTGGGCAATGTTTGTTCTGTTGTAACAGTGGCAGCGTGGGGTCGTTGGAGCTCCTCAAGTAACTTCACAAGGGGAGGAGAGTCATCAGATCAACAGCCCCGGGCCGATCCCTGTGAGGTGGAGGTCAGATGTGCCTCCACCCTCCAACCTTTTTACCGGTTCTGACACCAGCCATGCCTCCCATGGCACTCTCTCTTCTTTTCTTCTGGGTTCAATAATTTATTGCAATGTCCACACAGAACTCACAGACAATATGCACAATTATGGGGTTCACTAGGGAAGGAACAAGTTAAAATTCAGGATCAGGAATGACTCAGGATACAGTTCTATGACCAGGGCAGCTTCTGCACAGCCTTGCCTGCAGGCGGGACTCTCACTGGCTCTGGGCCCCTTGGCCCCTTCCCTTCTGCTTTGCTAGGGCAGTGTTACAAAGCACTTCAGCTGCACCAGTAAGTGCCTGGAGACACCCCACTCTGCCAGTAAGCCTCAGCCGGAAGGTGCTCGGCTCTCTCCCTCTGAGGGTTGGCTCACCCACTGTAGCCACCTTGCTCCATGGGTCTGGAAGCCCACTGTGCTGCCTTGCAGTGGTCTCCTGGTTCGCTGCTGCTGTTTCTCTGCTGCTGCTTCTTGCCATCTTTGGTGTTACAGCTCTCTCTCTCCCTGTCTCCTGGGTCTAGGAGATTCTCCGTACAGAGACCCCGAGTCCAAAGGATGAGCTCTGCAGGCATCTCTTCTTCTTGATGGTAGTGAAGTCCCTTCTTTTTGCCTCTGGATGGTTCATTTTAAGCCTAATGGGATGGTAAAACTGACCAATCCCCTCCTTAGTGTTCCATAGGCCTTATTTACATGATTCCACCGCTGTCAGGGTTCTATTCACCTTATTTGCATTGTTTGCAAGCTGTCCAATCCCCTTGGTGGGCCACAAGCAGCTTTATTTGCTCAGCTCCACCCGATCACTGTGTGGGAGTCACAAAGATTATGGCTTAAAAAAACCAAAATCCAAACCCATTGCCATTGAGCCGATTCCTACTTAAGGGCCATATTATGTAATTCACTGCACAACAATTGTACGGGGGTCACACATGGTATACTACACACATGACCACATTCACACATGGAGTACTGCACACATGACCCTGGTCACAGGCAGTGCAGTGCACACGTGACCTTCCCCCTGGGGCCCCTTTCAGGCACCCTTCTACGAATGTCAATAGGTCATTCCAAAATGGGTCTCCTTAAGACTCCAAATATAAAGAAGATTATTTGAAAATCCTCTTAGAGATTGAAAAAAAAAAAAAGGAAAGAAGAAAGCAATGGTCTTTCTGTTTGCATGTTATTCTCCTTACACCTCCCTGTAGGCAGAAATCACTGGAGTCCTTTGGTGACAGAAACAGATGCTGTAAAGCGGACCGGATCAAGCAAAGCCAGACTTGGCCTAAAGCGGAAGCACTCTTCACTGACAACCATCTGGGTCCTACTAGCTGAACTGTGGTAATGCAAAATGTTGCCTCGTTTCAAACCTAAAAACAAACAAGCAAACAAGCAAACAAACCCATTGTCCTGGAGTCGATTCCGACTCATGGCAACCCCCTGTGCCACAGCGTAGCGCTGTGCTCCGTACGGTTTTCCTGGCTGCAGTTTTTAAGGAAGCAGGTTGCTAGGTCTTTTCTCCCAGAGAGCTGCTGGGTGGATTAGTAGTGGAGCACAAACCCTTTCCGCCTCCCAGGGACCTTCCAGACCCTAATAGTTGTTGCTGTTCTTGTTAGGTGCCGTCGAGCCGGTTCTGACTCGTACGACAGAAGGAAACAGTGCCCAGCCCTGCGCCATCCTCAGCAGTACCCAGATAGTACCGGTGATAATTTCACCACGTTCGCCAGTCACAGGGAGTAACCACGTGTGTGTGTGTGTGTGTGTGTCATGTTTTCAATTCCATTTGCCAAATGCATTTTTAGTTTATATACTTCCCCCATTTTCAAGGTCACTAACATCATGTAACAAGCACAGAAAGTCAAAGTTGTTATGTTGATGTTTTCAATTTAGAGACATGATTTCCAAGTGAGTTCAGGGGACTCTGAAGACATTCATCTGTCCAGTCTTAAGTCCCTGAAGTTTAAACCTTAAAAGAAGAGTGAGATCCTGGACAGAAGCTCACGATGTGAGCAAATTTGCCAGGCACACAGGGTTCACATTCCCACGGTAAACACAGTTGTTAGGTACTGTCGAGTGGATTCCGACTCACAGCAACCCCGTGTGACAAAAGTAGGACTGCCCCATATGGTTTCCTAGGTTGTGTTCCTTACAGGGGTGGATGGCCAGGCCTTTCTCTTGCCAAATCACTGGGTGGATTTGAACGGCCAGCCTTTGGGTTAGCAGCATAACGGTTGCTCCACGAAGGCTCCGTTCCATAAGCAGTGTCACTGGCAGACACAATTTCCCCGTCAGGTGCTCACTTGGCGAACGCGGCTATAGCGTCGGTGGGTGAGTATGTGCGGGGCTGACAGGCTCGCCTTCTTTATTGTAAGTAGCGCAGTTTTCAAAATGAACTGGAATCTTAATTTCCAGAAAGATAAGCACAGGCTGGAAAGGAAGATTAGTCTGAAGTGCAGAAACCAGTCTAATTTCAGGACTGTGAGTCTCACAGCATCCTTTAAGTGTTGCAGAACACTGGACAGCTCTCAGGGCCTCTTCAGGATCTGCTTGAATATATTAGGACCCAAGGGCCCCCCGTTTCCTCAGAGGGGAGAAGACCCTGCGAGCAGCCCCTTTAGCTTCTTCCCGTGCATTCTAGGCTCTGCACACGGCTGTCTCCAACATCCACGCTCTGGGACAAACACAAAGCAGCGGTCATGACTCATCTGCGGTTGAATTTCCTTTTTGAACCCTCTTTTTTCGTATAACCTGACCTTTTCGTGCCTCTAAAATGTCCTCTTTAGAAAATGACAGGCTCGATGGGATTAGGGGCCTTTCCTGATAGCATTGGGTATAAAGGTGTCTGTGTAGGGTTTTCCTCATTTGACCATGAAAGGAGACCCCTTGTCCACTCTACCCATGAAGGACCTCTGGTCTTAAGGAGCTCATCGGCATAATAGGCTCCGTTTGCACAGTGCCCGTGGCCTGCCAAGTACTTAATATACGCCTCTGCTCAGCGTCCTTACAGTGCTGGGGGTCACGTATACAGCGGAGGTTCAAGCTGTTGTCAGCTGCCTTCACGTAGGCCCCGACTCATGGGGACCCCGTGTCCGACAGAGTACAACTGCTCGATAGTCTGCTCTTGGCTGTAATCTTTACAAAAAGGAATCCTGGTTACGCAGTGGTTAAGCACTCGGCCGCTAACCAAAAGGTTGGCAGTTTGAACTCACTCAGTGGCTCCGCAGGACAAAGACCTGGCAATCTGCTCCCGTAAAGATTACAGGCTAGGAAACCCTATGGGACAGTTCCATGCTGTCACACGGGGTTGCTTTAAATCAAAAGTCGACTTGATGGCATCTAACAGCAGCAGCAGTCTTTCCAGAAGCAGGTCACCTGGCCTTGTCTTTCCAACAGCCTCTGCCTGGGTTTGAACCGCCAAACTGTAGGTTAGCAGCCATTTGCAAACTGCTTGTCAGGGCTTCCAACTGGTGTGTTCTGAGAATTTGCATTCCACCCCATACATACTGTGTGAGAATCTACAATGTAACCAGATCCAAGGTGATCCTATGCCTGACAGACTCTGAGAGCCACTGCTCTACTGGCCGTTCTCACACCTGGTCCTAACCAGCAGCACAACAGCACCAACAGTTCTAAACCCTGCTGCTTGCTCCCCCGACCCCAGCCAGGGCTCCTGTGTCACGTGGTAGAACAGGCGTAATCCCAGGTCTGTGTGATTCTGTTCCGCCCACTGCACCATTCTGCCTCTCAGAACAGGTATGTCACACAGACAGACACACTGCAGACATGTTGGTTTGTGCAGAATACCTTCCATTAACAACACCTGTTTGGATTGGAGAGGTATTAACAGTCTCAGATCTCAGCTACTGGTGCAGTGGAATTACCAGCTCTGGGGTCAGGCTGCCTGGGTTCAAGCCCTCACTTGGCTGCAGGCTGGCTGTGTGGTTTCAGGTGGTCACTTCTTTGGGGTTAGGTTTCTTGAGCTATAAAAGGAGGATTCATTCCCTACTCCCCACCCCCCGTCTGTCAGTGTGTTGTCCTGTGTGGCTTGTGTGTTGCTGTGACGCTAGAAGCTATGCCACTGGTATTCCAAACGCCAGCAGGGTCACTCACGGTGGACGGAGTTCAGCAGGCCTCCCAGGCTGACACAGACTACGAGGAAAGGCCTGGCAATCTACTCCCCAAAAACCAGCCCATGAGAATTTTATGGATGACAGAATATCGCCTGAGACTTTGACTTGCTTCCTTTGGATGCATCGTCAGGAGGGATGAGTTGCTGGAGAAGGACATACTGTTTGGTAAAGTAGAGGGTCATCGAACTCGAGGGAGACCCTCAGTGAGATGAACTGACACAGTGGCCACAAGAACGGACTGCAGAATGCCAACGATCAGGCAGTGTTTTGTTCTGTCGCACATGGGTTTGCCATGAGTTGGAGCTGACTTGAGGGCAACTAACAATGACAAAAAGAGGATAACAAGACTTTCCTCATAGGGACGCTGTGGAGCTTAAGTGAGAAGGTGCTTGCCAAGTGCTCGGTTATCCGTAAGTCATCCCTTGGTGGTGCAGTTAGAGTCCCTGCTTAAGTGCTCAGCAACTAACCGACATCTTGGCAGTTCACATCCACCTGGAGGCACCTCGGAAGAAGGGCCTGGTGATCTCCTTCTGAAAAGTCAGCCACTGAAAACCCTGTGGAGCACGGTTCTACTCTGACACGCATGGGGCCACCACAATGGGAAATGACTCCACAGCGGCTGTTTTTCTTTTTCTTTTTTGGTATCATTACTACTAAAATTGCCCATGAAAGTTGCTGTCTCTCCCACCCCGTTGCACAGGGAAAAGTTTTTGGAGCATATTGACTTGCGATTTGCTGTTATGTTGTTTTTAGGTGCTGCAGAGTCCATTCCAACTCACAGCAACCCCACGTGACAGAGTAGAACTGCCCCATGCGGTTTCCTAGGCTGTAATCTTTATGGGAGCAGATGGCCAGGTCTTTCTCCCATGGAGCCACTGGGTAGGTTCAAACCACTGACCTTTTTGATTAGCAGCCGAGCGCTTAACCATTGTACCACGAGGATTCACTGTGACTTGCTAGAAACCTCAAATAATAGTGTCAAATAAGTAAAGAAGGCAGATGTGTGAAATTTGCCAATGGTGGAGGGCATTGCCACAAAACATGCACCTGGTAGAAAGACAGGGGTCGTCCGGGCTCGTTCCTTCAGCACTGCAGCCCCCTGCTGACTCGACTGGAGGCAGGGCAGAATCACAGCCACGTTTATGCGCTCGAGAATTGCTCTCATGAGACCTCTGCCTTCTCAGGAGCAGCGTTACGGAAGAAGGGGGATCGACGGTTTTTGTGTGCCTAACCCTGAACCGCTGACGACCCTGGCTTACTGATTGGCCTTTCGCTCACCTCTGTAATTGAAATGATCAGCCAGCCAAAAATGAAGGTATGTTAAGGGAATCCCTTTTGTCTTTTGGTTGTTTCAGTACAAAGAACTTGTCAGTTCTTGTTTATCCTATGGAGAGTAATTGATTTGGGCTGATGGTCAGCGTTCAGATGGGATTTCTTGTGGGCGTTTGTCTGACCTTCCACGACCCACACAGTCAGTGTGGTTGATGGTAATGGGGCGAGCACCCCACGGCCCCGGAAACACTGAAGTGTGCGCCCGAGTAGTTCAGCACCGTCTTCCGTACTCTCGTCCTGTTTCTAATAACCGCTTGCAGTCTAGTTGACTCTGACTCAGGCCGATTCGCCCCCCTGCTGACAGCCTGCATTTCCACCCCAGATGTACTGAATCAGAATCTTCGTTTTAACAAGACCTGCAGGTTAAAAGGTGATCTTGTTAAAATGTAGATTCTGATTCGGTACATCTGGGGGTGGAAATGCACCTTCTCAGCAGGGGTCACGCCGGAATGAACTGTTCGGAGCCCTACCCCGACTCACCCCATGGGCGTCACAGCAGAACTGTGCTCCGTAGGGTTTTCGGTGGCTGAGTTTTCAGAAGCAGACTGCCGGACCTTTCTTCCGAGGCACCTCTGGGCGGGCTTGAACTGCCAACCTTCCAATTGGCAGCCGAGCACTTAACTGTTTGTGCCATCCAAGGGTTCCTATACTTCTGAGAGTGGAAATAAACCAGAAGACACATATTCTGAGCCCGCTAATCCATTGCCTTCTTGTTAAATGACACTAACGTGGTTGTCATAGAAACCCTGAAAACACGGAGTTGGAATTGCTGGATCAGTTTTTTTACTCTAAGTGATTATCTCCTTGGCTGATGTTAAAGTTCCTCCCCTAGGAAGCTGTTATGCATCTGCTTACCATACACCTGCTTTTAGATGCTCCATGTGTCTGTTACAAAGATTTTATTTGTACTGTGGTTATGACAATTTGCCTGAAATGTGAATTATCATCAAGAAATTAATAAACTGGTCCGGTGGTTATTTTTGCTGAAAATGGTGTCATAAAACAAAAAATATTTTTAAAAAATTCTGCTTGTTTTAAAATTTTTTTGTCATTTTGTTTCTAGGTGTATGCTTTTAAAAATCCCATTTTATATATGATTTTTTTTGAAAAATATAAAAGTGGTGTTAAAGAGTTGCATCTGAGGCGGGGCCAAGATGGCGGACTAGGTAGACGCTACCCCGGATCCCTCTTGCAACAAAGACTCGGAAAAACAAGTGAATCGATCACATACATAACAATCTACAAAACCTGAACAACAAACACAGATTTAGAGACGGAAAACGAACAAATACGGGGAAGCAGCGACTGTTTTTGGAGCCTGGAGCCAGCGTCCCAGTCAGCGGAATCTCTGGAAAAACAAGTTTCGCAGTCATGGCTCGGAGACAGCAGTCCATATCAAACCACATAAAGAAGCAGACCATGACTGCTTCTACAACCCCCCAAACAAAAGAATCAAAATCTTTCCCAAATGAAGATACAATCCTGGAATTATCAGATACAGAATATAAAAAACTAATTTACAGAATGCTTCAAGACATCAGGGATGACCTCAGAAACGAAATAAGGCAAACTGCAGAAAAAGCCAAGGAACACACTGATAAAACAGTTGAAGAACTCAAAAAGATTATTCAAGAACATAGTAGAAAAATTAATAAGTTGAAAGAATCCATAGAGAGACAGCATGTAGAAATCCAAAAGATTAACAATAAAATTACAGAATTAGACAACGCAAGAGAAAGTCAGAGGAGCAGACTCGAGCAGTAAGAATGCAGACTGGGACATCTGGAGGACCAGGGAATTAACACAAACATAGCTTTAAAAAAAATCAGATAAAAGAATTGAAAAAAATGAAGAAACCCTAAGAATCATGTGGGACTCTATCAAGAAAGATAACTTGCATGTGATTGGAGTCCCAGAACAGGGAGGGAGGACAGAAAACACAGAGAAAATAGTTGAAGATCTCCTGACAGAAAACTTCCCTGACATCATGAAAGATGAAAGGATATCTATCCAAGATGCTCATCGAACCCCATTTAAGATTGATCCAAAAAGAAAAACACCAAGACATATTATCATCAAACTTGCCATAACCCAAGATAAAGAGAAAATTTTAAAAGCAGCCAGGGAGAAAAGAAAAGTCTTCTACAAGGGAGAATCAATAAGAATAAGTTCAGACTACTCAGCAGAAACCATGCAGGCAAGAAAGGAATGGGACGACATATACAGAGCACTGAAGGAGAAAAACTGCCAGCCAAGGATCATATATCCAGCAAAACTCGCTCTGAAATATGAAGGTGAAATTAAGATATTTACAGATAAACACAAGCTTAGAGAATTTGCAAAAACCAAACCAAAGCTACAAGAAATACTAAAGGATATTGTTTGGTCAGAAAACCAATAATATAAGATACCAGCACAACACGAGGTCACAAAACAGAACATCCTGATATGAACTCAAATAGGGAAATCACAAAAACAAATTAAGATTAATTAAAAAAAAAATGCTCGTAACAGGGAATCACTGAAGTCAATATGTAAAAGATCACAATAATCAAAAAGAGAGACTAAATACCGGTGGCATAGAACTGCCATATGGAGAGTGATACAAGGCGATATAGAACATTACAAGTTAGGTTTTTACTTAGAAAAATAGGGGTAAATATTAAGGTAACCACAAAGAGGTGCACCAACTCCATAACTCAAGATAAAAGCCAAGAAAAACGTAACAACTCAACAAACATAAAGTCAAACACTACGAAAATGAAGATCTCACAATTTACTAAGAAAAACGTCTCAGCACAAAAAAGTATGTGGAAAAATGAAATTGTCAACAACACACATAAAAAGGCATCAAAATGACAACACTAAACACTTATTTATCTATAATTACGCTGAATGTAAATGGACTAAATGCACCAACAAAGGGACAGAGAGTCTCAGACTGGATAAAGAAACACGATCCGTCTATATGCTGCCTACAAGAGACACACCTTAGACTTAGAGACACAAACAAACAAAAACTCAAAGGATGGAAAAAAATATATCAAGCAAACAACAAGCAAAAAAGAAGAGGAGTAGCAATATTAATTTCTGACACAATAGACTTTAAAGTTAAATCCACCACAAAGGATAAAGAAGGACACTACATAATGATAAAAGGGACAATTGATCAGGAAGACATAACCATATTAAATATTTATGCACCCAATGACAGGGCTGCAAGATACATAAATCAAATTTTAACAGAACTGAAAAGTGAGATAGATACCTCCACAATTATAGTAGGAGACTTCAACACGCCACTTTCGGAGAGGGACAGGACATCCAGTAAGAAGCTCAATAGAGACAAGGAAGACCTAATTACTACAATCAACCAACTTGACCTCATTGACTTATACAGAACTTTCCACCCAACTGCTGCAAAGTATACTTTTTTTTCTAGCGCACATGGAACATTCTCTAGAATAGACCACATATTAGGTCATAAAACAAATCTTTCCAGAATCCAAAACATCGAAATATTACAAAGCATCTTCTCAGACCACAAGGCAATAAAGCTAGAAATCAATAACAGAAAAACTAGGGAAAAGAAATCAAATACTTGGAAACTGAACAATACCCTCCTGAAAAAAGACTGTGTTATAGAAGACATCAAGGAGGGAATAAGGAAATTCATAGAATGCAACGAGAATGAAAATACTTCCTATCAAAACCTCTGGGACACAGGAAAAGCAGTGCTCAGAGGCCAATTTATATGGATAAATGCACACATAGAAAAAGAAGAAAGAGCCAAAATCAGAGAATTGTCCCTACACCTTGAACAAATAGAAAGTGAGCAACAACAGAATCCATCAGGCACCAGAAGAAAACAAATAATAAAAATTAGAGCAGAACTAAATGAATTAGAGAACAGAAAAACAATTGAAAGAATTAACAAAGCCAAAAGCTGGTTCTTTGAAAAAATTAGCAAAATTGATAAACCATTGGCTAGACTGACTAAAGAAATACAGGAAAGGAAAAAAATAACCCAAATAAGAAACGAGAAGGGCCACATCACAGCAGAACCAAATGAAATTAAAAGAATCATTTCAGATTATTATGAAAAATTGTACTCTAACAAATTTGCAAACCTAGAAGAAATGGATGAATTCCTGGAAAAACACTACCTACCTAAACTAACACAATCAGAAGTAGAACAACTAAATAGACCCATAACAAAAAAGAGATTGAAACGGTAATCAAAAAACTCCGCCCCCCTCCCCCCAAAAAAAGCCCTGGCCCGGACGGCTTCACTGCAGAGTTCTACCAAACTTTCAGAGAAGAGTTAACAGCACTACTACTAAAGGTATTTCAAAGCATAGAAAATGACGGAATACTACCTAACTCATTCTATGAAGCCACCATCTCCCTGATACCAAAACCAGGTAAAGACATCACAAAAAAAGAAAATTACAGACCTATATCGCTCATGAACATAGGTGCAAAAATCCTCAACAAAATTCTAGCCAAGAGAATTCAACAACATATCAAAAAAATAATTCACCATGATCAAGTGGGATTTATATTATGCAAGGCTGGTTTAATATCATAAAAACCATTAATGTAATCCACCACATAATGTAATCCACCACATAAATAAAACAAAAGACAAAAACCACATGATCTTATCAATTGATGCAGAAAAGGCATTTGACAAAGGCCAACACCCTTTTATGATAAAAACTCTCACCAAAATAGGAATTGAAGGAAAATTCCTCAACATAATAAAGGGCATCTATGCAAAGCCAACAACCAACATCATTCTAAATACAGAGAACCTGAAAGCATTTCCCTTGAGAACGGGAACCAGACAAGGATGCCCTTTATCACTGCTCTTATTCAACATTGTGCTAGAAGTCCTAGCCAGGGCAATTAGGCTAGACAAAGAAATAAAGGGTATCCGGATTGGCAAGGAGGAAGTAAAATTATCTCTATTTGCAGATGACATGATCTTATACACAGAAAACCCTAAGGAATCCTCCAGAAAACTACTGAAACTAATAGAAGAGTTTGGCAGAGTCTCAGGTTATAAGATAAACATACAAAAATCACTTGGATTCCTCTACATCAACTAAAAGAACATCGAAGAGGAAATAACCAAATCAATACCAGTCACAGTAGCCCCCAAGA
Organism: Elephas maximus indicus; assembly: GCF_024166365.1. Lineage (NCBI taxonomy): Eukaryota > Metazoa > Chordata > Mammalia > Proboscidea > Elephantidae > Elephas > Elephas maximus. The sequence continues at coordinate 96,640,022 of NC_064832.1, forward strand.
AGATAAGATACTTAGGAATAAATCTTACCAAGGATGTAAAAGACCTATACAAAGAAAACTACAAAGCTCTACTACAACAAGAAATTAAAAAGGACCTACTTAAGTGGAAAAACATACCTTGCTCATGGATAGGAAGACTTAACATAGTAAAAATGTCTATTCTACCAAAAGCCATCTATACATACAATGCACTTCCGATCCAAATTCCAATGTCATTTTTTTAGGTGATAGAGAAACAAATCACCAACTTCATATGGAAGGGAAAGAAGCCTCGGATAAGCAAAGCATTACTTAAAAAGAAGAAGAAAGTGGGAGGTCTCACGCTACCTGATTTCAGAACCTATTGTATAGCCACAGTAGTCAAAACAGCCTGGTGTTGGTACAACAACAGGCACATAGACCAGTGGAACAGAATTGAGAACCCAGATATAAGTCCAACCACATATGAGCACCTGATATTTGACAAAGGCCCAGTGTCAGTTAATTGGGGAAAAGATAGTCTTTTTAACAAATGGTACTGGCATAACTGGATATCCATTTGCAAAAAATGAAACAGGACCCATACCTCACACCATGCACAAAAACTAACTCCAAGCGGATCAAAGACCTAAACATAAAGACTAAAACGATAAAGATCATGGAAGAAAAAATTGGGACAACCCTAGGAGCCCTAATACAAGGCATAAACAGAATACAAAACATTACCAAAAATGACAAAGAGAAACCAGATAACTGGGAGCTCCTAAAAATCAAACACCTATGCTCATCTAAAGACTTCACCAAAAGAGTAAAAAGACCACCTACAGACTAGGAAAGAATTTTCAGCTATGACATCTCCGACCAGCGCCTGATTTCTAAAATCTACATGATTCTGTCAAAACTCAACCACAAAAAGACAAACAACCCAATGAAGAAGTGGGCAAAGGAAATGAACATGCACTTCACTAAAGAAGATATTCAGGCAGCTAACAGACACATGAGAAAATGTTCTTGATCATTAGCCATTAGAGAAATGCAAATTAAAACTACGATGAGATTCCATCTCACTCCAACAAAAAAAAACTAAAAAAAAGGCTGACGTTAATCCAAAAAACACAAAATAATAAATGTTGGAGAGGCTGCGGAGGGATTGGAACTCTTATACACTGCTGGTGGGAATGTCAAATGGTACAACCACTTTGGAAATCTATCTGGCGTTTTCTTAAACAGTTAGAAATAGAACTACCATGCAACCCAGAAATCCCACTCCTCGGAATATACCCTAGAGATACAAGAGCCTTCACACAAACAGATATATGCACACCCATGTTTATTGCAGCTCTGTTTACAATAGCAAAAAGCTGGAAGCAACCAAGGTGTCCATCAATGGATGAATGGGTAAATAAATTGTGGTATATTCACACAATGGAATACTACGCATCAGTAAAGAACAGTGATGAATCTGTGAAACATTTCATAACATGGAGGAACCTGGAAGGCATTATGCTGAGCGAAATGAGTCAGAGGCAAAAGGACAAATATTGTATAAGACCACTATTATAAGACCTTGAGAAATAGTATAAACTGAGAAGAACACACACTTTTGTGGTTACGAGGGGGGGAGGGAGGGAGGGAGGGAGAGGGGTTTTTTACTGATTAATTAGCTGAAAAGAACTGCTTTAGGTGAAGGGAAGGGCAACACTCAATACATGGAAGGTCAGCCCAATTGGACTGGACCAAAAGCAAAGAAGTTTCCGGGATAAAATGAATGCTTCAAAGGTCAGCGGAGCAAGGGCGGGGGTTTGGGAACCATGCTATAAGGGGACTTCTAAGTCAATTGGCAAAATAATTCTGTTATGAAAACATTCTGCACCCCACTTTGAAATGTGGTGTCTGAGGTCTTAAATGCTAACAAGCGGCCATCTAAGATGCATCAATTGGTCTCAACCCACCTGGAGCAAAGGAGAATGAAGAACACCAAGGTCACACGACAACTAAGAGCCCAAGAGACAGAAAGGGCCACATGAACCAGAGACCTACATCATCCTGAGACCAGAAGAACTAGTTGGTGCCCGGCCACAACCGATGACTGCCCTGACAGGGAGCACAACAGAGAACCCCTGAGGGAGCAGGAGATCAGTGGGATGCAGGCCCCAAATTCTCACAAAAAGACCATACTTAATGGTCTGACTGAGACTAGAGGAATCCCGGCGGTCATGGTCCCCAAACCTTCTGTTGGCCCAGGACAGGAACCATTCCCGAAGACAACTCATCAGACATGGAAGGGACTGGACAGTGGGTAGGAGAGAGATGCTGATGAAGAGTGAGCTAATGATAGCAGGTGGACACTTGAGACTGTGTTGGCATCTCCTGTCTGGAGGGGGGATGGGAGGATAGAGAGAGTTGGAAGCTGGCAAAATTGTCACGAAAGGAGAGACTGGAAGGGCTGACTCATTAGGGGGAGAGCAAGTGGGAGTAAGGAGTAAGAGGTATATAAACTTATATGTGACAGACTGACTTGATTTGTAAACGTTCACTTAAACTCAATAAAAGTTAATAAAAAAAAAAAAAGAGTTGCATCTTTTTCTTGTTAATCCTGTGGGCGGTCTTCACGACAAACAGGTATGTAGGGAGGATGAGATGCGGGGGACACAGGCGCTGGAGTCCTCTGGCCCAGGTAAATTTCTGGATCCACCAAGGAGCCCTAGTGGTGCAATGGTTAAGCGCTCAGCTGCTAAACAAAAGTTTGTTGATTTGAACCCACCCAGCTACTCTGCTGGAGAAGACTTTGTGATTTGCTCCCGTAAAGATTACAGCCAAGAAAACCCTCTGGAGCAGTCTTGCTCTGTCACATGGGGTCGCTATGAGTTGGAATCAACCTGACAGCACCCAGCACAACAATAAGCACCTGGATTTTCCTGTCCTCATTTATAACATGAAAGTTGTGAATTCACTGGGTTGTTGTGGAGATGAAATGTAACTACCCATGACAGAAGGAGCCCTGGTGGCACAATGGTTAAGCGCTCTGCTGGTAACTGAAAAGTTGGTGGTTTAAACCCACCCAGCAGCTGCATGGGAGAAGGCCTGGTGATCTGCTGCCATAAAGATCACAGCCTAGCAAACCCTATGGGGCAGCTCTACTGTTTCACGTGGGGTCGCCATGAGTCAGAATTGACTCGACAGCACCCAACAACAACCCAGAGATGGTAAAAAGATAAGTGGTGGCCAGGGGTTTGGGGGGAGGAGTGGGAGAGAGGGCGGGAGGGTGCACAGGCATTTTAGGGTAGTGAGATTATCCTGCAGGACACTGTAATGCTGGACCACGACATTATGTGTTTGTCAAAACCCCTAGGACTGCACAACTCGAAGAGTGAGCCCTAATGTAAAGTGTGGGCTTTGGATAATAATCAAAACCAAACCACACCACACCACACCAAACTAAACTCGTGGCCTTCAAGTTGATTCCAACTCGTAGCGACCCTATAGGACAGAGTAGAACTGCCCCATAGGGTTTCCAAGGCTGTCATCTTTATGGAAGCAGACTGCCGCTTCTTTCTCTCAAGGAGTGGCTGGTGAGTTTGAGCTGCCAACCTTTTAGTTAGCATCTGAGCACTTTAACCACTGTGCCACCACAGTGTTGGTTCATCAGTTGTAGAAACATAGGCTTCAATGTGACATGTTAATAATAGAGGTAACAATGTGGGGGTGGGAGGGGAGTATGTGGGAACTCTCTGTGCTTTCTGCATACTTTTTCTGTAAACCTAAAACTTCTCTAAAATATAAAGTCTATTAAAGAAAATTAGTCACTTAAATAATCCTGAAATTGCCACTCGAAACTCTGAGCTTCTGCGGGCTTGTCGCCCCTGTGGGGTTGGTTAATTATCTACAATGGCTCATGGAATTCAGAGACTGTTACCTGTACTTATAGTTACCTGTTTATTATAACCAGAAAGGATACAAGCCTAGAGACACATCAGGCAAGGTCTGGGGGCATCCCCAGCACAGTTCCTCCGTTGTCCCCACGGATGTTCCACCTTCTCACGTGCGTGGATGTTCTCACCCATCCAGGAAGCCCCAACTGAGGAAGGTCGAAGGTCCAAGGTCCCAGGTCCCCTAGTCACTGGGACTTCAGTGAGTACATGCCTGGGGCTTTAACGCAGCTATGATTGACCCAATCAGTGAACAGCGTGACTGCATCATGCCTCCTCCCTTCCTGAGGTTAGGTCACCAGGTGTGGGCCTGTGTAACCCTGACTTGCCCAGCTGTTTTGGAAGAAAAAGAGCATTTTGATTGCTAGGTTATTTTCAGAAACCAGAATCACAGGGCCAAACCAAGTTCTTTGTCCCACTGAAAGAGCCTTAACTCTCCAGCCACGGCCTCCTCACCTGTAAGACAGGGACTGGAACACAGTAATATCCATCTCACAGCTTTGTGGGAATTCACCTGGTAATGCATGCAAAGCCATAAGTACTGTGTCTGGCATACAGTAGGAGTTTAAGAGATGTCCCCAGGAATTCTATTGAGCTGTATACGCCTGGGGGCTGGGGGAGTTGCTAAGGGAACCACTGTACTAAGTTTAAAGACACAGGGAGTGATTTCCTGCTGAGAAAAGTGTCAAGGTAGGCAAAGAGGCTCCTTTCATCTTCAACAGGGAATAAAAAGGGCTGCCCCTCTGGATGGAAAGTGATAGTCATTAGTGAGCCAAATAAAAATAAATGTGGTACACATTTCCAATAACATGGAGCAGTTTCATTGTATATGGATTTTTTTTTTTTTTGTAGCTATGAGGAGAGGAGATGAGGGGGATGAAAGAAACAGCAGAGCTCGCCAGAGAAAAGGCTCCCAGATGCACATCCCAAAGCATCCCTTTAGATAGGTGGATGGGTGGGTGGGCGGACGGACGGACGGATGGGTGGACGGACGGACGGGTGGGTGGGTGGGTGGACGGACGGATGGACGGATGGTGGACGGACGGACGGGTGGGTGGATGGATGGGTGGGTGGGAGGAGGGATGGAGGGAGGGATGGGTGGGTGGGAGGATGGGTGGATGGATGGATGGATGGATGGATGGATGGATGGATGGATGGATGGATGGATGGATGGATGGGTGGGTGGGTGGGTGGGTGGATGAGTGGGTGGACAGATGGACGGATGGACGGGTGGGTGGGTGGGTGGATGGATGGTTGGATGGGTGGGTGGATGGATGGGTGAGTGGGTGGGTAGATGGGTGGATGGACGGTTGGATGGATGGATGGATGGGTGGGTGGGAGGTTGGGGGGGTGGGTGGATGGATGGATGGATGGGTGGGTGGGAGGTTGGATGGGTGGATGGGTGGGTGGGTGGGTGGATGGGTGGATGGATGGATGGATGGATGGATGGGTGGATGGATGGGTGGATGGGTGGGTGGATGGACGGGTGGGTGGGTGGGTGGATGGACGGGTGGGTGGGTGGGTGGATGGATAGATGGATGGGTGGGTGGGAGGTTGGGTGCGTGGGTGGATGGAGGGATGGATGAATAGATAGGTAGATAGAAAGATAGACAGATAGATGCCATTGAGTTGACTCAGACTCATGGCAACCTTATGTACAAAAGAACAAAATGTTGTCAAGTCCATTGTTGCGGCTGTTGTGCCAATCCATCTCACCGAAGGTCTCCCTTGCACTCACTGGCCCTATACTTCCCCAAATATGATGTCCTCCAGCAGTTGATCACTCCTGGTGACATGTCCAAAGCAAGTGAGTCAGACAATGCTCTATTGTGACCCACAGGGTTTCCACTGGCTGATTTTTGGGAAGTCTTTCTCAGTCAAGAAGCTCTGCTGAAACCTGCCTGCCATGAGCAACCCTGCCGGCATTAGAAATAATAATAGTGATAACCCTTCCTTTACTTAGTCTATTGGCACAGGGAGGGGGGTCATCGGCCTGCAACCAGCCTGAGAAAGGCCAGGAGTGGCTGTGAGTGGCTGGAGGCCTGGCCTGGCAGGTTGGATGACGTGCTTACGGCTCCAGGAAGACGTGTGCATGGTCGGGGGACAGGGATATTAACATGAAAATCAGTGAGGAATGGCCTAGGGGTCCCCAGGCCACAGGATCCCTAGTAAAGGGGTGATATTGGCGAGGGCTGATGCCTGGTGATTACTGGGGATGGTAGAGAGAGGGGCTGGAACAATGACTCAAACTGAGGGTGAGCTGTAAGTGGGGGTCCCAGCCACAGGGGTGGTGGGGAGATGTGATACAGTGGGCAGAAGGCAGGGTGCTGGAGCTACAGACAACCCACTTCTCACTCCCAGGTGGTCTTCACAGCTTTTTAAAATCTGAAAGCATTCAGTCTGCCTTGGCCTCTCCCATCCCAGAGTGAGGCCACAGGGTCCCAGCCTGCCAGAGAAAATGCAGTCCATCCTAACGGTGGTATCCATTCAAGAACTCTCTGCATCCCTGCTGGCTAGAGTTGGCACTGTCTGTGCAGCCTGATGGATTCCCAGGTTCTGGAAGCCTCCTCCGTGGGGGATGGGGCCAAGGTCTTCAGTTAGCTCAGCCCAGGTTCTGGAAGGGGCTTAGAGACTTGTCTTAGTCATCTAGCAGAAATACCACAAGTGGATGGCTTTAACAAAGAGAAATTTATTATCTCACAGCCCAGTAGGTTAGAAGTTCAAATTCAGGGTGTCACCTCCAGGGGAAGGCTTTCTCTCTCTGTGGGCTCTGAAGGAGGGTCCTTCTCATCAATCTTCCCCTTGTCGTAGTGCCTGTGTACAAGGTACCTTGTCTGGTATTCAACCAGAGTCTCTCATGTGGAAGGCGAGAATTCGACCACGGAACCACCACCGACTCGTGTTACGTTTAATGTGTTCACTCTGTCCTATCCATATGGAAGGCAAGAATTCGACCACAGAACCACCACCGACTCGTGTTACATTTAACGTGTTCACTGTGTCCTATTCATACAGAAGGCGAGAATTCAACCACGGAACCACCACCGACTCAGGTGTCACATTTAATGTGTTCCCTGTGTCCTATCCATATGGAAGGCGAGAATTCGACCACGGAACCACCGTCGACTCATGTCACATTTTATGTGTTCCCTGTGTCCTATCCATATGGAAGGTGAGAATTCGACCATGGAACCACCACCGACTCGTGTGTTACATTTAACGTGTTCGCTCTGTCCTATCCATACAGAAGGCGAGAATTCGACCACAGAACCACCACTGACTCGTGTTACATTTAACGTGTTCACTCTGTCCTATCCATATGGAAGGCGAGAATTCGACCACGGAACCACCACCGACTCGTGTCACATTTAATGTGTTCCCTGTGTCCTATCCATATGGGAGGCGAGAATTCAACCACGGAACCACCACTGACTCAGGTGTCACATTTAATGTGTTCCCTGTGTCCTATCCATATGGAAGGTGAGAATTCGACCACGGAACCGCCACCGACTCGTGTCACATTTAATGTGTTCCCTGTGTCCTATCCATACAGAAGGCGAGAATTCAACCACGGAACCACCACCGACTCATGTGTCACATTTAATGTGTTCCCGGTGTCCTATCCATATGGAAGGCGAGAATTCGACCATGGAACCACCACCGACTAGTGTCACATTTAATGTGTTCACTGTGTCTGTCATGTTGATAAGCTCCCCTGGGCCTCACCTTCCTTCCCCCTGGAGGAGGGGTCCCTGAGCTCACCAGCTTCTCTGGTCTTGCAGATTCCACAGACTGATGTGAGAATGGCTCCCCAGTGTCGGCATGTCCTTTCCCTGCTGTCTTGCTTGACATCTGTGCCCACAGCCTCAATGCCAAGTGCGCCACCCACTTGCCTAAACCTGTGCAGGGTTGACCCACTGGATGGTGGCCGATGAACCAAGCAGAGACACGTCCATTACAGCCAACGCTTCATTTGAATTATGAGACCCCGATGTCTGTGGCGGGGGGGAGCTTGAACTGTCTGAAATGACTGGTTGTCGTGAACATGGGGAGCGACTCTACACAGCAGGCTCACCCCTGGCCCCAATTTAGCAACTGTAAGAAGCATTTTTTCAAGAGTATTTTGCATGAAAGATTTGAAAATCCGTTTTGCTCTTGCTCATTCTGAAATGGATGAGTAGGGTTCTGTTTTTCTTCTCAGAATCTGAAATCTTGGAGTAAAAGGATTTAAAGGACGGATTCCTGATTTATTAAAATATGATATTGCATTTATTCTGTACGGTATTATAAATTCAACAGGAAAGGTAGGAGAAGTCCCACAGGCACCCCAGGTCACAGGAAATGGCCCTCAGGGTTGGCGAGGCGGTAGGAGGAAGACAGTGCTGGGACAGACAGCAAATTACTACTGCCTGAGCGCTTGGTGTATCCCACCTTCTGCACACCCTTGGGTGTTCTAGTCACTTTTTTATCCTGCTGGTGAGGGAGGGGCTCCTGCCCTGGGGCTGTGGGGACAGCTGAGCACCAGGCACCAGAAGTGGGACAGGTAAGACTGATGGCAGTTTATTGGTCACATGTTGTCATGGCTGGGAAAAAGAGTGAGTTTGGGAACAGCTGAAATCTTCCCACAGTGAGTCCTGGAAGAGCTGGGACTCGATGGGACTGCCTCGTTTTCCTGGGTCTCTCATGTTTTCCCCCTTTACAGGGTACAGTCTTACCACTTTTCTATCACTTATTTTAATGGAAAATATATGGGTTTTCTTTCTCTGACAGGTTTCCACCTTACACAGGTTCTGGCTTTCACAGGTTTACTGTAATACCATCTTTGCTCCAAGACACCGGATGCTGTCTCCCATTTATGAGGGCCTTTGCATCTCCTGTGGCATAAGACAGCACACAACTGAGATCCTGGGTGGCGAAAACTGCACTCGGATGGTAACTAAAAGTTTGGCAGTTCAAACCCACCCAGCAGCACTGTGGAAGACAGGTCTGACGATTGGCTTCTGTAAGGATTACAGCTAAGAAAACCCTGTGGAGCGGTTCTGCTCTCTAATACAAAGAGTCTCCTAGGTCACAAACCAACAAGAAAACATGCAAGCACTAAAATGTGTTCATATGGCTTATTTTATTAGATATGTTTTATCAGCAAGCTAAGAAATTCTGAGACACTTCAGAACTGAGCCTGCAAGAAAGGGGTAAGCTTGGAGGCTGGCAAACAGACAAGGAAAAGTACAGAGAAAGAATTGCCTACGTCAAGCACAGTCAGCAAATTTTTCTATCAGCAAGAGAATTACACAACATAAAGTGCGGTCCGCCCCGTCTGAACCAGTATCAAAGGCTGGGGTATCTATTTTCCTTGAAATGCTTGCCCATTTCTCCTGCAAAGCACATTTGCAGACACATTTTACACAGTGGGGACTCTGGTCCCTGAGCAATGTTACTGGGATAATGACAACAACTACCGGCTTTTGCTGCTCGCATTTGCAAACATTGGTTGCGACTCGTCGACTTACGACTTAAGTGGACAATATGACCACAGTTTGCATGCCAACTGGTGTGGGCAGATAACGGCTGACAGACCTCTCTCCGCCAAGCCTTTGGACACCTGATAAATGCAATTGTACTCCTTTAACCCTTTGCAAAACCTCAGCCACTCCTTTTCCCCTCTGAGTTGCAGATGGCGATATCAGAAGGGCTGGAAGGCAGCTGCCCAGCCTCGTTGAGGCAAGGCGTGTTATGGCAGACGATAAATCCTTTAAATCCGTGCTTGTTTTTCTTTCTCTTTTCCAGCTTGCGGATGTCCAGCAGGCAGCAGCAACTATAAACCTCAGTAATAATCTCAGTGTTAGCAGCCAGCAAACACACGGAGACCGGGATGAACGAACAAGGACTCTGCGATCACCACACCCAGTCCTGGTGGTGCAGTTGTTAAGTGCTCGGCTGCTAACTGAAAGGTTGGCAGTTTGAATCCATCTAGCGACTTGGAAGGAGAAAGATCTAGCGACATGCTCCTGTAAAGGCTACAGCCTAGAAAACCGTATGGGGCAGCTCTACTTTATCCTACAGGGTTGCTATGAGTCAGAATCGACTTGTAGGAACACAAAAAACATCAACAACGGCTGCGCTACAATGCCTGGCAGGGAGCTGTTACTGTGTCCAATGAAATGCTGGTCAGTGCTGGAGAAACACTGAACCCCAGAGCTTACTGGGCTAGTGGTTGCTTTGTACCCAATGAACTGCTGGTCAGTGCTGGAGAAACACTGAACCCCAGAGCTTACTGGGCTAGTGGTTGCTTTGTACCCAATGAACTGTTGTCAGTGCTGGAGAAACACTGAACCCCAGAACTTACTGGGCTAGTGGTTGCTTTATGTCCAATGAACTGTTGTCAGTGCTGGAGAAACACTGAACCCCAGAGCTTACTGGGCTAGTGGTTGCTTTGTACCCAATGAACTGCTGGTCAGTGCTGGAGAAACACTGAACCCCAGAACTTACTGGGCTAGTGGTTGCTTTGTACCCAATGAACTGTTGTCAGTGCTGGAGAAACACTGAACCCCAGAACTTACTGGGCTAGTGGTTGCTTTGTGTCCAATGAACTGCTGGTCAGTGCTGGAGAAACACTGAACCCCAGAACTTACTGGGCTAGTGGTTGCTTTGTACCCAATGAACTGTTGTCAGTGCTGGAGAAACACTGAACCCCAGAACTTACTGGGTTAGTGGTTGCTTTGTACCCAATGAACTGTTGTCTGTGCTGGAGAAACACTGAACCCCAGAGCTTACTGGGCTAGTGGTTGCTTTGTACCCAATGAACTGTTGTCAGTGCTGGAGAAACACTGAACCCCAGAACTTACTGGGCTAGTGGTTGCTTTATGTCCAATGAACTGTTGTCAGTGCTGGAGAAACACTGAACCCCAGAGCTTACTGGGCTAGTGGTTGCTTTGTACCCAATGAACTGCTGGTCAGTGCTGGAGAAACACTGAACCCCAGAACTTACTGGGCTAGTGGTTGCTTTGTATCCAATGAACTGTTGTCAGTGCTGGAGAAACACTGTCCCCCAGAACTTACGGGGCTAGTGGTTGCTTTATGTCCAATGAACTGTTGTCAGTGCTGGAGAAACACTGAACCCCAGAGCTTACTGGGCTAGTGGTTGCTTTGTATCCAATGAACTGTTGTCAGTGCTGGAGAAACACTGAACCCCAGAACTTACTGGGTTAGTGGTTGCTTTGTACCCAGTGAACTGTTGTCAGTGCTGGAGAAACACTGAACCCCAGAGCTTACTGGGCTAGTGGTTGCTTTGTACCCAATGAATTGCTGGTCAGTGCTGGAGAAACACTGAACCCCAGAGCTTACTGGGCTAGTGGTTGCTTTGTGTCCAATGAACTGTTGTCAGTGCTGGAGAAACACTGAACCCCAGAGCTTACTGGGCTAGTGGTTGCTTTGTACCCAATGAACTGTTGTCAGTGCTGGAGAAACACTGAACCCCAGAGCTTACTGGGCTAGTGGTTGCTTTTTACCCAATGAACTGCTGGTCAGTGCTGGAGAAACACTGAACCCCAGAGCTTACTGGGCTATTGGTTGCTTTGTGTCCAATGAACTGCTGGTCAGTGCTGGAGAAACACTGAACCCCAGAGCTTACTGGGCTAGTGGTTGCTTTTTATCACCTTTGCTTCTATGGCCACTTTTATTACCGTGTTTTTACGCAAATAAAAAAATTTTTTAATTGGCATGGTGGCATTTATAAAAATACCTCATGGGAGAGGGCGTCCTTGGCGAGCAAATGTAGAAGCCACGCGCTGCTTGTGTAAAACTGCGGTCCCAGGTCAGATGCTTTTCTCCTTTAACTGTGATGTTGCAAGAACGTGATGAATGTAACTGCCGTCACTTCCAACAGTGGGTCACAGTCTCGTCCATCTCTGCGGTAACAAAGGGACCGTAAATCACTGAGATGACAGAGCTGAGTCATGTGCAGACTTTCACGGTGGGTGAGGCTTTTTCAGATGATGGCTTAGGAAATTTGAAAACAAGGAGAAACATTTTTTTTTTTTTCCTGCTGTTAAGAATCTCTGGTCTACAGTAGAAGGATTGTGATAGAGTGGGAGAAAAATGTGGAACAGAACCTCAAATCTTTCCAAAAAATATCCAGACTTACTGGGCCAGTTGAGACTGGAGGACTTCATGAGACAATCACCCCGAGATACTCTGTAAGCCTGGACCCAAATATCCTCGGAGGTCACTGGTTAGCCAAATAATAGATGGACTCACAAAATGAGGAATATCACCAGACGTACTGTGCTTCCTTTAAAAATCACCTGTATGAGACCAAACAGCCAACAATTACTTGAAAACAAAGACGAAGAAGGTAAGGGGGCAGGGAAACTAGGTGAATGGAAACAGAACAACCAGAATGGAAATAATGAGAATGCTCACACGTTGTGAAGAATGTAACCAACGCCACTGAACAACGTGTGCAGAAATTGTTGAATGGGAACCAAAATAAACTGTTGTGTAAACATTCACTGAAATCACAATAAAATATTATTTAAAAAAAAAAAAAAGCATCATTGCCCTGCTTGGAGCTTGGGGAAAAAAATCTCCTAGGAAGCACCAAACCAAAAATTGTTGATTCCTACTCATAGCAACCCTGTAGAACTGCCCCATAGGGTTTCCAAGTACGTCATCTTTACAGAGCAGACTGTCACATTTCCGTCTTTGGAGACGCTGGTAGGTTCAAACCGCTGACCTTTCGGTTAGCAGCTGAGCACTTTAACCACTGTGCCACTAGGGTTCCTTTCCTAAGAATTAGACATACTTTGGACATGTTGCTGGGAGAGATCAGTCCCTGGAGAAGGACATCATGCTTGGTAAAGTAGAGGATCAGCGGAAAAGAGGAAGACCCACAACGAGATGGATTGACACAGTGGCTGCAACAATGGGCTCAAGCATAACAATGACTGTGAGGACGGTGCAGGACCTGGCAGCGTTTCATCCTGTTTTACCTAGATTGGCTATGAGTCGGAACCAACTCGACAGCACCCACCAGGAACAACAGGAAAATAATGCTTGCTCTCACCTTTTATTACTAGAGAAGGAAATATAAAAACAATCTTAAGGTCTGCCTTCAAAGTTGAAGATTGGGGCTTTGAAGATTTGTTGCACAGCTACATTAAATGAAGAAAACTATGTGCAAGTAGAAGGGGTGACTTGAGACTCCAGGATGGGGGAGAGAGGAGTCCCCGAGGAAAGGGAGACAAGCGGTGAGGGAGAAGTCAAGAGAGGCAGCAGTCAGAGATAGAAGAGGCTAGAAGAGAGGGGGGACGGCCTTGGAAGAAAACGAAGGGAAATGAAAGGAAGAGAGATGGGTTAGAGAAAGGAAACGTTTAGAAAGAGAGCCAGTAAACAAAGAGAGGGGCAGAGAGGAAAATAATCGATGGGGTGAAAGGGAGATAGCATGGTGAGGGAAAGGAAGGAACAGAGGAGGAAGAGGGAAATGAAGGGGCGCTCCTTACTTTCCCAGGGGAGCCTGGGTCTTGGCTTTGTTGTCGCTCTTGTTTTCTTTGACACAAAATAAACCACCACCAGATCCTTCGGATAGCCCTCCAGGATCTCCTCTGCGTAGCTGGTGCCACGACTGCCAGCCACTTGTCCCTTCCAACTTCGGTTCTCATGATTACTGTGTCCTGTTGACACTCAGGAGCCCTGGTGGCACAGTGGTTAAGAGCTCAGCTGCTAACCAAAAGGTCTCCAGTTCAGATCCACCAAGCGCTCCTTGGAAACCCTGTGGGGCAGTTCTACTCTGTCCTGTAGGGTTGCTATGAGTCAGAATTGACTCAATAGCAAAGGGTTTAATGAGGCTCCATGGCAGTCACCCTGGGTCTTTGTCCAGCCCTGGCTTTGGGTTCTGTTTCTCCTACATGGTTCTCTGTCTTGGTTTTCTATGCCACACACCTGTCTTTGTCATCTTTTTAGTACCTTTTTCTCTGTAAATGTGAGTTTTGTCTTTCTCAAACAAGCACCTTTTATGGGCACTGGAGTCTTTGCCCACAAGCCTGAGCCCTGTGTTGTATCTGTGTTAAGAAATACCTGTTAGCCTGGGTGGCAAGATCCTACCCATTCCTGAGGGGCTGCACATGGTGGTCCACCCTGCTAACTTGTGATGACCCTTCCTCACAGACTGCGTGTTGTTGTTGTTGTTGTTAGATGCCGTCGAGTTGGCTCCGACTCATGGTGAGCCCTTGTACAACAGAATGAAATGTTGCCTGATCCTGTGGCATCCTTGTGATTGCTGGCATGCTTGGGTCTGTTGTTACCTTCCAACCTAAGGGGCTCACCTTCCAGCACTGTACTCAACAGTGTTCTGTTGTGGTCCATAGGGTTTTCATTGGCTAATTTTCAAAAGTAGATAGCCAGGCCATTCCTCTTAGTCTGTCTTAACCTGGAAGCTCTGCTGAAACCTGTCTACCATGGGTGACCCTGCTGGTATTTGAAATACCGTGGCAAAGCGTCCAGCATCACAGCAACACGCAGGCCCCCACAGCAGACACACTGACAGCAGGTGAGGGCTAGAGAAGTGCTAAGGTAGACTGGACCTTTGGTTATGTTAGCACTAGGAAGTAGCTTAGAAATTGTGTGGTTGGAACCTCTTATATTGCTGGGTGCCCTCCAGTCAAGTCCGACTCATAGTGACCCCATGTGACAGAGTAGAACTGTCCCATAGGCTTTTCTAGGCTGTCATCTTTATGGCGGCAGGTCTCTAGGTCTTTCTCCCTCAGAGCCACTGGGTGGGTTCAAACCACTAACCTTTTGGTTAGCAGCTGAGCACTTAACCGTTGCACCACCAACTGTCTTTATCATAATGATACACCTATTCCCCACTGCCATCCAGTCGATTCTAACTCACAGCGACCCTACAGGACAGAGGAGAACTGCCCCGCAGGGTTTCCAAAGCTGTAATCTCTATGGAAGCAGACTGCCATGTCTTTCTCCCAAGGAGCGGCTGGTGGGTTCGAGCTGCTGACCTTTTGGTTAGCAGCCAAGCGCTTAACTGCTGCACCACCAGGGCTCCTTCCTCTTATATTAGCCATGAATAAAGGAAGCTCAGAAAGGTCAGATGAATTGCCTGAGGTCACACTGCTGGTGAATGGCAAGGTGAAGACTCGAACCCCTATCTTTCCATGCCAGGTCTGTGCTTTCCCTGGACTTTTTTGCTACTGTGCAAAACTGACGATGTCTTGTGCACTTAGGAACACAGACCTGAAATACATGTAGGAGGATAATCAGGTAACTGAGAGCTTGGGTTAGTCAAAATGTTTAAACTCTGTTCCTTATCTAAAGTTAATCTAACTGCCATTGTGTTTTAGATAAGCTTGCTACTAATTTTTTTATTTGCTACTTAAAAAACTCCAAGCGGTTACCCGAGAGCAGTGAAATCTAATCCCCTAATGTGCTCCTCAGGTGAGGCCCCTTATCGTTATGTTCCAAACCTTCAGTCCGTTAATATTTATGGGAGCCCGTGGACCATTTGGCTCCTCGTAGATCTCTGTTCTCTGTGTATCAGAGCCAGGCCCTCGTGGTCACAGGGCAATGCCCCCTTGCACTTGTTTATCGGGAGGATAAATCAGGAAGAGAAAGGAAAAAGACACGCGGGCTCACAGAGGCTCCTGCCACCTGATCCTCCTCCCACCACGTCCAACCATAATGCCAATTTCCTGCAGGAGCACTTTGGTTGCTTGGATTTGGTATTTTCAGAGCCTTAGTTTAAGATAAAGGAACCCTGGTGGTGCAATGGTTAAGCGCTCAGCTGCTAATTGAAAGGCCAGTGGTTTCAACCCACCTGGTGGCTCTGTGAGAGAAAAGACGTGGCGATCCGCTCACGTAAAGATTACAGCCTGGGAAACCCAATGGGGCAGTTCTCTGTGCTATAGGGTGGCTACAAGTCAGAGTAGACTCCAGGGCACAAAACTACAACCGGAAGCTTAGTGTAAAGCCTAGCCAGGAAGAATAGAAATGCATTTTCTATCATGTCCCCCTCCCCCAAAGCAAGACTTGAGAATTAAAGTGCCTCAAAGGGTACCGAGGAAACTTAAAAAGTAATTAAAAGCTTGCACGTCAAATATGTTGGCATATTCTTCACTTTCTCAAGGAAATGTGCTCAGTCCCTGCCCTGCCCTTTTCTTATGCATAAGGCCCATTTCTATTTTCCCAGTTTCGAGAGGCATGAGTATGGAGAAATATTTGTCTACAATAAAAACAATAATGATGCAAGCAGTTATAAGTGGCTGTTTAGACCAAACCTCAGGGATGTTGGTGGTTCAGTGGTAGAATTCTCACCTTCTATACTAGAGACCTGGGTTCGATTCCCAGCCTCCACTGCTCAGTTACAGCCACCATTCATCTCATCTCCAACGCCACAATTCAGATGTGTTAATTCTTCTCTGGTCTTCCTTTTACATCATCCAGCTTTTTTTTTTTTCCAAATCATCACAATTTATTTTCTCCCACATCCTTAAATAAGCTAAACAAATCCAGGCATATCAATGTTTTACTTTACCAAATGGAATAAGGGGAACCAAGAATTGACCAGCTTTTATGGTTTGCTGCCTCTACCTTGTCATCCCAACTAATTTTTTTTTATTAACTTTTATTGAGCTTCAAGTGAACGTTTACAAATCAAGTCAGACTGTCACATGTAAGTTTATATACACCTTACTCCTTACTCCCACTTACTCTCCCCCTAATGAGTCAGCCCTTCCAGTCTCTCCTTTCGTGACAATTTTGCCAGCTTCCAACTCTCTCTATCCTCCCATCCCCCCTCCAGACAGGAGATGCCAACACAGTCTCAAGTGTCCCCCTGATACAAATAGCTCGCTCTTCATCAGCATCTCTCTCCTACCCACTGTCCAGTCCCTTCCATGTCTGATGAGTTGTCTTCGGGCATGGTTCCTGTCCTGGGCCAACAGAAGGTTTGGGGACCATGACTGCTGGGATTCCTCTAGTCTCAGTCAGACCATTAAGTATGGTCTTTTTATGAGAATTTGGGGTCTGCATCCCACTGTTCTCCTGCTCCTCAGGGGTTCTCTGTTGTGCTCCCTGTCAGGGCAGTCATCGGTTGTGGCCGGGCACCAACTAGTTCTTCTGGTCTCAGGATGATGTAGGTCTCTGGTTCATGTGGCCCTTTCTGTCTCTTGGGCTCTTAGTTGTCGTGTGACGTTGGTGTTCTTCATTCTCCTTTGCTCCAGGTGGGTTGAGACCAATTGATGCATCTTAGATGGCTGCTTGTTAGCATTTAAGACCTCAGACACCACATTTCAAAGTGGGATGCAGAATGTTTTCATAATAGAATTATTTTGCCAATTGACTTAGAAGTCCCCTTAAACCATGGTCCCCAAACCCCCGCCCTTGCTCCGCTGACCTTTGAAGCATTCATTTTATCCCAGAAACTTCTTTGCTTTTGGTCCAGTCCAGTTGATCTGACCTTCCCTGTATTGAGTATTGTCCTTCACTTCACCTAAAGCAGTTCTTATCTACTAACTAATCAGTAAAAAACCCTCTCCCTCCCTCCCTCCCTCCCCCCTCGTAACCACAAACGTATGTGTTCTTCTCAGTTTATACTATTTCTCAAGATCTTATAATAGTGTTCTTATACAATATTTGTCCTTTTGCCTCTGACTAATTTTGCTCAGCATAATGCCTTCCAGGTTCCTCCATGTTATGAAATGTTTCACAGATTCATCACTGTTCTTTATCGATGCGTAGTATTCCATTGTGTGAATATACCACAATTTATTTAACCATTCAGCTGTTGATGGACACCTTGGTTGCTTCCAGCTTTTGGCTATTGTAAACAGTGCTGCAATAAACATGGGTGTGCATATATCTGTTTGTGTGAAGGCTCTTGTATCTCTAGGGTATATTCCGAGGAGTGGGATTTCTGGGTTGTATGGTAGTTCTGTTTCTAACTTTTTAAGAAAACGCCAGATAGATTTCCAAAGTGGTTGTACCATTTTACATTCCCACCAGCAGTGTATAAGAGTTCCAATCTCTCCGCAGCCTCTCCAGCATTTATTATTTTGTGTTTTTTGGATTAATGCCAGCCTTGTTGGAGTGAGATGGAATCTCATCGTAGTTTTAATTTGCATTTCTCTAATGGCTAATGATCAAGAGCATTTTCTCATGTATCTGTTAGCTGCCTGAATATCTTCTTTAGTGAAGTGCGTGTTCATATCCTTTGCCCACTTCTTGATTGGGTTGTTTGTCTTTTTGTGGTTGAGTTTTGACAGAATCATGTAGATTTTAGAGATCAGGCGCTGGTCGGAGATGTCATAGCTGAAAATTCTTTCCCAGTCTGTAGGTGGTCTTTTTACTCTTTTGGTGAAGTCTTTAGATGGGCATAGGTGTTTGATTTTGGGAGCTCCCAGTTATCTGGTTTCTCTTCATCATTTTTGGTAATGTTTTGTATTCTGTTTATGCGTTGTATTAGGGCTCCTAGGGTTGTTCCTATTTTTTCTTCCATGATCTTTATCGTTTTAGTCTTTATGTTTAGGTCTTTGATCCGCTTGGAGTTAGTTTTTGTGCATGGTGTGAGGTATGGGTCCTGTTTCATTTTTTGCAAATGGATATCCAGTTATGCCAGCACCATTTGTTAAAAAGACTATCTTTTCCCCAATTAACTGACACTGGGCCTTTGTCAAATATCAACTAGCTCATATGTGGATGGTTTTATATCTGGGTTCTCAATTCTGTTCCATTGGTCTATGTGTCTGTTGTTGTACCAGTACCAGGCTGTTTTGACTACTGTGGCTGTATAATAGGTTCTGAAATCAGGTAGAGTGAGGCCTCCCACTTTCTTCTTCTTTTTCAGTAATGCTTTGCTTATCCGAGGCTTCTTTCCCTTCCATATGAAGTTGGTGATTTGTTTCTCCATCACATTAAAAAATGACATTGGAATTTGAATCGGAAGTGCATTGTATGTATAGATGGCTTTTGGTAGAATAGACATTTTTACTATGTTAAGTCTTCCTATCCATGAGCAAGGTATGTTTTTCCACTTAAGTATGTCCTTTTGAATTTCCTGTAGTAGAGCTTTGTAGTTTTCTTTGTATAGGTCTTTTACATCTTTGGTAAGATTTATTCCTAAGTATTTTATCTTCTTGGGGGCTACTGTGAATGGTATTGCTTTGGTTATTTCCTCTTCAATGTTCTTTTTGTTGATGTAGAGGAATGCAAGTGATTTTTGTATGTTTATCTCATAACCTGAGACTCTGCCAAACTCTTCTATTAGTTTCAGTAGTTTTCTTGAGGGTTCCTTAGGGTTTTCTGTGTATAAGATCATGTCATCTGCAAATAGAGATAATTTTACTTCCTCCTTGCCAATCTGGATGCCCTTTATTTCTTTGTCTAGCCTAATTGCTCTGGCTAGGACCTCTAGCACAATGTTGAATAAGAGAGGGGATAAAGGGCATCCTTGTCTGGTTCTCCTTCTCAAGGGAAATGCTTTCAGGCTCTCTCCATTTAGACTGATGTTGGCTGTTGGCTTTGTATAGATGCCCTTTATTATGTTGAGGAATTTTCCTTCAATTCCTTTTTTGCTGAGAGTTTTTATCATAAATGGGTGTTGGACTTTGTCAAATGCCTTTTCTGCATCAATTGATAAGATCATGTGGTTTTTGTCTTTTATTTTATTTATATGGTGGATTACATTAATGGTTTTTCTAATATTAACCAGCCTTGCATAAAAGAAAAAAAAAGCCTTGCATACCTGGTATAAATCCCACTTGGTCATGGTGGATTAATTTTTTGATATGTTGTTGAATTCTATTGGCTAGAATTTTGTTGAGGATTTTTGCATCTATGTTCATGAGGGATATAGGTCTGTAATTTTCTTTTTTTGTGATGTCTTTACCTGGTTTTGGTAGCAGGGAAATGGTGGCTTCATAGAATGAGTTAGGTAGTATTCCATCATTTTCTATGCTTTGCAATACCTTTAGTAGTAGTGGTGTTAACTCTTCTCTGAAAGTTTGGTAGAACTCTGCAGTGAAGCCATCCGGGCCAGGGCTTTTTCTTTTGGGAGTTTTTTGATTACCGTTTCAATCTCTTTTTTTGTTTTGGGTCTATTTAGTTGTTCTACTTCTGATTGTCTTAGTTTAGGTAGGTAGTGTTTTTCCAGGAATTCATCCATTTCTTCTAGGTTTGCAAATTTGTTAGAGTACAATTTTTCGTAGTAATCTGATATGATTCTTTTAATTTCAGTTGTGTCTGTTGTGATGTGGCCCTTCTCATTTCTTATTCGGGTTATTTGTTTCCTTTCCTGTATTTCTTTAGTCAGTCTGGCCCATGGTTTATCAATTTTGTTAATATTTTCAAAGAACCAGCTTTTGGCTTTGTTAATTCTTTCAATTGTTTTTCTGTTCTCTAATTCATGTAGTTCAGCTCTAATTTTTATTATTTGTTTTCTTCTGGTGCCTGATGGATTCTTTTGTTGCTCAGTTTCTATTTGTTCAAGTTGTAGGGACAGTTCTCTGATTTTGGCTCTTTGTTCTTTTTGTCTGTGTGCATTTATCGATATAAATTGTCCTCTGAGCACTGCTTTTGCTGTGTCCCAGAGGTTTTGATAGGAAGTATTTTCATTCTCGTTGCATTCTATGAATTTCCTCATTCCCTCCTTAATGCCTTCTATAACCCAGTCTTTTTTCAGGAGGGTATTGTTCAGTTTCCAAGTATTTGATTTCTTTTCCCTAATTTTTCTGTTATTGATTTCCACTTTTATGACCTTGTGGTCTGAGAAGATGCTTTGTAATATTTCGATGTTTTGGATTCTGCAAAGGTTTGTTTTATGACCTAATATGTGGTCTATTCTAGAGAATGTTCCATGTGTGCTAGAAAAAAAAGTATACTTTGCAGCAGTTGGGTGGAAACTTCTGTATAAGTCAATGAGGTCAAGTTGGTTGATTGTAGTAATTAGGTCTTCCGTATCTCTATTGAGCTTCTTATAGGATGTCCTGTCCTTCTCCGAAAGTGGTGTGTTGAAGTCTCCTGCTATAATTGTGGAGGTGTCTATCTCACTTTTCAGTTCTGTTAAAATTTCATTTATGTATCTTGCAGGCCTGTCATTGGGTGCATAAATATTTAATATGGTTATGTCTTCCTGATCAATTGTCCCTTTTATCATTATGTAGTGTCCTTCTTTATCCTTTGTGGTGGATTTAAGTTTAAAGTCTATTTTGTCAGAAATTAATATCGCTACTCCTGCTCTTTTTTGCTTATTGTTTGCTTGATATATTTTTTCCCATCCTTTGAGTTTTTGTTTGTTTGTGTCTCTAAGTCTAAGGTGTGTCTCTTGTAGGCAGCATATAGATGGATCGTGTTTCTTTATCCAGTCTGAGACTCTCTGTCCCTTTGTTGGTGCATTTAGTCCATTTACATTCAGCGTAATTATAGATAAGTATGTGTTTAGTGTTGTCATTTTGATGCCTTTTTATGTGTGTTGTTGACAATTTCATTTTTCCACTTACTTTTTTGTGCTGAGACATTTTTCTTTGTAAATTGTGTGTTTCTCATTTTCATAGTATTTGACTTTATGTTTGCTGAGTCGTTACGTTTTTCTTGGTTTTATTTTGAGTTATGGAGTTGTTATACCTCTTTGTGGTTACTTTAATATTTACCCCTATTTTTCTAAGTAAAAACCTAACTTGTATTGTCCTATATCGTCTTGTATCCCTCTCCATATGGCAGTTCTGTGCCACCTGTATTTAGTCTCTCTTTTTGATTATTGTGATCTTTTACATATTGACTTCAACGATTCCCTGTTTTGAGCATTTTTTTTTTTAATTAATCTTAATTTGTTTTTGTGATTTCCCTATTTGAGTTGATATCAGGATGTTCTGTTCTGTGACCTTGTGTTGTGCTGGTATCTGATATTATTGGTTTTCTGACCAAACAACTTCCTTTAGTATTTCTTGTAGCTTTGGTTTGGTTTTTGCAAATTCTCTAAGCTTGTGTTTATCTGTAAATATCTTAATTTCACCTTCATATTTCAGAGAGAGTTTTGCTGGATATATGATCCTTGGCTGGCAGTTTTTCTCCTTCAGTGCTCTGTATATGTCATCCCATTGCCTTCTTGCCTGCATGGTTTCTGCTGAGTAGTCTGAACTTATTCTTATTGATTCTCCCTTGTAAGAGACTTTTCTTTTCTCCCTGGCTGCTTTTAAAATTTTCTCTTTATCTTTGGTTTTGGCAAGTTTGATGATAATATGTCTTGGTGTTTTTCATTTTGGATCAATCTTAAATGGGGTTCGATGAGCATCTTGGATAGATATCCTTTCGTCTTTCATGATGTCAGGGAAGTTTTCTGTTAGCAGATCTTCAACTATTTTCTCTGTGTTTTCTGTCCTCCCTCCCTGTTCTGGGACTCCAATCACACGTAAGTTATCCTTCTTGATAGAGTCCCACATGATTCTTAGGGTTTCTTCATTTTTTTAAATTCTTTTATCTGATTTTTTTCCAGCTATGTTGGTGTTAATTCCCTGGTCCTCCAGATGTCCCAGTCTGCATTCTAATTGCTCGAGTCTGCCCCTCTGACTTCCTATTGCATTGTCTAATTCTGTAATTTTATTGTTAATTTTTTGGTTTTCTGAATGCTCTCTCTGTATGGATTCTTGCAACTTATTAATTTTTCCATTATGTTCTTGAATAATCTTTTTGAGTTCTTCAACTGTTTTATCAGTGTGTTCCTTGACTTTTTCTGCAGATTGCCTTATTTCATTTCTGAGGTCATCCCTGATGTCTTGAAGCATTCTGTAAATTAGTTTTTTATATTCTGTATGTGATAATTCCAGGATTGTATCTTCATTTGGGAAAGATTTTGATTCTTTAGTTTGGGGGGTTGTAGAAGCAGTCATGGTCTGCTTCTTTATGTGGTTTGATATCGACTGCTGTCTCCGAGCCATCCCTAAGATAATGTAGTGATTTATTCTGTATTTGCTCACTGAGTCTTATCTTGTTTTGGTTTCTCTCAATATACATGGATGGGCTAATAGACTGTGCTGTCTTGATTGTTGTGGCCCTTGACTTACTTATGACCTATTACCAGCTGGTTTGGGCTGTTACCAGATATATATGCCTGAGTCCATTCACTAGTCTTGAGTAAAATCTGATTTTGGGTCATCAAGCGCATGATGCACCCTATCACCTATCCACCTTGAGAAGTAGTGGTGATAGTTGTGTACACCAGATTCTAGTAGCAGCTGGGGTTCACACTCCAGGGGGGGCAGGATGCTGACAGGCTTCCCCCAAGTGTCAGTGAGGTAGGTGTGTCTCTATTCCTAAAGCACCTTGGTGGGTGGGCTCTGCAGCTGTACCTTAGGCCTCTAATGCAAGTACCTCTACAGATTGGTAGGTGTCACCTTCCTTAGACCCCTAAGGCAGGAGGCTAGGTAGTCTGGGGGGAGCTTCAGCCCTCAGTTCCCTGTTGTGGGTCAGTGAGAGCTCTGTTGAATACGCAGAGATATCAGACCTGGGAAACTTGTCTTTCCAGTAAATCCGCTAAAAAAAAATGCAGTCAGATCCCTATCAAAAATGCCTTTGCATTATAATAGCCACCTTGTTCCCTGTAGGGATGAAAGCCTGAGACTGTGGATCACCTATGCTTGGATGGAGCTGGTTCTGTGTTCTTAGTCCAATTAGGGAAGGATTTTTGGTCCCTGGGTTTTTTGTGGTTGCTTCTCTCAGGCCAGAAGAATGGGTTAGGAAAAGACCAAAAAAAATAGGGAAAAGAAAAACTGCGGAGCAGTTCTCCCTCTGGCTCAGGAAATTCCAATGTTAATGAAGCCGCCTCGGAAGAGGAGGGTAGGGTTCAGAAAAACAGGAGAGAGTAGTACCCTGGAATATAGACAAAGTTACTTATCTTGCTTGGGATGACTATTTTATCTGAGATTCCCGAGGGGTGTGTCGCCTATGTGTGCTGGCTGGTTAGAGATTGCCCCCGAGGGTCAGGCCTGCAGAAGCCTCAGTCAGTTCCTCCGCTGCCAGTCCAAAGCCCAGCGTCAAGGTTCCCCGGCTGGGATACTGCTCTCCCGGCTCCAAAACCAGTCGCTGCCTCCCGGGGACTTCTCCTCCCGCCAGCTGCGTTGCCGCGCCGCTCGCGAGGACTGGCTGAGCCCCCTCCCGGGGTCAGTTCAGAGGGGTAGGGCTGCACCCTGTGTTTGCACCGTCACAGGATGTGGTGCTCAGCTCCCCTGCGCCTAGTCCAAAGCCCCGCGCCAAGTTTGCCTGGCTGGGACGCTGCACTTCTGGCTCCAAAACCGTAATTTTTTTTAATATAATTTTTATTGTGCTTTAAGTGAAAGTTTACAAATCAAGTCAGTCTCTCACACAAAAACCCATATGTACCTTGCTACACACTCCCAGTTACTCTCCCCCTAATGAGACAGCCTGCTCTCTCCCTCTACTCTCTCTTTTTGTGTCCATTTCACAAGCTTCTAACCCCCTCCACCCTCTCATCTCCCCTCCAGGCAGGAGATGCCAACATAGTCTCAAGTGTCCACCTGATCCAAGAAGCTCACTCCTCACCAGCATCCCTCTCCAACCCATTGTCCAGTCCCATCCATGTCTGAAGAGTTGGCTTCAGGAATGGTTCCTCTCCTGGGCCAACAGAAGGTCTGGGGGGTGTGACCACCGGGGTCCTTCCATTCTCAGCCAGACCATTAAGTCTGGTCTTATGAGAATTTGGGGTCTTCATCGCACTGCTCCCCTGTTCCCTCAGGGGTTCTCTGTTGTGTTCCCTGTCAGGGCAGTCATCAGTTCGTCCAGCTTTTTTATCCACGTGAGGTGACTGAAAATACCAGGGCTTGGCCCAGGAGCTCCTTAGTCCTCAAAGTAACGGCTTTGCTTTTTAGAACTTTCAAGAGGTCTTTTGCAGCAGATTTGCCTAATGCAATATATTGTTTGATTTCTTGATTACTGCTTCCATGGGCGATGACTGAAGCACATCTTGGGAGATCTGGTGCTAATGACTAGAAGTTGGTCTGATCCAGGTAGGAAGCCTGAACTGCTAAGGAGTAAGCTGGGTCTGCACTGCCCACTCTTGCCTGGGTGAGTGCAGAGAGCCTCAGGAAACAACCCTGCAGCTGCTGCCATCAACAGCCACTGGAGAACTTCACAGCTTTGATGGTCAACCTCAGTGTTATGGTGAACTCTGCGATTTTAGCAAAGGCCTTTAAGAGAGAATATTGTGTTTGTTAACCGACACCCTAGAGCTGAATTCAGCTGTCCTTTTTCATTAATGTACAGGGACAAGCAGTGCCTGGAAGTCTGCAAGCTTCTGAGGCATCTTGCCCCGGCTTCCCTGAAAGTGATGTACTTGCTGGCTTTGAGTGTTTTGTGGACCATCAAGCTCACCTGATAACAGGTGATATTACAGGCACACCACGGAGGTATTGCGGGTTCAGTTCTAGACCATCACAATAAAGCGAGTCACATGAATTTTTTGGTTTCCCAGTGCATATAAAAGTTATGTTTACTCTATACTGTAGTCTAATAAGTGCACAGTAGCATTATGTCTAAAAGAACAACGTATATACCTTAATTAAAAAATACTTTGTTGCTAAAAAATACTATCCTCTGAACCTTCAGTGAGTCGTAATCTTTTTGCTGGTGGACGATCTTGCCTCGATGTTGATGGGTGCTGACGGATCAGGGTGGTGGTTGCTGAAGGTTGGGGTGGCAGTGACAATTTCTTAAAATAAGACAATGATGTTTGCTGTATTGATTGACTCTTCCTTTCATGAAAGTTTTCTCTGTGGCATGTGATGCTGTGTGATAGCATTTTACCCAAAGTAGAACTTCTTTCAATATTGGAGTCAATCCTCTCAAGCCCTGTCACTGCTTTATGTAATATTCTAAATCATTTGTTGTCATTTCAACAATGTTCACAGCATCTTCACCAGGAGTAGATTCTATCTCAAGAAACCACTTTCTTTTCCCATCCATAAGAAGCAACACATCATCTGTTAAAGTTTTATCGTGAGATTGCAGCAATTCAGTCTCATCTTCTGGCTTCACTTCTAATTCCAGTTCTATTGCTCTTCCCACCACATCTGCAGTTACTTCCTCCACTGAAGTCTTGAACCCCTCAAAGTCATCCATGAGGGTTGGAATCAACTTCTTCCAAACTCCTGTTAATGTTGATATTTTGACCTCCTCCCATGAATCACGGATGTTCTTAATGGCATCTAGAATAGGCAATCCTTTCCAGAAGGTTTTCAATTTACTTTGCCCAGATCCATCAGAGGAATCTCTATGGCAGCTGTCTTATGAAAGGTATTTCTTAAGTTAATAAGACTTGAAACTTGAAATTGTTCCTTGGTCCATGGGCTTCAGAATGGATGTTGTGTTGACAGGCATGAAAACAACGTTAATCTCCTTGTACATCTCCGTCAGGGCCCTTGGGTGACCAGGTGCACTGTCAGTGAGGAGTAGTATTTTGAAAGGAATCTTTTTCCCTGAGCAGTAGGTCTCAACAGTGGGCTTAAAACATTCAGTAACCTGTGCTTTAATCAGATGTGCTGTCATCCAGGCCTCATTGTTCCATGTATAGAACACCCAAAACACAGGCAGAGTAAAATGGGCATAATTCTTAAGGGCCCTAGGATTTTTGGAATGGTAAATGAGCACCGGCTTCAACTTAAAGTCACCAGCTGAATTAGTTCCATCAAGAGAGGCAGCCTGTCCTCTGAAGCTTTGGAACCAGGCGTTGGCTTTTCCTCTCTAGCTGTGAAAGTCTTAAGTGCCATCTTCTTCCAGTGTAAGGCTGTTTCTTCTGAACTGAAAATCCGTTGTTCACTGTAGCCACCTTCGTCAGTTAGCTTCTACATCAGCACTAGCCGCTTCACCTTGCCCTTTTATGTTCTGGAGATGGCTTCTTTCCTTAAACCTCACAAACCAACCTCTGTTAGCTTCAAACTTTTCTTCTGCAGCTTCCTCGCCTTTCTCAGCCTTCATGGAATTGAAGAGAGTTAGGGCCTTGCTCTGGATTCAGCTTTGGTGTAAGGGAATGTTGTGGCTGGCTTGATCTTCTATCCAGACCACTAAAACTTTCACTATATCAGCAATAAGGCTGTTTTGCTTTCTTATCATTTGTCTGTTCACTGGAGTAGCATTTTAATTTCCTTCATGAACTTTGCATTCACAAGTTGGATAACTGTTTGGCCCAAAAGGCCTAGCTTTGGGCCTATCCTGGTTTTGACATGCCTTCCTCATTAAGCTTAATCATTTCTAGCTTTTGATTTAAAGTGAGAGACGTGAGACTTCCTTTCACTTGGACACTTAGAGGCCGTTGTAGGGTTATTAACTGGCCTTATTTCAACTTTGTTGTGTCTCAGGGAATAGGGAAGCTGAGGAGAGGGAGAGAGATGGAATGGCCAGTCAATGGAGCAGTCAAAACACACACAACATTAATTAGGTTTACTGTCTTATATGGGGGGGGGGTTGTGGCACCCAAAACAATTACAATATTAACATCAAAGATCACTGATCACAGATCACCATAACAGATAAAATAATAATGAAAAATTTGAAATATTGCGAGAAGTACCAAAATGTGACACAAGGACAGGAAATGCGCACAGCTCTTGGAAAAATGATGCCACTAGACTTGCTCAACCAAGGGTTGCCACAAACCTTCAATTTGTAAAAAAATGCAGTTTTTGCGAAGTGCAATAAAGAAAAGCAATAAAACGAGTATGCTTGTACTGTGCAAGTTTTTCTGGGTTCTTTTCTGAGGCTGTTTTTAAATAGCTGTATCTATTGTGCCTTACTGTCTTGCTGGGACTATTTTAAGCATTTTGCATGTGTTAACTCCCTTTGAAGTTGTCAGGGATTTCATTTTACTTGGATCTACAATCACACCCATGGAAACGGCAGTCAGGAAATCAAAAGATGCATTGCATTGGGCAAATCTGCTGCAAAAGACCTCTTCAAAGTGTTGAAAAGCAGTGATGTCACCTTGAAGACTAAGGTGCTCCCAACCCAACCCATGGTATTTTCAGTTGCCTCATGTGCACGTGAAAGCTGGACAATGAATAAGGGAGACAGAAGAGGAACTGATACCTTTGAATTATGGTGCTGGCAAAGAAGAGTGAATGTACCACGGACTGCCAGAAGAACGAATAAATCTGTCTTGGAAGAAGTACAGCCAGAATGCTCCTTAGAAGCGAGGATGGTGAAACTTCTTCTCACATAGTTTGGACATGTTATCAGGAGGGATCAGTCCCTGGAGAAGGACATCATGCTTGGTAAAGTAGAGGGTCAGCGAAAAAGAGGAAGACCCTCAGTGAGATGGATTGACACAGTGGCTGCAACAATGGGCTCAAGCATAACAATGATTGTGAGGATGGACCAGGACTGGGCAGTGTTTCATTCTGTTGTACATAGAGTTGCTTTGAGTCAGAACCTACTCGAAGGCACCTAACAACACCACCAACATCAACACCAACAACAACTCCTTTTAACTTCATAATGATGCTGTGAAACATGCATTTTTTTTTGATATTTTACAGACGAGGAAATTGAAGCTGTCTTCAATTTCCATTTCCAGGTAACAAATTACCACAAAAGTATTAGCTTAAAATATCATACTTGTTTACAAGTCACAGTTGACACCAGTCAGGAGTCAGGCGTGGCATAGCTCGGTCCTCTGCTTAGCGTCTTACAGGGCTAAACTCGAGGTGTTGGCTGGGGCTCTGGTGGCATCTCAGCCTGCAGTCCTCGCCCTCATGATCCACCCTGCAGACTTTTCAGAGCCTGTAGCTGTGGGTGGGCTCTCTTGTCCATCGGCAGGCTCTGTTCTCTTGGTCGTTATGGGCTCCCTGTCTGTAATAAACTACCCCTCTACACATCACGTGATGATTCAAAGTGCCCATTTACTTCTATCACTAACGCCCTGTATTGGTGTGCCCTATAGGTGTGTCCTTTTGGGGCACAAGAGCAGTGGTGTGATGTAAGCAGCAAATCTGCCATAAGCTGACTACAGGTGCAACGTGTAAAGCTGTGATCAGCAGGCGATGGTTCTGGGCATAGCTGTTGCCAGTGCTGCAAGGGCATCTGGTTTTAGGTGACGGGAGGGATGGAAGGGTGGGTGCCACTCAGTCACACATACGTCTAAACCCCTGAAAGTGCGGGTACACTGTTCATAGATCGTCACAGGGGGTTTTACTCGTGCAATGAAAATCCTTCAGCACAGAAATAACTCACTGAGAGCTACCTCTGCAAAATGCCCAGATTTCACCATTTGAACACAAAGTGTGTTCACGTCCCAGCGTACAGGCGTCTGCAGCTGTACACTCATGACGGCTCCTGGGAATGGAAGTGCATTGCCTGTTGTTGCCCAGCTGTTACACGTATGGGCGCACACATGTACACACGTACTCACATACACACATGCATAGACACATACAGAAAACACACTCATGCGCACTCACACCCATGTACATACATATATACGTACACTCACATATACATAGATACGCATAACACGTACACACATATGCACATACACACACGCATAGACACATACTCATGAAACACTCATACGCACTCACAGACATACACTCACATACACATAGATACACATAACATACATATACACACACATAGATGCAAAACACACACATATATACATGATGCACACTTACACAACACACTCATACGCATAACACGTACATGCATATACACTCACACACATACATAAAACACACAAATACACACACATATGCTCACACACACAAAACACACAAAACACAAACACATACACACACATACACGCACAGATACACAAAATGCACACTCACACACATGTACCTGCACCTCCTCAGATTCCCAGGCACACCATTTGTGGCGTCAGGGATACTGCACTGGAGCCTCAGGAAATGGTGAGGACAAACCCATCGCATGAGCCCTCCCCGAGTGGTACCAAGCAAGTCCGCATTAACTCCCCAAACCCCTGTAGGACTTACCTCAGCACCTCGGACAGCTCCAAGCCTCCGGCCCTGAGCCCTGGCTATCTCGCGCTTTGACGCTTAGGTCTTGCTGTTCTTCCTTCCTGTCATCTGTGATTCTCAGGCAGCTTTCTAACCCACCAGCTACATGCGACACTTGGCCACACCAGTTCCTGCCATCTGGAAGCGACCCCTCAGACTTCTCTCTGCCTTCTTGATTAACAATCTGCCTTCGGATATCTTCTGACAATACGGCTTACTGCCATGACCTTGCCTTATGTTCTTCTACACTATTATTTCCATTTTTATTATATTCAATTAAATTATCAATTTTGCTACAGTAACACCTGCGAAAGCCGGATCGTGTAATGTGGAAACCTGTCAGAGAAGGAAGACTCAACGATTTACCACTAATAGAAAGCGATAGTGTCATGGATTGAATTATGTCCCCCCAAAAATGTGTGTATCAACTTGGTTAGGCCATGATTCCCAGTATTCTGTGGTTGTCCTCCATTTTGTGATTGTAATTTTATGTTAAAGCGGATTAGGGTGGGATCGTAACACCAGCCTTACCCAGGTCTCATCCCTGATCCAATGTAAAGTGAGTTTCCCTGGGGTGGGGCCTGTACCACCTTTTATCTCTCAAGAGATAAAAGGAAAGGGAAGCAAGCAGAGAGTTGGGGACCTCATACCACCAAGAAAGCAGCACCGGAAGCAGGGTGTGTCCTTTGGACTGGGGTACCTGCACGAAGAAGCTCTGAGTCAGGAACATTGATGAGAAGGCTGACAGAGAAAGAAAGCCTTCCCCTGGTGCTGACGCCCTGAATTTGGACTTCTAGCCTACTTTACTTGTTAAAGCCATCCTCTTGTGGTATTTCTGTTATAGCAGCACTAAATAACCAAGACAGATAGAAAAGTGCTAAGACTGCACCCTGTCAAAGGCGGAAATCTTGTGAGACGGGAAAAACAAGGCAGTCCTGTTGAGTTCCGGCTTTCACAGGTTTCATTGTATATTCTAATTCTATAATGCGCTTAGGGAAGCCATAGGCAAGAAAGATAAGGTATAAAAATAAAGCCTAGGGTAATCATACTTATCATTTTCCATATTCATATGTTACTTAGCACTTCATAAATGTTAACTAATGAGACTTCAAAATATCCCTACCAGGGATTTTTAGATACATTTTGCAAATTAAGAAACGGGGTGTGGGGGGGAAGCCCTGGCGATGAGAAGTAACTGCCCGGAGCAGGAAGTGACTTGTTGTCCTGAGAACAGTCTCAGGAAATGCCAATCTACTGAAAACTCCTGCCTCCTTTCACTTCAAGGAGCTCTGGTGGCCCAGTGGTTAAACGCTCGGCTGCTAACTGGAAGGTTGGCAGTTCAAACTTAAGCCTCTCCACAAGAGAAAGATGTGGCAGGCTGCTTCTGTAAAGCCCAGGAAACCCTGTGGGGGGTTTCCTACAGGGTCATACAAGGTCGCTATGAGTCAGAATGGACTCCACAGCACTGGGTCGGGTCCTCCCAATTCTTAAGATGAGGCTCTGTGTGTTTGAGGCTTTATTATGCTTTTATCTCTCAAGAGATAGTGAAATACAATCTCACAGGCTCCATCTGATCTCTTGGAAGTAGAGGCTGAAAAAATGGCAAGAATGTATCCTGTTAGCCCTAAAAAACAAACAACTTAACCATCTGCTGTTAGTTGATTCGACTGACTCATGGTGACCCCGTGTGTCAGAGCAGAACTCTGTTTCAGGATTTTTAAGGCTGTGACTTTGGGAAGCAGATTGCCAGATCTTTCTTCTGAGGTGCCTCTGGGTGGGATTGAACTGCCAACCTTTCTGTTAGTAGTTGTGCACTTAACCATGTGCGACACTCAGGGGCTTCTTCCTGTTAGGCCATCTGGGGCCTAAAGGTGCCCATGTGATTCCAACTCATGTGTCTTGCTCAGAAGAACCTGACTTGCAGGGTCTCCTGATGGAGCAGGACGTGCTTGGCCTCCTCGTTAAAGAGCACCTCTTCCTAGCACCTCCAAGTGGGATTTACCAACCTTCCCACCATCCAGCATCTTGGAGTCATCTCTGCATTTTCTTTTCCCTCGGTCGCACATCCATCTGGACAATCTTTTTTTTT
Source organism: Elephas maximus indicus (assembly GCF_024166365.1). Taxonomy (NCBI): domain Eukaryota; kingdom Metazoa; phylum Chordata; class Mammalia; order Proboscidea; family Elephantidae; genus Elephas; species Elephas maximus. The sequence continues at coordinate 96,672,040 of NC_064832.1, forward strand.
TTTAATTAAATAATTTATTTTATTTTTTGTTGCTGTTGAAAATGTACACAGCCAAACATACACCAATCCCACAATTTCTACACGTACAACTCAGTGACATCGATCACATTCTCTGAGTTGTGCAGCTGTTCTCACCCTCCTTTTCTGAGTTGCTCCTCCCGCATTAACATAAGCTCACTGCCCCCCAAGCTTTCTATCAGACTGTCCAGTTACTACTGTCAGTTTGATTTCGTGTAGATAGTTCCTAACAGAGCACAGTGCTCAAGGCAGATATTCTTTACTAGTTAAACTGAACTGTTGTTTGGTTTTATTTATTTATTTTGGAATAAATAGCAACTCAAAAGCTTAGCTGGAAAGCAAGGGGGCAGTGAGTTTATGTCAATACAGGAGGAACAATTTGTAAAAAGAGGGTGAAAAAGTTTGCAGGACTTGAACGTAATCAGTGTCACTGGGTTGTACATGTAGAAATTGTTGAATTGGTATGTGTTCTGTGTATATTCTCAACAGTAACAACAACAACAAAAACTAAATCATTAGAAGAAAGTTGAGGTTTAATAAAGTTAATAATTTTCACCAAGGACATTCTATTTTTAGTTTTTTTTATTTTGGTGAGAATATACACAGTTATGCACCATTTCAACAATTTCTACATGTACGTCTCCATGATATTGATGGCATTCATCAGTTGTGCAAACATTCTCGCCATCCCTCTACAAGTTGTTCCCCCTCCATAGACTTAAACTCTCTGCCCCCTAAGCTTCTCATCTCACTTCCTAGTTGCAGTTGTCAATTTGATCTCACATAGATAATTCTTTAGAAGAGCACAATGCTCAAAGCAGACATACTTTACTAATTAAGATAAGCTATTTGTTGGTTCAACGAAGACTTTAGGGGATAGTTTTGGTTTAATGTTCAAAGATTATCAGGGCAATAGTTTCAGGGGTTCATCCTGCCTCAAATGGGTCCAGAAAGTCTGAATTCCATGGGGAATTTGAAATTCTATTCCATATTTCCCCCTTTTGATCAGGGTTTTTCTATAGAATCTTTGATCAAAATGTTCATCACCTGAGCCAGGCACCAGCCGTTTCTTCTGTTCTCATGGCAAAGGAGGCAGTATTTCATGGAGACAACCAGATATGGATTTGATTTCTTCCCCTGATTCCTAGCTCTCCTTCCTCTGTTGGTTCAGGTGAATGGAGACCAATTGTTGTACCTTGGATGGTTGCTTGCTAGCTTTTACTATGCCAGTCACTATGCAACACACTAGGAGGTAGAATAAAATACTTAGAAATATTAGGCCAATTGACTGGAATATTCCTCAAAAACATGACCCTAAGTGGAGGTCATATTTTCAACTTCACTAAAGTGTGAAAAACAAGGCTCCAGGAATTGACGGAATACCAATTGAGATGTTTCAGCAAATGGATGCAACACTGGAAGTGCTCACTCATCTATGCTAAGAAATTTGGAAGACAGCTACCTGGTCAACGAACTGGAAGAGATCCATATTTGTGCCCATTCCAAAGAAAGGTGATCCAACAGAATGTGGAAATTATCAAACAGTATCATTAATATCACACTCAAGTAATATTTTGCTGAAGGTCATTCAAAAGTGGTTGCAGCAGTTTATCGACAGGGAACTGCCAGAAATTCAAGTCAAATTCAGAAGAGGACATGGAACCAGGGATATCATTGCTGATGTCAGATGGATCCTGGCAGAAAGCAGAGAATTCCAGAAAGATGTTTACTTGTGTTTTTTTGACTATGCAAAGTCATTCGACTGGGTGGATCATAACAAATGATGGATAACAATGTGAAGAATTACGGAACACTTTATTGTGTTCATGAAGAACCTGTACATAGACTAACAGGCAGTTGTTTGTACAGAACAAGGGGATACTGCATTGTTTAAAATCAGGAAACGTGCATCAGAGTTGTATTCTTTCACCATACTTATTCAGTCTGTACAATGAGCAAATACGAGAAGCTGGACTATATGAAGAAGAATGGGGCATCAGGATTTGAGGAAGACTCATTAACAATCTGCAATATGCAGATGACAACCTTACTTGCTGAAAGCAAAGAGGACTTGAAGCACTTACTAATGAAGATCAAAGACCACAGCCTTCAGTATGGATTGCACCTCAACATAAAGAAAACAAAAATCCTCACAACTGGACCAGTGAGCAACATCATGATAAATTGAAAAAAGATTGAAGTTGTCAAGGATTTCATTTTACTTGGATCCACAATCGACAACCATGGAAGCAGCAGTCAGGAAATCAAACAACACATTGTATCGGGCCAACCTGCTGCAAAAGATCTCTTTAAAGTGTTAAAAAGCAAAGATGTCACTTTGAGGACTAAGGTGTGCCTGATCCAAGCCATGGTGTTTTTAATCGCCTCATATGCATGCTCTCACTGGCAATGAGTAAGGAAGACCGAAAGAATTGACAACTTTGAGTTATGGTATTGGCAAAGAATGTACTGCCAGAAGAACAAGCAAATCTATGTTGGAAGAAGTACACCCATAATGCCCCATGGAAGAAAGGACAGGGTGATTTTGTCTCACGTATTTGCACATGTTATCAGGAGGAATCAGTCCTGGGAGAAGGACATCATGCTTGGTAAAGTAGAGGATCATGGAAAAAGCAGAAGACCCTCAATGAGATGGATTGTCACAGTGGCTGCAATAATGGGCTCAATCATAACAACGATTATGAGGATGGCACAGGACTGGACAGCGTTTTGTTCTGTTGTACGTAGGGCTGCTCTGTGTTAGAACCTAACAACAACAACAACAACAAAGTGCCATTTAGGAGTCCCTGGGTGGCGCAAATGGTTGGTGCACTCGGCTGTTAACTGAAAGACTGGTCGTTTGAGTCCACCCAATTGTGCCTCAGAAACCCTGGTGGTGTGGTGGTTAAGAGCTACGATTGCTAGCCAAAAGATTGGCAGTTTGAGTCCACCAGGTGCTCCTTGGAAATTCTATGGGGCAGTTATACTCTGTCCTATAGGGTCGCTGAGTCGGAATCGACGGCAATGAGTTCGGTTTTTGGCGTGGTGCCTCCAGAGAAACACCTGATGACCTACTTCTAAAAATTCAGCTGTGAAAACCCTGCGGAGCACAGTTCTACTCTGACACACGTGGGGCTGCCGTGATTTGGCGTGGACTTGACAGCAACGGGAACTGTAAGTGCCCTTTGTACGTCACCGGGGGTACTGTAGGTAATTGTATATATTTTTTAATCCTGGAACTTTTTTTCACATTTCTTTGGAAAATGATTTTCTTAAACCAAGTAGAGCAATTGCCTTCAGAAAGCTGTTTATAGGCCGCCGTCTGATAAAGAAAAAGAGAAACACAGTGAATCATCGAGACGAGAACTACTGGGACATCTCTTTAAATTTTAATACAGGTGTGCATTATAGCAGGAAGCTTCCAGATTGAGGACGTTAACGGCTTTGTTTACTAAATGCCTTCTATGTGCTAAGCACTGTCCTAGACACCTTATATAAACTGTCTTTAATCATCAGCAGCCCCGAAAAATAGATATCAAGATGAATATTTTACAGATGAGGAGTTAGATGTGTTGTTGTTGTTGGGTATCATCAAGTCGATTTCGACTCATAGCGACCCTCTGTGACAGAGTAGAGCTGACTCATAGGGTTTCCTAGGCTGTAATCTTTACGGGAGCAAATCGCCAGGTCTTTCTCCCTAAGAGTGGCTGGTGGGTTCAAACCGCTGACCTTTTGGTTAGCAGCTGAGTGCTTAACTGTTGTGCCACCAGGGGTCCTTAGCGAAGTTAAATAACTTGTCAGCAGGGTAGCCAAAATTCCTAAATGTCGATGACTTCAAGTCATGTAATTGTCCTGTTAATACATGAGGGAAACACTCTCAAGAGTTACGTTAGACTCAACTGAAAGTTTATTTGTTGAATGCCTGCTGGTGTGAAGCACTGCACTTGGGGCAATGAGAGACTTGGAAGTGAGAAAGGAGCTCATGTGTTAGCCTAGTGGTGTTTGTTGTCTCTGTTTGGAGAGCAGTTTGCCCAGCATGTGGTCAACAGAACTGAACACATGTGATGTACAACCTCCATTAAAATTCTGAAGGGAATGGCATGTAGCCATCTTTTCATGAAAAATCAGTTGGAAGCAGCTCTCTTTAAATATGGCTTCAAAACTAGTCTCAAAGATAATTGATGTAGTAGGAATTGCACGTTGTTGTCGAGCTGGTCTCTGACTGCAGTGAACCCAGGCACTGACGGGATAGGACGGTTGTCATCTACTGGGGTCTTATAGTCTTGGTTTTTGGAAGCAGATCACCAGGCCTTTCTTCCTAGTCTGTCTTAGTCTGGAAGCTCCGCTGAAACCTGTTCAGCATCAGAGCAACATGCGAGCCTCCGCTGACAGACGGGTGGTGGTTGCTTACGAGGGGCATTGACCGGAATCAAACCCAGGTCTCCAGCACGGAAGATGAGGGTTTTACCACTGAGCCACCACTGCCCTCAGCAATTGCATGGAAAGGAGACAAGAAGTGATATTGTGTGTGGAAGGCATGTGAATTTTGGAATCTGAAAGGATAAGGTTCAAATTCGATTCTGCACGTCTTAAGCCTGAACCTCATTTTTTCACCAGTAAATGGTGATACCTGTCACATAGGAACATTGAGCTAACTAAAAAATGGAAATAAAGCAAATTGTGTGCACACAGTACTGGCTCTAAGTGGAAGTTCCAGCCCCTTTCCCGTTCTCTTCAAGCTGTACTTCTCCAAAAGCAGGCTGCGAGAACTCAGTGTTGCCAGGTTAGAGGGAAATCCTGGTTCCTTGATACAGCCTCCAAAAAAAAGAAAAACAAAAAACCACAGGAACAACCAGTGCAGCACCCGTGGTGAGCCATTCCTTGAGAATCGTGAGAGATGGGATTTCAGTATCCCTCAAAGCGTCTTCCCATCCTAAACGTCTCAAACATTAGACAAGCTTTTTTGTTTTTTGGTCAAAATGGGATCTACTCTTTTTTAATTTCTAGCCCTTGATCCTAGATCTGGAGCCCTGGTAGGACAGTGGTTAAGAGCTCGGCAGCTAACCAAAAGGTTGGCAGTTCAATCCCCCAGCCACACCTTGGAAACCCTGTGGGGGCAGTTTTACTCTGTCCTATGAGACAGAATCAACTCGACGGCATCAGGCGTGTGTGCGTGTGTGTGTGTGCGTGATCCTGGAGCTGTTGTCAAAAGCAAAATAGAAAAACATTAATTTCTCCATACATGGAAGACATTCAAATATTTGAAGCCATTGAGGAGCCCCAGTGGTGCAAATGGTTAGGCGCTCAGCTGCTAACCGAAAGGTCAATGGTTGGAACCCACCAGCTGCTCCTCGGGAGAAAGACTTGGTGATCTGCTCCTGTAAAGATTACGGTCTGGGAAACCTTATGGGGCAGGTCTACTTTGTCACATGGGGACACTGTGAGTCAGAATCAACTCCACAGCAAGGGGTTTGGTTTTGGTTTATCTGCATCTTTGAAAGAAAAAGATTAAAAAAAAAAATTAATTAACCCCTACCCTGTTTTTTCTGATGGTATAGGAGCCCTGGTGGGGCAGTGATTAAGAGATACAGCTGCTAGCCAAAAGGTTGGCGGTTCGAATCCACCAGCTACTCCTTGGAAACCCTGTGGGACAGTTCTGGGTAAGTGGCGTAGTGGTTAAGAGCTATGGCTGCTAACCAAAAGGTTGGCAGTTCAAATCCACAGGATGCTCCTTGGAAACCCTATAGGGCAGTTCTGCTCTGTCCTACAGGGTTGCTATGAGTCGGAATCAGCTTGATGGCAACGGGTTTCATTTTTTTTTGTTGTTGTTTATATGAGTCAGAATTGGTATAGAATAAACATGCAAATAGTAATCTTTAAAGTCATTAGTTCAAACCCAAAATGAGAAAAAAAATTGGGCACAATTAGAGATACAGTCTGTTTGAAGAAACTTATGTACAGTTTGAACTCAAGGTTATACTTCTATATGCTTGTTTTTTATATGCTTGGTTGGAAGTTATTTCAGTTGAGAACGGATGGATGTTCTTTTTTGAGCTGAAAAGAGGGTATGAATTATCCAGGTTCTTAAATCATCAAGAAGGAACCCTGGTGGTACAGTGGTTAAGTGCTCGGCTGCTAACCAAAATGTCAGCTGTTCAAACCCACAAGTCGCTCTGCAGGAGAAAGATGTGGTGGTCTGCTTCCATAAAGATTATGGCCTTGGCAACCCTATGGGGCAGCTCTACTCTGTCCTAAAGGGTCACTAAGAGTCGGAATTGACTCAATGGCAATGGGTTTGACTTGGTAAGCCATCTAGAGTCTGAGGGCCAGATTCTGAGTGAGATAAAACATTGCTAATAGGAGCGTGAGCTCACTTTTGAGAGTAAACGTGATTAGAAAATGAAAACGTAGCCTTTCCTGTGGGGAACGTGTTTTCTTTTACTGGTGACCAGGTGACAGTGATGTGATTGAAACTGCTGTTCCCAGACAACGAGAAAAAGATAAAGCGAATCCTGAGTAGTGAGTAGAAATCCTTTAGCAACTTGGGACACGTTACAAATACTGTCGTTAGTTGCCGTTGACTTGGTTCTGACTCACGGCGACCACGTATGCAGAGTAGAACTGTGCTCCGTAGGGTTTTCAAGGCTGTGTGACCTTTTGGAAACAGGTCGCCGGGGCTGTCTTGCTAGGTGCCCCACGTGGGTTTGAACTGCCAACCTTTCTGTAGTAGTCCATTGCTTACACATTTGTACCACCAGGGGCTCATCGTAAATACAGTACTAAGGAAACTATTTGGAAGGAGCATCTAGTGTTCTTTGCTTAGGGACAAGAAAGACTGTCATTTTAAAGGCCTGTTCCCATGAAATTGTAACCTGCATGGTGACATAGTTCCTGAAGTAAGCTGAGACCCCAAACCTGAGAAGAGAAGGCTCGCTGTGAATCGGAATCAACTTGATGGCAGTGGCTCACGGGTAGTACATGTATATACAACAAATAATTTTCCATTTCAACATTCTTCACGTGTACAATTCAGGGACATTAATTATGTGCAACGTCTTGTTCCACCATCACCAGTAGCCATTTCCAGATTTCCCATCACCCTCAGCCGCTCAGTGTCCCCTAAGCAATGGCTCCACTTTCCCTCCCGCCCACCGTCCCTGGTAACCACTAATAACTTTGGTGCCTGTACACGTGCCTACTCTAGGTATTTCATGTAAGCAAAAGCAGACACTATTTGTCCTCCATGCTTTTTATTTTAAGATTATCTACAATGAACATTAATTATGTTTATAATTAGAATAAAAATATTACTTTAAATGAACTGGCATAAAACTTGCAACTGCCAGGTCATTTCTTCAGAAAGAGTAAAATTGGAAATGTTTTGCTTTAGTCATTGTTTCCTTTTCTTAGTAGAGACACGCTAAAAACGTCCAGGGGTAGAGACAAAAATATGCCAAGATCAGATAGCGGATTTTGTGAGCCTTCCCGGCAGAAATGAAGACCCAAGATGGTGCTTGTCTGTTGTTGTTGTCTGATGTTCAGGTGATTCTGACTCATAGCGACCCCATGTGAAAGAGAACAACTGCCCCGTAGGGTTTCCTCGGCTGTAATCTTTATGGGAGCAGATCACCAGGTTTTTCTCCTGTGAAGCCACTTGGTAGGTTTGAACTGCTGACCTTTCAGTTAGCGGCTGAGAGCTTAACCATTTTGCCATAAAATCTTAATGCAGAAAACCCATTTGCAAGCACTATGTTTGTGTTATACTTGTAAAAATTAATTAATGCTACCTCAACAGTGAGATATTGTGGTTTCCAAATATCATGCTCTGCAGCAAGGACACCGGATTAATTATCCCTGATGGAGAGCTGGGCTAGCGAGAGCTTTCCTCAGTGCTACGGGGCAGGACACATTTGTCACTAGTCACATGGCTGACTAGAAACCATGCCAAGCTTTCCAGAGCAGGTTGTATTGACGTAGAGCCACTTTTTTTATCTTTATTTTTTAATTTCCTTCCTTACATCGTATTTATTTTGTTTACCAATTCACTGAAGAATAATTAAACTGCACGCATTTAAAATGTACAATTTGAATTTTTAAAACATATATTATTGTGTTTTTGGTGAAGCTTTATGCACACCAGTTTAATTTTTCATTCAACAATTCCTACACAAATTGCTCAGTGACATTGGTTGCGTTCTTCACAATGCGTGAACCTTCTTATTATTTCTGTTCCGGTTGTTCTCATTCCATTAATCTAGTTTTCCTGTCCCCTTACATTCTGATCTTTGTTTTAAAGTATTTGTTGACCATTTAGTCTCAATATTGATTTTTTTTTTTAAAGGAGCACTGTACTTATGGGTGATATTCATTATTTTATGAGCCAATTTCATATTTAGCTACATTGTGACCTTAGGGGGATAGTTTTGGTTCAAAGTTTAGGGAGTATCTCAGGGTGATAATCTCGGGGAGTCCTCTAGTCTCAAAGAATCCAGTAAGTCTGGACTTTTTAAGAATTTGAGTTCTGTTGCACATTTTCCTCCCATCCTATCAGGTTCCATCTATTGTGGTTGATTAGAATGATTGATAGCGGTAGCTGGGCACCATCTAGTTCTTCTGGTCTCAGGGATGATGAGGCCATGGTTTGTATAGGCTAATAGTCCCGTAGACTAGTTTCTTCCTTGAGTCTTTGGTTTCTTTCTTTCTCTTTTGCTCCAGATGAGTAGAGACGAACAGTTGTGCCAATTTGATGAGTTTTGATGGCTATACATGCACACCCATGGAGCCACCACCTCAGTCAAGATTCGAAACATTTCTATCTCCTCCAAAAGTTTCCTCATACCCTATGCAATCCCTTTCCCCTCCACCTCCATCCGAGGCAATCAATGACCTGTTTACTGTCACTGTCGGTTAGATTGTGTTTTACAAAAAATTACATAAATGAAATCATATAGTATGTATACTTTTGTGCCTGCCTTCTTTGACAAAGTGAGATTTTGAGATTCATTTATGTTTTCTTTCCTTTTTATTGCTGAGTAATATTCTATGGTATGGATCTATACATTTTAGTATCCATTGACCTGTTAATAGACATTTGCATGGTTTCTAGTTTGTGGTTATTAAAAATAAAGCTGTTATCAGCATTCATGTACAAATCCTTCTGAGGATGTAATCCTTCTAGGTCCTTTTTATTGTCATTGGTTTGTTCATATTTCTAAGAAGCCCTGGTGACAAAGTGGTTAAGCGCTTGGCTGCTAACTGAAAGATCGGCAGTTCGAACCCACTATCTGCTCCACTGGAGAAAGACATGGCAGTCTGCTTCTGTAAAGATGACAGCCTTGGAAACCCCATGAGGCAGTTCTCCCCTGTCCTGTACAATCGTTGTGAGTTGGAATCAATTTGAGGGCAACGGGTTCATATTTCCGCATCCTTCATTGTGATCATGGACTTCTGGGCTTAACTGACTTCTACTTGTTCGTCTGCATTCTTTTCTGTGGAATGACAGTTAATAAAGGGAAATTGAACTTGTTATCACAGCAACACTGAGCCTGCAGCAAGGGGCATACAGAAGCTGTAGCAGTTTAAACCTGTTGTTAGATGCCATCAAGTTGGTTCTGACCCACAGTGACCCCATGTGATAAGTAGAACTGCCCCATAGGGTTTTCTAGGCTGCCGGGTCTTTCACTTGAAGAGTCCCCGGGTGAGTTTGAATCACCGACCTTATGGTTACCAGCTGAGCACTTAACCACTGTGCCACCTGGGCTCCTTGGTTTAAACCTTACCTAATGGGAAACACCCCAAAAAACAATGACATTCATGTTTGTCAAATGTGACAGAGGTTATTACGACTTGATTCATAATGGAATATATGCCAAGGTTTGGTGTGAAGTAACAGGACTTCTCAGTCCAGAAATAAGTATTTTCACAGTGTTGACATGGCCTCTGTTATCAGCTCCATTAGTAGTAAAAACAGACTCCAAAGCAGCTTCTAACCTGACCCTCCCTGGAAGCAATGAAAAGAGCTCCTTCTCTCCAACGTTCTCGGCCATCGTGGTAGCCTTAGCCGTCATCATAGCCCATGAAGTCACTAAATCACTGTGGTAACTGTAGAGTTGTTTGCTCCGCTGCTGGTCTGCTGAGCTTAAATCAACCCTTCTACTGAGGATCAGATATGCTGTGTCCGTTATCCTACTAGTTTCAACATGAGGTTTAGATAACGTGATCGTTTGGGAAGCATTAATGAGTGGGATGCGTGTTCGAAGAGAGGAAGTATCACCATTGTTTTTAGAAGAGATGATTTTTATGCCTAGAGACCTCATGAGAAGTAGAAGAGGCACCAAATAAATATTCCCACATCTAGGGTTTTCTTTTAGCAATAACCGTTGTAAACTGTAATGAAAAGGATGTTTAGTATGGAACAGTGCTTCTTCTCTGAGCCAGATGGCTGTGGATTCCGTTCAAACCGAACCCTTGCCCTGTCTCAGTCATCTAGTGCTACTGTAATTAACAGAGATCCCACAAGTGGTAACTTTAACAAACAGAAATTTATTTTCTCACAGTTTAGGAGACTTGAAGTCCAAATTCAGGGTGCTGGTTCTAGGGGAAGACTTTCTGTCTCTTTTGGCTCTGGGGGAAGGTCCTTGTCTCTTCAGCTTCTGTTCCTTGGCTCCTTAGTGATCTTCATGTGGCGTGTCATCTATCGTACCCCATCTCTGCTCTCTTGCTTGTTTAATCTCTTATATCTCAAAAGGGAGCCCTGATGGCACCAGTGGTTAAATGTTTGCCTGCTAAGATGTCAGCAGTTTGAATCCACCAGCCACTCCTTGGAAACCCTATGAGAAAGTTCTACTGTGTCCTATAGGGTCGCTATGAGTTGGAATTGACTCAGTGGCAATGGGTTTGGTTTTGTGATTTTGATATCTCAAAAGAAATTGACTTAAGACACACCCTACACTAATACTGTCTCAATAACATAACAAAGAAATCCCATTCCCAAATGAGATTATAACCACAGGTATAGGGGTTAGGATTTACAACACATATTATGTTGTATACATCCATAACAGGTCCTCAAATCAACTCCGACTCGTGGCAACCCCATGTGTTGCAGAGTAGAGCAGCTCTGTAGGGTTTTCTTTATGGAAGCAGATCTCCACACTTTTGTGGCACCACTGGGTGAGTTTGAACTGCCAACCTTTAGGTTAGTAGTCTAGTGCAAACTGTTTGCACCACCAGTGGAGGTAAATGGCACATTCTCCAAGCCTGCACCTCACTTTGAGCCCTGGGCCCCTAAACTATTTTGTTTCAGTCCAGAGTTCCACAAGGGTAATTTTGAAGATGTTCCCATGGACCACCCCTAATCATAGCGGGCCAAGCTCACAGGGGGGATAAACGACAACGTCTTCTCCATCGTTTTCATCTCCTTCTGAGACAAGACATGGTTTTCCAAAAAGTCACCTGGGCTGTGTGCCTGCAGCTTGGGCAACATTTGGATTCTCACCCAATGCTGTTTTTGCTACTTCAGCTGTGTCATCATTTGGGCTCTGGTTTTCAGAGCAGGTTCTAGAGTTGGCAGGCCGGTGTTCCAGTCCCAGGTTTGCCACGACCTTGGGGAATTGACAAACCACTACAGTTCTCACCTGTAAAATGGGAATGATATTAATATTATGTTCTTCATAGTTCTGTTGTCTATATGTTATTATGGTTGTATCTACATAACTAAATGGTCAGTATCACTGGGTGGTGCAAGTCATGAGTGCGCTTGGCTGCTAACCAAAAGGTTGGAGGTTTGAGTCCACCCGAGGCAGCTTGGAAGAAAGGCCTGGAGATCTACTTCGGAAAACTCAGCCTTTGAACACCCTATGGAGCATAGCTCTATTCTGACACACTTGCGGGAGTCGCTGTGAGTTGCAATCTACTCCATGAGAACTGGCTGGTTTTGAAGGAGGTTTTCAGTATTTAATGTTGATTTTATGTCAGCTTCCACCCAACAAGTTTTCAAATATCTTAGAGGCTGTGTTTTAGTTGAGCACCCCAACAAAGTTTTGCAGGGGTCCTCATGGTCCATAGGCTCAATTTGACACACAGAGTGGGTTGTGATCTCTTGTCCCCAGATGCTATTTAATGTATTAAAAGTTACTTGTCTTTGCTCCATTTTCTTCATTCATTTATAGGTCTATGCTAGACTATAAATTATTTTGAAGTGTATTATATACCTTTTGTATCCTTTAGTGGAAACACTGGTGGCGTAGTGGTTAAGTGTTAAGGCTGCTAACCAAGGGGTCAGCAGTTTGAATCCGCCAGGCACTCCTTGGAAACTCTATGGGGCAGTTCTACTCTGTCCTGTAGGGTTGCTATGGGTTGGAATTGACTCGATGGCACTGGGTTTGGTTTTTGGTTTGTATCCTTTACAGCTCAACCATTAACTGAAAGATTGAAGGTTGTGGCATCCATCCAGAGATGCCTTGGAAGACAGACCTGAGGATCAGCTTCCAAAAAGTCACAGCCATTGAAAATCCTGCGGAGCACAGTTTTATTCTGCATGCATTGGATCACCCTGAGTCTGAGTCAACTTAGTGTCAACTGACAACAACAACAACCTGGAATCTTGTACGTAGGAGGTCTGTAATAAGCAGTTGAATAAATACTGAATGTCTCTCACAGGCGTGCAAGGATGAATGAAGGCACTGTGAAATTCTCTTGGGCTTCCCAAGAACTGCATGTCATTGACTTGTCATCCTTCTTGTTTTCCAGCTTGGGAAAGTTTGCAGATGCTGTCCACTTTGCTTGGGCTATGACACCCTTTCTCTTCCTTTACCTAAAGCTTTAGAACGCAGCCCGATTGTCATTTCCTGAGAAAATCCTTCCCCAATCTACCACACTGGCTAAGTCCATCTGCTAATCACATCCACAAAGCCATCTCATTCTCCTTCAAAACTCCCGTCTTGTATGTAATGATTATCCTCTTTCTTCCTCAGGAGATGATGTCATTGTTGTTAGTGCTGTCAAGTCGATTCCAACTATAGTGACCCTGTGCACAACAGAACGAAACACTGCCCGGTCCTGTACCATCCTCAAAATCGTTGTTGTGTTTGTTCCCATTGTTGCAGCCACTGTGTCAATCCATCTCACTGAGGGTCTTTCTCTTTCAATGACCCTTTCCTTTACCAAGCATGATGTCCTTCTCCAGGGACTGATCCTTCCTGATAACTTGTCCAGAGTATGTGAGATGTAGTCTTGTCATCCCCACTTCTAATGAGCATTGTGGCTGTACTTCTTCCAAGACAGGTTTGTTCTTTTGGAAGACCATGGTATATTCAATATTCTTCAACAATGCCATAATTCAAAGGCGTCAGTTCATCTTTGATCTTGCTTATTCATTGTCCAGCTTTCACGTGCATATGGGGCGATTGAAAACACCATGTCTTGAGTCAGGCATACGTTAGGCATTAGGGTGACATCTTTGTTTTTGAACACTTTGAAGAGGTCTTTTGCAGGAGATTTGCCCAATGCAATTCATTGTTTCATTTCTTGACTGCTGCTTCTATGGGTGTTGATTGTGGAGCAAGTAAAATGAAATCTTGACAACTTCAGTCTTTTCTCCGTTTATCATGATTTTGCTTATTGGTCCAGTTGTGAGGATTTTTGTTTTGGGTTATGTTGAGTTTTTGATCTTCATCAAAAGATGATAAGCTCCACGAATGGGGACCAGGAAGACTCTTCACACATGCAATTCTATTATCTAGCTCATTTTTTGGTACTTATTCAGCACAATAGGAGCCCTAGTGGTGTAATGGTTAAGCTGCTTACCACAAAGTTGGTGGTTCAAACCCACTGAGCAGTTCCTGGGAGAAAGACCTGTTGATCTACTCCCATAATGAATGCAGCCTAGAAAACCTTACGGGGCAGCTCTGCTCTGTGACATGGGGTCGCTGAGTGTTGGAATCAGCTCGATGGCGTGGAAAGCCAAGAACATTCAGCATATATTTAACGGATACTTAGCGACCGCCTGTGCCACCATACAATAAAAGTAAAATTGACGCTTTATCTTTTTTTAGCTTGGCTTGCGATTTCCTCCCAAGTAATTTTTTTCTGTGCACAATGGTTTGACATGTATATTATACTATTATTAATGGCAAGGTAGCTTAGGGACTTAAGGGATGCAATAAAGAATATCGCACACAGAACTGACCCACCTGGGCCCTCAGCCTTCCTTTTGCATAACTCGTACCCTGAGGAGTTAACACAAATTTCTGTAGCATCAAGGACACAGGCCTTAGTTTTCTGAAAAACCAGTGTGCAGTCAAATTATTTTTCCTAGGAAAATTTTGTAAGAAAAAAAAGATTAGTTCTAAAGTTACCAATTATAATGACATGTTGAACCAAAAAAAAAAAAAAAAAAAGAATCAAACCCGTTGCCAACTTGATCCTTGGAGACCCCATCTGTAGAACTGCACCATAGGGTTTTCTTGGCTCTCACCCTTATGGAAGCAGATTACCAGGTCTTTCTCCCCTGATGCCACCGGGTGGGTGCCAACAGCCAGCCTTTAGGTTATGAGCTGAGCTCAAGCCCTTGTGCCACCAGGGGTTCTTATAGTAACGAAGGCCAATTCAAGAAAAGTGAATGAAATTTCATTCCCTTCCAATAAAAACAAAACAAAACAAATCTGTTGCCATCGAGTGGATGCTGACTCATAGTGACCCTATGGCACAGAGTAGAACTGCCCCATAGGGTTTCCAAGGAGCAGCTGGTGGATTTGAACTGCTAACCTTTTGTTTAGTAGTTGAGCTCTTAGCCACTGTGCCACCAAAAAACCCAAACCCATTGCCATTGAGTCGATTCCAACTCATAGTGATCCTATAGGACAGAGTAGAACTGCCCTATAGAGTTTCCAAGGAGCACCTGGTGGATTTGAACTGCTGACCTTTTGATTAGCAGCTGTAGCACTTAACCACTATGCCACCAGGGTTCTGAATAAGTTGGCAATATTTCTGACACTGGAATTCTGTGGAGTACCAGTCCCATGAGATGATCCATGACAAAGATCTTGATGATAAAATTCCTTTGAGAAACACTAGTACCTAGATCCTCATCTGGAGAGTAAAACACGCCTTAGCGTAGTAATGGTTCAGCAGCATCCTGCTGTTAAGAAGTCTTCAACTTAGTTTCAACCAGAGATTCCTAAACTTGCTGAAGCATGCAATTCTCAAACTTGTTTAACCATGAGTATTTGTTAAAAACAAGTCACACTCTTGGCATTGTTGAAGACAAAAATTAATAACAGACATCTCACTTTGATTTTAAGGTTTTTCTTACCAAGAAACCAAATAGTAACCATAAAAAAATTCCTGACCAAAAATTAATCCTGCCATCAGTCTCTCTCACCCAAAGTTGTCAATCTTTTCTTTCCTGTTGGAAGTCAGGCCTACTAAATTTAAAATTCAAAAGGTATCATGGCTGCAGGTGGATGGAGGGCCAGAGGAGGTATCATGGCTGCAGGTGGATGGAGGGCCAGAGGCCTTGTGACCTGGTATCAGTTGATCTCAGCAGATGTGGAGGGCGGGGTTCAATCACTCATGTCAAGATTAGCTTCACTGCATAAGATTCATTGCAACCAGCCTACTTTGAACCATCTGCTTTTTTCTGGAATCAGAATGGTCTCCCTATACACATGCAGAATAACTGCTCACAATAAACCTTATAGTTCAATATCTTTGAGTTTTTACTATTTTTAACAACATCCTAAGATCAGGAAAGGTGTGTGTCAAGGTTGTATCCTTTCACCATATCTATTCAATCTGTATGCTGAGGAAATAATCCAAGAAACTGGACTGTATGAAGAAGAACGTGGCATCAGGATTGGAGGAAGACTCATTAACAACCTGCATTATGCACATAACAAAATCTTGCTTGGTGAAAGTGAAGAGGACTTGTAACACTTACTGATGAAGATCAAAGACTGCAGCCTTCACTATGCATTACACGTCAACATAAAGAAAACAAAAATCTTCACAACTAGACCAATAAGCAACATTATGATAAGCCGAAAAAAGACATTGTCAAGGGTTTCATTTTACTTGGATCCACAATCAAAGCCCATGGAAACAAAAATCAAGAAATCAAACCATTGGACAAATCTGCTGCAAAAGACTTCTTTTAAAGTGTTAAAAAGCAAAGGTGTCACCTGGAGGACTAAGGTGCTCCTGACCCAAGACATGTTATTTTCAATCACCTCGTATGCATGTGAAAGGTGGACAATGAATAAGGAAGATGGAAGAATTGATGCCTTTGAATTATGGTGTTGGCAAAGAATATTGAATATACCATGGACTGCCAAAAGAACGAACAAATCTGTCTTGGAAGAAGACAGCCGGAATGCTCCTTAAAAGCAAGAATGGTGAGACTTCATTTCACATACTTTGGACATGTTATCAGGAGGGACCAGGCCCTGCAGAAGGTCATCATACATGATAAAGTAGAGTGTGAGTGAAAGAGAAGGAAGACCCTCAGTGAGATGGATTGACACAGTGGCTACAACAATGGGCCCAAACGCAGCAAGGATTGTGAGGATGGCACAAGACAGAACAGTGTTTCATTCTATTGTACATAGGGTCACTATGAGTGGGATCTGACTTGATGACACCTAACAACAACAAGAAAATCAAGTTCTTTGGAAAACAGTTTGAGAAATTCTGTACAAGGAAAATGATGGCTGACAAAAAAGCATAGCAATTTGAAACAATAGAAGGGCAAATGTACATCTATTATTATCTACACAGGAAGGATACTTTTGAGTTAGTTACACCTCCTAAGTGTTGTCTATTACCCCCTCTGTGCCTTACCTCTTTCCCTGGATGGTACAAATGGTTAATGTGCTTGGCTGCTAACTGAAAGATTGGAGGTTCAACTCCACCCAGGGATACCTTGGAAGAAAGGCCTGGTGATCTGGTTATGAAAGATCAGGCATTGAAAACCCTATGGAGCACAGCTCTACCCAGATACACAGGGGGCCACATGAGTTGGAACCAACTGGGCAACAACGGGTTTTCTGGTCTCTTAGCTCTATAAAACCAGCCTCAGTGCTTGTTGTGGGTTGAATTGTGGCCCCAAAAGATATGTTGAAGTCCTAACTCGTGCACTGGTGAGTGTGACCTTGTTTGGGGAAACAGGGTTTTTCTTTGCGGGTGTTATCACTGAAGTTAATGATGTCAACGTCTTATGAAAGAGAAGGACAGATGCAGCAGCAGAGTCTCACAGAGGGGAAAGACAGCAAGTGAGAATCTGTCTACAAGCCAAGAAACACCAAGAAACGTCCAAAGCTACCAGAAACTGGAGGAGACAAGGAAGGAGCTTCCCCTAGAACTAAGAGAGGAAATAGCTCTGTTGAGGCTCTGAATTTGGACTTCTAGCCTCCAGAATTGTGAGTGAATAAATTTGTGTTCTTCAAAGCTATCCACTTTGTGGCATTTTTTTATGGCAGCCCTTTTTTTTTTTTTTTTTTTTGCTTCAGGCACTTTTATCTTTTCAAAGGTGGTTAGGGACATCCCCACTGGGTGGTGTTTTAGCTAAATGATCACAGAGTAAGTTCCCAGAGTGAAGGAGAGCCACAACTCTGCCAAAGGTTAGACCGCCTCGTCCGTATGCCCAGTCACACAGGTTTCTAAGTATCTTCTACGTGTAAGGCATTTAACAATCAGTAAAGGACTAATATTCAACACTGTCAAAAAATCTACAATTCTTGGAGTTATTCTGAGGACCAAAGCAGTAAAAATGAGAGAGGGTATTTTGTAAACTGCAAGGTGTTTGACTAAGCATTTTGCCACTCTGTCCACCACCACCCTCTCGACAGGAGGGTTGTCATCAGCTCCCTTGAAAGTGCCTCTCACCTTGTCCTGGAAGTTCTGGGTGTTAGAGAGAGAGGCCCAGGGTAAGGCTCTGAAGTGTTATCTTGAGAAATGGACTGCAGAGCAGCTCGCTCACAGGCGCTGGGATTTCGTCTGAATGCTAATGTGGGCTGGCATCCTGTTGACTTCACCAGGTCAAGCGCCAACACGGACGGGCGCTCAGCTCACCCACCGTGCAAATCTTCTTCATGACTGCCATGTCCTCACATTCTAAACGTCTTGCCTGGCAAGAAATTACACGCCCTTGAACACTGTCAACAAATGAAATCTGACAAGTAAACATTTTGCAGCAATGGGATTTGAAATCTGGACTTTGATGGCCTTCGGTGCCTGATGATTATCGTATCACGGGTTCCTCATGCGATGCATTAGAACTGTCCTTCCTTTTGGACAAGCCACAGGGAATCGATAAAGAGTGAGGATTTTTAATAAGCTGCAGCACCTCAAAGCTCCAGTGATTAGTTCAGAAGTTTGACACACCACCCTTCTGAAGGTGAACCTTGGAAATGGAGAGACAGTCTGCTCTAAGAACGCCAGTCACATCTGCCATTTTCCTGTGGAGACTGGGCGGCTCTGCACCCTTGTTAGCAGTTCCCAGGGAGTCGTCCAGGCAAGCATTTTCTAGAGTCAGCACTTAGGAAACCCCATGCTCTTTGCAGTGCATACGATAAAGCCCCCTGGCCTGTAGGATTTAAGCTTAGAAAATTAATAGCGAGACGCTCAGGTTTGTCATGCATAAACTCGTTTAGCTTATTTCAGGGTAGTCATGGGAAGGCATGCAAGTAAGACCATACAACATTCTCTTAGAACTGGAAACTCAGAATCAACAACCACAATGTTAGTTCAATGGTTAGACTCCAAATCTGTAGATGTCAGGCTTTTACCTTTAATGAGAGGTCTTGGGAGGAAGGCTCGACCGTGGCTCAAACAGGGAGGAGGGTCCCCTTAGCCAGGGTTTGAGGTCGATGGTGGACAGAATCTGAGTTCCATCCCTGCCTTCTCTCAGTGAGCAGAAATTCATGTTTATATGTGAATTCGTCACCTTGGGTCCACACAACAAGGGTCAGTGTGACGTCAAAGACAAGGATGTACATCTGCTCTGCAGGGTTAGAGAGTGGCTGTGGCTGAGCGACACGTCTTCTCTTCAAGGTCAGAGATCAGGGAGGTTGTTTGGGTTTATGTTTCATTGCTAGTTTGCAAAGATTAACTATGCTATATCTTTTTTTTTTTTTTTTAATCATAGCATGTGAAGCCAGAGTGAACTTCCTTCTATGTTTCTATGCCTAAGTTTGGAAATTTTCTAAATAACTTTCTTATGACTTAAACCAAAAACAAAACAAACAAACAAAAAAACCCAAACCCATTGCCATTGAGTTGATTCTACTCATAGTGACCCTATAAGGCTGGTGGAAGGAGCGGCTGGTGGATTTGATCTGCTGACCTTCTGGTTAGCAGCCGTAGCTCTTAACCACTGTGTCACAGGTTACTAATGACTTATAGTTAATATTAGAGAGTCTCACAAAGGTATACACCTTTCTGTTTTTCAGTTCATATTATGAGTGCTTATATATATATATATGTATGTATTTTGAAAACATGATAGTGACTTATACCTCATGGGATTTGAGATCATTAAAAGAACATATAGAACACCCCCTCAGGACACCTGAGTGACACCAAAGTAGTGACAAAA
Source organism: Elephas maximus indicus (assembly GCF_024166365.1). Classification (NCBI taxonomy): domain Eukaryota; kingdom Metazoa; phylum Chordata; class Mammalia; order Proboscidea; family Elephantidae; genus Elephas; species Elephas maximus. The sequence continues at coordinate 96,691,652 of NC_064832.1, forward strand.
ACGTCCAGATGGCACCGTTGTGAGAGACTCGTGCTCTCCTGATACGATTTCTGTTTACACAGTTGGAAATGGAGGCTGGAGAACAACGTTCTCAGGTAGCACAACACAGCTGAGAGATTTGACTTCTGAAGTCAGAAGACTTACGATGAACTCCAGCTGCCATCAGCGACCAGCCAGGGGACCCCGAATGTTGTTGGTCATGCGGATGGGGGACTGGGGATTAGCTTCTCTGGGCCCCATTTTCTTCTCCTGTAAATAGAAAAAGTCTGTCCTGTCCAAACCTACTTCTCAAAGATAGCAGGATGGTAGATAAGGTAGTTAATACATTCAGCATACTTTATGAACTCAGTTTAAATTCCCCTTTAATCTTGAGGCAAAGATTTGAGTCCCAGGAAATATCAGCTGAGGAAAAGAAGAGGCAGTAAAGGGTATACTTTCCAACAAGTTATCACTGTGTACAGCTGGTGACTCAATGGTTAGGCACTACATGGGGTCACTATGAGTCGGGGTTGACTTGACAGCACCAAACAACAACAGCAGTAGCAGCAGCAATGATACAGCAATATGGCACATTTACTGGCATACGTATCCTCCTAATATAAACCCCATTGCAGCTGAGTCGATTCCGACTCATAGTGGCCTTATAGGACAGGGTAGAACTCCCCCATAGGGTTTCCAAGGGGCAGCTGGTGGATTTGAACTGCTGACTTTTTGGTTAGCAGCCAAAGGCTTATCCACTGTACCACCAGGGCTCCTCATCCTAATATAATATGCTAATATAGGGGAAACTTTATATAAGGTATATGGAAACTCAGTATTATCTTAACAATTTTAATGTAAATCTAAAACTATTCTAAAATTTAAAGAAAGTTTATTTAGAAAAGAAAAAAGACCTCATAAATATTTCCACATTGAAAACCACTGCTCTACCCTAAAATTTATTGTTCTGTGCCTCTAGGATAGAGTAGAACTGCCCCATAGGGTTTCCAAGGCTGTAATCTTTATGGGGGAAACCCTGGTTGTGTAGTGGTAAAATGCTATGGTTGTTAACCAAAAGGTCAGCAGTTCAAATCCACTGGGAGCTCCTTGGAAACTCTATGGGCAGTTCTACTGTGTCCTACAGGGTTGCTATGAATTGAATTCAGCTCCACGGCAATGGGTTTGGTTTTTTTTTAATCTTTATGGGAGGAGACCGCTACACTTTTGTGCCTCAGAGTGGCTGGTGGGTTTGACCTCTCAGTGTAATATGGAACTGTTTTCCACAAAAGCTGATGTAGTTCAGCGATTGGACAGAAATTTACTATACATTTTATTTTAAAAGTGTTTTAACTTTCTAAAAGCAGGACTAAAACTAGCATGCATTTTAAAATGTTGAAATTTTAGCACGTGTGTCACAGCCTCATTTTTCTTTATGGCTGAGTAGTATTCCGTTATGTGTATGGCCCACATTTTGTTCATCCATTCATTCATTCACTGAGGGCGCTTAGGTTGTCCCCATCTTCTTGCTGTTGTGAGTAATGCTGCAGTGAACATGGGTGTGCGTATGTCTGTTCACGCCGCTACTTCTAGATCCTTAGGGTGTACACCCAAGAGTGGAATTGCTGGGTCACATGGCAGTTCTGTTTCTAACTTTCTGAGGAATAGCCGTACTGTCTTCCACAGCAGTTATACCATTTTGCCGTTGGAATCAGCCAACTTATTAGCCCTGTGCTGCTGAGTACATTTATTTTGTGCAGTTCGCAGGTTAAGACTTCAGCCATCTTTATATAACTATTAACCAAAAAAAAAAAAAAAAAACCAAACCCATTGCTGTTGAGTCAAGTCTTACTCATGATGACCCTATAGGACAGAGTAGAACTGCCCTATAGGGTTTCCAAGAAGCAACTGGTGGATTTGAACTGCTGACCTTTTGGTTAGCAGCCAAACTCTTAACTGCTATACCACTAGGGTTTTCATTTAACTATTGGGCACTGTAAACATCAACTCGATGGCAATGGGCTTGGTTTTGGTCTTGGTTTTATTGGGTACTGTAATACTGCAAGGTAAATTGTTATAAAAGAACAATTATCATTTGAACAACAAAAAAAAAACAAACTGAACTCACTGTGTTGAGTCAATTCTAACATACAACGACCCTGTAGGACAGAGTAGAACTGCCCCATATGGTTTCCTAGGCTGTAATCTCGATGGACGCAGACTGCCACATCTTTCTCTTGCAGAGCGACTGGTGGGTTTGAACCACCAAACTTTTGGTTAGCAGCCAACGCTTAACCATTGAGCCACCATGGCTCCTTCCCCTTTAATCTGGGAAATGCAAATGAAAAATACTAGTGAGTCTTTTTTATTTCTGTCAGATTAAACAACAACCTGATATGTTAGTGTGGACGTGGAAACACTCTCTTGTACAGTGCTGTTAAGAGCATACAGTGCTGTTAAGAGCAAACAGTGCTGTTAAGAGCATACAGTGCTGTTAAGAGTATACAGTGCTGTTAAGAGCATACAGTGCTGTAGCCTTTGTGGAAAGCAGTCTGGCTGTTGCCTTCCAAAGACCATTAATTTCAACTCTGCAGTTTGAACTCTGGGAATCTCAGAAAAAAAGCATTTAGATATGTCCAAAAAACAACGTGTATGTCCGAAGGTGCACATTCAGTCTTTCTACAGTTGAGTCTGACAGCTTATAAAAATGTTCATGAAAGGAGGATATTTTATTTAATATTATTCAGTAGATAAAATGAGTCAATTAGAACTATGACATGAAAAAAATGTTCAAGGCATAAAAATTTGAACGTTTTCTGAGGATGTTTAATGTGCTGCAAAAAATCTAGAATTTATAACCCTCCAGTGCAACAGCAGCCGAGCGTTCCCAGGTGAGACCGAGAGGGTGGAGGGGGAGGAGAACAGGAGGCTGGGTGTCCCATACCGCGGACCAGGAAAACAGAGGCAACGTCCAGCTGCAGCTTCACAGGGAATCTGTGCCCTGTCACCTGGTAAAGTTTCATGCTTCTGTGCTGTCTCATGGCTGCTTTGCTTTTCGTTTCTTGCCTGGAAAAATCCACCATCATCTCTCTCTCTCTCAGCATCATCAGGGGAATGACCAGGAAATACGGAGCTGTCTGACATAAACCAGGATAATCCGGGAGATAAGAAGGGAGAGAGAGAGCTAGAAAAAGAGAGAAGAGGGGGAGTAAGAGAGAAAGATGGAGGGAGAGGGAGTGGGCAGGAGAGAGAGAAAAGGAGAGGAGGGGAGGGGAGGGAGGACAGAGGGAGAAGAGAGAGAAGTGGGAGGGGAGGAGAGGGAGAAAGACAGGATGATTTTTATGGCCCCCTTGGTGCTAAATTTTTGTGATTGTATCACTGTACTTCCTGTCTGTGTCTGTATTACCCCTGGTCTTATTGATGTTCTGTGGTTCTGTGCCATCTGGGAGACATATCTCCAGGGTATTGTGCATCTTGTTTTTGGTTCCCCTCGAGGTAAACCCAGGGCTTGGGTGTGAGTCATGTACCTGGGAAGTGGTCAAAGGAAGCATGGAAAGGAATGGAGAAAGTGAGACAGGGAAGGGAGAAACGACATCAACTGGAAAGGTTAGACGGGAACTTAGGGGGCAGTGAGTTTATGTTAATGGGGAGGAGCAACTCAGATCGAGGGTGAGGATGACTGCACAACTCAAAGATGCCATCAATGTCGCTGAATCACACGTGTAGAAATAGCTGAATTGGTGTACGTTTTACTGGGCATATTCTTTTTTTTTTAAACAGAAATTCAAATTTATTTCAGGAAGAGAATTCAACAATAACATACAAATATTCATAGTAGCAAAATTCACAAAAATGTGGCTATCTATAAAATGGGATTAGTCATCAAAAGTAATAAGGCACTGATAGATGCTAGAAATGGGTGGACCTCATAACATGCTAGGTTTAAGTCAGACCCAAAAGGAACACAGACAAGATTAGTCGTTGTTGGGTGATGAAAGAGAGATTGGAAATTCCCTTAGAGGGCTGACATAGAAGGTAATTTATCTGAAAACATTTCAGTTATTTCAAAAATACCCCTCTGATGTTTCTCTCAAACAGTGTGGGTATATTCGTAACAACAGTAACAAATTAAAAAAAAAAAATTTTCTGTGGATCACGTGATCTGATCTGTACGTGACCACGGGGACGGCGCAGGAGCAGGCAGCATTTCCTTCCGCTGTGCGCGGGGTCCCTGAGCTGGGGGGCCCACTCACGGGCAGCTAGCGACAGCACTGCCTCAGGAGAGCTGGACTCACGAGGAGGCCATGTGGTGTATGGAGACAGGCATATGAGACCTTTAGAGATAGTTTAACACACATGGGTTCAGGGAAGCCTTGCTCACAGCTGAAAACGAAAGAAAAACAAACATACAAACAGGTGTTTGACAGCCAGGCTTTGTCCACATATGGAACTTAATATAAAAGGTAAGTACTATTGTCCCTGGAAATAAAAAACGAAAGGAATGATACTTCTGGGTCCTGGCCGAACTCCTAAATGAACTCAGTCCTTACTTCCTAGTGATTAGAGCGTTTCTGAAAAGCACTTGTAGTCCTTCATCTGATACGTTCCATTTTTTCAGCAATGAGTCAGGATGAGGGCCGTAGTGGATTTTGAGGAAAGGAAGCTGAAGAAAACCATCTGTACACAAGGACCCCACAATCTAGGGGCCAAAGCAGAGGTGCGTACACAGCTAACACCACTGCCTACAGTGTTGAAGTGCTACCGTTGAGTGTGTACAAAGGAGCAGGACATCACACTTGGTAAAGCAGAGGGTCAGGAAAAAAGAGGAAGACCCTGGACAAGACGGTCTGACACGGTGGCTGCAACAATGGGCTCAAGCATACCTACTGTGGTGCGGCTGGTGCAGGACCGGGCCACATCCTGTCCTAAGGTCGCAAAGAATCAAGGGCTCAGCCAGAGGAGAGAGGTTCCTTGTCCCGGCTGCTGGGGCCTCTAGGGCGATAGATCAAGTTTCCCCTGAGCTCTGAGATGGGCTTTCAGAGATGACTAGACGTTTTGCAGCTGGTCAAGATGAGATGGAGTGGGGTGGCCTATTCTAGGGCCAGTAGACAGCTGAATAAATGAAACCAAGTGTAAATGTACTTGGTAGTCCAAGGTGGCTGTTGTTGCTTTTGTTAAGTGCTGGCAGGCCGATTCCGATTCTTAGCAATCCCATGTGACACAGCCGAACTGCCCCGTAGGGTTTTCTAGGTCGTAATCTCTCGGGGAGCAGATCCCAGGTCTTTCTTTTTCGGAGCTGCTGGGTAGGTTCGAATCGCCGACGTTTTGGTTAGCAGCTGAGCTAACTGAAACTCAGGGACAAGCTCTCGGTGCTGAGAGTGTAGGCAGGGAGCGGTGGCGAGCGTCCCTCCTGGGTTTCTCTTTGGGTGTGTGGGGTGCCGACTGCTGAGAGAGATCACTGGTGAAGAAAGCATGCCGGGTTGTCGGTGGTGCTCGTGAGTTCAGGTTTGGGCGTACTGAGGTGACTACCGCAACACAACCCATTGCTGCAGGTGCAGACTGTTCACCTCCTTTCTGTGGCAGCAGGAAGAAAATGGTGATGGATTCGAAGTGAATTATCACAGCTTCGGGCTTTAGGGGGGTGTCCTATTAACTTCACAGCAAGTGCAACAGCCACTCGGTTGAACCTTGTGAAATTGCTGATCTTTGACCATTTTTCATGTATAAAGATGGTCGTATTTTTTGTTGTAAATTTTGAGGATTAAGGATTACCCTTAAAACAAAAAATAGTTTAGATTAATTGTAAAGAATATCTGCCTTGAGCATTGTGCTCTTTTAAGAACTATCTATATGGTTAGACAGGAAGCTTAGGGGACAGTGAGTTTATGTTAGTGGGAGAAGGACGGTTCAGAAAAGGAGGGTGAGAAAGGCTGCACAACTTGAAGACTGTGATCGGTGTCACTGAGTTGTACATGGAGCAGTTGTTGAATTGGCGCATGTTTTGCTGTGTGTATTTTCAATAATAAAGATATAAGTTAAAAAAAATGGCAGTATCATATACTTCATCAAATAGTTTTCCAGCTTTGGTGAAAAATCTTACCAGGAACCTTCCTTAGACTTCACTGAGGAAGTGAGGATGATGGCTAGGTGTTGAAAACAATGTTTCAAAAAAAAAAATAAAACAGATGACAGGAAACTTATATACCAAAAGCTCTACCTTAACTCTCAGGGCTCAGTAACCACTCTCTTGAGGCAGGTGAATGGTGCCCAGGTAAGCTGGCCTCGCCCACAGAGTGTTCTCACCTGGGAACCGAGAGGTGGTGGTGGGTGGGGAATTGTTAGCTCTCTAACTTCAACAACTATGCCTGGGAAACTGGATGGCATCCTCATTTATCCTCAAGCCCCATACCTGTGTGCCACAGGAGCCATCTACCGAAAGTGCCTCCAGGAACTTTAAAGGAAGAGAAGAGCCTGATCTGATGACTCCTGAAGGAGCCCTGGTGGCGCAGTGGTTAAGTGCTCTGCTGCTAACCGAAAGATAGGTGATTGAACCCACCGGCCGCTTCACGGGAGAAGGATGTGGCAGTCTGCCTCCGTAAAGATGTACAGCCTTGGAAACCCGCTTTGATCCCATACGGATAGTTCTTAAAAAAGCACAAAGTTCAAGGCGGATGTAGATGGCCCAGCTCTACTCTGTGCAACAGGGTTGCTGTGAGTCAGAATCAACTCGACGGCAACGGGTTTGGTTTTGCAGTGACTCCTGAAAATATCATTTATCTTTCATGTAATTTTAACTGAAGAATTCTCCTTTGTTAGCCAAAAGGAGGAGCAAACCAATCTTGGGCTTTTCAAGTAGAAAGAAAAAAAGAAAAGGAACCTGAAGAAATGTTATTTTTCCTTGGTGACTGATATCAGGAACATTTTGTTTTGATAAGTTCAATTTTGCCATTATCACATTACCGTCAAAACAGAGCTTTTGACTAAATTACGCATTCCTCTCCTAAGCTGGTCCTGCTCTCTGGAACTGAGATCCTTCCAGTTCAAAGTTCTTTCAGCCTCTCAGATTTATACTGACATTAGTATAAACCAAATGAAGAAAAATGAAACTATATCCAAGCAGCCGTTCCTGCATCTCACCTTTAATCTTCCGTGCACTTAAAAATACGTGCTTCTCAGAGAGGAGGAGACAAAGACAGTTCTATTTTTGCTTTATGTGAGTAAAAAAGTGCTTTGTTGCCATGGCAATGTATTTTTCCTATTCTGTGTTTTCCAAATGCAGCCTGTGCTTCAGGTCTGGGGCCCTCCGTTTACAGAGCCAGATGTCACTGGCCACTTCAGGTCTGGGGCCCCTCGCCGTCCTCCGTTTACAGAGCCAGGCGTCACTGGCCACTTCAGGTCTGGGGCCCCTCGCCGTCCTCCGTTTGCAGAGCCAGGCGTCACTGGCCACTTCAGGTCTGGGGCCCCTCGCCGTCCTCCGTTTGCAGAGCCAGGCGTCACTGGCCACTTCAGGTCTGGGGCGAGCAGGCCCCTCGCCGTCCTCCGTTTACAGAGCCAGGCGTCACTGGCCACTTCAGGTCTGGGGCGAGCAGGCCCCTCGCCGTCCTCCGTTTACAGAGCCAGGCATCACTGGCCACTTCAGGTCGAGCCCTGGCCAGTCTATAAGATCAGGCATCACTTTTGACAGAGGTTTTTATTGAATTTTTGGTGCTTGTGATAATGAGAACCTCTTGACAGAGCTATGGAGAGGGCATCTCAAATTCCTGAGACCCTTGATTTGGCAAATGCTGAAGTGTAATGAAACCCTGGTGGCGAAGTGGCTAAGTGCTACGCTACTAACCAAAAGGTTGGCAGTTCAAAACCACCAGCTGCTCCTTGGAAACTCTATGGGGCAGTTCTACTCTGTTCTGTAAGGTTGCTATGAGTGAGAATCTACTCCATGGCAATGGGTTTGGTTTGGGTTTTTTTTGAAATTTAATGTAGAGAGCCCTGGTGGTGCAATGCTTAAGCCCTCGGCTACAAACTAGAAGGTTAGTGGTTCAAACCTACCCAGGGGCTCCGGGGAGGAGGAAGACGTGGTGATCTGCTCCTGTAAAGATCACAGCTAGGAAATCCTATGGGGCAGTTCTTCTCTGTTACCTGAGGTCACTATGAGTCAGAATCAACTCAAAGACACCTAATAACAATGTTTAGGGTGCCAATACCAGTCTTTATTATTATTATTTTCAAAGAACCACTGCTTACGTTAACCCTATGTGATCCCACCAGATCAATAGTCATCTAGCGTTACAGCCACCAGCTAGCCAGTCTCCAGAGGAAGTTCTCCTAGATCCTGTTTGTAAAATTATAAGAGTTAGCAACTTTTTGGTTCTTTTATAAACAAACAAACAAAAATCAGAGACACATGAACATCTACGTCCACTGCAGCGTTATTCTCAGTGGCCAGGAGGTGGAGAGTGATGGTTGTATGTAGTGAACATAATTAATGTCATTGAATTGTACACGTGAAAATGTTGAAAAGGCAAATGTTTTGTTATATGTGTGTTGTTGCGTGCTGTCAAGTGGATTCCAACTCGTAGTGACCCCATAGGACAGAGTAGACCTGCCTCATAGTGTTTCCTAGGCTGCAATCTTTAGGGGAGCAGATCGCCAGGTCTTTTCTCCCGAGGTGCTGCTGGTGGGTTTGAGCCACCAACATTGTGGTTAACAGGTGAGTGCTTTGATCATTGTGTCACCATGGTTCCTTTGTTATATACTCACCACAATTAACAAAAAAAAAGTAGAAATAACCCAAGTGTGCATCAGTAGATGAATGGATAAACACAGTACGGCATATCCACAAAAGAAAATACTATTCTGTTGTAAAAAAAAAAGAATGAAGCTCTGATACATGTCACTACATGGCTGAACCCTGAAAATATTATACTAAGTGAAATAAGCCAGTCACAAAAGGGCAAGTATTCTGTGATTCCATTTACAGAAAATATCTAGAATAGACAAAACTGTAGAGAGAGAAATAGGTCAGTGGTTCTCATGAGCTGAGGGAAGGAGGAATGGGGGTTATTGTTTAATGGGCACAGAGTTTCTGACTGAGGTGATAAAGAAGTGTTGGAAACAAATAGCGATGATGGTTCACGATTTGTGAAATTGATCATGCCACTGGATGGTACACTTAGAAATGGTTGAAAAGGTAAATGTTATGTTGTATATATTTCACCATAATAAACAAACAAACAAAAAAACAGTGTTTTCTAAAAACGCCGTGTTGGTGCAATGGTTAATCACTCAGCTGCTAACCAGCTGAAAGGTCTGCTGTTCAAACCCACCCAGCAGCTCCATAGGAGAGAAGACCTGGCGATCTAAACCTGTAAAGGTTAAAACCAGACACCAAACCTGATGCTGTTGAGTCAGTTCTGACTCATAGTCTGTAGGACCAAGGAGAACTGCCACGCAGGGATTCCAAAGCTGTAATCTAGGGAAACAGACTGTCACATCTTTCTCCCTTGGAGTGGCTGCTGACCTTTCGGTTAGCAGCCTAGTGACTGACCACTATACCCCTGAGGCTCCTAGGAAACCCTATGGGGGCAGTTTTACTGTGTCCTTAGGGATACTATGAGTCACAATCAACATCAGCACACAACAATAATTGTTTTCTACTTAAGGAGGGTGTGGTGGAAGAAATCAAGTAAATAGTGGCTGGAGGGTCAACCCTAAAGGTTAAAGCTAAAACTATGAAGTTCCTGAAAGATGACATAAAGACAAAACTAGGGGATCAAATTTTTGGCATAAATAGCCTATCAAAGACTGGAGCCTTGGAGGCGCAGTGGTTAAGCCTCCAGCTGCTAACCAAAAGGTCAGCAGTTTGAATCCACCAGCCACTCCTTAGAAACCCTATGACGGCAATGGGTTTTTGAGCCTATGAAACACAACTAAAAATGCACAAACAACAGAAGATGAATTAGATAAGTGGAACCTTCTAAAAATTAAATACTTATGCTCATCAAAACACTTTACCAAGGGAGTAAAAAGAGAAATTACAGATTGGAAAAAAATCTTTGGCAATGACATATCTGACAAGGGTCTATAAAATATACGGAAAACTTCAACAACTCAGCAACAAAATGACTAATAATCCAATCAAAAAAGGAGCAAGGGACATGAACAGACATTTCACCAAAGACAACATTCAGGTGGCCTATAAATACATGAAAAGATGCTTGCAATCATTAGCCATTAGAGAGATGCAAATCAAAACTACAATGAGATACCACCTCACCCCTGCAAAAATGGCGCTGATCAAAAAACACAGAAAACAACAAATGCTGGCAAGGTTGTGGGAAGACTGGAACTCTTATATGTTTTCCAAGGGGTTGCCATGAGTCTGAGCTGACTTGACAGCAACTAACAACAATGTGAGAAATTGCTACCTTTAGTAAAACCCAATGTTTTTAATAGAATGAGTTTAGTAAAATCTACTCCCCTGTCTCTGGGACGTGGTTTCCTTATCTGTAAAACAGTGGGTTTGGACTAGGTAAATTCTATGGTCTCTTCTAAATTAGTGATCCTGTTGTTCTTGTTAGGTACCCTTGAGTCGGTTCCAACTCACAGTGACCCTACGTACAACAGAAGGAGACACTGCCTGGTCCTGTGCCATCCTCACAGTCATTGCTATGTTTGAGCCCATTGTTGCAGCCGCTGTGTCAATCCATCTTGTTGAGGGTCTTCCTCTTTTTCACTGACCCTCCATCTTACCAAGCATGCTGTCCTTCTCCAGGGCCTGGTACCTCCTGATAGCATGTCCAAAGCAGGTAAGATGAAGCCTTGCCAGCCTCACTTCCATGACTCTATTATTCTTCCTGATTATACTGATTTAAATTATAAATGTATACAAACATAGTCAAATGAAATTTCTGTTTGAATGCATATTCTAACAAATTAAGGGAGACATACTTAGGGAAATCACACACTGTAATTTTCAAGAACTCCAAAGTTATGCTAAATTTTCAATTTTGATGAGAAAAATTGAACTGTACTTCGCACAGGCTAATCACAGTGAAGGCTTTGGACCCACCTGTCTCTAATACATATTTAATATCCTCTTGACATAAAGGAAATCATGGGTGGAATATCATTATTATAAAGCTCGACAGTCCAAAAGTTCTCTTTTAGCAAATGTGGATAGAACTTTTGAGCATTACTTGAAATGGCAGAACGCGGAGAAAATGCATTTGGGTAACCTTGACATGAGGCTTTCAGGGTGGGTTAATCAGTAGGGACGGTATGGACTGGCTTAATGGTGTTTACTTACTAATGTGTAGGGAACGGTTTTACATGGATTCAGATGTGGTGGAATTGTGAAACGGCAGATTAGCAAGTGAACAGGATTAAGCTGGGGACTACCTTTGTCTGTCTCTGCACCCCTCGCCCTCTTTCTTTCCAGCTCTCTTCCTTACAGCCTGGACAGCCACTTCTGGGGTTTTCTCTGATGTGGGATTTAGGATGGGGAGAACGGGGAAGGAAGGCAAGTGCAGACGCGCCATCTCACTGTGGTGATGGCGATGGGTGAGATGATTTGCCTGTCTCCTACCCCCCGTTCTAGTTCAGATGGGGCCGTTCCTTTGCTGCCCTCATCTTGCTTTCTTTCATTTTCTCTGAATTTTTACATACGTAGTGAAAAATGTGACATGTCACTGGGGCTTTGATGAGTGGATACGGTATCTTCCGGAACAATGCCTAAATCCTTTAGTATCCCGGAGCTACCACGTCCTTTAGGAGGTTCGCTCAAGCCCCAGGACGTGTGCGGAGGTAAGCCCCAGGCATCCTTCATCGTCTCCCAGCCACCTGGCTTTGAGTCCCTGTTGTTGTTGTTAGTTGCCATTGAGTTGGCCCCACTCATGGTGACCTTATGCATGACAGAATGACACATTGCCCATACCTGCACAACCTTCCTAACCCTTCCAATCCAGGGGGTTCATCCTCCAGCACTAGAACAGACAGTTTTCTGCTATGATCCACAGGGTTTTCACGGCAGTTTTTCAGAAGTAGATCTCCAGTCTTTTGTTCCTAGTCTGTCTTAGTCTGGAAGCTTTTCTGAATTGTGTCCACCATGGGTGGCCCTGCTGGTATTTGAAATACCAGTGGCATGGCTTCCACCATCACGTCAACACTCACGTCACCATGACAAGTGCTGGTGGTCCGAGTCCCTACTGAGCACACCTGTGGGATGTGCTCTTTTTTCTGTTGGATGCCTTCCCCCAATCGCTCTCTCCTCTGAGGTTTTATTGACACCGGGACATAAGGCTGGAGCGGCATCGAGTACGTACTATTAAAAGGTCGGGAATGTGGAACGGGATGACTTCACACGCAATGCTGCAAGTAACCTAACAGCAAATTTGAGACAGTCCTGTACTTAGAAGTCATTCAGCCCTGTTCTGCGACCTTCTCACCAAGGGCGTCTCCACCTAGAGACCTGGCCTGTGATTATTTTATCAAGCTCCTCTCTCTGCTTCTTCTTGGCTGCCTCTCAGAAGACCACAAAAGGCTTCCTGGCTATTTCATAGAACCATTCTCTACTGACCTCACCCCAAACCGAATTCTGAGCTGACTTTTGGAATACATAGACCAGTAAGTGGTCTTCTGCTCTTGGACGGCGTACTTCAGCAGTACAAAGCCTTCAAATAGCAATGTTTCCTTAATCTGGGCCAGCTCACGTGGTTTTTTAAGGCTGGCTTTTTTTTTTTTTTTTTTGCTACTGAAAACGTACACAACAAAAAATACACCAATTCAACAATTTCTACGTGTACAATTCAGTTGCATTGATTACATTCTCCCAGTTGTGCAACCATTCTCACCCTCCTTTTCCAAGTTGTTCCTCCCCCATTGACATCAACTCACTACCCCCTAAGCTTCCTATCTAACTTTTAAGTTGCTGTTGTCAATTTGATCCCATTTAGATAGTTCTTTAAAAGAGAACAGTGCTCAAGGCAGATGTTCTTTACTGATCAAGCTAACCTGTTGTTTGGTTTAAAGAAGACTTCAGGGCATATTTTGATTTAAGGGTTGAAGATTTTCTCAGGGCAGTATTTCAGGGGTTCATCCAGCCTCAATGGTTCCAGAAAGTCTAGATTCCATGGGAATTTGAAATTCTGTTCTGCATTTCCCCCCATTTGATCAGGATTCTTCCATAGAAACTTTGATCAAAAGAGTCAGTAATGGTACCTGGGCACCATCCAGTTCTTCTGGCCTCATGGTGAAAGGAGAAGACTGACTTCTTTTAATATGAATATTGTTGATGCTACTTGCCCCTCTCTTGACCCCTGCACTGTCATTCAAAGCAGGAATGGCTGCCGTCGTTTTGTCTATGTGCTCCTTTGGAAAAACATTTTTCATTTCTGATATAGACATGGCACCTCAGACACAAAACCATGTGTGAAGGTCCTTCCCGGTGGAGAGAATGTCATCACAGCCCCTACATGAAAGCAGGGCTACTGGGTGAGTGCTGTAGAAGCAGTTCCATTTTGTGCTAAGCTATGGCATACAAGTGATCAGTGGAAGAAAATTCTGGAAATGTACATTGGATCAGGTTAATGAGAGCCTTGGATGACGTGATAAAGCACTCAAACTTTATTTTGTAGTAAATGGCGAACTAATGATGGTTTATGAGTAGAATTGTTTCCATCTTTGTAACTTTGCTTTAGGGAGAGATGTCATGAACAGGATGGAGTCGACTTTGGTGGCCCAGTGGGAAAAGAGAGCAGAAAATCAGTAAGGAGAATATTGCAGGAGTCCGGTTTTAGGTACTGAGTGTGTATAACAAACCCAGGATTGAACAGTTGCCTTTAATGCCTCAGTTATTTGCTGGGAGTCCACAAAGGATGAAGGGTCTGTTTAACTTACTGTTTCAGTCAATTGAGTGGATTCCTATGGGATGAAACAGTCATGGCTGTTATTTTTGGTGGTAACTAAAAAAAAACAAACCAGCGATGAGAAATTTGGGAATTAGAAGGATCTTGTCTATTAAAGAATGAGGAGAAAACACTCTGGTGTCTTCTACGCAGCATTAAATATGACTTCAACAGCGCCGAGGTGCATATTTTCAAGGGCTTATGAGGAGCCCTGGTGGTGCAGTGGTTAAGCACTTGGCTGCTAACCGAAAGGTTGGTGGATCGATCCCTACTGCTGCTCCACCAACAAAAGATGTGGCAGCCTGCTTCTGTAAGGTTTACAGCCTTGGAGACCCTATGGGCAGTTCTACTCTCTTCTGTAGGGTTGCTGATGAGTTGGAATCCACTCGATCATAACAGTTTGGTTGTTTTTTTTTTTTTTTTTTTTGACGCAGCAGTGACAGAAGCAGCTGTCACATCCCCTCAGTCCAGCCTCAGCCTCAGGATTGCATTTTACTTTCCCTTAGAACCATCTTCCACAAAACTGCACAGCTCTGGGCATTTTGAATGGTGAAACTGGCCTCCAGAAGAATGGAATTCATACAGAGCAATGTTCTTTCTACCCCTTCTGTCTGGAAGTCAGACTTCAAATCAGGGGTGTGTGTGTGAGTGTGTGTGTGTGTGTGTGTGTGTGCGCACGTGTGAATGTGTGTGTGTGAAGTTTGGAAAGGGGCAGGAAGCATGATGGTAGAATGCTTTCACTTTCTACCTTTTGCTTTTCTGTATTGTTTTTGTTTCTTTCGTCTTTTTTTTTTTTTTAATTGTACTTTAGATGAAGGTTTCCAGAGCAAATTCGTTCCTCATTAAACAATTAGTACACATATTGTTTTGTGACATTGGTTGCCAGCCCTCACGACATGACAACACTCTCCTTTCTCGACCTTGGTTCCTATTAGCAGTCTTCCTGGCCCTTCCTGTCTTGTAGTCCTTGCCCCTGGGCTGGTGTGCCCCTTTAGTCTTGTTTTGTTTTATGGGCCTGTCTCATCTTTGGCTGGAGGGTGAACCTCAGGAGTGACTTCATTACTGAGTTAAAAGGGTGTCCAGGGGCCATATTCTCATGGATTCTCCCGTCTCTGTCAGGTCGGTAAGTCTGGTCTTTTTTTCTCACAGTGCTTCTTTTCTTGATGACTGACTCAACCCTGGTCCCACGATGGCCAAGTCTCCACTCTTAAGGCTGAGATTTACAGCAATTATGGCACCTCAAAAATTGAGATGAAAGTGCTTTCCCAGAAATTACTTGGAAAATAGCCTCCATTTCCTCTTTTCCATCTTTGCTCGACTAGGCCTGGCCTTTAGCTGAGAGGGTCCAACCAAACTAGCCCATTACTGAGTGACTGCTGAAGGGCTATTTCTAAGATGCCATCGCCTAGTCATTGCAAGCTGTTTCAGCTGCCAGAATAGCTTTGCTCTGGACTGTGGTAGTTCCTCCCCTCTGAAAAAGCCAGGCTGCTTGCCGGATTCCGAAAGGACTACCCACCCACCCACAGCAAACTGGAAAACCAGGGCATGATGACTTAGTTAGCTATCCTGTTTACAAACTTCAACGTGCTCAGTTCAGATGTGTTTTTGATGTTACATTTTCCATGAAAAGGTTCCTTGGTCCCCTTCAGCAAGGGTTTCCTCTGTAAGGAAAGCAGAATAAGCTTTCTGGTAAGATTCTATTGGAGCTATTGACAATGACCCAATTGTCATATATGCAAACTTTCAAAGAGGTGACACAGTGAACATTATGTACACTGAGCAACTGTTACATACTATAGGGAGTCCCTGAGTGGTGCAAATGGTTAATATACTCGGCTGCTAACCAAAACGTTGGCAGTTCAAATCTACCCAGAGGCACTTTGGAGGAAAGGCCTGGTGATCTACTTCAGAAAGGTCAGTGATTAGGAACCCCGTGGAGCACAGTTCTGCTCTGACACGCACGGGGTCGCCACGAGTCAGAGCTGACTTGACGGCAACTGGCTGGTTGATATACGTGCTGTACTTACTTTATTTCACTGAATTCTCAAAGTAATCCTAATATCAGGCACTTTCTTCATCTTTCTGTAGATTTCTAGCCCTAGACCAAGGAGCCATGGTGGTGCAATTGTTAAGCACTGAGCTGATAACCAAAAGGTTGGTGGTTCAAACCCACCCAGCGACTCCAAGGGAGAAAAGGCCTGGTGATCTGCTCCCGTAAAGATTACAGCCTAGGAAACCCTATGAGGCAGTTCCACTCTGTCACATGGGGTCGTTATAAGTTAGAATTGACTCCACAGCACACAACAACGTGTGTGTGAGTGTGCGTATGTATGTATTATGTATGTAGAGACAGAGAGAGAGAACCTGTCCCTGCGTGGTGAAAATGGTTAAGTGCTCGACTGCTAACTGATAGATTGGAGGTTCGAGTCCATCCTGAGATGCCTTGAAAGAAAGGCCTGGCAGTCTGCTTTCCGAAGGTGACAGCCATTGAAAACCCTATGGAGCACAGGTCTACTCTGGCACACGTGGGGCCACTGTGAGTCAGAGTCTACTCAAGAGCAACTAACGACAACAACAGTTAGTAATGTGAATACCACTTCTCTGTTTTCATTCTGCACACTCTCCTGAAAGGTAAGGACTGTCCTGTTCCTCACAGGTGAAGGAACCGGAGGTCAAGGTGACTGATTCTGCACTCCTCAGTTAGTCCGAGGCGGATCTGTTAGGAGCCCAGATCTTTCCATTCCAGAGTGTGTTCTGTCCACTTTACCACACTGCCTCTTGAGAGTGGGGACTGACCCATTGGACACTGAGTGTCCAGTGGTCTGGAAGGGGCCAGGGACTAGCCTGCTCCACAGCAGCTTTCTTAGCAAAGCAGTTGCTTAGAGAATCTCCAACCATTTGGGACTACCCCCATGTGCCCCCATTCCCTCCTGCCTCTGTTTCCCTCCAGCTTGTGCTGACCCTCAGGGGCTCTGTACCTGGTGACATGGGAGACACAGTAACTGCTGATGACCCAGAGCATCAGCTGTGGTTGCTGTTGTTGTTGTGCGTCATCCAGTTGGTTCTGACTCATGGCAGACCCATGTGACAGGGCGACTGCCCATAGGGTTTGCCAGGCTATAACCTTTACGGAAATAGATGACCGGGTCTTTCTTCCATGGAGCTGTTGGGTGGGTTTGGACCAGGTTGGCAGCCGATGGCTTCACCATTGTACCACCAGGGCTCTTTAGATCACCAGCTAAAGGCTCCTTGTTTTTAAAAATCCCACTTTGCTGAACATTTTGATCAAAGATTCTATAGAAGAATCCTGATCAAATGGGAGAAAATGCAGAGTAGAATTTCAAATTCTTATGAAATCCAGACTTTCTGGAGCCATGGAGGCTGAATGAACCCTGAAACTATTGCCCTGAAATAATCTTTTAACCTTAAAACAAAAAATATCCCCTGAAGTCTTCTTACAACCAAACAATCCTTTAGCTTGACTAGTAAAGAATGTCTGCCTTGAGCATTGTGCTCTTTTAAGATCTATCTATATGGGCTCAGGTTGACAACATCAACTTGAAAGATTAGATAGGAAGCTTAGGGGGCAGTGAGTTATGTTAATGGAGGAGGAACAATTCGGAAAAGGAGGGTGAGAATGGTTGTGCGACAACTTGAAGGATGTAATCAAAGTCACCGAATCGTACATGTAGAAATTGTTGAATTGTATGTTTTGCTGTGTATATTCTCAACAACAGCAAAAATAAAATAAATTATTAAAAAAAAAATCTCACTTTGTTGAAATATTGCGACAATGTACAGCCATCTCTGCTGTGTGGAGCAGCGTTCCGTGGGTGGAAGGTTGGCAGCTAGTCGTCTGTCCTCTGCCCCTCGGGGAGATCCGAGAAGCAGGCCTTTGCAGGCCCAGAGCAGCCACACACCAAACCCGCAGCTCTTTCTCTGTCCTGGACTTTGATTCCCGCCAGTCCCGCTCCTCTCAGCTGAGGTGACGGGTCCCAAATCACCCCACAGTCATATCCTGTACAGATCCCATTATTGTCAGCAGAAAACAATTTTGAGGTCTGTATGTGATTAGGGCGGATGGCCAGCTGGAGGCCATGGAAGAAAATATCTTTTTACATTTCCTTTTATCGAATTTGGAGGGCTCGTGGTTTAATGCTGCGTTTCCTAATGCATTTCAGTACAGCCGAGTGTGGAGGAAAATCGCATTTAGAGCTACAGATAGATCTGGGTGGCACTTTGATGAAATGGCTGTTAGCAGACCCCAGGCCCTGCACCTATCACAGGCTGTCCTCTAGTGACTGTCGCTCTTACCTTTGATTCCATTAAATTATAAAGGAAGACAGAAGGGAGAAAGAAATACAATTTAATGAGTTTTTCACTCCTCCAATATGCAAACAAAAAGAAACCAAGAGGACAAGGAATGATTACATAAATAATGGCACACAGCCAAGCTTTCCAGTCATGAGATCTTTTAAATCTGAAATCACTGGTTATAGAATTAATTGATTTTCTAAGTAAAATGTAGTCCACCCTCAATGATTTCTCCTCTTTATCCCCCCAAAACTCAGTGCCTGCTGTGTACCTGGCAGTGAATCAGGAGCTTCGAGGGACACGGTGTTGCTACGCACAGCTTCTGATAGAAATGTACATAATGGTCTCTTGTCATATCACCTCATCATGCTGAAGAGTATACCAAGTCTCTTTTCTTCCTGAAGCTCACTTGTATGCTCCAAGATGGCAGACATCATGTGTTAAGCCTCTTCTATGGCAGCACAAATGGTTTGCACTTGACTGCTAACCTAAAAGTTGGCATTTGAAACCCACCCAGCAGCACTGCAGGAGAAAGGCCTGGCAATCTGCTTTCATAAAGATTACAGCCAACAAAACCCTATGGAGCAACTCTACTCTGATGCACATGGGGGCGCCATGAGTTAGGACAGACTCGATGGCAACAACAACAACACTCAGTGCTTGCGATGCACAGATCTCATGTGTGGAGAGGCACGAGGAAGTCAAAGGCTTTCTGAGTACTGAGATGCTCTAATACACAAAATAGGGGGCACACGTTCAGACATGGCTATTTGGTCCTTTAATCTACATTGTCGTTGTTGTGTGCCATCAATTCCGACTCATAACGACCCTACAGGACAGAGTAGAACTGCCCTGTAGGGTGTCCTAGGCTGTGGTTTTTCCAGGAGAAGATCACCAGGTCTCTCTCCCACGGAGCTACTGGGAGAATTTGAACCGCCAACCTTTCGGTTAGCAGCTGAGTGCTTAACTATTTGTGCCACCGGGGATCCTGTTAAACCTATGGAATGAGTACCATTACAAGGTTCTGGAAAAGGTAAATGGAAAAGCAAACAAAGGAACCTGTAGAGGAAGAGGTTCTATTTTTTCTGTGGAATCTCTGGAAGCAGTGAGCTGAGAGACCACTGTGGCTGGGATTGTTACTGTCTCCTCCCCTCCTCTGCTCTCAGCCAGCACTCATCCCCCGCCCTCCTGACAACTTGCTGTGGCTGAGTGACTGCATTATAGCCGGTGGAGTGTGAGCAGAGGTGATGTTTGCCACGTCTGCGCTGTTGGGTGTCGAGTCAGTTCCGACTCCCAGCGACCCCACATGACAGAGCAGAGCTGTGCGGACGTCTGCTCAGGTCTGTGCTCTCCTAGGCTGCCGTCTTTGTGGAGAAGGTCACCACGTCTTTCTCCCACAGAGCCGCTGGGTGGGTTCAGACTGCCAGCCTTTCATTTGGCAGCCAAATGCTTAACCACTGCACCACCAGGGCTCCTTGTATGGGGTGAGGGCTTAGGACTTACGATGCATATTTTGGGGGCACACAGTTCAATCCGTAACATGAGGCTTGTGTATCTTTAAATGTAGAGGACTACAGAGCACCTAAATCTGGTGATCAGCTTCTCCGGACTCCTCCGATCACAGCGTCACCAGTTTCCATTGAAGGGAAAGGACCAGACTTAAACACTCAGAGCAGAAGCAGAACTGGGGAGCGGAGATGTCAATTGAGAGCTTACCTATTGCTACATGATAAAAAACCAAAGCCAAACCCGTTGCCATCAGTTGATTCGAACTCACAGCGACCCCACATGATAGAGTAGAACTGCCCCAGGGGGTTTCCTAGGCTGTCATCTTTATGGGAGCAGATGGCCGGGTCATTCTTCTGGGGAGCCACTGGGTGGGTTTGAACTCCCGACTTTTAGGTTTGTAATCTAGAGTATCTAGAGTATACTGTTTGTGCCACCCAAAGACAAGAGACTCACAGGACCAGTAATACCGTTGTGTGTTTGTGTGTCTCTGTGGAGCCCTGGTGACTCAACTTTTAAGGGGTCAGCTGCTAACCAAAATGTTGCCAGTCTGAACCCACCCAGTGGCTTTGCTGGAAAAAGACTGGTAATCTGCTCCCATAAAGATTAGAGCCCAGAAAACTCTATAGGGCAGTTCTACTCTGTCACATGGGGTCACTATGAGTTGGAATCAACTGATGGTCCCTAACAACAAGACTTATTAACTCATTTGATTATATTTTCCAAAAATGTCCAAAATTTTCTGCTTTCTACCTTGAGCTTTTAACCTAGAAAAAGTATAGTTTTTATCTGAGACAAAAAAATAAATAAAGATTCACTGTCATGCCTAAGTTTATTTGGCTAGTTATGGGACCTACAGGCAATTTGAGGTTTTCATTTTTATCACTCTACATAAAAATCTGATTAACAAGAACTTTTCCATGATCTCACTGTCTTTCAGAATCACCTCTGTGTTCTTATATTTTAAATTATGCTTTCGTTTTTGAAGAGCCTGCCTTTTCTCAGGAATCTTTAAGGCTTACTTCTGACCTAATGACATGATGTTCAGAGGAAAAAATCACATTTTTCTTCCTTTTGACTGGCTAAAAAAATAAGCAACTCTTTTTATGTGTGACAAGTGCATGGGTCTAAGAGTTACTGTCTAATTCAAAGGTTGTTGTTGTTGGGTGTCGTTGAGTTGATTTCGACTCACAGTGACCCCATATGACAGAGTAGAAGTGCCCCAAAGGGTTTTCTAGGCTCTTTAGGTAAGCAGGAACCAGGTGTTCCTGCTATGGAGCCAGGCGTTGGTTTGAACTGCCAACCTTTCAGTTAGCAGTTGAGTGCTTAAGCATTTTGGTGAGCAGGCTAGTGCTTAGAGATTGTGCCACCCAGCCTATAAGTACTGTGCTTGGTATTCCTATGTTTTGAAGGTGAAAACTGGGCAAGAGCAAACGGAGCTGTATAATTATGCCAGGCAGCGGGCAAACCAAACAGTATGTAGGTGGCAGGTTTCCTGGGGTGTTTGATGACAGCTAACCCAAAACCAAACCCAGTGCCGTCGAGTTGATTCCGACTCATAGTGACCAGAGGTATAAACCCATAAAAAGAGTGATTTGCATTGGAAATACTGACGCAGCTTCCAGAATAGCAGAACAAGTGACATCACAAAAATTACTGCTAGGACATGTTTTCTTCTTGTTAAGATTTAAAGGATTCAATTAAAAAAAAAAAAAAAAACTTAGAGTGCTGAGGAAATTCCCACCTTGGCTCAGAATTCAGAAAACGTGTCAGCTTTTGTCAAATTATTTTCCAAAAAAGTCTGGTCTCTTAAGGGCTTTGCCAATGGCGTAAAGGACAGTAAGTATGCCACAAATGAAGCAGCTTTGTATCTTAAACCGTGTGTGTGAATAATAACCATTGCAAGGCTAGTTTCCAAAATGAGAAGATAACTCATATCCTCACTTTGTCGTGTCATCATTCTGACACCAGCCACCCACGTGGTACTTTCTCTCTCTGACCCTAACCACCCAGAGTCAGCTCTTCATGAGTTAGGGCTCTGTCCTTCCAGCTCCCGCCCAATAGGTAAACACCAGCCTCTCTACAGGCTGTCACTGGGCCCGGTGGGTTCAAGAACTCGCTAAAATGACTCACAAAACTCATGGAGACTATTACCTATATTTACAGTAACCCATTTATTATAACCAGATACAACCCACAAGCTCTGGGAGAGGTCCTGATACCAGGCTTCCATTGTCCCCAGGGATATGCCACTCTCTCTCCAGGGCATGGATGTTCTCATCCATCCAGGAGACCCCAAAGAGAGACCTCCAAGGTCCCTGGTCCGTTGTCATTGGAACCTCAATGAGTATGCATGACAGGATCCTTGATGCATAGTCATAATCCATACAATCAATGAATGTGTATGACTGCTTTAGCCCCCTCCTTTTCCTGAGGTTAGTTCACTAGGTTTGGGGTCTATGGAGCTATTTTAGAAAGACAAAAACACCTTAATTGCTCACACAGTTTCAAAAAACCAGAAACAAAGAGCCAAACTTAGTTCTTTGTCCCACAACCTGAAAGCATCTTTCTTGTTTGGCAGTTTCTTCAACTATTCCTTATCATCAAAGCAACAGTTGGAACCAGGGATATCATTGCTGATGTCAGATGGATCCTGGCTGAAAGCGGAGAATACCAGAAGGATGTTTACCTGTGTTTTATTGACTATGCAAAGGCGTTTGACTGTGTGGATCATGACAAATTACAGATAACATTACGAAGAATGAGAATTCCAGAACGTTAAATTGTGCTCATGAGGAACCTGTACATAGATCAAGAGGGAGTTGTTCAGACTGATAGGTTTAAAGTCAGGAAAGGTGTGCATCAGGGTTGTATCCTTTCACCATACTTAATCTGTATGTTAAGCAAATAATCTGAGAAGCTGGACTATATGAAGAAGAATGTGGCATCAGGATTGGAGGAAGACTGATTAACAACCTGCGTTATGCAGATGACACAACCTTGCTTGCTGAAAGTAAAGAGTACTTAAAGCACTTACTGATGAAGATCGGAGACTACAGCCTTCCGAAAGGATTACACCTCAACATAAAACAAAAACCCTTACAACTGGGCAAATAAACAACATCGTGATAAACAAAGAAAATACTGAAGTTGTCAAGGATTTCATTTTACTTGGATTCACAATCAACACCTATGGAAACAGCAGTCAATTGTATTGGGCAAAGTTGTTGCTTTCGTTAAAAAGCAAAGATGTTACCACGGGGTTTAAGGTACGCCTGACCCAAGCTGTGCTTTTTTTCAATCTCCTCATATGCATGCGAAAGCTGGACAATAAATAAGGAAGTCCAAAGAAGAATTGATACCTTTGGATTATGGTGTTGGCAAAGAATATTGGATATACCATGGACTACCAAAGAATGAACAAATTTATCTTGGAAGTACAGCCAGAATGCTCCTTAGAAGCAAGGATGGCGAGACTGCATCTCACATACTTTGGACATGTTTTCAGGAGGGATCAGTGCCTGGAGAAGGACATTATGCTTGGTAAAGTAGAGGGTGAGAGAAAAACATGAAAACCCTCAAGGAGATGGATTGACACAGTGGCTGCAACAATGGGCTCAAACATAGCAACAATTGTGGGAATAGTGCAGGACCGGACAGTGTTTCCTTCTGTTGTAGATAGGGTTGTTGATTATTTGGTTTAAATGTTATAAGACTCTTCATGGTTTTTTATTTATTTTTGAGTCAGATTTGATAAGTTATGCTAGACTTTGTTAATGTTAAAATGTAATGACACGAAGTTCTATCTAGTATTCCTTTTAAATTTTGCATCTGTAATTAGTCCTTTCTTATAAAAAAAATTTTTTAAATCCCTGATATAATTTATTTGTACTAATTTTTATCAATTTTTGCCATAGATTTATAAATTTTAGGTATTTACTTTTTAAATATTATTTATTTTTTAGATATTGAATGTGAATACTCTCTATCACGTTTGTTTTCCATCTGGCACGATGGATGGATGGATGGATGGATGGATGGATGGATGGATGGATGGATGGATGGATGGATGGATGGATGGATGGATGGATGGATGTCATCAGATTGACTCTGACTCATGGCAACCTTATATATAACAGAATGAAACGTTGCTCAGTCCTGCACCATCTTCATATTTGATGGCATGTTTGAGCCCATTGTTGTGGCTATGGTGCCCATCCATCTCACTGAGGGTTCCCTTGCCCTCTGTGTCCTTCTACTTTACCAACCGTGTTGTCGTCCTCCAGTATCGATCCCTCTTGATGACCTTTACAAAGCAAGTGAGTCAGACAGTGTTCTGCTGGGATTCATAAGGTTTTCACTGGCTAATTTTTAGAAGCCAATAGCCAGACCTTTCTTCTTAGTCTGGAAGCTCAGTTGAATTCTGCTCACCGTGGATGATCCGTCTGGTATTTGAATATCAGTGGCATAGCTTCTAGTATCATAGCAACATGTAAGCCACCACACTATGAGAAAATGACAGACAAGTGCTAGATCTGGAAACATGGTTTTTTTTTTTTTATTAACTTTTATTGAGCTTCAAGTGAACGTTTACAACTCAAGTCAGACTGTCACATATAAGTTTATATACACCTTACTCCGTGCTCCCACCTGCTCTCCCCCTAATGAGTCAGCCCTTCCAGTCTCTCCTTTCGTGACAATTTTGCCAGCTTCCAACTCTCTCTATCCTCCCATCCCCCCTCCAGACAGGAGATGCCAACACAGTCTCAAGTGACCACTTGATATAATTAGCTCACTCTTCATCAGCATCTCTCTCCTACCCACTGTCCAGTCCCTTTCATGTCTGATGAGTTGTCTTCGGGAATGGTTCCTGTCCTGGGCCAACAGAAGGTTTGGGGCCCATGACCGCCAGGATTCCTCTAGTCTCAGTCAGACCATTAAGTCTGGTCTTTTTATGTGAATTTGGGGTCTGCATCCCACTGATCTCCTGCTCCCTCAGGGGTTCTCTGTTGTGCTCCCTGGCAGGGCAGTCATCGATTCTGGCCGGGCACCAACTAGTTCTTCTGGTCTCAGGATGATGTAGGTCTCTGGTTCATGTGGCCCTTTCTGTCTCTTGGGCTCTTAGTTGTCGTGTGACCTTGGTGTTCTTCATTCTCCTTTGCTCCAGGTGGGTTGAGACCAATTGATGCATCTTAGATGGCCACTTGTTAGCATTTAAGACCCCAGATGCCACTTTTCGAAGTGGGATGCAGAATGTTTTCGTAATAGAATTATTTTGCCAATTGGCTTAGAAGTCCCCTTAAACCATGGTCCCCAAACCCCCGCCCTTGCTCTGCTGACTTTTGAAGCATTCATTTTATCCCGGAAACTCCTTTGCTTTTTGTCCAGTCCAGTTGAGCTGACCTTCCATGTATTGAGTATTGTCCTTCCCTTCACCTAAAGCAGTTCTTATCTACTAATTAATCAGTAAAAAACCCTCTCCCACCCGCCCTCCCTCCCCGCCTCGTAACCACAGAAGTATGTGTTCTTCTCAGTTTATACTATTTCTCAAGATCTTATAATAGTGTTCTTATACAATATTTGTCCTTTTGCCTCTGACTAATTTCGCTCAGCATACTGCCTTCCAGGTTCCTCCATGTTATGAAATGTTTCAGAGATTCGTCACTGTTCTTTATCGATGCGTAGTATTCCATTGTGTGAATATACCACAATTTATTTAGCCATTCATCCGTTGATGGACACCTTGGTTGCTTCCAGCTTTTTGCTATTGTAAACAGAGCTGCAATAAACATGGGTGTGCATATATCTGTTTGTGTGAAGGCTCTTATTTCTCTAGGGTATCTTCCGAGGAGTGGGATTTTTGGGTTGCATGGTAGTTTTAGTTCTAACTGTTTAAGATATCGCCAGATAGATTTCCAAAGTGGTTCTACCATTTGACATTCCCACCAGAGTTCCAATCTCTCCGCAGCCTCTCCAACATTTATTATTTTGTGTTTTTTGGATTAATGCCAGCCTTGTTGGAGTGAGATGGAATCTCATCGTGGTTTTAATTTGCATTTCTCTAATGGCTAATGATCGAGAGCATTTTCTCATGTATCTGTTAGCTGCCTGAATATCTTCTTTAGTGAAGTGCGTGTTCATATCCTTTGCCCACTTCTTGATTGGGTTGTTTGTCTTTTTGTGGTTGAGTTTTGACAGAATCATATAGATTTTAGAGATCAGGCGCTGGTCAGAGATGTCATAGCTGAAAATTCTTTCCCAGTCTGTAGGTGGTCTTTTTACTCTTTTGGTGAAGTCTTTTGATGAGCATAGGTGTTTGATTTTTAGGAGCTCCCAGTTATCTGGTTTCTCTTCGTCATTTTTGGTAATGTTTTGTATTCTGTTTATGCCTTGTATTAGGGCTTCTAAGGTTGTCCCTATTTTTTCTTCCATGATCTTTATCGTTTTAGTCTTTATGTTTAGGTCTTTGATCCACTTGGAGTTAGTTTTTGTGCTTGGTGTGAGGTATGGGTCCTGTTTCATTTTTTTGCAAATGGATATCCAGTTATGCCAGCACCATTTGTTAAAAAGACTATCTTTTCCCCAATTAACTGACTCTGAGCCTTTGTCAAATATCAGCTGCTCGTATGTAGATGGATTTATATCTGGGTTCTCAATTCTGTTCCATTGGTCTATGTGCCTGTTGTTGTACCAATACCAGGCTGTTTTGACTACTGTGGCTGTATAATAGGTTCTGAAATCAGGTAGCGTGAGGCCTCCCACTTTCTTCTTCATTTTCAGTAATGCTTTACTTATCCGAGGCTTCTTTCCCTTCCATATGAAGTTGGTGATTTGTTTCTCTATCACCTTAAAAAATGACATTGGAATTTGGATCGGAAGTGCGTTATATGTATAGATGGCTTTTGGTAGAATAGACATTTTTACTATGTTAAGTCTTCCTATCCATGAGCAAGGTATGTTTTCCACTTAAGTATGTCCTTTTGAATTTCTTGTAGTAGAGCTTTGTGGTTTTCTTTGTATAGGTCTTTTACATCCTTGGTAAGATTTATTCCTAAGTATTTTATCTTCTTGGGGGCTACTGTGAATGGTATTGATTTGGTTATTTCCTCTTCGATGTTCTTTTTGTTGATGTAGAGGAATCCAAGTGATTTTTGTATGTTTATTTTATAACCTGAGACTCTGCCAAACTCTTCTATTAGTTTCAGTAGTTTTCTGGTGGATTCGTTGGGGTTTTCTGTGTATAAGATCATGTCATCTGCAAATAGAGATAATTTTACTTCCTCTTTGCCCATCCGGATACCCTTTATTTCTTTGTCTAGCCTAATTGCCCTGGCTAGGACTTCTAGCACAATGTTGAATAAGAGCGGTGATAAAGGACATCCTCGTCTGGTCCCCGTTCTCAAGGGAAATGCTTTCAGGTTCTCTCCATTTAGAGTGATGTTGGCTGTTGGCTTTGCATAGATGCCCTTTATTATGTTGAGGAATTTTCCTTCAATTCCTATTTTGCTGAGAGTTTTTAACATAAATGGGTTTTGGACTTTGTCAAATGCCTTTTCTGCATCTATTGATAAGATCATGTGGTTTTTATCTTTTGTTTTATTTATGTGATGGATTACATTAATGGTTTTTCTAATATTAAACCAGCCTTGCATACCTGGTATAAATCCCACTTGGTCACCGTGAATTATTTTTTTTGATATGTTGTTGAATTCTATTGGCTAGAATTTTGTTGAGGATTTTTGCATCTATGTTCATGAGGGATATAGGTCTGTAATTTTCTTTTTTTTGTGATGTCTTTACCTGGTTTTGGTATCAGGGAGATGGTGGCTTCATAGAATGAGTTGGGTAGTATTCCGTCATTTTCTATGCTTTGAAATACCTTCAGTAGTAGTGGTGTTAAGTCTTCTCTGAAGGTTTGGTAGAACTCTGCAGTGAAGCCATCCGGGCCAGGGCTTTTTTTTGTTGGGAGTTTTTTGATTACCGTTTCAATCTCTTTTTTTGTTATGGGTCTTTTTAGTTGTTCTACTTCTGAATGTGTTAGTTTAGGTAGGTAGTGTTTTTCCAGGAATTCATCCATTTCTTCCAGGTTTGCAAATTTGTTAGAGTACAATTTTTCGTAATAATCTGATATGATTCTTTTAATTTCATTTGGGTCTGTTGTGATGTGGCCCCTCTCGTTTCTTATTTGGGTTATTTGTTTCCTTTCCTGTATTTCTTTAGCCAATGGTTTATCAATTTTGTTAATTTTTTCGAAGAACCAGCTTTTGGCTTTGTTAATTCTTTCCATTGTTTTTCTGTTCTCTAATTCATTTAGTTCAGCTCTAATTTTTATTATTTGTTTTCTTCTGGTGCCTGATGGATTCTTTTGTTGCTCAGTTTCTATTTGTTCAAGTTGTAGGGACAGTTCTCTGATTTTGGCTCTTTCTTCTTTTTGTCTGTGTGCATTTATCGATATAAATTGGCCTCTGAGCACTGCTTTTGCTGTGTCCCAGAGGTTTTGATAGGAAGTATTTTCATTCTCGTTGCATTCTATGAATTTCCTTATTCCCTCCTTGATGTCTTCTATAACCCAGTCTTTTTTCAGGAGGGTATTATTCAGTTTCCAAGTATTTGATTTCTTTTCCCTAGTTTTTCTGTTATTGCTTTCTACTTTTATTGGCTTGTGGTCTGAGAAGATGCTTTGTAATATTTCGATGTTTTGGATTCTGCAAAGGTTTGTTTTATGACCTAATATGTGGTCTATTCTAGAGAATGTTCCATGTGCGCTAGAAAAAAAAGTATACTTTGCAGCAGTTGGGTGGAGAGTTCTGTATAAGTCAATGAGGTCAAGTTGGTTGATTGTTGTAATTAGGTCTTCCGTGTCTCTATTGAGCTTCTTACTGGATGGCCCGTCCTTCTCCGAAAGTGGTGTGTTGAAGTCTCCTACTATAATTGTGGAGGTGTCTATCTCACTTTTCAGTTCTGTTAAAATTTGATTTATGTATCTTGCAGCCCTGTCATTGGGTGGATAAATATTTAATATGGTTATATCTTCCTGATCAATTGTCCCTTTTATGATTATGTAGTGTCCTTCTTTATCCTTTGTGGTGGATTTAAGTCTAAAGTCTATTTTGTCAGAAATTAATATTGCTACTCCTCTTCTTTTTTGCTTATTGTTTGCTTGATATATTTTTTTCCATCCTTTGAGTTTTAGTTTGTTTGTGTCTCTAAGTCTAAGGTGTGTCTCTTGTAGGCAGCATGTAGACGGATCGTGTTTCTTTATCCAGTCCGAGACTCTCTGTCTCTTTATTGGTGCATTTAGTCCATTTACATTCAGCATAATTATAGATAAATAAGTGTTTAGTGTTGTCATTTTGATGCCTTTTTATGTGTGTTGTTGACAATTTCATTTTTCCACTTACTTTTTTGTGCTGAGATGTTTTTCTTAGTAAATTGTGAGATCCTCATTTTCTTAGTGTTTGACTTTATGTTTGTTGAGTCGTTAACGTTTTTCTTGGTTTTTATCTTGAGTTATGGAGTTGTTATACCTCTTTGTGGTTACCTTAATATTTACCCCTATTTTTCTAAGTAAAAACCTAACTTGTATTGTCCTATATCGCCTCGTGTCACTCTCCATATGGCAGTTCTATGCCACCTATATTTAATCCCTCTTTTTGATTATTGTGATCTTTTACATATTGACTTCAATGATTCCCTGTTTTGAGCATTTTTTTTTTAATTAATCTTGATTTGTTTTTGTGATTTCCCTATTTGAGTTGATATCAGGATGTTCTGTTTTGTGACCTTGTGTTGTGCTAGTATCTGATATTATTGGTTTTCTGACCAAACAATTTCCTTTAGTATTTCTTGTAGCTTTGGTTTGGTTTTTGCAAATTCTCTAAGCTTGTGTTTATCTGTAAATATCTTAATTTCGCCTTCATATTTCAGAGAGAGTTTTGCTGGATATATGATCCTTGGCTGGCAGTTTTTCTCCTTCAGTGCTCTGTATATGTCATCCCATTGCCTTCTTGCCTGCATGGTTTCTGCTGAGTAGTCTGAACTTATTCTTATTGATTCTCCCTTGAAGGAGACTTTTCTTTTCTCCCTGGCTGCTTTTAAAATTTTCTCTTTATCTTTGGTTATGGCAAGTTTGATGATAATATGTCTTGGTGTTTTTCTTTTTGGATCAGTCTTAAATGGGGTTCGATGAGCATCTTGGATAGATATCCTTTCGTCTTTCATGATGTCAGGGAAGTTTTCTGTCAGCAGATCTTCAACTATTTTCTCTGCGTTTTCTGTCCTCCCTCCCTGTTCTGGGACTCCAATCACACGCAAGTTATCTTTCCTGATAGAGTCCCACATGATTCTTAGGGTTTCTTCATTTTTTTTAATTCTCTTATCTGATTTTTTTTCAGCTATGTTGGTGTTAATTCCCTGGTCCTCCAGATGTCCCAGTCTGCATTCTAATTGCTCGAGTCTGCTCCTCTGACTTCCTATTGTGTTGTCTAATTCTGTAATTTTATTGTTAATCTTTTGGATTTCTACATGCTGTCTCTCTATGGATTCTTGCCACTTATTAATTTTTCCATTATGTTCTTGAATAATCTTTTTGAGTTCTTCAACTGTTTTATCAGTGTGTTCCTTGGCTTTTTCTGCAGATTGCCTTATTTCATTTCTGAGCTCATCCCTAATGTCTTGAAGCATTCTGTAAATTAGTTTTTTATATTCTGTATGTGATAATTCCAGGATAGTTTCTTCATTTGGGAAAGATTTTGATTCTTTAGTTTGGGGGGTTGTAGAAGCTGTCATGGTCTGCTTCTTTATGTGGTTTGATATCGACTGCTGTCTCCGAGCCATCACTAAGATATAGTGGTTTATTCTGTAATTGCTCACTGAGTCTTATCTTGTTTTGTTTTCTTTCAATATACGTGGATGGGCTACTAGATTGTGCTGTCTTGATTGTTGTAGCCCTTGACTTACTTATAACCTATTACCAGCTGGTTTGGGCTGTTGTCAGATATATATGCCTGAGTCTATTCACTATTCTTGAGTAAAATCTGATTTTGGGTCATCAAGTGTGTGCTGCACCCTAACACCTATCCACCTCGAGAAGTAGTGGTGATAGTTGTGTGCACCAGATTCTATTAGCAGCTGGGGTTCACACTCCAGGGGGGGCAGGATGCTGACAGGCTTCCCCCAAGTGTCAGTGAGGTAGGTGTGTCTCTATTCCTGTAGCACCTTGGTGGTAGGGCACTGCAGCTGTGCCTTAGGCCCCCAATGCAAGTACCTCTACTGATTGGTATGTGTCACCCTCCTTAGACCCCTAAGGCAAGACGCTAGGTGGTCTGGGCGGAGCTTCAGCCCTCAGTTCCCTTTTGTGGGTCAGTTAGGGCTCTGTTGAATATGCAGAGATATCAGACCTGGGAAACTTGTTTTTCCAGAAAATCCGCTGAAGAAAATGCAGTCAGATCCCTATCAGAACTGCCTTTGCATTATAACCACCACCTTGTTCCCTGTAAGGATGAAAGTCCGAGATTTGGATCATATATGCTTGGCTCTAGCTGTTTTTGTGTTTTTAGTCCAATTAGGGATGGATTTTTGGTCCATGGGTTTTTTGTGGTTCCTTCTTTCAGGCCAGAAGAATGGGTTAGGAAAAGACCAAAAAAAAGGGAAAAGCAAAGCCTCCGTAGAGCCGGAGCCGTTCTCCCTCTGGCTCAGGAAATTCCGATGTTAATGAAGCCGCCTGGGAAGGGTGGAGGAGGGGTCTGAGAAACAGGAGAGTAGCACCCCGGAATATAGCCAAAGTTGCTTATCTTGCTTGGAATGACTATTTTATCTGAGATTCCTGAGGGGCATGTCGCCTATGTGTGCTGGCTGTGTGGAGATTGTCCCCGAGGGTCTGGCCTGCTGAAGCCGTGGTCAGATCCTCCGCTGCCAGTCCAAAGCCCAGCGTCAAGGTTCCCCTGCTGGGATGCTGCACTCCCGGCTCCAAAATCAGTTGCTGCCTCCCGGGGACTTCTCATCCCACCAGCCACATTGCCGCGCCGCCTCCGCGGACCGGCTGGGCCCCCTCCCGGGGTTAGTTCAGGGGTGTAGGTCTGTGTCCTTTGCTTTCGCCCTGACAGCGCCCAGTCAAAAGCCCGGCGCCAAGGTTCCCCGGCTGGGACGCTGCACTCCAGGCTTCAAAATCAGTCGCTGCCTCCCAGGGACTTCTCCCACCAGCCGAGTCACCATGCCACCCATGCGGACCGGCTGGGCCCCCTCCTGGGGTCAGTTCAGGGAGGTAGGGCTGCGCCCCTTGTTTGCGCTTTCACAAGATTTTGAGATCAGCTACTCTGTGCCCAGACCTAAACCCGGCGCCAAGGTTACCTGACTGGGACGCTGGCTCCAGGCTCCGAAAACAGTCGCTGCTTCCCCGTATTTGTTCGTTCTCCGTCTCTAAGTCTGTGTTTGTTGTTCAGGGTTCGTAGATTGTTATGTATGTGATCGATTCACTTGTTTTTCCGAGTCTTTGTTGCAAGAGGGATGCGAGGTAGCGTCTACCTAGTCCGCCATCTTGGCCCCGCCCTGGAAATATGTTTTTGTCGTCATTGTTAGGTGCTGCTGAATCAGTTCAGACTCATAGCAACGCTATGTACAACAGAATGAAATGCTGCCCAGTCCTGCACCATCCTCACAATCATTGCTATGTTTAAGCCCACTGTTGCAGCCACTGTTCAATCTATCTCCTTGAGGGGCTTCCTCTTTTTCGCTGACCCACTACTTTATGAAGCTTGATGTCTTTCTCCAGGGACTGGCCCCTGCTGATAACATGTCCAAATTACATGAGACAAAGTCTTGCCATCTTCACTTTTAAAGAGCATTGTGGGTGTACTTCTTCCAAGACAGATTTCTTATGGCATTCCATAGTGGGGACAATAAAGATTTCTTCAAGAATATCTGTCTTGGCGAGTGCATTTTTTTCTGGCCTAAGTGTGGATCTCACCCCAATCCCTCTCCATATGGGTCATCTTCAAAGCTCTGTTTTTGTTGTTGAGTGCCATCAAGTAGTTCTGACTCATAGTGACCCCATGTT
The DNA here is from genome assembly GCF_024166365.1 of Elephas maximus indicus. NCBI lineage: Eukaryota > Metazoa > Chordata > Mammalia > Proboscidea > Elephantidae > Elephas > Elephas maximus. The sequence continues at coordinate 96,724,403 of NC_064832.1, forward strand.
ACAGAGTAGAATCGCCCAATAGGATTTTCTAGGCTGTAATCCTTACGGCCCGTGCGTCTGTCACTTTGTTGTCTTCTGGTGGCTTGCATGTTGCTGTGATGCTGGAAGCTGTGTTGCTGGAATTCAGATACTAGCAGGGTCACCCACAGTGGACAGATTTCAACTGAACTTCCAGATAAAGACAGACTAGAAGGAAGGACATGGTGGTCTACTTCTGAAAAAAATTGGCCAGTGAAAACCTTATGAATAGCAGTGGAACACTGTCTGGTATAGTGCTGGAAGATGAGCCCCTCAGGTGGGAAGGCACTCAAAATACAACTAGGAAAGAGCTGCCTCTTCAAAGTAGAGTTGACTTTAATGATATGGTTGGAGTAAAGCTTTCAGGATCTTCATTTGCTGAGGTGGCATGACTGAAAATGAGAAGAGAAAGCTGCAAACATCCGTTCATAATCAGAACATGGAATGTCCAAAGTATGAATCTAGAAAAATTGGAAGTCATCAAAAATGAAATGGACTGCATAAAGATAGATGTCCTAAGCATTAGTGGGCTGAAATGGACTGCTATCAGCCATACTGAATCAAAAAATCATATGGTCTATGTAGAGAATGAAAAATTGAAGAAGAATGGCGTCACATTCATTGTCAAAAAGAGCATTTCAATATCTATCCTGAAGTACAATGCTGTTAGTGATAGGATAATATCCATATGCCTGTAAGGAAGACCAGTTAATATGGCTGTTATACCAGTTTACGAACCAACCACTAATGCCAAGATGAGGAAATTGAAGATTTCCAACTCCTGCGGCCTGAAATTGATCAAACATGCAATTAAGATGCACTGATAATTACTGGTGATTGGAACGTGAAAGTTGGAAACAAAGAAGAGGGATTGGTAGTTGGAAAATATGGCCTTGGTGATAGAAATGACTCTGGAGATCACATGGTAGAATTTTGCAAGACCAACCACTTATTCTTTGCAAATAGCTTTCTTCAACAACGTAAATGGTGACTATACACGTGGACCTCGCCAGATGGAATACACAGAAATCAAACTGACTACATCTGTGGAAAGAGATGGTGGAGAAGCTCAACATCATCAGTTAGAACAAGGCAAGGGGCCGACTTCGGAACAGACCATCAATTGCTCATATACAAGTTCAGGTTGAAGTTAAAGAAAATTAGAATAAGTCCATGAAAGCCAAAGCCTGACCTTGAGTATATCCCACCTGAATTTACGGACCGTGTCGAGAATAGATTTGACAAATAGAACACTGATGACCGAAGGCCAGACAAGTTGTGGAAGGACATCAAGGATATCTCATATGAAGAAAACAAAATGTCATTACAAAGACAAGAAACAAAGAAAAGACCAAAATGTACCTCAGAAGAGAATCTGAAAATTGCTCTCGGACACACTGAGTAGTAAAAGCAAACAGAAGAAACAATGAAGTAAAACAGCCGAACAGAAGATTTTGAAGGGTGTCTCTAGAAGACAAAGTAAAGTAGTATAATGATATGTGCAAAGACCTGGAGTCAGAAAACCAAAAGAGAAGAACATGCTTGGCATTTCTCAAACTGAAATAACTGAAGAAAAAAATCAATCCTTTAGTTGTAATATTGAAGAATTCTATGGGGAAAATACTGAATGATGAAGGAAGATCAAAAGATGGAATGAATACACAGAGCCACTGTACCAAAAATAATTGGTCTATGTTCAGCCATTTCAGGAAGTAGCGTATGATGAAGAACCAATGGTACTGAAGGAAGAGGTTCAAGCTGTACCAAACAGATTGGTGACAAAGAAGGCTCCAGGAGTTGATGGGATTCCAATTGAGATGTTTCAACAAATGGATGCAGGGCTGGAGGTGCTCACTCCTCTATGCCAAGAAATTTGGAAGACAGCTTTCCGGCCAACCAACTGGAAGAGATCCCCATTTGTGCCCATTCCAAAGAAAGGTGATCCAACAGAATGGATAAATTATTAAACAATAATTTCATTAATATCACATACAAGTAATATTTTGCTGAAGATCATTCAAAAGCAGTTGCATCAGTACATCGACAGAAGTTTTAAGTCAAATTCAGAAGAGGATGTGGAACAAGGGATATCATTGCTGATGTCAGATGGATCCTGGCTGAAAGCAGAGAACACCAAAAAGGTGTTTACCTGTATTTTATTGACTATGCAAAGGCATTCAACTATGTGGATTTTAACAAATTGTGGACAACATTGTGAAGAATGGGAATTCCAGAACACTTAATTGTACTCATGAGAAACCTGTACATAGACCAAGAGGGAGTCATTTAAACAGAACAAGGGGTTACTGCTTGGTTTAAAGTCAGGATATGTATGTGTCAGGGTTGTATCCTTTCACCATACTTATTCAACCTGTGTGCTGAGTAAATAATCTGTGTAGCTGGACTATGTGAAGAAGAACATGGCATCATGATTGGAGGAAGACTCATTAATAACCTGTGATATGCATAGGACCCAAACTTGTTTGCTGAAAGTGAGAACTTGAAGCATTTAATGATGAAGATTAAAGGCTACAGCCTTCAGAATGGATTGCATCTCAACATAAAGAAAACAAAAATCCTCACAACTGGATCATTAAGCAACATCAGAATAAACAGATAAAATGGTGAAGTTGTCAAGGATTTCACTTTACTTGGATGCACAATCAACACCCATGAAAGGACCTCTTTAAGGTTTTAAAAAGCAAAGGTGTCACTTTGAGGACTAAGGTGCGCCTGACTGAAGGCATGGTATTTTCAATTGCCTCATATGCATGTGAAAGCTGGACAATGAATAAGGAAGACCGGAAAAGCATTGGTGCCTTTGAATTATGATGTTGGTGAAAGATATTGAATATACCATGGACTGTCAGAACAAACAAATCTGTCTTGGAAGAAGTAAAACCAGAATGCTCCTTAAAAGCAAGGATGGTAAGACTTTGTCTAATGTACTTTGGACATGTCATCAGGAGGAACGAGTCCTTGAAGAAGGACATCATGCTTGGTAAAGTGGAAGGTCAGAGAAAAAGAGGAAGACCCTCAAGGAGATGGATTGACACAGTGGCTGCAACAATGGGCTCAAGCATAACAAGTATTGTGAGGATGGTACACAACCGGACAGTGTTTCATTCTGTTGTACATGAGGTCACTATGAGTCTGAACTGGCTTGATGGCACCTAACAACAACAACCGTCTTTATGGGATTGGATCACCGGGTCTATCCCCCGTAGAGCGGCTGGGTTAGTTTGAACCACCGATCTTTCAGTTAGCAGCCGATCGTTAAACTGTTGTGCCACTAGGGCTCCATCTCATGAAGTTAGTGGCTGCCATATTGGGTACTGCAGTACATACCACATCATCACCATGTTTTTATTATATCCATCTAGATTTTCTCTATATGTGCTCATTCTCTGATCTTTTCCTGCTATCTTCTTTGTCCTTTGCTTTTATAAAATGAGTCTTACATTCTGTTTATGTTAAGGGAGATCCAATTTCAGGAGCTTCTTTGTCTTAACGACTTTAATTCATATTAGACCTGGATATTATCAAAATATATCTCGTTGTTCTAAAAGCTCTGCTTTGTTAGGGGGATGGAGATCATCTCCCACTTTTGGAGCTTAAAGCTTTAGAATAAAAATCAGCAGCCATTCTATGTGCTTAGAATATGTGTCCATTATATTAAAATATGGAAGCAAAATAGTTCAGAATATTTGTGAGTGTTGTGTTTTAGGAGTTGAAAAATGATTCAGTTTCTCCAAACTAATATATTTCAGGGATAACTTCACAATTCTTATCTCACTGGATACATTTCATCATTTATTTCACAGGATGATTCAGAAACAAATGACGTATCACATATAATACCTGTTACGTATCAGGCTGTATTTTAGGCACAGAGAATAGAAGCAGAAATAATTCACTCCTGACTGTGTGGAACATCTCAAACTCTACTACAGATGTAGACATGCAGTCCAAGCCCTGGTGGGACAGTGCTTAAGTGCTCGGCTGCTAACTGAAAGGCTGGTGATGCAAACCCACCCAGCAGCTCTGCGGGAGAAAGACTGGAGATCTGGTCCCATGAAGATTATAGACTAGGAAGCCCCATGGGGCAGTTCTACTCTGTCATGTGGGGTTGCTGTTGGTTGAAATCAACTTGATGGCATCCAACAACAACAACAACAATTCTTTGATGAAGAAGCCCTGGTGGAGCAATGGTTAAGCACTGGGCTGCTAACCCAAAGGTTGGTAGTTCAAATCCACCCATCGGCTCCACGGGAGAAAGACTTGGTGATCACTCCCATAAAGATTACAGCCAAGGGAACTCTATGGGGCAGTTCTGCTCTGTCACATGGGGTCGCTATGGGTCAGAACTGACTCAATGGCATCCAACAACAACAACGACTGACAATAGACACAAAATAAGTGGTGTAAAATTTTGCCTGATTCAGGTCTTGAATAATATGTGTGTGTAGGGGTGGCGGGGAGAGTTGTACAAAGTCATGGAATGCACATTTTTGGGGAATAAACCCCAAATAAGCATAAGGAGATGGAATAGTATTCTTAGTGTAGCCATTTAATTTTTGCTAAAGTTTGAAAATATTCACTTATCTGCTTCTGTTTCCCCTTTATGTATAGCCATGATCATCCAGAAAGCAGAGTAAGACTTTGCAAAATGAATAAACATTTTCATCTTTCTTGATAGAAAACTGTGATGGTTTCTTCTTATTTTTTTTTGTTGTTGTAAGGAGGCAAGACACAAATTTTAAGAATAAGGTGATTGAAAGTCATTAGACTCAGATTTATGCAATAAGAACCATATGAAATGTCTTTACTGGTGTACAATAATGTTTTTGTGGGTTTTAAAGACCTCAATTTCCCCTCCTTTCTGGTCATTTTATTTCCTTTGAGTAGTTGGTATAGAATTATCCTGTCCTTTCCCAGGATTCCTTCCCCCTCCCATCCTTCACTCCCTCCCCCCCATCTTCTTTCCTCCCTACCTCTCTCCTTTCCTTCCTTCTTTTGTTCTTCCTAACTAAAAACCAAATTCACATCCTTAGAACAAAGCTTGCGACTCCAACTCCTTAGGTGTATCAGAGGCATCTCCCTTTCTCATTCATCTTGAGCAGAGGCAAGTCACAACCATTCTTACCACGATGGAAAATGCATGAGGATAGAGCAGGTGGCTCGTCTTTGACCTTCAGTGATTTGTAACCACCAAGAGAAGTGGTTCATTTTCCAATTCACAGCCTTCAGAATCTGTCACCCATTAATGAGTGGCACGTTCAGATGAAGGTGATTCTTGCCCTGCAAAGCCCACGTGAAGCAGTCTTCTAGTCAGGGAAAATAGAAAGTGACCAAAACAGACAAAATGTAGAGACAGCTTCACTGGGGCATTTCAAATGGCAGGATGAAGGCACAGCAGAGTCATTTCACAGGCATTCCTAGGCTGTTGTGTTACGTGGTGTTAAGTCGCGGTGGTGAGGACCCACATCTCCTGTGGTCGGTGAGTAGGGAGATCATTGGAGCAGGTCTGTGCCATGCAGCTCTCCAGATCAGGAAGAAGAGCAGAGCAAAATACTCCCTCTATGTCCATGGTCTTCAAAGAGAAAGAATGGGTATAATTTCAGCTGCAGCCATAGAAACTTAACCTTGTTGTTGGGTACCTTCGAGCTGATTGTGATTCATAGTGGCCCCACGTGGCAGAGTGGAACTGCCCCATAGGGTTTTCTAGGCTGTAGTCTTTACTGGAGCAGATTGCCAGGTCTTTCTCCTGTGGAGCAGCTGGATGGGTTCAAACCTCCAACGTTTTGTTTAGCAGCCAATCGCTTAACCATTGAGCCATCAGGGTTCCTTAATAGTGGTTACATACTGGATTTTAAATGTCCTTCAAATGCATATTTACAATGAAATCTATAATAATATACATTCATTTAGCACCAGTTATGGATTGAATTCCGCCCCCCCCCACCCCAAACTGATGTTGGAGTCCAAATCCCTGGTATTTGTGATTGTTACCTTATTTGGAAATAGTGTCTTTGGAAGTGTTATCAGTTAACTCATACTGGAATAGCGTGGGTCTTAATCCAATCTGAGTGGTGTCCTATAAAAAAGAACCATCACAGAAAAACGCATGGGGGAAGACGGCCATGTGAAAACACATCTACACCCCAAGGAGCACCTGGGGGATCCCAGAAGCTGAGAGAGGCTACTAAGGATTTTCTCCAAGAGCCTCTAGAGAGGGCATGGCCCTGTGAACACCCTAAATTTGGACTTCTAGCCTCCAGAACCGGGAGGCGTTACATTTCTGTTCTTATGAGTCACCCACTTTGTGGTGATTTTTCCCACAGTCCTAGGAAGTGAATACAACACTCGATTCTCTAAAAGTTGTTATTGGAAGGATTCATTTACTGCGAGATCTCTGGGGATGGGGATTCCTCAGGGATAAGCACATAGATAGCCATGGCATAAGTCTCCTAAAACCAAAAGACATGATGACCTTTTGACCTCTGTCTTAATCTAAGTTCTCTAGAGGAATAAAACTAGAGAGAGAGAGATTTACTTCACGGAAATGGCTCACATAATTGTATAGGGTCACTGTGAGTTGGAATTGACTAGATAGCAACAGTTTTTTGGTTTTTGACAAGTCCCGAATCCATAGGTCAGGCGGCAGGCTGAAGACCTCTGTTGGCTCAGAGTTTTGGGGGTTGGCAAATCCAAAATCTGCATGTTAGGCAGTTCCGTAGGCTTACATCCCGGGAACCAGAGGTCAGGCGACGAGAAGACTGCAGGGTTGAGAGAGAGCGAGCTCTGCCAGAACATCCATTTATATCCTGGAGGCAGGCCACACCCCAAGGAAGCTCTCCTTTCAGCTGATTGGTTGCTCACATCAGATCACATCAGGGAAGATGACTACATCATATCACATTGTGGAAAAGCTTCCAGTCCAGTGTCTCCCAAACCACTGAGAATCATAGCCTAGCCAAGCTGACATAACATTGACCACCTCAGCCCCTTTTCCTAAAGAAATCTTGTCCCTCACAGGCTGAACTTAGAAAGCCCACTGTGAAAGTGGTGCCCTTGAAGTGGCGTTGTGGCAACCAGGTAGGAAATCAGCAGGCATGGGATAAAAACGCTGAGCACCCCTCCAGCTCCTGTGAAGTTGAGTTTCTGTGGTGCCACTTCATTATTAGAGTGTCATCCAATCCCTACCTGTCACATAGATCCCTATTCAAACAGAAGCAAGGAAATATAATCCCAAGGCAAACATAACTTGCTTGGTGCTTGTCCGGTGTTTGTAAATATTCACACCCTGCTCTCCTCCAGTGAAGGCATGAAGAGCAGGTAGAGTCGATCTACAACTTGTGACTCTCAATCCTGTTCAAGTGACAAGTTTATCTGGGACTCCATTTCCTGATGTTAAAAGAGTGAAGAGGGCATTACATTTAGCATTACACTAGCCTTTTCTGACAAAGTTCCATCTGGTCAAGTGTTCTGACCCTAACTGATTACTGTCACAGGTATCAAAATGACTCACCAGACCAAGCCACAGTCATTCCAGACAATTTGGCCATTCCAATAATTAAATACAAGGAGCCCTGGTGGCACAGAGTTTAAACTCTCGGCTTAACCACCAATAATTAAACATAGGGGGCAGTGGTGGTTCGGTGATTGTCATGGATTGAATTGTGTCACCCAAAAATATCTGTCAACTTGCCAGGCCATGATTTCCAGTGTTGTGTGATTGTCTGCCATTTTGTCATCTGATGTGATTTTCTGACATGTTGTTAATCTTACCTCTATGATGCTAATGAGGCAGGATTAGGGGCAGTTATGCCAATAAGGCAGGATTCAATCTACAAGATTAGGTTGTGTCTTAAACCAATCTCTTTTGAGGTATAAAAGAGAAGAGCTAGCACAGGGACATGGGGACCTGATACCACCAAGAAACAAGAGCCAGGAGAATAGCTCATCCTTTGGACCTGGGGTCCCAGCCTGAGCTCCTGGACTGGGGAAGATTGATGACAAGGACCTTCCTCCAGAGCCAACAGAGAGAGGCCTTCCTTGGGAGCTGGTGCCCTGAATTCAGACCTCTAGCCTGCTGGTCTGTGAGAGAGAGAGAGGCCTTCCTCGGGAGCTGGTGCCCTGAATTCAGACCTCTAGCCTGCTGGTCTGTGAGAGAATAAGCTTCTGCTTGTTAAAGCCACCCACTGTGGTGTTCCTGTTACAGCAGCACTAGGTGGCTGAGACAGTGCTAGTCTCCTCCCTTTCCACGCAGGAGACCCAGGCTCGGGTCCCACCAACACACCTATCTGTCAGTGCAGGCTTTTGTGTTGCTGTGATGCTGAACAGGTTTCAGAGAAGCTTCCAGACTAAGATGAACTAGGACGGAAGGTCTGGATATCTACTTCTGAGACTCAGCCAATGAAAACCCTAGGAGTCACGAAGGTCTGATCTACAGCCCATCATGGGGATGGTGCAGGACCAGGCAGGGTTTTCTTCCACTGTGCATGGGGTCACCCACCGTGTGTCAGGGCCAATGCCATGGCAGCTAAGAACAACAACAGCTAAACAGGGCTTGCTTTGGTCCTGTCCTCCCCCTGCCTCTGAGGCTGCTGTGTTATCTCCGGAGAGAACTTTGTAACGTCCTCATCAGTGATCCCATAGTCTTCGCTGTAACTCCCCCACTTGCCCTGTACACCTGCACATTTTTTCCAAAATTTATCTTTGGGAACCATAATCCTGTGAGATATTTGTTGAGAGGAAAAATAAAAGGTATTCATAGTGAGATAAGTTTGGTAAGAGTTGCATATTTATTCCCTTTCTTAGAGAAACAAAACAAACAGGAGTAAATTAAAGGCTCTGAGAATTCCTGGAACATTACAGTTTAAGTATGATTACCTACCATTTTATCAAACTTACTTGACCAGAAACGATTGTGCGTTCTACCTCTTAGGATATCAAGATCCCTGGAAACATTCTTTGCAAAAACACTGCTCTACATTGTTGCTAAAAATATCATTGTTCTGTATGTTTCTGTAATGATCTCAAATCCCATAAGGTATAAGCCACGATTATACTTTCAAAATACATATGTATATGTCAAATTCTGTCTTAGTTATCTAGTGTTGCTATAACAGAAATACAAGCGAATGGCTTTATTTCCTCACCATAAAGTAAGTCCAAACTAAGGGCATCGGCTCCAGGGGAAGGCTTTATCCCTCTGTTTGCCTTCTCATCAATCTACCCCCCACTAGAAACTTCCCCAAGCTGGAACTCCAGGTCCAAAGGATGCTCTCCGCTCCCAGAATTGCTTTCTTGGTGGTATGAGGTCGCAGGTCTCTCTACTGGCTCCTGTCTTTTATATCCCAAAAGAAACAGGCTCAAGAAACAATCCAATGCGGCAGATTGAGTCCTGCCTCATCAGCACAACTGCTGCCCATCCCAACTCATTAACATAATAGAGGCAGAATTTACAACACATAGGAGAATCACATCAGATGACAAAATGGTGGACAATCACACAATACCAGGAGTCATGGCCCAGCCAAATTGATACACATGTTTTTTGGGGGGCACAAACCCATGACAGTATAAGTATTCATAATATGAATTTAGAACTAGAAATATATCTACCTCTGAGAGGCCCTCTAACATCAGCTGTAAGTCATTAGTAACCTGTGAGTCATGAGAAAGTTATTTAGAAAATTTCTGAACTCAGACATAGGAGCACAGAAACATGTGAAGTATGCAAAGAACGTAAACAACCTTTATATTCACTTTGACCCAGCATGCTGTGCCAGAGAAAACATAACAATCTAAACAACCTCCCTGATCTCTAACCTTGAAGAGAAAATGCGTCGTTCGGCTGCTGTCTAACCCAGGAAAAAAGACGTAACGTACTTGTCTTTGACGTCACATTGGCCCTTGTTGTGGAGCCAAAGTGACAAATTCACATACCAACCCTGAATTTCTGCTCACTCACTGAAAGAAAGCAGAGATGGAACTGAGAATCTGTCCACTGCCGCTGACCTCGGACCCTAGCTATGAGGGCCCTCCTCTGAGCTCCAGCCACGTTAAGCCTTCCTCCTGAAGCCTCTTATGAAAAGTAGAAGCCTGGAATCTAAAGATTTGGGCTGTAATCACTGGACTAACATTGTGAATGTGCTTGTTAGTTCTGAGTCTCCGGTTCTGAATGAATGTTGTGAGGTCTTACCCGAGTGCCCTCCCACGACTGCCTGGCAGTGAGGTACACGAGTTTCCACATGACAAATCTGAGTGTCTCACTACTGGTTTTCTAAGATAAGAACAGTCATTGTAGGGTAATAGAAGTCCCTGGGTGGGGCAAATGGTTAAGAGTACTAGTTCAGAGGTTGGCGGTTCAAACTACCCAGAGGCACCTCAGAAGGTCACCCAGATCAGCCTCATGGTGATCTGCTTCTGAAAGGCTACAGCCTTGAAAACCCCGCGGAGCACAGTTCTGCTCAGCACCCATGGGGTCACCATGAGCTGGAGTCAATTCAACGGCAACTGACAACAACAATAACAAGATGATAGTTATGTCACAATCCTGCTGAAATGTTTCACTAGTTACCCGTTGCCCATAGGGTCAGTTCAGACAACCTAATATACATGCAAGATCCTCCATGCTTACTGTCCTGGTTATCACTCAAGTTCTTTTCCGTACACTCTCCGACGCACACATACACAATCATACTTAATTGCTCGTCTGTTTCCAAAGCCTGTTCTGTTCTCTAAGACCTCTGCCTGGGTTCCCCTTCCCTATCTTATCCTGAAGAAAATGCTTGTTGTTGTTATTGTTGTATGTCCTTGCTTAAGCTGAGCATTTAACCACTGCGCCACCAGGGCACCTTTCAATCTCCCTAGACGGTGCCAAAAACGGTGATGTCAAGCTATACTGTGGGAACAAAGATCTGATGAGATCAAAACTGAAAGCTGTAGGATCAGAAAAGCTGGCCACACAGCACACAGCAGGTTCAATGTGTTAAGGGCAAGGTGGACAAGTCGTAATCCTACACAAGCTGGAAGCAACAGGGAACCCAGCACTGGGGCGCAGTCTTCTCCCACTTAGCGCACAAGGAGGAGATCCCCAGGAACACGGATTATCTGCCAACTACATGTTCGTATCAGAGTCCTTTAAAACCAACTACGAGAGCAAACAAATGTTTCTGCATCTGGAAGAACACAGTGTCCTCTGTAGAGAGACATGTCATTCGCATGAATATACAAGCCCTGTAGTAAATTCCTCATTCAAACCTCTGTAGAGACAACTGAGCAGACAGAAAGTGAAACGCTTCGATGGCACCCTTTCTTTAAGCATATTTTAGTTCCTCAGACCTTGGACAAAATTCCACAAAGCTGCTTGAAGAAACGACACAGCACCTTCTGAGGTGCCCTTCCTGAGGTGAGAATTCACTGGACTTTTCCCACAGACGCTGTCTGTGCCCATAGGCATGGTCCCTTTTTCAGGAGCAACATCTATCCCACCCACTGTAGCTGGTGAAGTATCATCCTGACTCTATAAGAGTGCTTTTAAAACTACAGGCAGAGGGTTCCTAAGGACAAGAACTCCATCCTTTGTGCTTTCTCTGGTGCCCTGGTGGTGCAATGGTTAAGGACTTGGCTGCTAACCAAAAGGTCTGTGGTTGGAATCCACAGGCCACTCCTTGGAAGCCCTACAGGGCAGTTCTACTCTGTCCTATAGGGTACTCTATGAGACGAAATTGTCTCAACGGCAGCTGTTTTTTTTTTTTTCAAATATGCTTTCTAGAAGTGCTGCTGAATAGCTGTTTGATCTCACACAAGTCATATTGCCTGTCCTGGCCTCAGGTTCCAGAACTGTAAAATGATGATATGAACATATGCTGTCGCGGGCAGTGGTGGTTCAAGGGTAGGATTTCACCTTCCATGAGGGAGATCTGGGTTTGATTCACGGCCAGTGCTCCTCCGGCACAGCCCCCACCCATCTGTTCGTGGAGGCTTGTGTGTTGCTATGGTGCTGAACAGATTTCGGTGGCGCTTCCAGACCAAGATGACCCTATGTACAACAAAATGAGACACTGCCCTCTCCTGCAGTGTCCCCATAATCGTTGTCACGCTTGAGCTCGTTGTTGGCAGCCGCTGTGTCCAGCCACCTAGTGAAGGTCTTCCTCTTCTTCATTGACCCTACTAAGCACGAGGTCCTTCTTCAGGAACCGGTCTCTCCTGAAAACCTGTCCAAAGTATGTGAGATGAAGTCCCACCATCCTCGCTTCTAAGGAGCGTTCTGCCTGTGCTTATTCCAAGACAGATTTGTTCTTTCTTCTGGCAGCCCATGATGTTTTCAATATTTTTCTCCAACGCCACAATTCAAAGGCATCAATTTTTCTTCAGTCTTCTTTATTCATTGTCCAGCTTTCACATGCATAGAAGGCGAAGAAAAAAATCCCCGGCTTGGGTCAGGCGCACCGTAGTCCTTAAAGTGATGTCTTTGCTTTTTAACACTTCAAAGAGGTCTTTTGCAGCGGATTTGCCCATCGCAACCAGTTGTTTGATTTCTTGTCTGTTGCTTCCATGAAAGTTGATTGTGCATCCAAGTAAAATGAAACCCTTGACAACTTCAGTCTTTTCTCCATTTATCGTAATGTTGTTTATTAGTCCAATTGTGAGGATTTTTCTTTTCTTTATGTTGTTGAGGCGCAATCCATACTGAAGGCTGTGGTCTTTGGTCTTCATCAGTAAGTGCTCCAAGTCCTCTTCACTTTCAGCAAGCAAGGTTGTGTCATCTGCATAACGCAGGTTGCTAATGAGTCTTCCTCCAATCCTGATGTTGCATTCTTCTTCACGTAGTCCAGCTTCTTGGATTATTTGCTGAACATACAGATTGAATAAGTATGATGAAAGGGTACAACCCTGATGCACACATATCCTGACTTTAAACCACACAGTATCCTCTTATTCTGCTGGAACGACTGCCTCTTGGTCTAAGTACAGGCTCTTCATGAGTACAACTAAGTGTTCTGGAATCCCCATTCTTCACAGTGTTATCCATAATTTGTTATGATCCACAAATTCAAAAGCTTTAACACAGTTAGTAAAACACAGGTCAACGTCTCTCTGGCATTCTCTGCTTCCGGCCGTGATCCCTCTGACTTCACCGACCATCTCCCTGCCTCCCCTGCTGAATCCACTTGAACTTCTGGCAGTTCCCTGTCGATGTAGTGATGCTTTTGAATGATCTCCAGCAAAATTTTACTTGTGTGTGATATTAATGATTTGTCTGATAATTTCCACATTCTGTTGGATCACATTTCTTTGGAATGGGTAAAATATGGATCTCCTCCAGTTGGTTGGCCAGGCAGCTGTCTTCCAAATTTCTTGGCATAGACAAGTGAGCGCTTCCTGCGCAGCATCCATTTGTTGAAGTGTCTCAGTTGGTATCCTGTCAGTTCCTGGAGCCTTGTTTTCCACCAATGCCTTCAGTGCAGCTGGGGCTTCTTCCTTCAGTGCCCTTAGATCTTGGTCATCCTCCCAAATAATCAGCCACTGAAAACCCTATGGATCGTCACTGTCTCATCTGCAACCGATCACGGGGATGGCTCAAGACTGGGCAGTGTTTCATTCTGTTGTGCGTGGGGTCGCCATGGGTCAGGGGCCAACCTAACAGCAGCTAACAGCAACAACAGTATACGTCGTCGTGAGGAAAAAAAAAAATGAGACTACAGGAGATCAAGCCCGCGAAAGTCCCCGGCAGTGTCTGGGGTATAACAGATACTCAGTAAACCCTTGTTCTGTAAAAGAGTGCAAAGGGCTCGCTATTGAGAAAGACCTGCTCGTTTCCTCAGTGAGGAGTGGTGGTGATGTCACCAGCTACAGGTGGGAATGCTATTTTACCTTGAGATAGATGGTGTCTTGAAAACAAAAACCTAAGCAAAACTTCCCATAGATAATGAATACATTTTAATATTTATGAGAAGCAGACACCAAATTTGTGACTTCTGTTTCAGGGATTTAGCAGATATGCAAATTTGTAATTTATCAGCCGGCTTCTAGTCCAGGCTAGCCAGCCCTCCTTCCTCCCGTGATCACCTAAGAGTTGCAGGTAACAAGCAAGATGCTTTTTTGGCACTGCTTTTCAGTACCAATTATGCAGTTCCTGTTTCGTTTTCATTGTTGTTTTAAAATCTCATTCAGAGAATATAAAAATATCGAATGGTATGCATTTTTGACAAACGTTTAAATACTTGAAGGACTCTGGGGAAACTTTTCCATCACAGTCAGCAAGGCCTCTTAGGCTGGGAATTGACTCTAAATGAACCCGTAGCTGGAAATGAATTTATGTGCATTTGTTTGTGGAATAATGAAGCTACTGATGTTGACTTCGTCTTCACTAAATCCAGGTTTCCATTTTCTGTGACTCACTCAGTAGTGTCATTAGTTGCCATTGTGGAATCATCGTTTTGTGCAATCCCATTCAGTCCCCCCAGGAGCTTATGAAGCAGTTGTTTTTATTCACTCCGTCTGACAGAGGAAACCCAGGCTCATGGCTTTGCCATGCCATCCTGCCTCCTAAGATCAACTCAGGTAGAGAAGTGGTATAGCAACAAGGTTTAGGGTACACACACACACCTGTTGTCCTTGAGTCGATTCTGACTCATAGTGACCCTGAGAACAGAGTAGAACTGCCTCATAGGGTTTACAGAAGCAGATCACGAGATCTTTCTCCCTCAGAGTGGCTGGTGGGCTTGAATGGCTGACCTTTCAGTTAGCAGCTGAGAGCTTAACTGTTTGTATCACCAGGGCTCCTTCAGGAATAGGGGTAGGATAGGTGTTATATAACTTGTTGATACTTGGACACCATATTATTTTTTCTTAAAAATTACAGATTCCTCCTTGAAAAGAAAAGGAGTAGATTTTAAAAAGTCAGTCTGGGACTTCTGCTTTTATCCCTAACCCTTTTGTTACTACATTTTTTTCTCCTTTTTTTTTTTTTTTTTGATGGCGTGTGTTTTCAGTTTTGGAAGGCACACTTGTTAATTGGATGTGTTTAAATTTGTGATTGGTAATATGTATTTTGAGAAATATGACCTGCTAATATAAGCCACCAATGAAGCAAGTGGTACTGTGGAGCCACCAATCTGTGGTGTGACAGACAATATACCAATGGGAGCTATGTAGATAATTTATTACGGGTGACTTTCCATTAGGTTTCATGGGGGAACCTCTGGCTTTCCAAATATGACACAGAAAAACTAAGCAAACCCATCAGAGCTCCCTAACTATCACAAGGGAAAGCCATAATTATGGTTTGAGCTTTATCTCACCGAAATCAAGGAAAAATGGCAAAAGTTTACAAAACCAACACATCCAGGAAGTATCACCTAATAGAATGCTCAACCTACACAACAGTGAGGCTCCATCTCCAATCTACTGAGCTTTACACATTTCAAAAGGGACCCACCTTGATGCTAGTTGCATTAGAACCAGATAACACCTTACCTCTGAGGTCTACAGGCATAAAAAGTGATTGGTATACATACTGTTAACCCTATGGTAACAAAAGGGATAAAGGATTGGCTGCTATGGGATTTGCCCTACCACAATAACCAACTATAAAACCAAACACAATAAAGAAATCAACTATTTTCAGACATTGACTAACAGACAGCATAGCACTAGGATCCCGAGAGAAAGGAAATAAATGAAGTGAACCCTTTAATTGCTCCAGCTCAGGAACCAGTTTTGAGGCATAGCCAAAGAGAGGAGCTCAGACAAAGCCCAGTGGGCTTACTGAGTTGAGACAGACAGTGCTCAGGCAGCTAGGGTTTAAAGGGCAGAATACCAGGGAGGAAAAACTACACAAAGAGAGAGCTCTGGAAATCTTCAGCAAATCCTCTAGAATCGTTGGCTGAACATTGATCTGTGCGTGCAAAAGGTGAAATTCTAGTGAATGGGAGAGAGCCACTGTAAGGCAGTGGACAGAATAATTTCCAGAATTCACACAGGACTCATAATACATGGGACGTTAGGTAGAAGACTCAGGAACAAATTGCCTTAGTAATAGGGCTAATTAGCCTGAGACTAAAGGCTGCTCTAGACTTGCCCTGTTGTTGCCATTGCTTGCTGTAGAGTTGATTCCAACTCATGGAGACCCCACATGTGCAAAGTAGAACTGCTTCATAGGGTTTTCGAGGCTGTGATCTTTTGGAAGCAGATTCCCAGACCTATCTTCCAAGGTCCTTCCGGGTAGGTACAAATGCAGGGCTTTCAGCTAGTAGTCAAATGCGTAACCATTGGCTCCACCCAGAGACTCCTAGACTTGCTTTAGTGAAGCTTAGAAGCAAGCTTCAAAAGAATCAAAATGACCCCGCATAGCTTCATTGCATGCCAAAGCTCAACAATTCATTTCTCATTTTCAACCAAAAATTACCAGGAAAGCAAAGAAGCAGGAAGAAATGACCCATAACAAGAACAACAACAACAACAAAAATCTAAAGAAACAGACTTATAAATGGCAGAGATTATGTTATTAGCAGCGAAGGCCTTAAAGCAGCTGTTATGCTCCAAATGCCCAAGGATAAAGAGAAAAATAGAAACATGTTGGGGAGGGAAATGGAAGATACTAAAAAGACCTGAACGAAACATTCAGAGATGAAAAATAAAATATCAGAAATGAAAAAAATCACTGGCTGGGATTAAGAGCAGATTAGACACTGTAGAAGAAAAGTTTAGTTAATTTGAATACATAGCGATAGAAACTATCCAAAATTAAATACAAAGAAATAAAAAAGACTGAAAAACAAACAAAAATAGAGCACCAGCTATGACTTTTTGAGATCGTATCAAGCAAACTAACGTAAGTGAAACTTGAGTGCCAGATGGGGGAGGGAGGTTTATTTGAAGAAATAATAAAAGGAAAATTTCAACATTTTGCCAAAATTCTAAATCCACAAATCCAAGAGCACCAAGCAGAATAAATACGGAGGAAATCACACGAAGTACCTCACAGTCAAATTGCTGAATATGAGTGGCTAAAGAGAAATCTTTAAAGTTTACTTCTTGGAATATGATTTTTCCAGTAGCTGGAAGCTGAAGCACTGTGCTTTGAACCTTCTAATTTTCATTGTATGACATGAATTCCAACCAGCTGAAGAAGCCTGTAAGGAGCCCTGGTAGCGCAGTGGTTAAGCGCTTGTTTGCTAACTGAAAGGTTGGCGGTTCGAACCCACTTAGTGGCTCCATGGGAGAAAGACTTGTTGATCTGCACCCATAAAGATTACAGCCTTAAAAACACGATGGGGCAGTTCTACTCTGTCACATGGGTTTGCTGTGAGTCGGAATTGACTACAACAGATTGTTTTTTTAAAAAGTAGCCTGTAAGCCAATCATGTTATTGTTGGACTCTGTTGAGTCAATTACAGAAACAGACTGCCTCATCCTTCTCCCACGAGTGGCTGGTGGGTTTGAACCTCCAACCTTTTGTTTAACAGCTGAGGGCTTAACCGCTGCATCACTATAGCTCCTTATGTCATTAAAAAAAATGTCATAGGTGCTAATAAATCTGCGTTAAATTAATTAATGGATTAAATAAATGTAAGGCTTTTCCTTTTAGCTCCTGAGAGCTGAGTCCAACTTGCCCATGTCAGCCACGACACTTCTTGCCAAGAGTAACACAAATAATAACAAGGACTTCTATAGATTAAAACCAGAAGAAACAAACCCACTGCAGTTGAGTCAATTCCGACTCGTAGAGACCCTATAAGACAGAGTAGGACTGTCCCATAGAATTTCCAAGGAGCACCTGGTGGACTTGAACTGCCGACCTTTTGGTTAGCAGCCATAGCACTTAACCACTACGCCAGCAGGGCTCCCCCCTGTGGATTGGCTGCCTACTAAGGAACAGAGAGCACTGTAAATGTTTTACACATGTAGCTCTCTGACTCCTCAAAACCACCCATGGGGTGATAGATACTAGTTTTAGTGAGGAAGAAACTGAGGCACACCAATTTAAGTTAAATTGTTTGGAGTAATATAGCTGATAAAATGGTGGAAGCAATATTTGAACCCAGACAAATTATATAACCAACATACCATAAAAAAAAAAAAAAATACCATAAGGCTTCCATAAATGAGTAGGAGTGCCTGGGTGGTGCAGATGGTTAACGTGCTCGGCTCCTAACACGAAGGTTGGAGGTTCGAACCCACCCAGAGGTGCCTCAGAAGAAAGGCCTGGCAGTCCCCTTCTGAAAAATAAGCAACTGAAAACCTCATGGAGCACAGCTCTGGTCTGACCCACATGGGGTCACCTGAGTCGGAAGTGACTCGAAGGCACCTGGAACTGGAAAAGAAAGTAAACAAACACATAACAGAGCCTGAGTGTAAGACATGGAGGGGCTGGGTGATTTAGGGCTGGAGCTTCAGGCCGGCTACGTTCAGCGCTCAGAGGCTCTCAGGATATGTCTGCTTGTCCCCTTCTTCCTCCTCTCTCTGAGGTCTCGGCTTCATTCTGCAGGAAGGCACTCCCCGCAATCCTGTATGCACAGGCTTCCCGTTGAACCGTCCCTAGGAATGGGGTTAAGTTAGACCACGGTTTGACTTAAACCAGTTTTCTTAAGGCTCAAGATTCAAAGATCATCACAGGGAGCTAGGTAGCTTGGGTGGGTCACCTCAATTCTCCACAGAATCCAGAAACCAGAATTCCTTCCCATAAGAATTCAAACTCTGTTCCTCACTTGGAAAGGGCATAGGAGATTTCTCCAAAGATGATAAGGTGCCAGGTTAATAAAAATAACAGGTGTTCATAACATCATCTTTTTAATTCAGCTTGCCCAAAGAACGTTTTATCCAAACTCTTTCCCTTTGGAATTCACTGGCACTATATTTGGCGGCTAATTCTCGAATGCTTGCTGCCATAGCATATGTCATTGTGTTGAATCTGTCATTTAGCTCTCGTTCTGGCTCTTCTGAAATTTTCTCTCCAGCCAGATACCAAGTCCCCCAAAGGTAGGTCGGTTATTATCAGAGAGTAGGTCTGATATTCAGGTCGCTGAGAGCAATGACCACGTCTTAGGAATATTTTTGTCCTTCCCAGTGTCTGGCAAAGTAAATTCCCAGGAGGTAGCAGAATAAATGTTTGTTTTGGTTAATTGGTTACAGGGACAAGTCAAATACTCCCCTTAAGCAGAGGAGAAATTACATGGAGTAAATACTCTTAACCAGCGTCACCATGAAAGAAGAATAAAGTGTTCATTAAAAACTAACTGGTAAGCAATTAGGAGCCCTGGTGGTGCAGTAGTGAAGAGCTTGGCTGCTAACCAAAAGGCCGGCAGTTCAAATACACCAGCTGCTCCTAGGAAACCCTATGGGGCAGTCTTACTCTGTCACACGGGGTTGCCATGAGTCAGAATCAACTTCATGACACCTAACAATGACCACTGCCCACCCTGGGGACTGAGGCAGAACCTGTAGCGGTATGAGGGGTTTGGTGGCCCCTGGAAGATCTTGCCCTAATATATCCTTCCTGCTGCCCTGAAAGCTTCTCAGTTCAAACTTGGTTATTTTGAAATAAGATACCTTGCTTCCAAACAAAAACCAAATCAGTTGCCATCGAGTCAGTGCTGACTTATGGGACCCCAAGTGTGTAGAGTAGAAGAGTGCTCCATAGGGTTTTCAGCGGTGATTTTTCAGAAGTAGATCACTAGGCCTTTATTCGAGGCGCCCCTGGGTGGATTCAAACTGCCAAACTTTTGGTTAGCATCTGAGCAAGGTAACACCTTGCACGACTCTGTGCTTCTAAAAGACCTCCTTTAACATACAATACCCCCCTCCCCCAAAAGGGACTACAGCTTTCATCAACATCTTTGCCTACATTTGTTGCTCCAAGTAACTTTGGTCACTTAGGGAAAGGGCAGAAGGACAGGGGTGTTTCCCGAAAATGACCAGTAGGAAGGCCCCGGGCTAGTTTTTTTTTGGGGGGGGGGTGGGTAACAGCAGAGCTCCAGTGCCTCAGGCACGCTGGGCAGTGAGAGGAAAACGCAGATACGCGGCATCTGCCATTGTTGTAGAGTCCATTCCAACTCACAGCGACCCTATAGGACAGAGCAGGGTTCCAAGGCTGTCACCTTTACGGAAGCAGACTGCCACATCTTTTCCCACAGAGCTGCTGGTGGGCTCAAATTGCAGACGTTTCAGTTAGCAGCTGAGGGCTTAACTACCGCGTCACCGTGATTTAGGAGGATTGGAGCCATTATTCCTTGTCCTAGAATGTGACCCAGCTGGAGCTGGACTCACAAGGACTCACAAGGACACATCACCTGGTCCCTGAGGTATAGAGACAATAGCTAGGACTATCTTGGAAAACATCTTTTAGGGAAACTTTCACATAAACAAATCACGAACAGAGCACAGAAGACCTGCATACTTTCCACTCATTTCTTTTTTATTTGCCTTTAGTGAACAGTAAGATTTGTGGAACCAATGAGGAATCTCCTGTCGTTACTGAAACCTGTACCAATGACTGTTAAAAAAGATGAGTCAAAATGTAGAACCATGGTGACGTAACAGTTTTTAGCCAATGTGTGGAAAGGTGAAGCCTTCAGTGGTTTTGCCCATTTGTAATGTTAATATACACTGATGACTCTGGCAGCACGCTTAGCTGTTTGCCACTTTTGACTCTTGGAACAAATGCCAAATAAAACCTTTCATTTTGCTTTACTGTAACTTTGGGGTGTTTTTGCCCTAGAACAGCCACCACAGTGCCTTATAAGACATCTTAGAGGGCATGTATTTAAAAGGAGACTAAAAGTGTACAAAGGGTAAATGTTTATCATCACTCCCGATAATAAGCAAAGACAACTGTGACAACTGGGAAAACAAAACGAAAACAAAGTCAGTTCTCCAGCACAGGAAGAGCTGTAGGCTTAGCTCTTTCACTCTGAGACGATTGCTGTTAGGTCCCCATCGGCGTGGATTATTGATTACAGAATCCTCAGCCTCGCTTCCTGTGCCTCTGCCTGCTTGGCAACAGTTAAAAATAAATAAAATTCACGGAAATAGGAACATAGGATTTCTTCTGAGCTGTTATTCTATGTGCCTGTAAAAACCAAAAACCCGCTGCTGTCGAGCTGATTCCAACTCATGGTGACCCTACAGGACAGAGTAGAACTGCCCCACAGGGCTTCCAAGGAGCGGCTGGTGGATTTGCTGAGCTTTTGGTTAGCAGCCGAACACTTACCCACTGGGCCACCAGGCCTCCAGAAAAAGCAAATGGCTGGAAGAAGCTAGGTGCAAGGAGGCCCATAAACGGAAGAGGAGACAGCGATACAGAACCACCCACTGGCTGATCTTACGTGATTGAGGGAACCCTGCCCTCCCCCTGAACTGAGACCACTGACTTCAAGTCACTTCTGGCCTGGCTGCTAATAACCTGACCCTCCACCCACCCTCCACCCCATTTGAGATTTAAACTCAGGGGCAATGGTTTGTTGACTATCCTTTTCTAGCAGGATAAAAACAAATTTACATTGCTACAGGGAGCTTCCAGCAGGCTTTTCAGTTTGAGCATTTTTTGGTTAATATTTGCTTACGTTGATAAGAAAAGCATTAGAATCAAAGAGAGATGCCTGTTATTAATTTTTCTATTCAGTATTTAGAGCCCTGGTGGCGTAGTAGTTAGGAATTCAGGCTGCTAGCCAAAAAATCAGCAGTTTGACTCTACCAGCCGCTTCTTGGAAACCCCATGGGGCAGTTCTACTCTGTCCTATAGGGTCATTGTGAGTCAGTCGACTTGACCACAGCAGGTTTGGCTTTGGGCACTCAGCATTACTCAGCCGGAGCCTTCTTTGCTCAGCCCTGGTCTCTATGAGCTGGAATTGACTTGACGGCCACAAGTTTTGGACACACTGGTTTCCAGTCTTCTGTCATCTCATGTCTCCTTGCCTTAGGGACTGGAGGCAGAGACGCATTCTTTTTTATTTTTGGTGGAAATATGCAGAACAAAATATGCACCCACATAACGGTTTGTACATGTATAGTTCAGTGACAAAGACTGCACACTCCCCATTGTCACCTACTCTCCCTGTCCCAGCCACATCGTTCCCCACCATTACCTTAGACTCTGACCCTAAGTGCTCATCTGTGCTTTAGAGTTGTCACCTTGGTCTCATATAGGTAACTCTTTAAAAAAAGCAAAATGCTTAAGACAAGTATTCTTAATTAATTGAAGAAATAGGTTTGGGGGTTCCCTCAGTCTCAATGGATCCAGTAAGTCTGGTTTCCATATGAGCCTGAAGTTCTTTTCCACAGTTTTCTTCCTTTTGAGCAGGACACGTCTGTTGGGTCCTTGATCAAAACGTTCAGTAACTTAACGCCTCTCCCGGATGCACGTGAGCCACCTGAGCCTTGGTCGGGTGTTGGCCCTTTCATGTTGACTTCCTGGCAGTCGCTGGATATTCAGTTGGCGTTACCAAGCCATCCCATCCCATCCCATCTTAATCATCTATTTGGGAACATTTCATACCCTTGTTCCTCATTTTCTACGCAGTCATTTGCTCTCATTTGTAAATAGCTCTCCGAGTCCTGGAATGAAAATACATTTACTCATTTCTCTCTGTCAGTGAGTCAGCTTCCCTGGGCGTCCGCGTGCCTCCTGGCCCATTTAAGGAACCATTAATTTCACGGAGGAAAGAAAAAAAAAAAGATCCTTCTGCAAAAGATTGTGGAATTTAAGGGGACTGAGAGGGAAGGATGGGAAGGATGGAGCCCCCGTGGCTCAGTGGTTAAGCACTCAGCTGCTAACTGAAGGTTGGTGACTCGAACCTACCCAGCACTTCCTGGGGTGAGAGACCTGGTCATCCTCTTCCGTGACGACGACAGCTCAGCAGACTCCAGGGGGCAGGTCTGCTCTGTCACGTGGGGTTGCTTTGAGTTGGAATCTGCTCCACGGCACCCAACAGCAGCCCCTGCTCGGGTTCCCTGTAGAAGCAATGTTGCCTGTTTGTACTGGGTACATCCCCCGGTACTCAGCCTCTGCCTTCTCTCTCTGCCTGGCCTTCTGAGGACAGCTATACAGTACAACTTGTGAAAGCCAGAACCAGTGTAAGGCAGAAACCTGTCAGAGAAGGAAAACTCCCTGGGTGTTTTTGAGGTAGGATTCTTAACAGAGAGCGGTAGAAAAGTGGTAAGACTGAATCTTGTCAAAGGCAGAAAGCTTGTGAGATCTGGAAACACAAGGCAGTCCCGTCAGTTCCGGCTGTCACAGGTTTCACTGTGTTAGCTCAGGAAGGCAGTAATGCCATAACTGAGCTTGAGGAAACCCTGAAGAATTGTAGACTGTGGAAACAGAGCAGAACTAATATTCGTTGTTGTTAGCTGCCCTCAAGTCGGCTCACCCCACGTGTTATTGAGTGGAGCTGCTCCATAGGGTTTTCTCGGCTGTAGTTTTTGTGGCAGCAGATCACCAGGCCTTCCTCCCAAGCACTGGGTTCGAATCCCCAGCCCTGGGTTCAAATCCCCAGCCTTCAGGTTTGCAGCCAATCAAAGACCATTTGTGTCACCTGAACTGCTAGATATTAATCGTGATCACAGGCACCAAGGGCTTTTTCTGCCTCTGAAGGTTACTAGCAAGCTGCTGAACCAACAACAGTGCATGGTGCCACAGGGCAGGGGCCTTTATGACTGTTGGAAACCAAAGAAATGGGTGTGTGCCACAAATTATTGTTTTTATAAGCTATTATTGTATTAGGTGTCTGAATTTTTGGTAGGAAAAATAGAAATTTTGACTGTTTGTTATACATAGGTAGTCATAGACCCCAGTGGGGACTCTGGGTGTGATTAAGTGTACTTCATATGCACCACTAAACACTTAAGGTGGGCTTGTGGGAGGGGACAAGGCAAAAAGTCCATACTACCTACCAAAAACCGAGACACACTCAGTGACTCAGCATTCTTCCATTAACGAAACCACGTGGCGCCAACAAAAAATTCCAAGCAGAAAAGAATTGGTTCATGAGGGGGTTAAGGAGACCTAGGATGGATCCTGATCGGGGGTTAAGGAGACCTAGGATGGACCCTGATCGGGGGTTAAGGAGACCTAGGATGGACCCTGATCGGGGGTTAAGGAGACCTAGGATGGACCCTGATCGGGGGTTAAGGAGACCTAGGATGGACCCTGATCGGGGGTTAAGGAGACCTAGGATGGATCCTGGTGGGGGTTAAGGAGACCTAGGATGGATCCTCGTGGGGGTTAAGGAGACCTAGGATGGGTCCTGATGAGGGTTAAGGAGACCTAGGATGGACCCTCATCGGGGATTAAGGAGACCTAGGATGGACCCTAATCTGGCATTATGGAGACCCAGGATGCACCCTGATCGGGGGTTAAGGAGACCTAGGATGGACCCTGATTGGGGGTTAAGGAGACCTAGGATTGGTCCTGATCGGGGGTTAAGGAGACCTAGGGTGGGTCCTGATGGGGGTTAAGGAGACCTAGGATGGACCCTAATCTGGCGTTATGGAGACCCAGGATGGATCCGGATTGGGGAGTTAAGGAGACTAGGATGGATCCTGATGGGGGGTTAAAGAGACCTAGGATGGATCCCGATCTACCTTTGGGTGTGAACATCTGAGCAAGTGAATTAACTTTCTGAGCCTCAGTTTACTAATCTTCATAATGATCTGCGTGTCATGAGGATGTTGTGAACATTAAAGCAGATGATTTCTGCAAGTTCCCTGCACACTGGACCTGGTGCCAAAGCACCTACTCTGCGTTAACGCCCAAGACGTGTTATTTATGTGGTCTTCTAACCTTATACCAGCAATGTTTTCTTATAGAATTATTTTGGTTGTCATTATTGTTGTTGCTTGTTATCGTTGGGTAGATGCCAACTCATGGCCACACCATATGTGCAGAGTAGAACAGCTCCATAGGGTTTTCAATGGTGTCACCTTTCAAAAGCAGATCGCCAGGCCTGACTCTGAGGCACCTCTGGGTGGTTTGGAACCTCCAGCCTTTGAGCTAGTAGTCAAATGTGCTACCCACGGACTCCACTGGGTGTGATTACTGGTTTGAAAAGGCTTTGGAAATTATAAAATGTCATAAAAGTATAAAATAACACAAGATCCACTTAGATAACATAAGACTGAAATATTACTATTATTACTATTGTTGTTCCATCGAGTTTCAAGGCAAATGCCTGGAAGTCATTTTTGCACACTCTCTTTCATCTTCAGCATCGAATTTATCCACCAGCTCCATTGCATTGACTCTTATCCAAAAATATATGCCCTTTTCCTTGACTCTGTCGTCTCCTCCGCTGTTGCCCCAGCCTAAGCCACCTCAGCAGCTCTTTGTTGGTCTCTGCAGGTATTCTGGGCCGGCGCTGCTCTTAAGCCACTATTTGGGGAGGGTTCTGTTATCTACAAGAAGCCCCGGAGGCACCATGATTGGGCTGCTAACCAAAAGGTTTCGTTTTGACCCCACTCAGTGGCTGTAAAGGAAAAAGACCCGGCTGTGTGCTCTCGTGAAGATTACAACCTGGAAGACACTACGGGCAGTTCTGCTCTGTCCCAGGGGGTCGCTGTGGGTCGGAATTGGCTTGACAGCACTAAAGAGTGACAACTTTTACTCACAGACAAATGCGTTTCTCAGTGATCCACCCCTCTCTAGAATGAGGTGCCATCTTATTTGTCCTGTTCACCACTAGGCCCTCAGGACTTAGAATTGTGACAGGCACACAGCGGGCACTCACAAAGATGATGTGAGTGAATCAATTCTTTAACACATTTTAACAACAGCCCCACTAGGCAGGGATTCCTAGCTCATTTTCCAAATAAGGAACCTGAGTATTTTTATTTGAGTGATTGGCCCTTCCCACAAGAAATAGAGCATTGGTTGGATCCAGTACGTTTTGGAAGAATTTCGTGGAAACAGAACTGAATTTAGAAAGGACAGTGAAACCAGCAAATAGTGCTTTATTTTATTTGTCGGTTCATCCCACTGTGGGAGCTTGCATGTTGCTGGAAGTTATGCCACATTGCAGGGTAACCCATGGTGGGCAGGTTTCAGTGGAGCTTCTAGAATAAGACAAGCTAGGAAAAAAGGCCTGGTGATCTCCTTCCAAAAGTAGCCGTGAAAAACCTATGGATCACAACAGAATACTGTCTGATGGAGTACTGGAAGATGAGTCCCCTAGGTTGGAAAGCACTCATCTTACAGTGGCTGCAACAATGGACTCAAACATACCAACAGTCACGAAGGTGACACAGGACCAGGAGACCTTTTGTTCTGTTGTACGTGGGACAGTGACTAACAACAAACAGCAGGACAACTGTACCTCCTTCCCCACGCTTCTCTTTCCTTCTTCATTTTCCTTGGACTTGGCTCTTCCCTTAAACATTTTTTAATCTTTCTTTTCCGCTAGTGACTTTCAGTGGGTGATGGCTGAAATTTTTATTTTCCACAGATATGTTGAAGAATTAATCAGAGGGTTTATTTCCAGGGTTCAGTATATTATTTCCTAACCTCTATTTTTTTTTTTATTTTGGAGCCCTGGTGGCACAGTGGTTAAGAACTCGGCTGTTAACCAAAACCCGGCTGCAGTTCTAATCCACCAACCACTACTTGGAAACCCTATGGGGCAGTTCCGCTCTGTCCTATAGGGCTGCTGGGAGTCAGAATCGACCCGATGACAATGGGCTTGTTTTTTTTTTTTTCTTTTATACCTCTATTTGCTAGTATTCTAGGGATAAATCAAAACAGATCCTATCCTTATGCAATAATGAACCAAGGGATTCATTTTATTAGCCTGTTAACCACAGGTGACATTATATTAGCAATTTTTATTTCCTTTTTTAGTGTTCTCATAGCTGCTGTAGTTTCTGTTTGCACCTAATTTACATTAACTTTGTAGACATGGTCTTTATCATCCCAGAGTAGACATTTAGAAACCAAAAAGGTCTCCAAGCAGAGTGTTGCTGCTGGAGGTGGTAAGGGTGTTGCTGTTGGTGGTGCTGTGCAGCCAATTCCCGTCACAGCGACCCCAGGTGACAGAGGAGAACCGCCCCATAGGGTTTTCTAGGCTGTCATCTTTACTGGAGCAGATCGCCAGGTCTTTCTCCCAGGGAGCCGCTGGGTGGGTTCCAACCGCCGACCTATTGGTTAGCAGCCGAGCACTTAACTGCTGCACCACTAGAGAATCAAATATTTGTGTCTAGGCTCCCTAGCGATTATTTCCTCTCTCATCTCAGTGATGTGATAAATGACCAACAGGACGCATGAATCACAATCAGGGCAGCATTAACTCGGTAGGTTTGAACGGAGTCGCTGATGCAGTGAACTCCCGGGAAGCCCGTGAGGACCATTCAGACCCGGTGAGGTTATCCCACCATCACCTGCATCCCCAGGCACTTAGCATTATAGCTCCATGCCTTTATCTTTCTGGTGTGGGGGAGAGGCTGATGGCACTAAAAACCTATCAACTCTGACGTGTTGGGCAAATGTGCAATTCAGTTAAGGCTCATTGGGTCAGGTTGCAAACAGCCAAATGGTCATCTGTGCCCTTGAAGAGGTCACAGCAGGATGTGTGAACTCAGATTGCTGGTGGACCGACAGCATTTGCAGGGATGTGGTGACGACTTGATCTATGAAAGAGATACTCCTCTTTGGATATACCACCAGCAAGATGGTGTTGGTATTGCTTCACTGATAGCCACATCAAGGACACCTGGGAGTAAAGTGGTTGAGCGCTGGGCTGCTAACCAAAAGGTCAGTAGTTGGAACCCACCAGCCGTTCTGCTCTGCAGGAGAAAGATGTGGCAGTCTGCTTCATAAAGCTTTATAGTCTTGGAAACCCTATAGGGGTACTTCTACCCTGTCCTATAAGGTGGCTATGAGTTGGAATAATGGCAACAGGTTTGGCTTTTGAGTAATCTTTATAGAAGGAGCCCTGGTGGCACAGTGGTTAAGAGCTTGGCTGCTAACTTAAAGGTCGGCAATTCAAACCCAGCCAGCAGCTCTGTGGGAGAAAGACCTGTAAAGATCGTAGCCTAGAAAACCCTATGAAACATTCCTGCTCCGTCACATGGGGTCATGATTTGACTATACCTAACTACAAATCTTAACTACAAAGAGCCTTGGTGGTGCAAAAGTTTAAGCACTCAGCTGCTAACCAAAATGTGGATGGTTTGAACTCACCCACTGGCTCCATGGGAGAAAGACCTAATGATATGCTTCCATAAAGATTGCTCTTGTTAGTTGCCGTCAAGTCGATTCTGACTCATGACGATCCCATGTGACAGAGCAGAGCTGTCCCACAGAGTTTTCTTGGCTAGAGCCCTGGTGGTACCATGGTTAAGAGCAAGTGTTTAAGAGCAACTGAAAGGTCGGCACTTTGAAGCCACCAGCCACTCCTTGGAAACCCTGTGGGGCAGTTGTACTCTGTCCTATAAGGTCCCTATGTGTTGGAATCTACTCGATGCCAGTGGGTTTGGTGGTTTGGTTTTTTGGTTTTAATCTTTACAGGAGCAGTTCGCGAGGTCTTTCTCTCGAGGTACCTCTGGTGGCTTTGAATTGCCAACTTTTAGGTTAGCAGTTGAGTGCTTAACTGTTCAGCCACCAGGGTTTCTTTCTTCACTGGCCTCTAAGTACCAGAAAAGACAAGTGATTCCGCCTTGAGCCTCCAGAGGGAAAGAACCAAAGATCAGTAGTTTGAATCTACTAGCTGCTCCTTGGAAACCCTGTGGGGCAGTTCCACTCTGTCCTATAGTGTCTCCATGAGTTAGAATCGATTCGACAGTAATGCCTTTCTTTTTTTGAAGTCTTTACGGAAGCTGATTGCCATACCTTTCTCCCATGGAGCAGCTGGTGGATTTGAACTGCCAACCTTCTGGTTAGCAGCCAAGCACTTAACCACTATACCACCCAGGGCTCCTATCCACAGGTATAGGGATTAGGATTTATAAAACTTATTTTCGGGGGACACAATTCAATCCATAAAACTTCCAGTTTTCTAATTCCTTCACATTGGAACCTTCACAGCTCAATGTGTTTCATTTACCCCTAGTTGGATAAAGGGCGAGTTGTTGAAAAAACAAAACAAAACAAAAATGGTCAAATGGTTGCAGATTTTGAACCTGGAAAAGAAAACCTGTTCCTTAGACACAAACCGGGTGTGATTTTCTTCAAGAACCGCATTTGATGCAGTAACCTGTGAAAGCTGGAATCTGTGTGAGGCAGAAACCTTCAGAAGGGGAAAATTCAAATACTTTCCTCTAAAATGAGCAACAGAAAAGTGGTCAGACTGCACCCTGTCAAAGGCCAAAAACTTGTGAGGCTCAGAAAAACGAGGCAGTCCTGTGGCGTTCCGGCTCTCACAGGTTTCTCTGCAGGATTTCACTGACACACAGAACATGCTTCCCACATAGGCTGCTAATCTGTTTTTTAAAATTTCTTTTTCCAAGACGACTGGAGGAGGAGGATGGACCGTTAATGCCAAGACGCACGTCTGTATAATACGAAAACTTAATGCAACTCCACGTGATGGCTTTGCCTAGTTAACCTGGCAGTAAAGGCCATCATTGACGAGCAGCCTGGACCAGTGGACTTAGCCATTTCCTACTCTGTCTGCACAAGTGGTTAACACACTCCACTGATAACCAAAGAGTTGGAGGTTCAAGTCCATCCGGAGGCACCTCAAAAAAAGGCCACTGCAAGCCCTGCGGAGTGTGGTTCAGCTCTGACACTCATGGGGCGCCTTGGGCCAGAATTGCCGCCATGGTATCTGTTTACTCTGTTTTACATCCAATACACTACAAGGCATGTGTATATTTACATATTTAATCTAGATGCAAATAGAAATTAATAATAAATATTGCTAAATAAATTACTCTGTTGCAAATTAATGTAGATTTTTTTATCCTTCTTAATTTATTCAAATCAAGTACCCTCAGCCCCAGGCCTTCCATGAGAGAATATAAGTTGCTTTCCATTCTGGGCATAAGAGACCAATCCAGGCAGAGTGTGAATTATTTAAGCCGTCACCCTGCTCTAATACATTCTACATAACTCTTTAAATCATTAATGAGGGCATTGGATCCTGCAATGTGGGTGGCAAATTAAAAAAAAAAAAAAAAAAAACCTATGCTGGCTTTAATTACTTCTAAAGGAATAAAATCAGACTCTGATCTTATTAAATTCAGATCATAGATACTTAATAACCTGGAGCAAGAAATGAGATTGAGTTATATACTACCCAAAGTTCCAAAACTTGAGCCCATAACATAGAGGCCCATGTACTTCTTTGTTCCTGTAACTTTTCATAGATTATTTCCTTCAGTCCTGATCGCCTTGCTGGAGGTAGGTGTTGCTGTCCCTACTTTTTCGTCATTGCTGAGTGCCGTCAGGTAGATTCCATCTCATAGCGACGCCATGTGACACAGCAGAACTGCCCCAAAGGGTTTTCTAGACTGTGATCTTCATAGGAGCAGATCACCAGGTCTTTCTCCTGCGGAACAGCTACCTGGGTTCAAACTGCCAACCTTCCAGTTAGCAACCGCGTGCTTACCCATTGGGTCACCAGGGCTCCTTTAGGAAGCTTGTCAAGAGGCTTAAATAACTTGCTGCGCTGTAAGCCTCTGAACTGAGACTCTTTCTGTGGTCTAAGATGCCAAAGCCCACACACTTTCTACTACACTGCATTGGATCTTATTTCATGGTTTATCAAGTGCTTTCGTAAAAATCACTTTTTTATGAGGCTCCAAAAACCCTATGAGGTAATTCCCTATTGTGTGGTTGAGTTCTAGCAGCTGACCCCAAATAATACATGTAGAAATGGACCTTGAGTACTTTCTTCTGTACCCCAAGACATGCACACCTGTGCACGCACATGCACACGCACCTGCACACACATGCATGCACACAAGACACTGCCCTAGCCCTGCCTCCTACTCCATGTTGGGGGTGAATCAGCTTGACAACCCATGGCAAGAACAGAGGTGGCATCAGCATAGCACTTTACCTCCTAAAGCCACCCAGAAGAATTGTGGTGTTGGCAAAGAATACTGGATATACCATGGACTGCCAGAAGAACAAACAAATTTGTCCTGGAGGAAATACGACCAAATGCTCAGAAGCAAGGATGGCGAGACTTAGTCTCGCTTACTTTGGACGTGTCCTCAGAGGGACCAGGCCCTGGAGAAGGACATCATGCTTGGTAAAGTAGACCATCAGGGAAAAAGGAAGACCCTTAATGAGACGGATTGACACAGAGGCTGCAACAATGGACTCAAGCATAAGAAAGATTGTGAGGATGGCGCAGGACCGGGCAGTGTTTCATGCTGTCGTACATGCGGTCGCTATGAATTGGAACCGAATGGATGTCACCTAATGACGATAAGCCACCTAACAACAATAAGCCAGCTATTCGCAAAACATTTACAACTAATAAATGATATAATAGAAGTCCCCTTTAGTTTCTATCTCGTCCCAGAGAAAGGACATGTGGATGGAATTAACCTAAGCTTCGGAGCTTTCTCTTAGGCTCTTCACGTCCCTGGGTTTAGGGTTGCCAGAAACATGCAGGACACCCAGTTCAATTCAATTTTCTGATAAACAATGAGCAACATTTTAGTATAAATATATTCCAAGTATTTCCTGTGACATACCCCAAACCAAACCCAACCCACTGGCACCAAGCCAATTCTGACTCATCGAGACCCCGTAGTGTGTCCAAGGCTGTAAATCTCCATGGAAACAGACTGCCATGTCTTTCTCCCTGGGAGCCGCTGGTGGTTTTGAACTTCAGAACTTTAGGTTAGCAGTCAAGTGCCTTAACCACTGTGCCATCGGTGCTCCTCCTGGAACATACTCACACTAAAAAATTATTATTTATTTTAAATTAAAATTGAACGGGGCGTCCTGTATTGTTACTTGCTAAATCTGGCAACCCTACTTGGGATAGGAGTAGGGTGGTGTTGGAGGAGAAGGTGAGGTGACAGACTGGGACGTTTCTAAGCCACTGCTCGAAATCCTTCTAAAAACTACTGATACACCCAACCAAACCCACTGCCGTCGATTCGATTCCCACTCGTAGCGACCCTATAGGACAGAGTAGAGCTGCCCCATGGAGTTTCCAAGGAGCACCTGGCGGATTTGAACTGCCAGCCTCTTGGTTAGCAGCTGTAGCACTTAACCACTATGCCACCAGGGTTTCCTACTGATACACAGAACGGAAGTAACCATGCGGAGTAAAAGAAGCCATGTGAAATAAGGGCACATACTGTATGATTCCATTTACATAAAATTCTAGAATAATGTGGGAGCCCTGGTAGCACAGTGGTTAAGAGCTTGGCTGCTAACCAAAAGATCGGTGGTACGAACCCACCAGCCGTTCTTTGGGAGAAAGACCTGGTGCTCTGCTTCCATGAAGATTAAACACCAATAATCCATTGCCGTCAAGTCAATTCTGATTCATAGTGACCCTATAGGACAGAGTAGAACTACCCCATAGGATTTCCAAGGAGCAGCTGGTAGATTCAAACTGCTGACTTTTTGGTTAGCAGTCTAAGCTCCTAAACACCGCATCACCAGGGCTCCTCCATAAAGATTACAGCCTAGGAAGCCCTATGTGGGCAATTCCACTCTGTCCTATAGGGTCACTAGGAGTTGGAATTGACCACAACAGGAGAACGATGCAAACTTCTCTAGAGACAGAAAGCAGGTCGGTGGTCATTGCAGGAAAAGGGAAGTGGGGAGGAAGTAGAAAGTGAGACTATAAAGGGGCACAAGGAACCTTTTGGGGTGACGAGAATGTTTACTACCTTTATTGTGATGACGATTTCACAAATGTATCCAACTGCACAGTTTAGTTATGTAGAATTTATTGTGTCAATCTTAGCTCAATAAAACTTAAAAAAAAAGAAAAAAACTCAAACAGCCCTTCTTAACAGGAATATAGTGCCACTTTAAAATTGCCCCTGTTATCTGATAACAAACCATATAGGTGCCCTTGTTCATTGGATTCTTTAAAATTCTCATGAAAGCTAATAATTGCAGACATATATACCTCATGGAAGGAGCCCTGGTGGTGCAGTGGTTAAGCACGCGGCTGCTAACCGCAAGGTAGGTGATTCGAACCCACCCAGTGGCTCCAAAGAAGGACCTGGCGATCCGTTCCTGTAAAGGTTACAGCCTAGGAAGCCCTGTAGGGCAGTTCTACTGTGTCACATGGGGCCTCTATGAGGTGATATCGACTTGATGGCACCAAAGAACTTGGGGCCTCTATGAGTTGATATCGACTTGATGGCACCAAAGAGCAACAACAACATGGCTAATGAAGAAAGAGAAGATAGGAAATTTTAAGAAAAATAAAATCCAACTAACAAACAAAAAACCACAAAAAGAGTTTGCCTGATTGGAGAGATGAAGGAATTATTAATACCACAAAATCAGTCCTGATTCTCTAGAAGAGTAACCTTAGCCAGCATCAGAACCACTCAGAGGACTCTTTAGAATACAGATTCCTAGGCCCCAACTCCAGAGTTTCTGATTCAGTAGCTTGGGGATTGTCGTTGTGTGCTGTTGAGTCAATTCCAACTCGTAGCGACCTCATGTGGCAGAGTAGAACTACCCAGTAGGGTTTTTTTTCTAGGCCGTAATCTTTACAGAAGCAGATCATTGGGTCTTTCTCTTGTGGAGCGACTGATGGGTTCGAGCCACCAACATTTCAGTTAGCAGCCAAGCGCTTAACCATTGTGCCGCGAGGGCTCACAAGGGCTCCCTAGAGAAACAAAATGTCAAAATGCAATACAGAAATTCAGCTTAATCCAACAGAACTTAAGTCAGTGATGTGGTCTTTAGTACTAATTGAATTTGACTGATGAGCTGGCTAGGTGCTAAGAGAAAGATTCCAAACACCCGACCAAAACTTCCTTGGGGCACATTTATGGTGAGTAGTGCAGCAATTTGTCATAAATCACAACAGAAAAACTGGATTTGCACCACACTCCTTGGCATGTTCTCACACCTGAGCCAAGGAGAAGCTGTGCCTGCTGGTAAGCACACGTCCATTCATTCATTATCTCTTATCACCACCCCATGCTTTGCCTGCCAAGATGCAGGATCATGACCTGAGAAAACCTATTGCCAGTTAGTTGATTCTGACTCATAGTAATCCTGTAGGACAGAGCAGAACTGCCCTCACAGGGTTTCCAAAGCTGTATTCTTTATGGAATCAGACTGCCACATCTTTCTCCTGCAGAGCGGCTGGTGGGTTTGAATCCCTGATCTTTCAGTTAGCAGCTGAGTGCTTAACCACTGTACCACCAGGGCTCCTTACAACCTGAGTCACCAGCCACAAAGGCATTGTGGAGAACAGCATCTTCCTGTAGGTCTCAGCTCTGTAAATGATTGTGTGACAAGCCTGAAGATGCTTCCAAGAAGTAATTTTCCCACTTGCAATTTTCCTAGATTCATACTTCCTACATTCCACATTTTGATTATTAATGGATACTTGCAGCTGCTTCTCATTTTGAGTCATGTCACATCAGCACATGAAGGTCCCGAAAACTTGATTCTATCCATGTCGTTAAGGTCGACTCTACTTTGAGGAGGCAGCTCTTCTCCAGTCGCATTTTGAGTGCCTTCCAAACTGAAGGGCTCATCTTCTGGCACTGTATCAGACAATGAATTTAAGACAATTGGAAGTCATCAGAAATGAAATGGAACACATAAAGAGCAATATCCTAGACATTGGTGAGCTGAAATGGACTGGTATTGGCCATTTTGAATCAGACAATCATATGGTCTGCTATGCCAGGAGTGACAAAATTGAAAAGGAATGGCATTGCATTCATTATCAAGAAGAAGATTTCGAGATCTATCCTGAAGTACAATGCTGTCAGTGATAGGATAATATCCATATGCCTACAGTTAATATGACTATTACTTATACACCAACCACTAAAGCCAAAGATGAGTAAATTGAAGATTTTTACCAACTTCTGCAGTCTAAAATTTATCAAACGTCCTATCAAGATGTAATGATAATTACTGATGATTGGAATGCAAAAGTTGAAAACAAACAAAGATCTTTAGTTGGAAAGTCTGGCCTTAGTGATAAAAATGACACCAGAGATCACATGACACACTTTTGCAAGAATATCTTTTCTCAACAACATAAATGGCAACTATACACACAGACCTCACCAGATGGAATACACAGGAATCAAATCGACTACATCTGTGAAAAGAGATGATGGCAAAGCTCAATATCATCAGTCGGAACAAGGCCAGGGGCCAGCTGCAGGACAGACCATCAATTGCTCGTATCAAGTTCAAGTTGAAGCTGAAGAAAATTAAAACAAGTCCGTAAGAACCAAAATACGACCTTAAGTATATCTCATCTGAAATTTGGAGACCATCTCAG
Source organism: Elephas maximus indicus (assembly GCF_024166365.1). Lineage (NCBI taxonomy): Eukaryota > Metazoa > Chordata > Mammalia > Proboscidea > Elephantidae > Elephas > Elephas maximus. Next base: position 96,759,829 of record NC_064832.1, read on the forward strand.
GAATAAAAAAAAAAAAAGAATAGATTTGACAAATTGAACACTTATGACAGAAGACCAGATGAATTGTCCAATGACATCAAGGACATACATGAAGAAAGCAAGAAGTCATTAAAAAGACAGGAAAGAAAGAAAAGACCAAAATGACTGTCAGAAGAGACTTTGAAACTTGTGTTTGAGCATAGAGTAGCTGAAGCAAATGGAACAAGAGATGAAGTAAAAGAGCTCAACAGAAGATTTCAAAGGGTGGCTCGGGAAGACAGGTATTATAGCGACATGTGCAAAGACCTGGAGATGGAAAACCAAAAGGGAAGAACATGCTCTGCATTTCTCAAGCCAAAAGAATTGAAGAAAAAATTCAAGCCTTGAGTTGCAATAGTGAAGGATTCTACGGGGAAAATATTAAAAGACTCAGGAAGCAGGAAAAGAAGATGGAAGGAATATAGAGTCACTATTACCAAAAAGAATTGGTTGACATTCAGCCATTTCAGGAGGTAATGTATGATCATGAACTGATGGTACTGAAGGAAGAACTCCAAGCTGCGCTGAAGGCATTGGTGAAAAACAAGACTCTAGGAACTGATGGAATACCAATTGAGATGTTTCAACAAATGTGTTCAGTGCTGGACATACTCACTTGTCTATGCCATGAAATTTGGAAGATAGCTATCTGGCCACCAACTGGAAGAGATCCATATTTATGCCTATTCCCAAGAAAGGTGATCCCACCAAATGCAGAAATTATTGAACTATATCATTAATATCACACACAAATAAAATTAAGCTGAAGATCGTTCAAAAGTGGTTACATCAGTACATCGGTAGGGAACTGCCAGAAATTCAAGCCAAATTCAGAAGTGGACCTGGAAAGAGGGATATCATTGCTAATGTCAGAAGGATCTTGGCTGAAAGCAGAGAATACCAGAAAGATGTTTAACTGTGTATTATTGACTATGCAAAAGCATATGACTAGGTGAATCATAACAAATCATGGATGACATCACATGAATGGGAATTTCAGAGCGCTTAGTTGTGCTCACACAGAACCTGTGCATAGACCAAGAGGCAGTTGTTCGGACGGAACAAGGGGATACTGCATGGTTTAAAATCAGGAAAGGTGTGCATCAGGGTTGTATCATTTCACCACACTTATTCAGCCTGTATGCTGAGCAAATAATCCGAGAAGCTGGACTAGATGAAGGAGAAAGGGGCATCAGGATTGGAGGAAGACTCATTGACAACCTGAGGTACACAGATGACACAACTGTTACTGCTGACAGTGAAGAGGACTTGAACCACTTACTGATGAAAATCAAGGACTGCAGCCTTCAGTATGGATTATATCTCAACATAAAGAAAGCAAAAATTGTCACGACTAGACCAATGAGCAACATCATGATAAATGGAGAAAAGATTGAAGCTGTCAAGGATTTCATTTTACTTGGTTCACAATCAGTGGCCATGGAAGCAGCAATCGAGAATCAAATGACGTATTGCACTGGGCAGATCTGCTGCAAAGGACATCTTTAAAGTGTTAAAGAGCAAAGATGTCACTTTATCGACTAAGGTGCGCCTGACCGAAGCCATGGTATTTTCAGTCACCTCATATGCATATGAAAGCTGGACAATGAAGAAGAAAGACAGAAGAATTGATGCCTTTGAGTTATGGTGCTGGCGAAGAATATTGAATATACTAGGACTGTCAGAAGAACAAACAAATCTGCCTTGGGTGAAGTACTACCAGAATGCTCCTTAGAAGTGAGAACGGCAAGACTTTGTCTTATATACTTTGGACATGTTACCGGGGGGAATGGTTTCTAGAGAAGGACATCATGCTTGGTAGAGGGCCAGCTAAAAACAGGAAGACCTTCAACGAGATGGATTGACACAGTGGTTCCAACAATGGGCTCAAACATAGCAACAATTGTAAGAATGGTGCAGGACTGGGCAGTGTTTCGTTGTGTTGTGTGTGGGGTTGCTATGAGTTGAAACTGACTGGACCACGCCTAACAGCAACAGAACGCTGCTAAGTATCATCCTTGGGAGGATTGATACAATAATTTTATCAAATAATTTTCTGTGTAACGTAACTTTCTCACATAACCTCATTGGAGAAAGACTGGTCTAAAGGGTTGAAATAATGCTGAGAAAATCAGTCTAGCTCTTATAATACCATCCCTTTAAGGTATCCTTTATTCCTTAAGTTTACAGATGAAGTAATAGAGACATGGTCTCCCTGGCTACCCACCTGTCTCATCTTCCTTCACCACATACAAATATACCTCCCACAAGCATGTGTGTGCACACACATACCCACACTAGCTGCTGTCTCCACCACGTACAAGTGGACACCCCGTGTGCACACACAAGGGGAGGGAGATAAAACCAAGGACATATAGAATCCAGTCAGGTGTGCAGTGATATGCTGACTTCCACAAATCTCCTCTAGTCATTAGACTTACTCCTTAGGATCATTACGACGTTCACGGGCTGAGACTTGATTGCTCTGTTAGAGTTCTTACGCAGAACCCTCTCCTCTGCGTGGAAAACCACAGCGGCATGAATCACCTGCCAGCCTGCAACCTTAAACTTGTCCGTCATCAGGAGGCTGCCGTAAGGACGTTCTCTGAGGTGTTATTTATTTGAGAAGTTACGTACATTTTACTGCTTACATACAGCAAGGTGGAGATTTCTGCGATGCCAGATACTTGTCTTGACAGGATTTTTTATTTATCAACCAGGTATTTTGGTTTCCTGGAAGAAGCCTTAAACATTAAGCCCCTCAAAATTTTGTAGTGTTTAAGTCATACCTCTCTGAGGCAAAATGTTTCTCCAGCAGGGTCTGCGAACTACACTCTGCTCAGCTGTTGGATGGCGTCGGCGACTTCCACACAATCAGTCGGCAGTACTGCCCTCCCCTCAGCGACACCTCGGCAGCCACCATGGCTTAGCCGTACCGTGGGTCCGCTTTGCCACCTCACTGCAGACCAACTACCAACGATCTTCAGGGATTTTCCCCACAGCAGAGGTTTAAAAAGGTGTAGTTTTTAGTCTAAGATAATGCTGTGTTATCTTATTCCCTTGGAGAGTATTGTTTGCACAGACTGTGACTCTCCTTCTGTACCTAGAGAGTCCACTACACTTGGACATAAACATTTTGTCTGAAACCACCTGAATGGTTTTAAGGCTTCTCGATGACCCTGTAGCGGTGGAAGTTTGGTCTATGTGTGAACATCCAGAACAGTCTACGTGGAACATGAATGCTTATCCTAATGCAGATGAAGGAGCCCCGGTGGAGCAACGGTTAAGCACTCAGCTGCTAGCTGAAAGGTTGGCAGTTCGAACCCACCCGGTGGCTCTGAGGGAGAAAAGATCTGAACATCTGCTTCCACAAAGATTAAAAAATTACAGCCTAGAAAATCCTACAGGGTAGCTCTACTCTGTCACACGGAGTCGCTGTGAGCCGGAATTGTCTCGATGGCACACAACAACAACAACGCAGATGATCAAACTAAGGCTGAAAATCAGTGTGCAGATAACTCAAAGAAGAAAAGATGGCTCTGTTACAAAATACCTACAGTTCCCAGGGGCTTAGTTTTCATTTCACTCTGCCAGAAGAAACACCTGTTCTTCCTCTTGAAAGCAATAATGTCAAGTGGGATTGAAACAATCAAGCACCACCGCTATTTGGGTCATGCTTAATTAATACAATTTCCCAATATTTTAGGTATGTTTAGGAGGGAAAACACACTGGACAAATCTGCTATGAAACACCTCCCTAAAATCTTAAAAAGCAAGCATGTCACTTTGATGACTAAGATGTGCCTGACCCAGAAATGTTGGATAGTGAAAAAGGAAGCCAGAAAAAGAATTGATGCCTTTGAATTATGGTGTTGGCGAAGTATATTGAACATACCATGGACTGCCAGAAGAATGAACAAATCTGTCTTAGAGGAAGTACAGCCAGAATGCTTCTTAGAAGCAAGGATGGTGAGACTTTGTCCTGTTACTTTGCACACATTATCAGGAGGGTCCAGTCCCTGGAAAAGGACACCATGCTTGGTAAAGTGGAGGGTCAGCGAAAAAGAGGAAGACACTCAAGAAGATGGACTGATACAGTGGCTGCAACAGTGGGCTCAAACATAGCAATAATTGTGAGGATGGTGCAGGACTGGGCAGTGTTTAGTTCTGTTGTACATGGGTCAGAGCCAACTCCACAGCACCCAACAACCATGGGAGGGAAAAGTGGCCAGAGCTAACCAATCAAATTTGGGAAAGCATTGTCTGAAGAAGAAGGAAAGATTCAATCCTACAGAAGTCCTGGTGTTAGGAAGAGGTCAGAGGTTATGCTGGCCAAGAAGAAAGTGGCTGTTTTAGGGAAAGCTGATGTTTTTCTGATACGAAAGCATGTGACAGTGTGGTGTGCCTCCTTTAGGACTGCCATTGGAGATGGCACCTGGGGTCAGGAATGCAGAGACTATTACATCGGGAGACTTTGTGATGTTTAGAAGCTTCATGGGGACAATCCCCGATGGCTCACTTAGCAGGAAACTCATTACATGTGGCTCCAAACACTTCCTGGAATCCATATTGTACCTGTGAGCAGCCCAGAAGCTCAGACTTGCTCCCTTGTGGTCAATTTGCAAGCCACATTAAGTTGTTTTTTTAAAACTCTTACAGACTAAAAGAGTACCACTAGGAACCAGGTTATAAATGCACCAGGCTGAACTTTGAATTAGTGGAATGAATTCACTTGGAAAAGGAGCCCTGAGGGAGCAAAGGTTAGGTGCTTGACTACTAACAGAAAGGTTGGCAGTTTTAACACACCCAGTGGCTCCGTGGGAGATGACCTGGCCAGCTGCTCCTGTAAAGATTGTTGTTGTTATGTGCCATCAAGTTTGTTCCAACTCATAGTGACCCTATAGGACAGAGTAGAACCACCCCTTAGGGTTTCCAAGGAGCAGCTGGTGGATTCCAACTGCTGACCTTTTGGTTAGCAGCCGAGCTCTTAACCACTGTGCCACCAGGGCTCCACCTGTAAGTATTACAGCCTAGCAAACCCTATGGGGCACTTCTACTCTGCAGGTGCCACGGGGATGGTCTTCAAGAAGGAGGCCGAACCTGAGCTGGGGAGAATTTGCACAGCTCTTAGATGGTTAATACACTTTCCCAAAGAACTTCATTGACAATGGAGGTTAGTTTAAGCCTTGGATGAATATGACTCACGCAAAAGCTCAAAACCATGAATCACTCAGAATAGCATTCTGGGTAATTTTAATGAAACATCTTTGAAGTCTGTATTCTTTTGTTAACTACTTTCATTAAATTTAAACAAAAGTCCCATTTTCATTCCAAATTTAAGCCCAAAAGAGATTCAATCTTTTCTTCCTGCCATTTTGCAGCCCATGAAATTTCACAGGTGTCTGGAATTAAGATGTGAGTCACATCAGAAAACTGCACGTGGAACTGAATGGGATGTCAACCAATGGCAATAAAGAGGTTTCTGAGTGCTGTATCCAGTTGAAGCCACTCGAGCTGACTCTTCTCAGTTCCTGTTAGCTGCCATCATAGGCCGTGGACTCATGGTGACCCCCTGTGTTGCAGAGTAGAACTGCTCCACAGGGTTTTCTTGGCTGTATTCTTTATGGAAAGGAGAAAGGAGCCATGGTGGTGCAGTGGTTAAGCACTTGGCTGCTAACCGAAAGGTCAGTGGTTGAAACCTACCAGCAACTCCACGGGAGAAAGATGAGGCAGTCTGCTTTTGTAAGGCTTACAGCCTAGGAAACCTTATGGGTCTGCTCTGCTCTGTCACATGGGGTTGCCATGAGTTGGAATCAACTCGACTAGACGGCACCTAACAACAACAACAACAACAATCTTTATGAAGATCACCAGACCTTTTTTCCATGGTGCTGTGGGGTGGCTTTGAACAGTTAACCTTTAAGTTAGCATTCGATCGATTGCAAACCGCTTGAACTGGAATGACTGCCATGACCAGGCATGTGTGCTGTTTGGAACACTGTGGAATGAGAATAATCAATCATTTAGAAAAAAAAAATAATAATAACTAAAACATCAAAAAGTGACTTACTCAAAAAGAACTTACATAAATGTTTACAGCAACTTTATTCATTAAAACCCCAAAGTGGAAACAACCCAAAGGTTAGTCCTCTGACAGAAGAGTAGACAAACTGTGATACATCGATACAATGGAAGGCCACACAGTAACAAAAAGCAGCAAACTGCTGCTACAGGCAGTAACCAGATCACAGCCCAGAGCTCAGGGAAAGAAGGCAGATACAAAGCTCACTGCAGACAGTGTGATTCTGTTCGCAGGAAATCCTGGAAACCAGAACTACAGGTGCAGAAGTTCGCTGGTGCCAGGGGCCAGAAGTGGAAGTAGGGGATTAACTGCAAAGGGGAAAACGGAACCTTTTCGAGCTGGGAACGTTCTGAAATTTGATTGTGGTGGTAATTACACAACTCTGTACGTTTGTTACAGCTCATTAAACTGTACACTTAAAGAGGTAAAATATATCTCAATAAACATGACTTGTAAATTACACCACAGTAGACCTCACTTTTTTGAAAAAGTGGCTCAGGTCCCTGGTACTTCCTGCCTAGACAACTGCCTGAGTCCTTGGTGGAGCAAACGGTTAACTCATGACTTAGGAGATAATATTGGAGCCTTTATTCCTTGTCCTAGAATGTGACCCCACTGGAGCTGGTCCCACAAGGACACATCAACTGGCCTCTAAGATACAAAGACAATAGCTAGAATAACCTTGGAAAACATCTTTTAGGGACTCTCCCACATTAACAAGTCATAAACACAGCACAAGTGACTCAAATCCTCTCCACTCTTATCTTTTCCTATTAGCATTTAGCGAACAGTAAGATTCGTTGGACCAGTGGAGGGCCTTCTGTCATTACTGAAACCTGTACCAATGATTGTTAAGAAAGACAATTCAAAGTGCAGGATCACAGGTTCCAGCCAATCTGTGACAAGGTGAAACTTCCAATGGTTTTGCCCGTTTGTAGCATTAATATACACCGATGACTCTGCAGCCTTCCTTGGACTCGGGCAGACATGGCCGTGGCAGCCTGCTTGTCCATTGTCCCACTCTTGCCTTTTTGAATACATGCTGAATAAAGCTTTCTTTTTGTTTTACTAAACTTTGTGATGTTTTACCCTACAACACACGCTGGGCTGCTAACCAAAACCCTGGAGGTTTGAGTCCACTCAGAGGTGCCTCAGAAGAAATGCTTGGTGATGGCCTTCCTACAAATCAGCCATTGAAAACCCAGCGGAGCACGTGGGGCTGCCATGACTTGGAGTCCACTCAGTGGCGGCTGGTTGGACAAGTGTCGCTGTTGGTGCCGTCAAGTTAGTTCTGACTCATGGCTACCTTGTGGCCGAGCAGAGCTGCCCCGTGGGGCTTCCTGGGCTATAATTCCTACAGGAGCAGACCACTCAGTGGTGGCTGGTTGGACAAGTGTCGTTGTTGGTGCCGTCAAGCTATTTCTGACTCATGGCTACCTTGTGGCAGAGCAGAGCTGCCCCTTAGGGCTTCCTGGGCTATAATTCCTACAGGAGCAGATTGCCAGATCTTTCTTCTGTGGAGCTGCTGGGTCGGTTTGAACCACCAGCCTTTCAGTTAGCAGCTCAACGCTTAACCATTGCACCACCAGGGCTCTTTGGGCACAATCCAATCCATGATGCGGGAACGTGTGGGGTCAAGCCCACGTTGTCTACAGTAGCAGCCTTGACGAACACCCTCCCACTGGCTTTCTCTCCTTCCCTGTCTTGCTTAACTCCCCCTCCTCCCAACCCCTGCTTTACCTCCTGGCATCACCTCCCAGATAAGTACTACGCCTGGGTCCTTGCCCCTGGCTTTGGTTTTCAGGGAACTCAGGCTAAGACAAGGAGCATTTCATTTTGTTCGTGGAAATGTCTTTGTTAATCCTCTGCCACGTGCTGGGGTTAGAAAAACGAAGCTGCATCAGTTCAAGGGGTGATTATCCAATGGCGTGTTAAATGCCCTGATAGTTCTATGCACCTGATGGTGAACTGGAGAGATGCCTGAACCAGCCATGCCAATGGCTTTGGAATCATTTCCAGCCATTTATTACCAAGTCCAGAGACATTTCCGTTCTAATGTTGCAGTTTTTCAGTTGAACACTCTAAGGTTTTGTGTCTTTTGAAAGCAAAAATCAGAAATGGAAGTAGAAGACATGTTAGTCCTGTGACTTTTTGTCCAGGTAGTCTTCCCTGCTTTAGCTTTCTTTCCTTCTTATGCTCCTCTGGCTTTGGCTGGAGGATCCCTGGTGGCGCAGTGGTTAAGCACTCAGTGGTTAACAGAAAGGTCAGCACTTTGAACGCAATCGCTGCCCCATGGGAGAAAGACTTGGCGGTCTGCTACCATAGAGATTTTAGCCTAGGAAACCCTATGGGACAGTTCTACTCTGTCCTATAGGGTCACCATGAGTCAGAACTGACTCAATGAAAATGGGTTGGGTTTGGTTTTAGCTTAATGATTGCCAGAAAATTCCCTTAATTTCGCTCTGTTGTGTGACTCTACTCATTCCTGCTACGTGCTCATTACATGTTAGCAAAGTTGCTGTTGAATAAATTTTCTTGAGGGAAGTCCGCTTTCAAGAACATTTTCCCCATGTATCTGGAGCATGTTTTTGAACCTCTTGCCGTCCAATGGATTTCAACTCATATTGACCCTATAGGACAGAGCAGAACTGCCCCATAGGGTCTCCAAGACTATGATTTGAAATTGACTTTACAGCAATGGGTTTGGTTTGATTTGAGTTTAATGTTTACAGAAGCACACTGCCACATATTTCTCCCACAGAGCTGCTGGCGGGTTCAAACCGCCCGCTGACCTTTGGGTTAGCAGCTGAGTGCTTAACCACTGTCCCACCAGGGCTCCTTGAGTGTGTGTTATTGTCATTTCAAATTGGTCCTTCTTAAATCTGTCATTTTTTAGAGCCAGGATGATGCAAATATTAAATGCTCAGCTGCCAAAAGAAAGCTGGTGATTCAAAGTCAACCCACCCAGCTGCCCCACAGTAGAAAAAACTGTCTGTTCCTGTCAAGAATACAGCCTAGACAGCCCTATGGGACAGTTCTGCTCTGTCACATGGGGTCACCATGAGTCGAAGCCGACCTGACTGAACCCAACAACAACAACAAATCTGTTGTCGTCTAGACTCACAGAAAAATGTTCGATGCACGGTCATAATGCCACCCTGTGTTTCTGTAGCAAGTGTTTGTACAGTTCAACCTAGTGATTTCACTCTGCTTTCCTCTTTTTCCGCTGGAAACTCTATGGGGCAGTTCTTCCCTGTCCTACAGGGTCGTTATGAGTTGCAATCCACTAGAAGGCAACAGTTGTTTTTGGTTTTCCTTTAAGGGAAGGAGCCCTTGTTGAGCGCTCAGCTACTAACGAAGTGTTGGCGGTTCGAACCACCAACCACTCCATGGGAGAAAGACCTGGTGATCTGCTCCCGCAAAGTTGACAGCCTAGGAAACCCTATGGGGCAGTTCTACTCTGTCACATGGGGTCACAGTGAGTCAGAATCAACTTCACAGCAATGGATAGGAAAGATGACACCATCATTTCACATTGTTCCTTCGATTTACCATGTGGGCTAGTAAGGGCAACTTCTGAGGGAATAAATAAAACAATGAGGAAAAATAGATTATTGCTTCAAAACAAGGATCCTGTGTAAGGAAATAAAATGCTTCCTTATGAAAATGGGTAGAATATGCAGCTGTCTCACAACTGGGTGACTCTACAGGAGCCTGGGAGGAGCTCTTCCCAAGGAGAACTGCGCGTGTGAACAGGAGATGAGGAAGCCGCTGATTTTGGCCTGAGGCCTCAACGCGAGTGTCTTCCTTGGGTTTCCCTCTGTCCTGAGGTGTCAATGTTGGCATTTGGTTTCCCTCTGTCCTGAGGTCTCATCGCGAGCGTCAGTGTTTGGTTTCCCTCCGTCCTGCACTAATTTCAGTGGCTGGGGACAGCTCTTCTGTTCTCGGACCCTAGGCTGGGAAGAGGCCTGGATGTGGGTTGGGCCAACTTTTATTTTAGCGACTTGGTGGAGAGAGGAACATTCGGAGAATGGCTGCCAAGTGCCAGGGGCTTTACAAAGTTTATTTCTTTCAGTCTGTCCAATAATTCTGCCAAGTAGCTATTTTATTTCTAGATAGAAAGGAGCCCTGATGGTACAATGGTTGAGCGCTCGGCTGCTAACTAAAACGATGGCAGTTCAAAGCCACCCAGGAGCTCCCATAAAGATGATAGCCGTGGAAACCCTACGGGGCACTTCCACTTTGTCCTGTAGGGTTGCTGTGAGTCAGAATTGCCCTGACAACAATGAGTAATCTCAGGTCACGAAGCAGTGGTGGTTCCGTGGTAGAATTCTCACCTTCCATGGGGAGACCCACTTTTGACTCCAGGTCTCCTCATGTGCAGTCACCACCTGTCTGTCAGTGAGGCTTGCGTATTGCTAGTGTGCTAAACAGGTTTCAGCGGAACGGCCAGACTAAGATGGACTAGGAAGAAAGGCCTGGTGATCTCCTTCTGAAAATCAGCCAGTGAAAGTCCTGCGGAGCACAGCGGAAGTCCTGCGGGTCACAGCGGAAGTGCTGCGGAGCACAGCGGAAGTGCTGCGGGTCACAGCGGAAGTGCTGCGGGTCACAGCGGAAGTGCTGCGGGTCACAGCGGAAGTCCTGCGGAGCACAGCGGAAGTCCTGTGGAGCACAGCGGTACTATCCTGTTGTGCGTGGGGTGGCTTTGAGTTGGGGGCTGTCTCAATGGCAGCTAACAACAGTCTTGGGTTAGCATGTTGTTGCTGTTGGGCCGTTGGGTCCTGACTCATAGCGACTCTGTGCACAACAGAAAGAAACACTGCCCCGTCCTGCACCACCCTCACAATCGTTGCTGTGCTTGAGCCCATTGTTGCAGCCACTGTGTCAACCCATCTTGCTGAGGGTCTTCCTCTTTTTCACTGACCCTCTACTTTACCAAGATGATGTCCTTCTCCAGGGACTGATCCTCCTGACGACATGCCCAAAATATGTGAGATGTAGTCTCGCCATTCTTGCTTCTAAGGAGCATTCTGGTTGTACTTCTTCCAAGACAGATTTGTTCATTTTTTTTTTTTTTGGCAGTCCATGGTACATTCAATATTCTTTGCCAACACTGCAGTTCAAAGGCATCAATTCTTCTTTGGCCTTCCTTAATCATTGTTCAGCTTTCACATGCATACGAAGCGATCGAAAACACCGTGGCTTTGGTCAGGCACACCTAGTCCTCAAGGTGACATCTTTGCTTTTCAATACTTTAAAGGGGTCTTTTACAGCAGGTTTACCCAACACAATGCAATAATAACAACGTGAGTCAGAATTGACTCAATGGCACTGGTTTTTAATATCTTAAAGTGCTTGGATGCTTGGGAGGGGTCTTCCCTTCAGTTCTCCTAAACCAGCTTGAGGAAGAGGGAGGTCAGATGGCAGGCCAATACCCTCCAGACTCTCCAGTGTCTTCTATGACTCATTCAAATGGCCACTGTTGTCTTTCCCTTCTAGAAAACAGAAGGAAGGCCCACGTGTCTGCATCCACACCTAAGACAATGGGGACCCACTGGGAGTCTGAGTCAAGAGGAATGAAATATCCTAAATAAGGCAGACTAATTAGCCCCACAGCTCTGCTTCCGGGGAGAGGCAAGGATTCCTGGGGACACTGGAGAAGACCATCTTCCCTCTGGCTGCCTAGTCCAGGCTCCTTGCCTGCTCCAGCTCTCCCGGCCTTCCAAAGTCCCAGATGTAGGGGCAAACGGATGTAAATCACCTGTGTTGTTGTTGTTAGGTGCTGTCAAGTTGGTTCCAACTCAGCAACCCCACGTACAACAGAATGAAATGCTGCCCTGCTCTACACCATCCTCAAATCATTGTTATGCTTGAGCCCATCGTCATGGATTGAATTGTATCCCTCAAAAATGTCTGTCAACTTGGCTAGACCATGATTCCCAGTATTGTATGGTTGTCTACCATTTTGTCATCTGAAGTGATTTCCCTCTGTGTTGTAAATCCTGTGACTATGTTGTTACTGAGATGGATTAGTGGCAGTTATGTTGATGAGATCTACAAGATTAGATAGTGTCTTAAGTCAACCTCTTTTGAGATATAAAAGAGACTAGACAGCAGAGTGACAGGGGAACCTCATACCATCAAGAAAGAAGTGCTGGGACCAAAGCATGTCCTTTGAACCCAGGCTTCCTGCACAGAGAGGCTCCTAGTCCAGGGCAGATTGATGAGAAGGACTTTCCTCTGGAGCCGATGGAGAGAGAAAGCCTTCCCCTGGAGCTGATGCCCTGAATTTGGACTTCTAGCCTGCTAGACTGTGAGAAAATAAATTCATCCTTGTTAAAACCATCCACTTGTGGTATTCATAGCAGCATTCGGTGACCAAGACACCCAGTAAATCACCTTTGCGGTCCGTAAACATTCCCATTGCACAGGCGAGGTGAGTAAGACCTTCAGAGCCCTCAGTGGAGGCCGTGGGGACTGTGGTTACTTTCAGAGGACGTTCCAAGACCTCTTGCTGATCATCCGTTTCTGCAGAACATGTTATTGTAATCAGCCTCTTGGATTAATGCTCAGAGACAATAAATAAAACACAAAATAAAAATTAAAAAAAAAAAAAAAGATGACAAGCAGCTGGCTAGTACCATCTAGTGGCCGAAAAAAAACAATTTTTTTTTTTTTTTTTTTTTTAACGATCTTTAAAATGGGGAACAGGGATTTGAAGCCTTTCCCTTCTGGGCTCACTGACCGTTTACCAGCTGACCGTGGTTTGTGGCTTTCTCCACTGGCCAGGAAGAGTGGTTCCATGTTGGGTTACTTGGCAGAGGAGGAAGACCTGAGAGATTAAGAGGCAATTCCAGATGAGCGAGCTCCTCTCAATGCCCTGGAAGGGAGGCTTTTTAAGATTTGCACCAACAGCTCGTTCTCTGTTTGGAAAGCTCTTGTGTTCGGAACCGATGTTGCCGAAAGCCAGCTGCTCAGCTTGCAAGCTTTGTCGTCCTGATGCAAGTCTTGGTGAAAATTCTGGCCATGGCTGTTGGTTTTAGGGACGGTGCCGCTTGTGGCACCTGCCTCTTTGTCTCATGGAGAGAATTTCAGAGCAGCAACGGCTGGCATCACGTTTCATCAGAGGATTTTAGCCGATTTCACTGCGTTCTGCTCAGCAAATCATCGTGATTGCTACAGCTTGTTAAACACCTGCTGTTAGTGGGCCAGGTGTCGCGGGAAGTGCTTCAGCCGCACTGGCTGATCCGATTCGGAAAGCCGCTTTGAGGCAGGTATTCTTGGCCGTATTTACCTATCAGGGAAGGGAGGCTCACAGAAGTTCTGTGATCCCCCAAGGTACCAGAGTTCACGGAGCGGGAGACGGAACTTAGGCGGGCCTGTCACAGACCTGCTGTCCTCTCTGGAGGACCCTACCCCAAACCAGAAAACACTGGCTGCTGTAGAGCCGATTCTGGCTCACGGCAACCCCACGTGTGTCAGAGCCGCACTCCACAGGGCTTTCTACGGAGGCTTCTCCAGGTGGACTCTAACCTCCAACCTTCCGGTTAGCAGCTGATCATTAGCTGTCGGTGCCACCCAGTAATTTCAGGGATCCTATCCTCAGAAAGCTTATGATGGTTTTAGGAAAGTAAAACACAGAAATAGAAACATACCATGAAGACCTCTGAAAGATGGGTATGTTTCTGGAGATTACTGACTGACAGACAAGATGTTGAGTTTAAGCAATAGGCTGAGACATTGGTCCCTCTTCCCCATGAAACTATCCTTATCCATAAAGCCGAATGGCTTAGAACTTTCCCCTCCCCAATTCAGTGGCCCTTGTTTAAACACACCCAAACTTGTTGACAACCATTGATTGGGCACAAGCGTGGAACAATGAAACACAAGTTTTGGGAAGACTACTCTGGAGTCAGGGGGAGGATGGAGTTCAGGAACGGTTCTGGGGTCAGGGAGAGGAGTTAGGACGATGCTGTGATCATTGGGGGATTAGGAGATGAATCTAGGCTTAGACAATAGCCATGGGAATGGAAGAGTGATCTGACACAGACATTCTAAAAGGATAATAGTGCTAAGTATTGAATTGTGTCTCGTGAAAAGTTACATTGAAGTCCTATGAATGTAACCTTGTTTGAGAAAATGGTGCTTTTCTTTGCAGAAGGGGAGCCCTTGTGGCACAGTGGTTTAAGCACTTGGCTGCTAATCGAAAGGTCGGTGGTTCTAACTCACCACGTGCTCCACTGGAGAAAGATGTAGCAGTCTGCTTCTGTAAAGATTTATAGGCTTTGAAACCCCATTAGGCAGTTCTGCTCTGTCCGATAGGGTCTCTATGACGTGAGATTGTCTTGAGGGCAGTGGGCTTGGTTTGGTTTGCAGAAGCTATCAGTTAAGTTAGTGAGGGTACATGGGAGTAGGGGGGGACCTTGTTTGGGGAAATAGAGCCTTTCTTTGCAGATGTTATATTTAAGTTAATTAGGTCATACAGGCATAGGGTGGGTCCTAATCCCTTCTGATAGTGTCTCATAAAAGGGGAGAACAGAGTTGAAGACCAGTCACACACAAGAAGACTCTGTGAGTATCCATCTACATGCCACGGAATGCCAGTAAACTCCTGAGGCTGCCATAAGCTGAAAGAATCAAGGACACAGAGAGCTCAGCCCTGCCAACACCCCGAGTCCAGGCTCCTCACCTCCAGAACTGTGAGACCCTAAACGTCTGTTCTTTAAAGCCACCCACTGCCCCATAGGGTTTCCAAGGTTGTGCTATTATCTCTATGGAAGCAGACTACATCTTTCTGCCATGGAGCTTGTCTTAGTCACCTAGTGCTGCTATAACAGAAATACCACAAGTGGATGTCTTAGTCACCTAGTGCTGCTATAACAGAAATACCACAAGTGGATGGCTTTATCAAAGAGAAGTTTATTCTTTCTCAGTCTGGGAGGCTAGATTATGAATTCAGGGTGCCAGCTCCAGGGGAAGGCTTTCTCTCTCTGTTGGCTCTGGGGGAAGGTCCTTGTCATCGGTCTTCCCCCGGTCTAGGAGTGTCTCCTCACAGGAACCCCAGGTCTGAAGAATGTGCCCTGTTCCTAGCACTGCTTTCTTGGTAGTATGAGGTCCCCATGCCTCTCTGCTCACTTCTCTCTTTTATATCTCAAAAGAGATTGACTTAAGACACAACCAAGTATTGTATATTGAGTCCTGATTCATTAACATAACTGCCACTAATCTCACCTCATTAACATCATAGAGGTAGGATTTACAGCACTTAGGAAAATCACATCTGATGGCAAAATGATGGAGGGTCACACAATACTGGGAATCATGGACTAGCCAAGCTGACACACATTATTTTTTTGGGAAAAAATTCAATCCATAACAGAGTGGCTGGTGGGTTGGAACAACGAACTTTTCAGTTAGCAGCCAAGCTTTAAACAGAGGGTATTTAAATAAAACAAACAAAAAGGCGGCCACTTTATTAAATGTGGTGGACAGACAGAGGGGGAAAAAAAGGGTGACGCACACTGCCCTTTTAACCTGTTGTGTCCTCTGGTCCCAAGGCATGATGGTCTCAATTCAAGGCGAAGCCCTTCCTGATGGAAGTTGTTGGTGGTGGACATGGTGTTCACGACCCACTGAGAACGATCTGGGAGCCAGAGAGGCAGAGCTGCAGCTGAAGAAGGATGCCGCATGCCGGCTGCAAGGGTTCCACTTTGTGACCAGGGTGGAGTCTTTTCATATTCTGCTGTTGAAGAGGAAAAGTAGTATCAGACATCTTACTTTGATTTTACGGCTTTTCTTATCTGCAGTACCAAATAATATCTAAAAAAGGTGGCCCAAACTGCAAAGCCTGCCAGCAGCTGCCCTAAAACAATGTAAATTTGTCTTTTTCTGCAAGAAAAGAACACACCTACTACCGTTGAGTTGATTCTGACTCAGAGTGACCCTGCAGGACAGAGTAGAACTGCCTCATATGGTTTCCAAGGCTGCAATCTTTACAGACTCATAGTTTATTATTATTTTGAATCTTTACAGAAGTAGGCTGTCATCTTTCTGCTGCCGGGCAGCTGGTGGGCTCAGACCACCAGCACTTCAGCTAGCAGCCGAGTGCTTAACCACTGTGCCACCAGGGTTCCTTCTAGCAAAGGATAACCTAATAGCCAGGACAAAACCATTGCCTCTGGATTTAATGAAAAAGACCCTAGGCCCTCCTAATTTAAATCTCAAAAAGGTGTGGCTGCAGGTGGGTGGAGGGCCAGAGACCGCATAGTGACCTGACATTGTTGATCTCAGTAAAGGGGGTGGGCAGGGTCAGTCATGATCAGTAAACAGGGAGGGCAGGGCTCCGTCAGTCCCGTTCAGATTAGCCAGTGGTTGGTCTTCTGTTCTTCTCCCTCCTCTTCTCTTTATAAGCCTCATTGCTACCAGCCTACTTCGAGCCATTTGCTTTTTTTTTTTTGGAATCAGAATGGTCACCCTGTATGCATATAGAATAACTGCTTATGAGTCAGTTTCTTTGAATTTTGATAAATTTTTAACAGTGTATACAGACACACACACACACACACAACACCTGGTCAGAGATACAGAGATACTCAGCTTTTATTTTTGTTGTTGTGGTTGAAAATACACAGCAGAACCTGCACCAATTCAACAACTCAGTGACACTGAGCACGTTCTTCAAGTAGCGCGACCATCCTTACCCTCCTTTTCGTAGTTATTCCTCCCCCATTAAGATGCACACGGTGTCCCCGAGCTTCCTGTCTAAGCTTTTGAGTTGCTGTTGTCAATTTGATCCCATACAGATGGCTCTTTAAAAGAGCACAGCGTTCAAGGCAGGTATCCTTTACCAGTTAAGCTGAAATGTTGTTTGGATTAGGGAAGACTTCAAGGGATATTTTTGGTTTAAGGTTTAAAGTTTAAAGATTGAGATGCTCGATTTTTAAAATCTCAGTTGGGGGCACAACATTTCATACTACAAAGAACTGAAGCTACTTTATGGTCAGGTCTTTCTGCCCACTACAAAGTAATTAATTTCCTCAGAGTCATGCACTCTATGTCAAAATATATCAAGTGTAGCTTTCATTCTCTCTTTCTCAGGGTGAGATGACAAAAAGATTCTTCAGGAAACTCTCCACACAAGGAGTAAAAAGATGAACTCATTTCTGGGTGTGTTGAATTTGAGGGGCTAGTGAGACACCCTGGGGTTTGAAATGATACCCAAGTAGCAGGTTGGAATGGAACTGGGGCAAGAAAACAGGAAATGAACAGCAGAGAAGGGCGTTTTTATTAGGTTCTGGAAGAACTCTCAAGTATTTCAAAGAAACATCACCACAGGGAATGTCAGGTAATACTATCAGGTAAATACTACTCAAAGAATGCCCGCTTTTAATGAAGACCCCTGAATGGATTTAATAGATTTTAAGTGGGATGCTCTGGGGTTCTGAGTTTGTAGATCTGAGGTTGATTTTTCAGTCATGTAGAAACAGGCTCTTCATTTGTGAGCCACTCCCTTAGAGAAGGGCTATGTGGATATGACCCCAAATCACCAAACCACAATTAACTGGGGCTTGCAATGAAACAGTAAAACCTACGAAAGCCAGAACTTGTGTAAAACGGAAACCTGTCAGAGAAGGAAAACTCAAATACTTTCCACTAATAAAGAGCGATAGGAAAGTGGTAAGACTGCACCCTGGCAAACGCGGAAAACTTGCGAGACCTAGAAAACCAAGGTGGCCCCATCGAGTTCCAGCTCTCACATGCTTCACTGTCCAGCTAAATGGCCTTGGAATTGAAAGCTGGGCAGAAATCAAGTGCAAGCAAGAGAGTTGGGGTGGGGTTATTATGCCATGGCTGAATTCATTATGCTGGGAAGACATGACCTAACCTGGAATCATTAATAGCTGCAAGAGTCCTTTCTGAACTCTTGGATTCTAGAGGTCAGTTTTCACAGCAGTGGTGGGTTACCACTTAGGCCTAACCACAGGGCACAGTCTTCTTTTTCCTCAGGTTTTTCCCAGAGAAGAAGGAATTTCATATTACAGGGTTCTCTCTCCAATCCTTTATTTTGAATCATAAAGACATATTCGGGGGAGACACATTTAACTAGAAACACCTCAAGCAGTGCTAATTTTGAAACCTTTTAGAGGTAACTGACAGAATTGATTTTTTAAAAGATGAAATTTGACCTGGCCTCAGTTGTATTCCTGCGTGGATGAGCACATAGTGACAAGTACTGAATGCAAGGAAGAATTAAAGCTTTAAATATCACTTTTTTTTTTTTTTTAATTGTGGTAAACATATATCTAACAAATCATTTGCCGTTTCAACGTTCTTCACGTGGACAATTCAGTGACATTAATTATGCTTGTCATGTTGTTCAACCAACACCCTTATCTGTTCCCAGATTTTTCCATCACCCTTGACAGAAGTTCAGTGCCCCATAAGCAGTGATTCTCCCTTACACCCTACCTCCTCACTCCCTCCTGCCCCTGGTAAACCAAAAAAAACAGTTGCCTGTTGAGCCTACTCGGACTCACAGTGACCCCATATGTGCAGAATAGAACTGTGTTTTTCCATAGAGCTTTCAAGCCTGTACCGTTTGGAAGAAAATCACCAGGCCTGTCTTCCGAGGTATCTCAGGGTGCGTTTGAACTGCCAACCTTTCAGCTAGTCATTGGGCGCTTAACTGTTTTTGTCACCCAGGGACTCCAAGACCTGGATTAGGCCTAGTATAACCTAGACCTCACTTCTTGGATTGGTCCTTGGAACTTGGGGATGGAGCAACCTGAGAAGATGATTAACTTTGTAGAAAAGCACAAGACAGTGACACCCAGGAGAAGCAAGCTTAGTCTTGTGACTCTTGAACTCCACGCTGTCCCCTCTCATCCTATGTCTGAGGCTCCACAACCTTTTGCTCCACGGAAGCTGTGAAAGAGGCCTGATCGTCCTCGGATCCAAGTGTTTCTTTTTGAACAGTGTCGCGCCAGATCCTCAGGGCTTATTTAACCGGTTACAATTGTGGACATTTAGACGATTTCCAGTATTTTGCTGTTATGAAGGTTTTTTAATAAACTCCCTATTGTTATCTCATGTACTTCAGATAAGTTATCTGGAAGGATCAGGCTCTGGAGAAAGACATCATGCTTGGTAAAGGAGAGGGTCAGCAAAAAAGAGGAAGACCCTCAACGAGGTGGACTGACATAGTGGATGCGACAATGGGCTCAAACAAAGCAACGATTGTGAGGGTGGTGCAGGACCGGGCAGTGTTTCTTCCTGTTGTACATGGGTTGGCTATGAATGAGAACCTGATAACAACACAACCTAACATTGTTGTCTTTGCTTTTATTGGGGGGAAGAGGATAAATTCCTAAAGTAAAAATTTTTGGCATCAAAAGCTGTACGTGCATTTAGAAAAACTCTTTATTTCAATTACCAAATTGCCCTCTAGAAAAGTACAGTTTAACTAGCCGTGTGTAAGAGGGTCCGTCACGGACGGGTGTGTGTGTATATGCATGCGTGTGCGTGTGTGTATTTTTTCTCTTTACTGTATTCACTTGTTCTAGCATATTGCTATTTTTTAAATTACATGATGATACATGTTCTTTTAAACAGGTACAACTTTTTAGAAAATCTCTAAATAAAGAATTAATTTACTCTTGATTTTTCTAATTCTATTCTTCTGAGGTAACTAACCAAAACCAAGCCAAGCCTGTTGCCATCGAGTTGATTCTGACTCATAGCGACCTCGTAGGACAGAGTGGAATTGCCCCAACAGGGTTTCCAAGAGGTGGCTGGTGGATTCGAACTGGTTAGCAGCAGTAACAACGACTGTGCTACCAGGGCTTAGGCAACTAGTGTGAACAATTGTTCTGAAGGCTTCTGTCTAGTTGTCTAGTGCTGCTGTAACAGAAATACTAGATGTGTGTGGCTTCAAAGAATAAAAATTTGTTTTCTCACAATCCTGAAGGCTAGAAGTCCAAATCAGGGTCTTGGTAGTGTCAGTTCCTTTCTTGCAGGTAGCCCTGGGCGTTCCTTTGTTCCTTAGCTCATAGACAGTCCTTGAACAGAGTCTGTTTTCCCCCCATGCATGCGTGTCTCTATCTAACCTGCTCTTTTTATAACTCAGAAGTGATTAGAGTTAGAATCCACCCTACATGGATATGATCTAATTAGCATAGCAAGGAAAACTCTATTCTGAAACAGCACCATGTCCACAGGTATAAGGGTTAGGGTTCCAACACATATTTTGGGGAGATACGACTTAATCCTCAACGATCTGCAAACTCTCATGAGTGGATGTGAGCGACTGTCTTTTCTAATTTAATAGCTGAGCAATGGTATCCCATCGTTGCTCTAATTTGATTTCCATGACTTACTCTCAAGGTTAAACATTTCTTCATGGCTCTTGGTCATTGGCATTTTTCTTCCCAGCTGCTGGTTCATTTCCTTTGGTCGTTAACCGTTATGTGTTAAATGTTCACCACTTTCGGATGGTCTGGTATCACTGTTGTCCATCACCTTTTATGTCTTGGTTTACTTCTTTTGTGCACAAAAATCCTTTTTCCTGATCATTCTGTCACAGCACAAACAACTTGAGTTTGAGGAATTGAAAGCTATTTGTTACTCTAGGTCAAAAACCATACTCAAAATCTCTTTTTATTATAAAATATTTTATTTCTCAAGTGATGGCTCACTTACTTCGAATAAAATTTGGTTTCAAATAATTTCAATATACAGAAAGTATTTAGGGTGTACTTAATGTTTTTTAATGTTATTGTAAGAAGATTTTACCTATATTAGAAAAATTCATAAAATTTGTTCATATGATGATGCCATCTTTGTACTTTAGCTTTTTTTTTAAATAATATTTTATTGTGTTTTCATCGAAAGTTTATACAGCAAGTTAGATTTCCATTTGACAGTTTCTATGCAAATTGTTCAGTGACATTAGTTACATTTTTCACAATGTGTCAGCATTTTCTTTAATTACATTCTGGTTATTCCATTTCCAGCACTCTGGTTTCCCTTTGCTTTAGAGTAATTGTTGACTTTTTAGTCTCATTAGGATGGTTTTATAATGGAGCACCAAACTCACAGGTAAGACCCTTTATGTTGTGTGCCAATCTGTTACTTCGCTAAAAGGTGGCCTCAGGGAATAGTTTCAGTTCAGGGTTTAAAAAGTATCTCAGGGTCATAGTCTCAGGGAGTCCTCAGTCTCAACTGCCCCAGTGAGTCTGGACTTTTTAAGAATTTGAGTCCTATTCCATGTTTTTCTTCCCATTCTACCAGGACGCATTGACTCGTAGTGACCCCATAGGACAGAGTGGAACTGCTCCATAGGGCTTCCAAGGCTGTAATCTTTATGGGAGCATACTGCCACATGTTTCTCCCACAGAGTGGCTGGTGGGTTCAAACCACTAACCTTTCAGTTAGCAGCCGAGCCCATAACCACTGGACCACCAGGGCTCCTCCTTACCCATATGACCTACATGTAATCCAAGTAATCTGACAGCCCTAGAGTTCTCTACCTTAAATTGAGGATCCAGTCAGCCATCTGAGATCTGATGATCTCTGGCACTTTACACATAATTTATATCTTGACCATTCACTGCCTAGCAGAATTTTCATTTTTCAATTTTAGGGAGGTAAAATTTACACACAATAAAAGGAACACATTTTAGGTGTAGAGTTTGAAAAGTTTGGACAAATGTAAATACTCTTTGACAAGTATAATCATCATCTAAATCAAGACAAATATAACCATCATCTCAAACATGATGAATATAACCAGCATCTCAATCAAGATGAGTATAACCACCATCTCAATCAAGATGAGTATAACCACCATCTCAATCAAGACGAGTATAACCACCATTTCAATCAAGAAGAGTATAACCACCATCTCAATCAAGACGAGTGTAACCACCATCTCAATCAAGACGAGTATAACGAGCATCTCAATCAAGATGAGTATAACCACCATCTCAATCAAGACGAGTATAACCACCATCTCAATCAAGACGAGTATAACCAGCATCTCAATCAAGATGAGTATAACCACCATCTCAATCAAGACGAGTATAACCACGATCTCAATCAAGAAGAGTATAACCAGCATCTCAATCAAGATGAGTATAACCAGCATCTCAGTCAAGATGAGTATAACCACCATCTCAATCAAGATGAGTATAACCACCATCTCAATCAAGAAGAGTATAACCAGCATCTCAATCAAGATGAGTATAACCAGCATCTCAATCAAGATGAGTATAACCAGCATCTCAATCAAGATGAGTATAACCATCATCTCAATCAAGATGAGTATAACCAGCATCTCAATCAAGATGAGTATAACCACCATCTCAATCAAGAAGAGCATAACCAGCATCTCAATCAAGAAGAGTATAACCAGCATCTCAATCAAGATGAGAATAACCACCATCTCAATCAAGAAGAGTATAACCACCATCTCAATCAAGAAGAGTATAACCACCATCTCAATCGAGAAGAGTATAACCACCATCTCAATCAAGAAGAGTATAACCAGCATCTCAATCAAGATGAGTGTAACCACCATCTCAATCAAGACGTAGACCATTCCCATCAACCCGATAGTTTCCACGAGCCCCTTTGCAGTCAAACTCCAACTCTGTTCCCTGTCCAAGGGCACCATTGACCTGCTTTCTGTCATTATAGGTTAGTTCTGACTTTTCTAGAATTTCGTATATATGATATCATACAGTATGCACTCCTCTGTGCCTGGCTTCTTTTGCTCAACAAAATGTTTTTGCGATTCACACATATTGCTGAGTGCAACAGTACCCCTTATTTTTTATTGCTGAATAACATTCCATTAGGAGCCCTGGTGGCACAACAGCTAAGGCTCTGCCCCTAACCAAAGGCTGGCAGTTCAAACCCATCCAGTGGCTCTGCAGGAGGAAGACCTGGCAATCCGCTCCTGTGAAGACTCCAGCCTAGGACACTGTACGGGGCAGCCCCACCCTGTCACACTGGGTTGCTACGAGTCAAAATTGACTCAATGGCACCTAACAACAACAATAACAATTTTCCATTGTATGGGTGTACAAAATTTGTTTATCCCCTCACCTGTTGCTGGACATTTAAGCTGTTTCTAGTTTTTGGCTAAAATAAATTAAAATGTTATAGTATTTGTATATAAGTCTTTGTGTGGCTGTATGTTCTTCTTGAGTAAATAATCATGTTTAGAATTCCTTATCATGTGGTCATTGCATGTTAAGCTGTATCAAAACAAAAACAAAACAACTCTGCCAAACTCTTATCAAAAATAGTTGTATCCTGGAGAGGAAGGTCAAAGCCAGGACTGTGAGGTAAAAAGGATAGCTGTGGAGTGGTGAATCAGAAACTCTGGTTTTAAACAACCCCTCTTACAATGCAACAGAAGAAACTCTCCAGGAAGTAGAATTTGAGACGGCAGCATCCGCTGAGGTGCCTCAGAACCACGGTGGAAATCTAAAGGCATGCATTTACGGAATGTGCTGCGCTCAGAGACATGAAAGAAGCCTCAATTCCCTGCAGTAAAAGAGAAATGGAGGGCAAAGCAATCAGGCTGGAGTTGGGAGGATCACTGAGTGCAAGAAGCCGACCAGGCAAAACTCTCTGTCAAAGGTCTGCCCGAGGATTCTCCCAGCGACATTGAAGCTGGCAGTTGAGTTCTTTCATGCTGAGATTGTCACGACCGGGAAACTGGATCTTCCAAACAGTTTGTTTTTGTAGACTTGCACAGTGAAGAAGATGGTAAAACTACCAAGGAGGCTCTGGAAAATGGTGGAATTGATGGAAACAAAGCTAGCTCGGACTGGGCTAAGCCCGAGGGTGAAGGCAGCTGAAGGGTCAAGGCAGAGGCAGGGGAGGAATCGGAGGCTGAGGTGGCCAAGGTAGAGGAGGCCGAGGTAGAGGAGGCCGAGGTAGGGGAGGCCGAGGTGGACGAGGTAGCTGGGCCAAGGTGGATGAGGTAGGGGAGGCCAAGGTGGCCGAGGTAGGGGAGGCCGAGGTAGGGCGGGCCGAGGTGGATGAGGTAGGGGAGGCCGGGGTGCGAGGTAGAGGAGGCCGAGGTAGAGGAGGCTGAGGTAGGGGAGGCCGAGGTAGGGGAGGCCGAGGTAGGGCAGGCCGAGGTAGAGGAGGCCGAGGTAGGGGAGGCCGAGGTGGATTTGGTGGCAGAGGATGGGGAGGCTTTGGAGGGAGAGAGGGCTTCGGAGGACGGAGAGGGGGAGACCGCACCACATGGAAACAAGACTTTGAATAGTTTCTTGTGTTCTTGTGTCTTTCTGTCTTCCATTTGAAAGGAAGGACTCTGCAATTTTTGCTCTGTTACCTGATCAGTGACAGAGTCTTCTGGGCCCAAGACAGCAAACCGCCCTGTGGTCCACCTGGAAATCCATACAGGAAGATGCTGTGTTGTTTTTTTTTTTGAATTTTTTATTGTTCATTGGGTGAAAGTTTACAGAGCCAATCAGTTTCCCGTTAGATAGTTTGTATGTGAAGTGTTCCTTGACATTGGTTGCATTCCCCACAATGTGTCAGCACTCTCCCCATTTCTGCCCTGGTTTCGTTTCCTTTCGTCCTGATTTTCTTCCTTTTCCTGCCTGTTCATCTTGCTTTTGGGTAAACGTCGCCCTTTTGATCTTGCATAATTGATGGTTCTAAGGAGCATGTTCCTCTCGGGTGTTCTTGTTGATTTTATGGGCCTGTCCATGGTTTGGCTGAAAGGTGGTCTCCAGGAATGGCTTCAGTCCCAGTTCAGAAGGATGTCTTAGGGCCAGAGTCTCGGGGGTTCCTCCAGTCTCTGTCAGACCAGAAGTCTGGTCTTTTTTGTGAATCTAATTTTTTGTTCTACAGTTTTACTCCCACTCTGTCCAGGACCCTCTGTTGTGATCCCAGTCAGAGCTGTCGGTAGCCCTGTTGGTTTTGTCTGGATATTCATATAAATTTTTAACAAGATGACTGATAGAGGTAACCTTTATCTGTAAGTTTTAGATTTTTATTGTTTCACTCAATCTACAAAACCATTATTTTCCTAAAAAAAAAAAAATTATATATATATATCGCATTGAGGGGGTCTAAAGCAAAGAAGCATATTTTATCATGATTTTTGCATCAGAAACTTTGGGACAAATTAAAAGTCCTAAACTGGTGATAAGGGGGCAGTGGAGGGAAAGCAGCTGTATTAGTTTACATTCCCACCGACGTGGATGAGAACTCTAATTGCTCTATGTTGTCGGGCATAGAGAAAACATAACTGTTTCTGCAGAGTTGAAGCTAAAAACTTGGGATTCTGGGCTAAGAACAATCCCTGGGAACTTAGTTTATAACTGTAGATAGTGGGAGAACTCCGGAGAGATTTACTGAACTCTGGGGATGTATGTTTGCATTTCGAGTCAAAACGAGGCCTATGACCTTAGAGATATCTCAAGGACATTAAAGCTGGAGACACTGGGCTTCATCTGAGTCTTGGAGAGAGGTGTTTATTTATCCAAGTTAAAGTGATAACCCAGGATGGTTTCCCTTCCAAATCCAAGGAGAAAATTTGTTTTTCCCTCCTTTGCAGAGGGGAGAAGGAGGCTTTTCCTCTTTGTTCTGCATGTAAGCCTAGAAAATACATTTTTTTCCATCCTTTGATTATGAAGTATTAGGCCACTTGTATGATAGGTGGGCTTGTGGTACAACGGTTAAGCGCTCGGCTGCTAACCGAAAGATTGATGGTTCAAACCTACCAGCGGCTTCTCAGGAGAAAGATCTTGTAATCTGCTTGTGTAAAGATTGCAGCCCAGAAAACCCGATGGGACAGTTATACTCTGTTACGTGGGGATGTTATAAGTATAAAGTTGACTCAATGGCACCCAACAATAACAAGAATAAAACTAATCAGTCCTGGTAGTACAGAGGTTAAGAGTGCGGCTGCTAACCAAAAAAAAAAGGTCGGCAGTTCGAATCCACCAGCCAATCCTTGGAAACCCTGTGGGGCAGTTCTACTCTGTCCTATAGGGTCACCATGAGTTGGAATGGAAACCCTGGTGTCGTAGTGGTTAGGAGCTACCGCTGCTACCCAAAAGGTTGGCAGTTCAAATCTACCGGGTGCTCCTTGGAAACTCTATGGGGCAGTTCTACTCTGTCCTATAGAGTTGCTATGAGTTGGAATCGACTTGATAGAACCCAACAACAACAACAACATGAGTTGGAATGGACTGACAGCAATAGGCTTTAGTTTTTGGTTTGGTCTCTGATCCAGAACATGTTGTGTGTGCATTCACGAAAAAATTAATCAAGATGAATATTAAAACTCAACACACAATCTTGTGAACAACTGATCAAGGTTTATGACATTAGTTATTCTAGTAGGTCTGCGGTAATATCTCATGGTGGTTTAATTTGCATTTCCTTGATGACTAATGATGTCGAGCGTCTTTTTATGTGCTTATTGGCCATTTGTATGTATTGACACAGTGGCTGCAAGAATGGGACCCAAGCATTACAACAACTGTGAGGATGGTGCAGGACAGGGCAGTGTTTAGTTCTGTTGTACTTAGGGTCGCTATAAGTCAGAACAGACTTGACAGCATCTAGCAACAATAACAACAACAACATATTTTCTTTTGTGATGTCTCTGTCCAAATCTTTTGCCCGTTTTTATTGGGTTGTTTTATTATTGAGTTGTGAGGGCTCTTTACATATTCTAGATACATGTCTTTTGTTCGATGTGTGTATTTTGAATATATTCCCCTAGTTTGTGCGTTGCCCTTCATTTTCTTTCTTTCTTTTTTTTAAATAATATTTTCTTGCATTTTAGGTGAAATCTTACACAGCAAATTAGATTCCCCTTTAACAATTTTTATACAAATTGTTTTATGCCATTGGTTACAATTTTTACAATGTGTCAGTG
Source organism: Elephas maximus indicus (assembly GCF_024166365.1). Taxonomy (NCBI): domain Eukaryota; kingdom Metazoa; phylum Chordata; class Mammalia; order Proboscidea; family Elephantidae; genus Elephas; species Elephas maximus. The sequence goes on from NC_064832.1 coordinate 96,786,846, forward strand.
TAAAAAATGTCATGGAGGCAGTGTCTGACCTCTTCTGACTTTACAAGGGGGAAGGAGAATCAAGTCAACAGCCCAAGGCTGATTCCTACGAAGCAGAGGTCAGACATGCCTCCTCTCTCCACCATCTTTACCAATTCTGACATCAACCATCCCTTCCACGGTGATCTCCACTTCTCTGCTGGGTTTGATAATTCATTGCAATGGCCACAGAGAACTCACAGACAATACTTATGATTACAGGGCTTATTAGGGACGTAACAGGTTACGATTCAGGTTTGGGAACACTCAGGATACAGTTCTTACATCAGTATAGCCTCCTCCCAGCCGTGCTCCCAGGCACACCTCTCCCTGGCCCTCAGCCTCTGCCCAAAGGCACTCAGCTTTCTTGCTCCGTGGGCTGGGAAGCCCACTTTGCCATCTCCTTCTTCTGAGTCTCTGCCACCACTTCTCGCTGCCTTCAGTGTTACAGCTTTCCTTCTCTCTTTCCTGGTTCTAGAAGCTTCTCAGCACAGGGATCCTGCATCCAAAGGACATGCTGGCTCCTGGCTGTTCTTCCTTGCTCATGATGAGACCCTCTCTTGCCCTGGAATTTGCTCTGTTTTAAGGCAAAACTGACCAATCCCCTTGATGGGCCACAATTGCCTTCCTTGCAGTCCCACCCAGGACCATGGCAGGAAAGGCCACACAGAAGCCATCCATCGCATTGCAGTCACATTCTCATTATTTCCATTCTGTTTGTTCTGTTTCCACTGACCTAGCTTCCGTTCCCCTTCTTTCCGTCTCATCTTTGCCTTTGGGTAACCATTTACTGTTTGGTCTCATATATTTATTTGTTTAAGGAAGCACATTACTCATGGGTGATATTGTTTATTTTATAAGCCAATCTATTATTTGGTTGAAAGATGACCTGCAGAAATAGCTTCAAAGGCATTTTAGGGTGATAGTCTCCAGGGTGGGGAGGTCTTCTAGTCTGTATTGGTCCAGTAGGTCTGGACTTTTTAAGGAATTTGAGTTTTGTTCTACACTTTTCTCCCATTCTATCTGGGATCTTCTATTTGTCCATGGTCAGAAAGGTAGGTAGTGGTAGCTGGGCACCATCTTGGTCTTCTGGTCTCAGATTTGAAGAGGTTGTGTTTTGTGTGCGCTATTAGTCCCATGGACTAGCTTCTCCTTTGAGTCTTTGATTTCCTTCTTTCTCTTTTGCTCCACAGGAGTAGAGACCAACAGTTGTATGTTAGAAGGCTGCTCACAAGCTGTTAAGATCCCAGATACTACTCACCAAACTTGAATGGAGAACATTATCTTTGTGAACTATGTTATGAAGATTGACTATGTCCCCCAAGACTATGGTCCCAAGTCTTTTGACCCAGTAAACCAATCCCACGAGTTGTTTGGATTTTTCTAGGAAGCCTCCATAACTGTGAGCCCTATGTGATTTGTTATATCTATGGATATATATTCAGCACACACAGATGTGTGTGTAATTATTGTCATTTTCTTAATGGTGTCATTCAAGCAATGGATAATTTTAATGAAATAGGAATGATCAAAATATCAGCAAAAAAAAAAAAAAATTACATATAAGTTCCAGCAATAGACTCACAGATTTATGACCAATAGATTTTCAAAAACTGTGCCAAGGTAATTGAATGGGAAAACAATATACTTTTAAGCAGTGATTGTGTAAAAACTGAATATCCATTTGGAAACCAAAAAAAAATAATGAACACATGCCCTTACTTCACACCACATATAAAAATTAATTTAGTGCAAATCTAAGACCTAAACCTAAAGGTAAAGCCATAGAACTTCTATCAGGAGTTTTCTCCTATGTTGGAGAAAATCCTTATGACCACCGAGGAGGCAGATTTTTTTAGATAGGACGCAAAAAGCACAAAGCAGTAAAATTTGAAAATATTTAAACATTAAGTCCAAAGTATGTCCATGAAGAAATGACACTATTATTATTTCTAAATATACCTAACCAGCTGCCATGGAGGTAACTCCAACTCATGGTAACCCCATGTGTGCCAGAGTAGAACTGTGCCCCACAGGGTTTTCAATGGCTGATTGTTCAGGAGCAGATCTCCAGGCATTTCTTCCAACCTTTCAGTTAGCAGCCAAGTGCTTGCACCACCCAGAGACTCCGTTCCTAAATATAACATCTTCCACATTCAAATTAGTATTCCCATCATATAAGTCACCCCATTGCTGTTCAGTGACTGGAGTTTTTCAGAATAAGGGAAGAGCACCCCCATGCTGAGTGAAATGAGGTCATGCCCAGGCTGAGGGTTCTTTATCTCCATCTCTGGTGTTAGTCTGCCTTTTAATGATACTCCTTTACTTCCTCCTTTCTCTGGGTGATGATTTTCTTTAGGGTTGGCCCAGTTTCTGTTAGGCTTTAAACATATTTTAATCAATTTTCTCAGTTGCCGTTGTGCTAAGATCATTCTCCAGCGTGACTTTCAAGGAATGGCTGGAGTTGTATGAGGCAGGGCGTAGCCTGGCAAGGGGGAAATGACAGTCTGAGCAGCAGGCAGGAGGTAGTTGGTGATTGTCTTTGGAAGGCGCTGTGCCACACAATTGAAGGTCAATGGCGGGACATCAGTCATCAATATCTTTCCTCTTTTCCCTCTGTTGTTCTTAGATGCCATTGAGTGGTTCTGACTCACAGGGACTGCGTGTATAACAGAACAAAACGTGGCCCAGTCCTGCACCATATTCCAAATTGTTGCTATGTTTGAGTCCATTGTTATGGCCACTGTTTCGATGCGTCTTGTTGAAAGTCTTCCTCTTTTTTGCTGATCCTCTATTTTACCACTTTTCCCTCTACATACCTTAAAAACTATTTTATTATTATTTATTTATTTTGGTAGAATATTCACAGCAAAATACATGCCAGTTCAGCAATTTCTGCATGTAAAATCCAGAGACATTGGTTACATCCTTCAAGTCGTGCTACCATTCTCCCCATCCTTTTCCAAATTATTCCACCACCATTGTTTAAACTCACTGCCCTCTAATCTTCCCATCCAACCTTCTGAATATCCATTGCTTTAAAAGCCTACAAGTGGTCATCCAGGGTACCACAATTGGTTTCTGTTCACCTAAAGCAACAGAGGAAGGAGTCAGGAATCAGAAGAGGAAATCAACTGCGTGTCTGGTTGCCTCCATGAACAACCACCTCCTTTGCCATGAGACCAGAGGAACTGGATGGTGCCCCACTACCATTGCTGAACGTTTTAATCAAAGATTCTACAGAAGAATCCTGATCAAAAGGTATAAAACTGCAGAACAGAATTTCAAATTCTCAGTGGAATCCAGACTTCATGGAGCCACTGAGATGGGATGAACCCTTAAAACCATTGCCCTGAGATGATCTTTCAACTTTAAACCAAAACTGTTCCCTGAGGTCTTCTTTGAACCAAAATAGTATTTCATCTTCATTACAAAAAGTTATGGACATAAAGACAAGCACTGAAAAAATAATCTAGTTGTACCTTTGTACCTACACACTACACTTAACAGACCGGTGTGAGGTGATGGTTGCTCTCCCATTCTGGGGCTTTGGTGTTCTTCTCATTCATTGTGCTAGGAAGATTTCTTGATTTCCAAAGCTGAATATACTTTGTTCTCCCAGCTTTCTTCTTGGTTGTTTCCAGTGCTGGGGTCTGTGATTCCATTTCTCTCTGTGCTGATTTTAAATATCTCCTAGTCACTGATACAAGGTACTCCTATTATTTTCACTTTTGAAATCAATTTCTCTTATCAGAAAATAGAAAATAAATGTTTGAAAAGTATAAATGAAAGTTGTGCCATGCAGTACACAAAACTAGAGAATGAGGAAAAACCCAGGTGCAGATAGATGCAGCCAGAAGAAAATAGAACACGAGCAATACAGAGCAGACCAGAACTTTGTCTCCTTGTCTTCAGCACAGATTATACAGTTGTAAATTAGATTCTATAACCCATTTCCTCAGTAAAGGAAAAAACAACAAAAACTGCTTTGAAAGCGAGCTCTACCGCTCTGCCTGTTAACTTTCATCTTTCCCTAAATCTGAGGATTTTCTCTGAGGCACTTTGGAGTTTTATAAATCAAAGAACCAAAAGAGAGAGCCACCCTCTGAAAAGGCAGCGTGCCTTCGTGTGTTCGTTTTTTTGCTACACTAATAGAAGCTGTGTCAGCTGCTCATAGTATATATTTTACTCCTAGTTTTGTACCTGGGCAATTTTAGGAATTGCATGATCTCTTTCAGGTTTTATATTGTAGTCAAATATTGTGTGTGTACACCAACAGAATGAAATAGACATATGAAATATCCAAGAGAATAAATAATGCAAAAGGGAAACTAAAGTATCAGAGAAGAGACAAGTCTACAGGGCTGGTAACCCACACAAACCATAGCCACGTCTGCCCTGAGACCAGAAGAGCTGGATGGTGCCCAGCTACCGCTGCTGACCATGCTGATCAGGGCTGCAATGGGTAAATATGGGTAAGAGAGACAAACTCTTGATAATTTAACCAAAACCAAACCAGGTGCCATAGAGTCAATTCCAACTAATGGCAACCCATGTGTTTAAGAGTTAGAGCTATTCTCCATAGGTTTTCATGGTTGTGACCTTTCAGAAGTAGATTGCCAAGGCTTTCTTCCAAGGTACCTTGGTACTGAACCTCCAACCTTTCCATTAGTACCCCAGCACTTAACCGTTTGCACCACCCAGGGACTGCAGTACCAAGTCCAGAGCTTTAGTGCTTTTCTGAGTGGCTATATTTAGGCCAAGGTTTTGGGACCCTTGACATTGGAATATAATAAGATAGAGAGGGAGTGAATGATAAAAAAAATGTTAGCACAAATAAGGACTCGCCAACATAAGTTTGTATGACATTCAAACACGAAGAGAAAGTGTCCGATATTTGGAAGCAGCTCAAACAAGCAAGTGGACTTTGTACTTTGAAGCCATCACGATTGCAAACAGCTTGATCTCTGATACCAGCTTTTTGACAGGAAATTTCTAATGAAGAAAAGAGGCCAGCCAACCAGATACCCTTTCCTCATTTTCACAGAAGTCCATTCAGGTGATTCAAAGAAAAGTTTTCCAACGTTCTCCTGTAAAAATCTATCTTTGAAATCTTCATAAATCCTAGGACTCCCACAAAGCTTTTCTTCAATTAGCTGATTTATTACAGAAAATCAAAGCAGTAAATACAAGGAGGGAAGGTAAGAATTTTATATACCACATCATGACACTGTATATAAAAGATATAACTTTATAATACTGAGGTTAGCAAGTATGTTGCCAATGTTTACTTGAAAGAATTATGCTAAATTTTACTAACAAGTCTGCACGTCTTATATAAAGTTGGCAGTTAAACCCAGAGTTACGATCATGACTGATTAAAGTTGGATGGCAGACTGTTACTGGGATTTAAATCTTACTGTGTTCCTTACTGCATTGCTCCTATGGGAACATTAGGTGTTTCATTATTTTCTTGAAGATGTTATTTGCTTTCAACAAATGGTGCTGAGGCAACTGGATATCAATATGTGAAAAGAATGAGGTTACAGTCCTACCTTGTTGTCTCTACAAAAATTAGTTACAAATGGATGAAAGACCTAAATATAAGAGCTAAAACTGCAAAACTTTTAGAAGGAAACCAAAACCAAACCAAACCCCTTGCAGTTAGGTTGATTCTGACTAATAGCGATCCTACAGGACTTAGTAGAACTGCCCCTTAGGGTTTCCAAAGGGCAGCTGGTGGATTTGAATTGCCAGCATTTTGGTTAGCAGCTGAACTCTTACCCACTGTGCCGCTAGGGCTCCTTTAGAAGAAAACATACCAGCAAATCTTCATTGAATTTGGCATTGGTTTCTTAGATATAACACACAAAGCAACAAAAGAATAAATTGAACTTCATTAAAAAATTTGTGTGCGTGTGATTCAAAGAGCACTATCAAGAAAGTGAAGAGACAGCCCACAGAATGGAAAAAATAAATATTGCAATCATATATCTGATAAGGGGCTTGTCTATAGAATATATTTTTAAAAACCTCTTATAACTCAATAATAAAAAAATAACTTCATTTAAAAAATGAGTAAAAGACTTGGATAAACATTTCTTTAGGGAAGATATACAAGTGGACAATAAACACATGAAAAGATGCTCAGCATCGTTAGTCATTAAATAAAAACCAGACCAGACCCAATGCAATCCAGTCAATTCCGACTCATTGTGACCCTATAGGATAGAGTAGGACTGCCCCATTAGTCATTAAAACCAAATCAAAACCACAAAGAGATAACTGCTTCACATGCAATGGGATGGCTGTACTCAAAAAGAGAGGTAATAACAAGTGTGGGCGACGATGTGGAGAAGTTGGAACCCCCACACGCTGTGGGTGGGAATGTAAAATGGTGCAGCCACGTCGGAAAACAGCCTGGCAGTTCCTCAAAAAGCTAAACATAGTCACCCTCTTAGCCAGCAATTCCACTCCTAGATCCATTCCTAAGAGCAATGGAAACGTAATGCCTAAAAAAAGCTTTACATGGATGTTCATAGAAAGATTATTTGTAATAGCCGAAAGGTGGAAACAACCCAAATGTCCACTGACTGATCAAAGGATAAACAAAATGTGGTCTGTCCAGCCAATGGGACACGACTTGGTCATAAAAAGCAATGAAGTACTGATAGGTGCTCAACATGGAAGAACCTTGAAAGCATTCTGCTGAGTAGAAGAAGCTATAGTAACAACAACAAAAAATCCCTGCATATTATATAATTTAATGTATATTAAATGTCCAGAATAGGTAAATATTACATAGAAAGAAAGTAGATTAATGGTTGTCTACACGGAGTCTCCATGAGTCAAAAATCGACTTGACAGCACCTAACAACAGCAACAACAGTTGGGGTAGAGGCTTGGAGGTATTGGGGGTAAGGGTTAGCAGATAGGTGTTTCTTTTGGGGCATGATGACTACATTCTAAAATTGTGGTAATAGTTGCAAGATGCTGATTATACCAACAAGTCATTAAATTGTATACTTTATGGGTGAATTGTATGGCATGTGAGCTATGTCTCAATAAAACTGTTGGAAAAAGATTTTTCTTTGCATTATTTTGATTTATAATACTTTTTGCCAGGATAGCTCAGTGTAAGTACAAGGATAGTCTACACATCCAATGTATTAACAAAAATCCATCCTGTAGATCTGAGACATTTACATCCATTTTTCAAGATTTTTGAACATCAACCTTGAGCACCAAAAAAACAAACCCGTTGCCATCGAGTCGGTTCCAAACTGCCCCATAGAGTTTCCAAGGAGCAGGTGGTAGATTGCACAGCCGACCTTTTGGTTAGCAACCTTAGCTCTTAACCGCTGCGCCACAGGGCTCCCAACTTTGAGTAGAGCTTTCTAAAAGATGGTGTATTTAGAGATTTGCAACTATTTTTTATGGTGGGTGTGGGTGTGAGTCGAATAAACATTAAAATGTGATCAAGTGTATTACGGTTACTAGTACCAAATATTTAGATTATTTTACAATAAAAGTAAGGAGCCCTGAGGATGCAAACAGTATGGCTTGATTACTAACTGAAGGGTTGGCGGTTCAAACCCACCCAGTGCTCCATGGAAGAAAAACCTCGTGATCCACTCCCATAAAGGTTACAGCCTAGGAAATCCCATGGGGTAATTCTGCTCTGTCCTCTAGGGTCACTATCATTTGGAATCACCCAACAACAAACAACATAATAAAAGTTCAGATTTCTGCTTTAGAAATTGCTTGTCCCCAGTGTAATTATGATATGCTTTAAAAAATGTGGGTAGAAGATATCATATTTAGTAAACATTTTTAAGTTTGTCCTCTTATGAAAAAATGTAAAATACATACATTTTGAGATGTTCACCAAAGTAATAACATTCCTAAGTATAAAAGTTATGGAATCTCCCTTTTTCCTCTTCTATAGCTCAAAGGTAACTAACAAAGTTTTAATAAATGAGACATCATTATTTCAAGTAGCAGATTCAAGTTAGTTGGCCAGCAGAAGAGGAAACATGATTTAACATGTTTAATTTTTAATCACTTTTTTGTCATTTTTTCTTCACTGAGCCAAAGTCTTGAACAAGCCATCTTCCGTCCCCCTCGGGGGAAGATTTTATTAAGTAGAAAGTCAGTAAAAACGAAGATAATCTTTAGGCTTTAAATCTTAAAGCAAAATTATCCCCTGGAGTTTTCTTAAAACCAATTAGTAGTTTAACTCATTTAGCAAAGAACGTCTGCCTTGAGCATTGTGCTCTTTTAAGAGCTATCTCTATGGGATCAAGCTGACAAGAGCAACTCAAAAGGTTAGACAGGAAGCTGAGGGAGCAGTGAGTTTATGTTAATAGCGGAGGAACAATTCACAAAAAGAGGGTGAGAATGGTTGTACAACTTAAAGAATGCGATCAATGTCACTGAATTATATATGCAGAAGCTGTGGAATTGGTGTGTGTTTTGCTATGTATATTCTCAATAACAACAAAAAAATATAAATAAGTTATTTAAAAAAGATCCTGTCCTTGGGCTCACTATTTCCACTCTCTACCCTCTCCAAGAGCAATCCGTTGTACAATGACTTACATGGGGTAGAGAAGGTTTTATTCCAGTTTCATGAGGTTCTGCTTTTCTGCTTTCCCTCCAAAACCTCTGATGCGTGCACTTCAAGTGTCAAGTGTTGGAGGAACACAGATGGTAGAGACTGTCCTCAGAGATTAAGTCCCCTGGAGGGAGACAAGGAGGTAAGCACCTTGATGTACGTCAGTTGCCATGGCATCAGGGCAGGCTGTCGAGTCAATTCTGACTCACAGCGACCTTATAGGACCATGTAGAGCTGCCCCAGATGGTCTCCTAGGCTGTAATCTTTATGCCAGCAGATCGCCACATCTTTCTTCTGAAGAGTCGCTGATAGGTTTGAACCGCTGACCTTTCAGTTAACAACTGAGTGCTTAACCTCTGTGCCACCAGGGCTCCTTTCCTAGTGCCACAAATGGGGCAAAGATGTTGATCCCACTTGGTAGGAGGCAGGCAGGAAAGGCTTCAAAGAGGAGGGGAGACCTGACAAGTCTTAAAGGATGAATGGGAAGAAGTCAGATAAAGTAGAGAAGGCTGGGCACTCTAGGCAGAGGAAACAGAGCGGAGACCCAACGTGGTAAGACAGCGCCGTGTGTTCATGGAACTATAAATACATGTTTCCTTGGTACTAACATCTAGTGAGAATGTGAGAGATGGGAGTGAGGAGATGCGTTAGGGTAAACCCAGGATTAAGAACTTAGAATGCGCTGTGGCCCATGGTTTTTAGACCTTTTATCTATGTATGTATGTATGTATGTATGTATGTATGCCTATATCTATCATCTGTCTATCTGACTATCTATCTGTCTGTCTATCTATCATCCATCTATCTGTCTATCTATCTAATCTGTTAGCAGCCCTGGTGGCACAGTGGTTAAACCGATTGACTGCTAACTGAAAGGTCAGCAGTTCAAAACCACCAGTGGCTCCGTGGGAGAAGATGTGGCAGTCTGCTTCTGTAGAGATTTACAGCCTTGGAAACTCTATGGCATTGCTATGAGTTGGAATTGTCTCAATGGCGGTGGATATCTGTCTGTTTTAACTTTTTTCTAAATAAAATTTACAAGAAAGCCCATTTTGTAAAATGGGTAAAGAAGAAACTGCTCTTATTGGTTTAGAGACCTTCCAGTTCTCTTTGCGATTTTCTCCTTTTCCTGTTCCATGTAACCTCTATGACTAAAGGGCGCTATGGAGAAAGTCTGAGCGTTCCTGCTTGGTTAACGCGGGGCATAGGCCGGCTTTCAGGAGCAGGTTGGCATGGACCGTACACACACACACCCATCCCTGGTGGCACGACGGTTAAGTGCTTGGCTGCTAACTGAAAGGATGGCGGTTTGAACCCACCAGCCACTTCGAGGGTGAAAGACTGGGCAATCTGCTGTCATAAAGATTGCAGCCTTGTAAGCCCTATGGGGCAGCCCTACTCTGTCATATTGAGCTGCCATGAGTCTGTATGACTCAGCTGCATCTAATGATGACAACTTTATCTATGTCTCCCTATCTCTACCTACAGAGAGAGAATACATATATATATACGTATATATACATATATATACATATATATACATATATATATATATATATATATATATATATATATATATATATATATATATATATATGGAGATCAACAGATCACTGTAGCCAAAAGACTGGAAATGGATTGGAGAAGTCAGAGAGATGGTTTAAGTGATTGCTCTTGCAGTGGCCCAGGCCAGGCGGAGGGAGCTGGCACAGGGCAGTGTGAAAGCCAGTGAGGACGGCTGGACTAGGAGGAGGAGGGCTCGGAGTTCCTGCTGAGCAGATGTGAGGACTGGGGGAGAGGTATGACTCTAAGATGATTCTCGATTCTTGGCTTGGATGAACGGATGAAGAATTGCAACCTTTAACTGAGATGGGGAGACGCAGCAAGGGGCTACCAGTCAGGTGGAAATTGAGTGAAGTCTCAGGCACTTTGGATTTGAGGTATTTGTGGGACTTCCCAGTGAAGCTATCCACTAGAAGCTTAGATAAATGGCCGTAGAGCTCAGAAATAAGGCCAAGGACAGACACATCCATGATGGGATTGCTCAATAAGAGAATATAAGATAGAGAAAGCCAGGATGAGATGCCCTGTTCTTCTTCATATAGTCCAGTTTCTGGGATTATTTGCTCAGCAAACAGATTGAATAAGTATGGTGAGAGGATACAAACCTGACGCACACTTTTTCTAATTTCAAACCATGCAGTATCCCCTTGTTCTGTTCAAACGACTGCCTCTTGGTCTGTGTACAGGCTCCACATGAGCACAATTAAGTGTTCTGGAATTCCCATCCCTTCACAACGTTATCCATAATTTGTTACGATCCACACAGTCGAATGCCTTTGTATAGTCAATAAAACATAGGTAAACACCTTTCCGGTATTCTCTGCTTTCAGCCAAGATCCATTTGACATCAGCAATGGTACCCCTCGTTCCATGCCCTCTTCGGAATCTGGTTTGAATTTCTGGCAGTTCCCTGTCGATACACTGCTGCAGTCTGAACACAAAGATGGAAAAACCCAGGCCTGGCAAGTAGCCAGTCATCTGACTCAACTAGACAGTGGCGTATCTGCAGAAAATAGCTCCTGTGGCAATAAATTTTAAATTGCTGAACCATCTCTCACAGCTGGTGATGGAAACTATGAAGGCCAATAGAAACTGCTCATTGGCACCCTCACCCCCAAGCAGTGCCCAGGGCAGGTGCCCTACCTGCCACACCTGAGATGCGCCTTTGAGTAGAAGGGACAGCCGAACATCCAGGCAGCTCCTGGAGGGCAGGCTGAAGTCAGCTGCCTCTGCCAGGGAAGACAGAATAAAGAGTTTATGGGAACCCCGAGGCTCCGCTTTACCCACCGTGGCACGGCTGTGGGCTGCAGACAGACACAGAGTCTAAGGGGAAGACGAGCGAGCTTTTACAAAGGCTTCTGGGTGTGTGCAGGTCTACATGCCTGGCTCTCAAATACCTGGGGCCTGGCCATCAGCGTTTGCAGCTCTAAATCAAAGGTCCGCTTTCACGTGGATGTAGAAAGAGAAGCCCCCTTCTAACTGCAGGGCGCACAGAGCAGCCAGCAGCACCAGCATTACCTCTGAGCACAAAAGCAGCAGCATGTTTGGGGACACGTCAGGTGTGACTGACGCTGTCAGTGTCTTCTGTCGCCCACAGAGTGCTGCATAAACGATGTCTTCAGATGTGTGGAAAAGAACAAAAATGTGAAATAGAATTTGGAGAAGGCCCAGCATCGCTTTTATCTACTGTAAGTTTGTATTAGAAACTGCTCTGTTACTAGAGATTTTCTTGTCATAAAATGAGAAATCTGGAAAAATAGGCCACTTTCCTTTGTAAGAGACCTCTTGGAGAATTGCTCTAAGGATGACGAAAACAATTGCCTGATAATTAGAGGCCAGAGAGAAAGAACAACTTTTTAGGACAGGTTAGCATTTTTGAAACCAGTAAAATACATCAATATTCAAATTAGGTTCAAACACTTATTTATTTTCATTTCTACAAAGATGACAGTTACATGGACTTGTGCACTGCAAAATTGATTTGAGCTAATAAAAAAACAGAGGTCACTGAGAGATTAAGAGAGAAGGTTATCATGACCTAATACAGAAGTAATTATGTGATCGTTCTTCAGCTTTAATTTCCCACCTAGGAGCTGTCCTTTCTTTCTTTCTTTTTTGTGTGTGTGGCAAGCATTTATCCCAGATTAATTAAATAAGCTAAAGGACAAAGCCTATGAGCACATTAATTTTCAGGGCATCTGTCATTTTTTCGTGATATCCCAGTTGCTTGCCTTCCCCATCCCTGAAGGGAAGCGGGATTTATGAGAGAAGGCGTTTATCCTCAGCTCCGGGGCTGCGGTCTCCGCCAGAGGACAGGTCTTCGCTCTGGAGAGAAGTGTTGCTGTTGTTAGTGGCTGCTGAGTCAGCAACAGCCTCTAATAAAATGTTGTGCAACAGAAGGAAACGCCGCCCGGTCCCGCACCACCTTGACACTCGCTGGTACGCTCCAGCCCGTTGCTGCGGTCACTGTGTATTTTGAGTACCTTCCAGCACGGGGGCCTCATCTTCCAGGACTGTACTGGACAATGTTCTGTTGTGGTCCATAGGATTTTCACTGGCCAATTTTCAGAAGTTGGTCACCAGGCTTTTCTTCCTAGTCTGTCTTAGTCTGGAAGCTCCACTGAAACCTGCCCGCCATGGGTGATCCTGCTGGGATTTGGAATGTAGGTGGCATAGCTTCCAGCATCACAGCAACACACAAGCCACCACAGTAGGACAGATTGCCAGAGGGGTGGTGGAGAGAGGAGTAGGGAGGCAGTTATCCCAGTAATTTCAGTCCCGAACTCCCTCCTGTGATATTACAAATCTTCCAAGAGAAGTTGTCTTTCCATACTCCAGTGTTACTTCTCATTCTATGAGGAATTTGGCAAGACAGAGCGGAAAAAAGAATTGGAACACTTAATTATCCTTGAGGGGAAGAAAGCGGTCTTTTCCTTTTGATAATTACCTTGGTTCTCAAGCTAATTGTGGCAGTGGGGACTTGGTCTTGGGCAGAAATTTTAAACTACAGCTGGAAGTTTTTTTTTTTTATATACTAGAAACGTAAAAATGCTCACTACTAAGTTTAGGTTATTGCAAAAGATATATTCGATTACTACATGTACATAATTTTCAAGACAAATAACACTACAGAATTTAGCTTGAAAAAGAGCAGCCCCTGGTCCTGCCTCTCTCTGAGACTAATTTCCATCCCCAGAGGCAACTGCTTTCAACTTTTCACTTGTTTCTTCTGATGCTTTGCGGCATTTGTCAGGATGACTTGATTTTTCTGTTAGTTTTTATTTTTAGTTGTTTGACTGTCATCCATGGTGAGAAAGGTAAGTGAGGATTCGATGCTAAGAAATGGCACCCACTTCCTCTCCCCACCCCACGTGCTTCCATTCTCTCATCTTTCCGCCTAGCTTTGTTGGTTAAATGATTTCATGGGCCACATTTCAGACACAAGGCGTGCGTGGTTATATTTTCTTTCTTGTAAAACTTTTTTGATTTTCCTCCAGTTTATAATTGCCAACATTTTATTTTATTTTATATTTTCTGCCCTAGGACTATTTCATCCTAGCCAGAAGTATGACTCTCCCCTTAGTAGGTTCAAAACAACAGGTTGTAGATCTTTCATGTGTTTTAGTTATATTTTTATCTTTTCTTAGAGACATAACTTCCAAAGCCCTCTACTCTCCTGCTTCAGCTTGGAACAGTTGTTCCTTAGGCTTCCTACACACCACCATCTCCAGATGTTCCCTCTTTGTCTGGCGTTATACTCCCTGTATCATGAAATCCACACCTTCCTCTTTCTTGGGTTCGTCCCTTATTTTCATGGAGGATATCTTCCAGTAGCTCCATAAGGTGCCTCAGAGGTAAAAAGGTGAAATGTTAAATGTCTAAAAATGTTTCAATTTTACCTATACCCTTGACTGATAGATTGTCCAGATATATACTTCTATGTTGGAAATATCAAACTATCAATCAAGGGTATAGGTAAAATTAAAACATTTTCAGACATTTAATATTTCAGCATTTTGTTGGAAATTACAGCCAGAATGCTCCTTGGAAGCAAGTTTGGCAAGACTTCATCTCATGTACTTTGAATACGTTAACAGGAGGGACCAGTCTCTGGAGAAGGACATCATGTTTGATAACGTAGAAGGTCAGCGCAAGAAAGGAAGACTGTCAACGAGATGGATTGACACAGTGGCTGCAACAACAGGTCCAAGCATAACAAGGATTGTGCGGACGGCGCAGGGCCCGGCAGGGTTTTGTTTTGTTCTGTTGTACGTAAGGTCACTATGAGCCGGAACTGACTTGACCACACCTAACAACAACTACAACATGTTGGCAATATTTCCTCTCAGAATTATGAAGGTCTCATTCCACTGTCTTCTAATTTCCATTGTTGCTTTTGTAAAGTCTGGCATCATTTTTGTTCCGGACTCTTGATGTGTGATCCATTATTTTTCCCTCTGGAAGCTTTTAGCACTTTCTTTTTATCTTTAGTGAAATTTCATGAACACATGCTTTATCAGGAAGACATTTTCTTTATTGTTTTGGACACTTTGGGTTTGGAAACTTGTGTTATTCAGTTCTGAGGAATGCTCTTGAAATACAGTTGGGCATCACTTCACGTCCATGTTAGAGTCTGTGAAATAGGACGCTATGAGATTTGGTAGTTGTGCAAGCACCACTTACATACTCAGCAAACATATGCCTAAATATCGACTTTCCACCCTAATGTTGTTTGATAACCTTTTGTTCCACTTCCAAATCCTTACTCCTCCTTTGTCTCTTGCTGCTATCACCAGCACTGGTTTTCTTGTGTTTTGGGAACCAGGATGCACTTCATGGTAATATTTTCAAAAGAAAATTAAACAGGGAGATAATGCTACAGCACTCAAGAATGTGTGATACATGAGCTTGGATGCTGCTTCCCAGGAGTCAAAGCATACATTGGTATAGGGTAAACTCTATTTGCAAGGAGGGAAAGTTCACATTAAAATAACGATAGCAAGTGCAGTACGGTACATACATAAGCCAGTAACATAGGTGTTTATTATGACTATCAGGACGCACGCATTACAGGTTATACATGTACTGTACCATTATACGCCTGGCAGCGCAACCGCTTTGTACACAAGAGAGGGGAGACACACACGTTGGGTTGCATTTGCTACTTTCAGTTATGTCCACATTGATCAGGATTTCTGAACTCTATTATAACCTTGGAGCCCTGGTGGTGCAGTGGTTAAGAGTTTGACTGTTGACAAAATGTCAGCAGTTTGAATCTACCAGCCACTCCTCAGACACCCTATGGGGCAGTTCTGAATCTACCAGCCACTCCTCAGACACCCGATGGGGCAGTTCTGAATCTACCAGCCACTCCTCAGACACCCGATGGGGCAGTTCTGAATCTACCAGCCACTCCTCAGACACCCGATGGGGCAGTTCTGAATCTACCAGCCACTCCTCAGACACCCTATGGGGCAGTTCTGAATCTACCAGCCACTCCTCAGACACCCTATGGGGCAGTTCTGAATCTACCAGCCACTCCTCAGACACCCGATGGGGCAGTTCTGAATCTACCAGCCACTCCTCAGACACCCGATGGGGCAGTTCTGAATCTACCAGCCACTCCTCAGACACCCGATGGGGCAGTTCTGAATCTACCAGCCACTCCTCAGACACCCGATGGGGCAGTTCTGAATCTACCAGCCACTCCTCAGACACCCGATGGGGCAGTTCTACCCTATCCTTTAGGGTCACTATGAGTCGGAATTGACTTGACAGCAACAAGTTTTTACTTTTATTTTTTTTATAATCTTATGGGACCGCGAATGTATATGCAGTCAGATGTTGCCCAAACGGACATTTATGCGGCACAAGACTGTATTTATTTAATCATTCCCTTCCCTCTGTTTCCATTCTTCTTTCCTTCTGAAACTGATGGTCTACTACAGGAGGTCCTGAAGTGATCCCCTAAGGTTTGGCCCCCTCTGCTTTCTATCAAGGAGGCTGGTAGGACAACGGTCAAGCACTCGGCTGCTAACCAAAATGTTGGAGGTTTGAACCCACCAGCCGCTCCATGTGTTAAAGACTTGGCGCTCTGCCTATGTAAAGATTACAGTATTGGAAACCCTACAGGGCAGTACTACTCTGTCACGTGGGGTCACTATGAGTCACAATCGCCTGGATGCAAACAACAAAAACAACAACAGTACTTTCTCTTCGTGAATTTTTATGCTTTCTGTGATATTTACTAAACTATATCTTTCAACTTTTCTACTGATTTATTTTTGTTTAAATTTATGCCACCATATTTTTATTTTTCAAATACTCTTTATTCTCTAAATATTCCTTCTTAAGAAGCATCCTGTTCTGAATGTATTATTTTCTCTTAAATCCCTAGTAATATTATAGCTTTAAAAAGGTTTCTTCTTTGGTGTATCTTTGGCTGTGCATATTTTCACAAAGAAAGAAAGAGAAAAGAAAAGAAAACTTCAGATCCTGTCACTTCCTGCTCTACGCCCTCCAGCCGCTCTGTGTCTCATGCAGAGTCAAAGCCGACATCCTTACAGGGCACCTAACAACAACAGAACCTCTGCCACCTGGCCCAGGGCCTCTCTCTGATCTCATCCTCTCTACTCTCCCCTTCTCTCTGCTCCAGCTACACTGGACTCCTTGCTGTTCCTGAAACCTCCCTGCCTCAGGGCATTTGCACTAACTGTTCTTTCAGCTCACAGTGCTCTTTCCCTGGACCTCCGTAGGCCTTGATTTCTGTAACTCATTCAAATCTTGTCTCACATGGCACCTTTTCAGCAATGCCTTCCTCTGTCACCTTATTTAAAATTATAACCCTCACTGCATCACTTAAAAAAAAAAAAATTTTTTTTTTTTTTTTTTTTTTGCTTCACTTAAAATATATATATATTTCTTCTGCTCTCTTTGCTGACTTGGAGTTCTCCTTCTTCTTTCTTCTTTCATGTGAGAAATCTTTCCAGTGATCATGTTGAAGTAAGACATAAGGAGTATGACTTGGAAGCCTATGTTTATGTTGTTGTTGTTAGGTGCCTTCAAGTCGGTTCTGATTCATACCAACCCGTTGTACAACAGAATGAAACACTTCCGGTCCTGTGCCATCCTCAGAATCTTTAGTGTGTTTGAGCCCATTGTTGCAGCCACTGTGTCAATCCATCTCATTGAGGGTCTTCCTCTTTTTTGTTGACCTTTACTTTACCATGCATGATGTCCTTCTCTAGGGACTGATCCCTCCCGATAACATGTCCAAAGTGCGTGAGGTGAAATCTCGACATTACCACTTCTAAGGAACATTCTGGCTGTACTTCTTCCAAAACGGTTTTGTTCATTCTTCTGTCAGTTCACGGTATATACAAAATTCTTCACCAACACCATAATTCAAATGGGTCAATTCTTCTTCAGTTTTCCTTATTCATTGCCCAACTTTCACATTTATATGAAGTGATTGAAAATACCATGCCTTGGGTACCCAGGTTTACGGGTACACCAAAATGCAAAGAAGAATGGACACAGAGGAAAATGAGGAGGAGATGTAATATGTGGCTAATTGCCTCCATGAACAGCTGCCTCCTTTGCCATGAGACCAGAAGAAATGGATGGTACTCAGCTACCTTTACTGAACATTTTAATCAAAGATCTGTAGAAGAATCCTGATCAAAAGGGGGAAGAAGGGGAAGGAGAATTTCAAATTCTCACAGAATCTAGACTTCCTGGAGCCATTGAGGCTAGAAGAACCCCTGAAACTATTGCCCAGAGATAATCTTTGCACCTTAAACACAGGTATCCCCTGAAGCCTCCTTTAAACCAAGCAACAGTTTAGCTTAATTAGTAAAGAATGTCTGCCTTGAGCATTGTGCTCTTTTAAGAACTGTCTATATGAGATCAAATGGACAACAGCAACTGGAAACACTGGATAGGAAGCTCGGGGGCAGGGAGTTTATGTTAATGAGGGAGGAACAGTTTGGAAAGGAGGGTGAGAATGGTCGCACAACGTGAAGCATCTGATCAATGTCACTGAGTTGCACAGGTAGAAATTATTGAATAGATGTGTGTCCTGCTGTGTGCATTCTCAACAATGACAAAAGAACCTCTCCCCAGGAGAGCAGTGGAACATAAACTCACAACTGGAGTGTTTCCAGCTCCAAAGTCGGCCCTTCTGTGACTTCACAAGGCGCAGTGAGTTGGCCTCTCCCCGTGGACATTGCTCCTGAGGGAACGTGCTCTGCCATGGCCACGCCCACCCTCCACCTGGAACAGTGCCGTTCTACCATGAACGTCTTCAGAGGGTCCTCTCTGCAACTGCTATGGATTGAATTGTGTCCCTCCAAAATTATGTGTTCTAAATTCTCACCCTTATACCTAGGGATGTAATCCCATTTGGGGATGGGGATTTCTTTGTTACATTAATAAGGCCATGCCAGTGTAGGGTGTGTCTTAAGCCTATCACTTTGAGATATAAAAGAGCAGATTAGGAGTAGAAGCAAGCACCTACGGATGGGGGCAGATAGACGCCATATGAAGATCGTGGAGGAACTGAGGAACAGGAGCTGAGAAGAGACAAGGACCTTCCTCAGAGCTGACAGAGGGAGAGAAAGCCTTCCCCTAGAGCCAGTGCCATGAATTCAGACTTCTATCCTCCTCAAGTGTGAGAAAATAAATTTGTTTGTTAAAGCCCCCGCTTGTGGTGTTTCTGTTATAGCAGCACTAGATAACTAAGACGCCAAGTCAGGCCCCTGGGCCCTCAGGAACTGGGCTGGGTCCACACCCACCATACTCCAAAGTCTGCTGTGAAAATAGCTCCTTCAGCTTCTCTTTCCACTTCTGTCCCACCTTCTCCTCCTCCAGCTCTCAATACTTGAAAAGAAACAGACAACCTAACAGAAAAACTCATGCCTCCCTCAAAGAGAAGCACTGTTATGAAAATAGAAGTACCATCATGGAAGCACAAATTTCTACAGTAAGTTTTTCCAGAATGGTGATGAAAGGCTCTGATATAGAAGAGCAGTGATGGTGCCTGGATGTGGCTTCTCAGGTCCAGTGAGTCCCGACCACATGTGGATGGTGTCTGGGGATGATGTCCCCAGTGGGGACTCTGGCAGCCAAGGCCATGCTGAGATCAGCTCCTTTGGCTAAACCAATAGGAGCTGCACCTGTGTGTGTGTTTGTAGAAGGACAGATGGTGGAGGGAGGACAGAGAAGGGGAGAGAATTGTTTAAAAAGTAGTCACCGGAAAACAATTGAAACACAAGTAAAAGCTCAGAAGTGTTATGGATTACATCGTGTCCCCCAAAATATGTGTTGGAATCCTGTTATATCCGTGGATGCAATCCTGTTTGGAAACAGGGTTTTCTTTGTTATGTTAATTAGACCACACGCAAGGAGGGTGGGCTCTCAATCTAATCACTCTGCTTTATGAAAAGAGCAGCATAGGCAGACCTCATGTGAGGATCACCTAAACCAAGGAACCAAAGAACACCTGGCGCTGCTGACAAAGGAGTCGACACAGACTCTGATTTGGACTTTCAGCCTCCAGAACTGTGAGAAGATAAATTTCTTTTCTTTAAAGCTAAGCATTTGTGGCATTTGTGTTGTACCATCACTAGGTAACCCGGACAAAGAGTCATAATAAGCTCACAGGCACTACGATCGGTCTCTATTCTTCGGGAGCAACAGAAGAGGGAGAGTCAGGAACAGGAGGAGGAAATGGAATGTGTGGCTAATTGCCTCCATGAACAACTGCCTCCTTTGCCATGAGATCAGAAGAACTGGATGGTGCCCAGCTACCGTTACTGAACGTTTTATTCCAAGGTTCCATGGAAGAATCCCGATCAAAAGCGGGGAAATGTAGAACAAAACTTCAAATTCTCTTGTTCTCCAGACTTTCTGGAGGCATGGGGACAGGATGAACCCCTAAAATTATTGCCCTGAGAGAATCTTTAAATATCCCCTGAAGTCTTCTTAAAACCAAATAATTGTTTAGCTTAAATAGTTAAAAAATGTCTGCCTTGAGCATTGTGCTCTTTTAAAAACTATCTATATGGGATCCAATTGACAGCAGCAACTGGAAAGATTAGGTATAAGCCCGGGGGCAGGGAGTTTATGTTAATGGGGAAGTAACAGTTTGGAAAACGCGGGTGAGAATGGTTGCACACTAGAAGAATGTAATCACTGTCACTGAGTTGTAGGTGTAGAAACTATTGAATTGGTGTGTGTTTTGCTTTCTATATTCTCAAGGGCAACAACAACAAAAAGAGCTGTAGTATTAAGGAGAAGGACGGGCTGAAATAATTGTAGGAGAGCCTCCAAGCTAAGAGAAACGTTTGCCCTCAGCACGGAGTGTGCCTCTCAGACATTGAGGTGAGACAAACAAGGTTCATGATGACTTAAACAGCTTTTGTTATTTAATAAAGGAAAGAATATCGATGGATCAGGGAAGACCGACTTTTTCTCATTACAGGATTTTAAGTACTTCACTGCAATGCCTTGTGTCCGTTTCCTTTTGTATTCCCAGTTAGATTATTGACTCCTGGATGTTGGAGCTGTGTTTTTCATCTTTATAGCCCTAGACCCAGCGATTTGCTCCCGTAAAGATTACAGCCTAGAAAACCCTACGGGGCAATTGTCCTGTGTCATATAGGGTCGCTATGAGTCCCAATCAACTCTACCACTCACAACAACAACCACAGCCACCCCAGTAATAAATATACTACCTGGAACAGACATTTCTTAAATCAATGAATGAGCAAACAATATACTCGTTAGCAGGCACACTAAAACACAGAAGCTTTGTACAAAGGCTTTTCCAATATATTTAAGCACTCAGTGCAAAATTCTCCATCTGTGAAAATACTTCTAGGGGGCACTAAAGTAATATGATCCAGGTTACAATTTTCAGATTCTTTGACTTGTTATAGGGGCAGAGCTTAGAAAATAGGGGAAATCTTTATTAGCTGATTCATCAGAAATCTCAGTTTTCCTGGGGAGTTGTAATAAGTGATTGAAGACTGAATTACAAGCAAGTGCTGAAGGTACAGCTTTTCTTTCTTTTTGACTGCAAAGAGACCCATGTAATTTAGATTCTAAGCACATAAAAAATAAGGGTGACTTTTTTTGCATGTAAAAATAACTTAAATCAAGAAATCTTAAAAATTAACTTCCTTTCCATATGGAAGACCATCCCAGCTTGGCTAGACTATAAGAGAATATTTTTAGGTAGTCAAACTAAAAAAAAAAAAATTTTTTTTTTTTTTTAGTTTTAGTTCTGCCTAAATGCTAGGGTAGCCTTGGAGCCGCACAACACAGGAAAAAAAGCGGAGTTGGTAGATTTAAAAAAGGTCAACAGCATGGATTTCAAGTGATGTGATTTGGGGTCTACTTTTTCCTTCTGTAAAATAGATATAACTGTACCTACTTTGGAGCCCCAGTGGCCCAGTGGTTAAGAGCTTGGCCGCTAACCAAAAAGGTTGTCAGTTTGAATCCCACCAGCCGCTCCTTGGAAACCTATGGAGCAGGTCTACTCTATCCTATAGGGTCACTATGAGTCGGAATAGACTCAATGGCAACAGGTTTGATTTTTTTTTTTTTTTTTTTGGTTTATACATACTTCACCAAGGTGATACAAGGATAAGCAGACTAACATGTTACACTCTTAACATGACACATACTAGGTACTCCACAAATACCAGTTGCCATTGAGTTGACTCCAACTCATGGCGGCCTTATGTGTGTTTGAGTAGAACAGTGCTCCATAGAGTTGAAGTAGATTGCCAGCCCTTTCTTCTGGGGCAACTTTGGGTAGACTCAAACCTCCAGTCCTCTAGTTAGCAGCCAGTTGCACTGACCGTTCACACCACCAAGGAACTCTAGGTGCTCCATAGACGGTCATTGTTATTTCTCTGGGAAAAAATAATCAAAAAGAAAGCGGTTACAGCAAACTGCATCGGCCTGATCAGACCCTGGAGGACCAGGTTATAGTAACAAAACACAAAGTTAACCCATAGAGTGTGTCTTGAGTGCAATTCAGGAAGATCATACACAAAAAAATAATTTGGGATTTCAACTAAATAATATGCTAACTGAGCTGCTCTTCCTAACAACAAATCTCCAGACAGCGGGGTCCCTTCTTGAGGACACTCCCAGACAACCAAGCAGGACTATCGTCCATGTAAGAGAGCCTGTGAACTGCCTGGCCACCCTTGTCTGGCTGGCAGGGACCCTTCCTTCAAAAGCTGCCCCAGATTACCTAGGTGAGGATTAAAATGCAAGGAGCCCTAATGGTGCAGTGATTAAGCATTCAGCTGCTAACCGAAAGGTTGGTGGTTCAAACCTGCCCGCTGCTCCGTGAGAGGAAGATGTAGCAGTCTGCTTCTGTAAAGATTTACAGCCTTAGAAACCCAATGGGGCAGCTCTACTCTCTCCTATAGGGTTGCCATGAGTCAGAATCAACTTGACAGCCATGGATTCGGTTTGGATTAAAAAGCAAAGGGACTAAGAAACATCCTGGCTTGATGATATTTAAAATGTGAATTTGCTCTTTCTAAGGGCCATTTCTGTCTATTGTTTCTCTAAGTAGTGTGATAAAAGTTCAAAGGCACACCCAGAACCTGCCTGAGGTGAACACCTGGTTCTTAAGTGCAGCGTTGCTTCTGTGTTAAGGCCAGAATGTTTTCTGTGGGAATATACATCTCAGAAATGATAGTGCAAGACCTCCAGGAAATGATTCTACGCACAGTAAATGCTGTTATTGCCATCCTGGTGCTCGGGCAGGCTTGTAAGAGTTGGAAAAATGGTGTCTTAGTCATCTAGTGCTTCGGTAACAGAAATTCCACAAGTGGATTGCTTTAACAAACAGAAATTTATTCTCTCACAATCTAGGAGGCCAGAAGTCTGAATTTAGGGTGCCAACTCCAGGAGAAGGCTTTCTCTCTCTTTTGGCTCTGGGGGAAGGCCCTTGTCATCAATCCTCCCCTGGTCTAGGAGGTTCTCAGTACAGGGACCCTGGGTTCAAAGGACACCCTCTGCTCCTGTCTCTTCTTTCTTGGTGGTAGGAGGTTCCTCTCTCTGCTTGCTTCTCTCTCCTTTAATCTCTTGCAAGGGAAAAGGAGATACAGACCACAATCTAGGGAAACTCCCCTAACATTGGATCAGGGCTGTGGCCTGAGTAAGGGTGTTGCATCCCACCCTAAGCCTCTTTAAGATAACCTAATCTTGCCTCATCAACCGCAGGCAGAGATTTGGATTTATAACACACAGGACAGTTACATCAGATCACAAAATGGAGGGCAACTACACAATACTGGGAATCATGGCCTAGCCAAGATGACACATATTTCAGGGGGACACAATTCATTCCGTGACAAGCAGGAAGTCCAGAAGTCACAGAGATGGCCTGGGCTACATATGGGTTGGAACACAGAAGGAAGTCTATTTTCCCTTGTCTTAGTTATCTAGTGCTGCCATAACAGAAATACCATACATGGGTGGCTTTAAAGAACAAAAATTTATTTTCTCACAGTTCTGGAGGCTAAAAGTCCAAATCAGGGTCTCAGCTGTGTCGACTCCTTCTGTAAGCATCTGTCCTGATTTCTGGTGTCTGGAAACAATCCTTGGTGATGCTTGGCGTTCCTTGGCCTCTGTCATCCTGTGCGTGTCTCTGTGTCTATTATAATCTTTTTACAACTCAGAAGTGATTAGGTTTAGGATCTGCTCTACTTGGGTATGGCCTCATTAGCATAACAATAGAAGACCCTATTTCTAAACAGTTTCATGTCCACAGGTACAGGGACCAGGACTTCAATATATGTTGTGAGGTGGACACAAGTCGGTGCATAACACCCACATACTAGTGACAATGGGGACATATCTGTCAACTTTTGAATGTTTTTTTTTTTTTTTTTTTTAATATCTCCTGTTTGGAATGGAAGCCACTGCTAGCAAGCTCATTTTGGGTCTCCAAGATGGAAGGGAGTAGGACATGGAGCAGGGTAGAGAGGCAGACTGGGGCTCAAAGGCAGATCCTGACACAGGGTGCTGACCGCTGCTTAGCAACGAGCTCTGTTGATAAGACATCATGCAGTTGAAATTCTAAGCAAGTTACCACCAAGTTTTGCTGGTTATGCTGCCCGTTTGGCCATGCTGTTTTGATACATACTGAGCTAGTGTATCAGTTCTAGACGTACAGCCATGGACAAAAATTTGTAATATTCCAGCAAGGGGAGAAAGACAAAAGTATTAAGAAAAATAATGTTATTTGTGTGGGGGGTGGGGGGGAGTTGGTGATAAGAACTTGGAGGAAACATAAAGCATAAAGCAAAACAGGAAGACAGACAGAGGTACCATGTTATAAAAGGCCATCAAGGAGGAAAGAGCCCTAGTGGTGCAACAGTTAAGTGCTCGGCTGTTAACTGAAAGCCCCATGGTTCAAACCCATAGAGCAACTCCTCAGGAGAAAGACCTGATGGTCTGCTTCCTAAAGATTACAGCCTGGGGAACCCTATGGGGCGATTCTACTCTGTCACACGGGGTCGCTATAGGTCGGTATAAAAGGTGGCAGGAATAATAGCAGCATCAGAACCTGTCTAACTTTAGGAAAGATAATGCTAATCAAGATCAACCCAAGGCTGATTCCTGTGAGGTGGAGGTCAAACGTACCTCCGCCCTCCAACCTTTTACCAATCCTGACACCAGCTGTCCCTCCCACAGCACTCTTTACCTCTCTACTGGGTTCAATAATCTGTTGCAATGACCACACAGAACTCACAGACCATACTCGCAGTTAAATGGTTTAATGAGAAAGTAACAGGGTACAGCTCGGGATCAGGATCAGGAAGCATGTAGGTGGAGTCTCCTTTCTTCAGTGCAGGACAGCTCTCTCAGCTCTTCTCAGTCCCCAGAGGATAGGTTCATTTCAGCCCCCTTGGGACAAGCTCTTCTCGGCCCCCTGAGGACAGGCTCCACTCAGCCCCTCAGGACAGGCTCCTCTTGGCCCTGCCATCTGTCACTGCCACCTTTGCTTCTGGGCCCCTTCTGGGCCTGTCGCTGCCTTCAGTATTACAGCCCTTGACCCATATTACAGCTCTTTTAGGAGGTTCCTTGCCACCTCTCTCTATCAGCTTCTGTTTTTTCTTCCTTCCACGTCTTCCTGCTGCTTCTTCTCATACTTCTTTCTGTCTCAGAAACCTCTGTGATGCTGGGTGCTTTTATACATAAACACCTTGCCAATTTCAAGGCATAAACCCTCCCAGCAGAGGCCACAAACTGACCAGTCCCCTCTTGATGGGACACAGACACTTCATTTGCATATCAGGCCACAGTCACTTCATTTGCATGGGTATATTGGCCAGTCCCTGCAAGATGCATACCAATCACAGGGCAGGCTGCAGCTTAGGGCCAGACAAAAAGTCAAGTTGTTTATAGCTTACCCAGGAAATGTCAATCAACCTGGACAAAAGTAACAAATCCTCTTGGGTAGAAAACTATGGCAAAAGTAACTCCTTGGGGCTTAGGGGAAAAAATCTCTCAGGCTGTTTTTCCAAAGAACCAAGACAAAAACCCACATGTTGTTGTTGTTGTTAGGTGCCTTCAAGTCGGTTTTGACTCATAGCAACCCTATGTACAACAGAACAAAACACTGCCCTGTCCTGCGCCACCTTCACAATCGTTGTTATGCTTGAGCCCATTGTTGCAGCCACTGTGTTAATTCATCTCTTCGAGGGTCTTCCTCTTTTTCACTGATCCTCTATTTTACCAAGCATGATGTCCTTCTCCAGGGACTGGTCCTCCTGAGAATATGTCCCAAGTATATGAGATGAAATCTTGTCATCCTTGCTTCCAAGGAGCACTCTGGCTATACTTCTTCCAACACAGACTTGTTTGTTCTTCTGGTAGTCCATGGTATTTCAATATTCTTTGCCAATGCCATCGTTCAAAGGCATCAATTCTTCTTCAGTCTTCCTTATTCATAGTCCAGCTTTTGTGTGCATATAAGGTGATTGAAAATATCATGGCTACATAAAGGAACTCAATTCACCACTCGAAATCGACTTGATGGCACCTAACAACAACAACAACAGTCAAGGAAGCTGTATTATTTATCCATTGTTGAGTAACAAATTACCGCAACACTTAGTAGCTTCAAACAACGCACATCAATTATGTCAATGTTTTTGTGGCTGAGAATCTTCCCATGGTTTAGCTTAGGATCTCTCACAAGGTTGAAATCAAGGAGATGGCCAGGGCTGAGCTCTCATCTGAAGGCTCAGCTTGGGAAAGCTAATTTCTATCGTGGTTGGCAGAATTCAGAGACTAGAGAGCTGTTGGAGTTAGGGACTTAGGTCCTTGCTGACTGTTGGCCAGAGGCTGCCCTCTATTCATGGCCATACGGACCTCTCCAACATGGCAGCTTGTCTCATCAAAGCCAATGAGAGGGACAGTCTTCCAGCAAGACAGAAGTAGCTATTTTTTATAACCTTATCATGGGCAGTGACATTCCTTCAATGTTGGCATATTCTATTGGCTAGAAGAAAGTTACTCAAACAGAGGGGATTACATAAGACTATGAATACCAGAAGGAGCCCTGGTGGTGCAGTGGTTAAGCGCATGGCAGCTAACTAAAAGGTTGATGTTTTGAATCCACCAGCTGCTCTGTGGGAGAAAGTCCTGGTGATCAGCTTCCATAAATATTTAGAGCTTCTGGGGAAAGCAGGGAGGACTGTATGATGCTGGGATGAGCTGCTGCAGACTCAGCTCCAAAGCAAGCCCGCTGCTGTCTTTTCAATTCTGACTCACAGCGGTCCTATAGAACAGAGTAGAGCTGCTGCATAGGATTTTCAAGACTGCAGATCTTTACAGAAGCAGACTGCCACGTTTTTCTCCTGTGGAGCGGCTGGTGGATTCGAAAGGCTGACCCTTCAGTTAGCAGCCAAGAACTTTAATCACTGGGCCACCAGGGCTCCTGAGGACTCAGCTCAGGATCCAATAAGTACTAGAAGGTACGCTTGTGGCTAGGGAAGAGGGCCAGGGAGTGGGTAGGTTGACACTAGGCTTATACAAGGTTGTTGTTATATATATATAGTTGCCATTGAGTTGGCTCTGACTCATGGTGACTCCATTTACAACAGAATGAAATGTTGCCAGGTTCTGCACCATCTTTATGATCACCAGTATGCTCAAGTCCATTGTTGCAGCCACTGTGTGTTTTTTAGTGTCTTCCAACCTAGGGGGCTAGTCCTCTAGCACCATATTGGACAGTATTATATGGTGATCCATAGGGTTCTATTGGTTGACTTTTGGAAGTAACCACCAGACCTTTCTTCCTAGTCTGTCTTAGTTTGGAAGCTCCACTGACACCTGTCCACCATTGATGACCTTGATGGTATTTGAAATACTGGTGCCATAGCTTCCAGCAACACAGCAACACACAAGCCACCACAGTATGACAGACTGACAGACGGGTGGTAGTATACAATGTTAACTGGTATCATTTAATAAACTTTTAAATTTGAAGACAGTTTTAGATTATAGAATTATTGTGAAGATGGTGCAGGGGGTTCTCCTATACCCCACACCAAATTTCCTCAATTATTAGCACCTTCTATCATGTAAAATTTAAAATGTTAACCTTTTATTGAATACAATTTAAACTTTATATAAAACCAGGCTGTCATTTTCTAGGTATGGCATGGCCCAATGACGACACTTAAGGGTGGTAGCAGCCCTGGCGGCACAGTAATTAAGCTCTTGGCTGCTAACCAAAAGGTCGGTAGTTCAAACCCACCAGCTTCTCTGTAGGGGAGAGACCTGGCGATCTTCTTCTGTAAAGATTACAGCCTTGGAAACCCTATAAGGCAATTCTACTCTGTTCTATAGGGTCACTATGAGTCAGAATCTACTCAAAGACAAAGGGTTTTCATTGGTATGAATGTAGGATGGCAGAGAATATTTATTTTTTAAAATAATTTTCCTAGATAATTCTCCAAATTCAGGCCTCCAAACGTACCCCTGCTTTAATCAAACTTCAGTGGTGTCTTGAAAGAAAACGTGTTGCCAAGATTACCTGTACAGGTGTTGGAAACTTGAACTACGTTTCTCTCATATTGTCTTGACAATGGCAGCAGATTCTGTCTGACACATTCCCAATGACACCAAGGCTTGAAAAATGGTTTAAGATGTGGGATGAACTAGACGCACAGCCTGGACAACTCATCCTCACTGATATGATGAAAGCCTTGCTCAGTCAAGCCAGTGATGTTTGTGTCTAACTGTGTGTGTGTTGAAGAAGTCTTGGCTATTAAAATAACAGTGTGCGTCAGAGTAGAACTTCGATCTGTAAGGCTTTCCATGGTTGAGACTTTTGGAAGCAGACTGCCAGGCCTTTCTTCTGAGGTGCCTTTGGGTGAGTTCAGAGCACCAATCTTTTGGTTAGCAGCTGAGCACTTAGCTGTTTGCACCATGGAAGGACTCTCAAGAATCTTAGTGTTGTTGTTAGGTGCCATCAAGTCAATGTCAACTCATAGTGACCCCATGTGACAGAGGAGACCTGCCTTGTAGGGCTGTAATCTTTATGGGAGCGGATTGTCAGGTCTTTCTCCCACGGAGCCACTGGATAGGTTGGAACACCACCCGTTTGGTTAGCAGCTGAGCGCTTAACCGTTGGGCCACCAGAGCTCCAGGAATCTCAGTAAAAGGAGGTGAACAGAGGGCCTCTGATGCTGACAGGGTTTCAAGAAACCACCGTTGAAGTGAAATAAGTCAGTCAGAAGAGGACAAATATTGTATGATCCCACTTACAGGAAATAACTGGAATAGGCAATTGTGAAGAGACAAGTTTATTAGTGGTTATGGGCAGGGGGAAGAAGAAAAGGGGGGGCTCATTGCTTAGGGAACACTGAGCTTCTATTAAAGGTGATGGAAAAATCTGGAAGTGGGTAAGGTTGATGGCTGCACAACATGACGAAGACAACTGATGCCATTGAAATGTACACGTGAAGAATGTCCAGACGGCAAGTGCTTTGTTACATTTAGGGTTACCATAAAAGAAGAGAGAGTGAGAAAAGGGAGGGAAGAAGGAAGGAAGGGAAGAAGGAAGGAAGGAAAGAAGGGAGGTAAGGAGGGATGAAAGGAGGAAGGAAGGGAGGAAAAAAGGAAAGAAGGGAGGAAGGATGGGAGGAAGGGAGGGAGGGAGGAAAGGAGGGAAGGAGGAAGAAGAAACAGCCTTTAAAACCTCAGAGAGCTGAGGTGAAGGCAAGAGGGTTATGATGCTGTTACTCTAGTTGTCAAATTCTGAGATGACAAATATCAAGGGGACGTACTCTCTGAGACCCTTCATCCCTTTCCTGAACTCAGACTGTCCTTCTTGTCCATTTTGCAATAACAGGCTGGTGGCAGTCAACTATTTCTTACTTACATCATCAAATACGTTCTGTTGGAGAAGTTGATTTCCAGTCAGAATGGTGTAAATACCCTGGATTCTGAGAACTTAACTTTCCAGTAGTGACTGGTTTCCTTGTAGTTGTAGATAGTAGTCACAGGAAACAGTCCCTGGGTGGCGCAAATGCTTAAGCTCTTGACTACTAGCTGAAAGTTTGGCGGTTCAAACCCACCCAGAGGCACCTCAGAAGACAGGCTTGGCAGTCTGAAAGGTCACAGCCTTGAAAACCCTGTGGAGCTTAGTTCTCCTCTGCACACATGGAGTCACCACAAGTCAAAATTGACTTAAAGGCAACTAACAACAATAAGACTCACAAGAAAATAGTATTTGAAGATAACCAACGGAAGTCCTTTATAGAGACTTGAGTTCTGGTGGCCTCCTGGATCAGACAATTTTTCTAAAAGGATTATCTAAAGGGATTATAGGGTTACTATCCTAATGTCTCAAACCAGCTCATAAATCATGGGAACCAATATACACACAGAGTTTATTTCACAAGCCAAAGAGTGAGTGAGAAAGGGAGAAAGGTTAAAACATTAGTTATTGATTTCTGGGCAGGCAAAATTAATAGTGGTTTTTCCTCCTCCACAGTTAAATTCCGTGTTCTAATTTTCTTCCCTTGAAAAGCCCCAAAACACATGTGTAACTTTGGGATTGCTTCCTTGACTGAACCACTTAAATAAAATATTATTCTTCACGGGAGGTTGGCTTGGTATTTGGACTGCTGGTGTGACCTTTTCCATCTTGGCTGTTCCCTCAGGGAGCCCTGGCTCAGCCTTGAGCTGTCCTTCTCTCCTCGGGGAGCTGGCACGTGGAAAGGAAACCTGACTGGAATAGACAAGCCATGGCTGCTGGCATCAAGGAGAGCTTTACAGTCTTAATACGCGACAAAAACGAGGCTCCATTGCTTCCAGCCCAATGTTCGTGCAGAAGCGATGTGCACACTGAGTGTAACTCTCCTTGTACACACATATCAACCGGGAAAGACACTGAAACACATTTCATTGTCTCGAAGTCATTTTGATGGAAGTCTTTGGCATTTTACTTTACTTTGTCTTTCAGAAGGCATGAGAAGATTGGTTGGCATTGGGAAAACTAGCCTGAAACTGTTTATGGCACTAACATGGGAAAAAGAGGCAATTCTGCCCAACTGTCTACGTTTCTGTGGCAGCAGACCTCTTGATTCTTGTTTTACTTGGTTTACTTCCAGGTCTTTTCTGTCCACTGTCCACAAATTAAAGTAAGCATGTTGTTGTCGTTAGGTGCCCTCCAGTTGATTCCAAATTAGAGCGATCCTATGTAACAGACTTGAACTGCCCCATAAGGTTTTCTAGACTGTAATCTTTATGGAAGCAGATCGCCAGGTCTTTCTCCCAAGGAGC
This sequence comes from Elephas maximus indicus, assembly GCF_024166365.1. Taxonomy (NCBI): domain Eukaryota; kingdom Metazoa; phylum Chordata; class Mammalia; order Proboscidea; family Elephantidae; genus Elephas; species Elephas maximus. The sequence goes on from NC_064832.1 coordinate 96,817,879, forward strand.
TGCAGGGGCAGTTCAAACTTTTAGTTAGTTAGCAGCTGAGCGCTTAACCATTGCGCCACCGGGGCTCCTTAAAGTAAGCATATTTGGGTTTAATATAAAGATACATTCAGACTTCTTATAGGCATTTGTCTCGTTGTTGTTGTTAGGTGCTGTCAAGGCGATTTTCAAGTTATAGGGACCCCATGTGACAGAGTAGAACTGCCCCATAGGGTTTTCTCGGCTATAGTGTTTATGGGAGCAGATTGCCAGGTCTTTCTTCCTTGAAACTTGTAATGGATTGAATTGTGTCCCCCCAAAATATGTGTCAGCTTGGTTAGGCCATGTGTAGTTGTCCTCCATTTTGTGATTTCCCTGTGTGTTATAAATCATAATCTCTGCCTGTGGCTAAAAGGATGACTCAGGCCACCTCCCTGATCCAAAAAGGAGTTTCCCTGGGGTGTGGCCTGCACCACCTTTTATCTCTCAAGAGATAAAAGAAAGGGAAGCAAGCAGAGAGTTGGGGGACCTCATACCACCAAGAAAGCAGCACCGGGAGCACAGAGCATCTTTTGGACATAGCTTCCTTGCATCTGAGAAGCTCCTCGACCAGGAGAAGATTGAGGACAAGGACCTTCTTCCAGAGATGACAACTTGAATTTGGACTTTTAGCCTACTTCACTGTGAGGAAATAAATTTCCCTTTGTTGAAGCCATCCACTTGTGGTATTTCTGTTGTGGCAGCACTAGTTGACCAAGACAGAGCCACTGGGTGGGTTCAAACCAGCAACCTTCCAGTTAGCAGATGAGCGCTTAATCACTACTCCACCAGGGCGCCTGAGGATGGCTGAACGATAACAAGCTGGTGCCTGGAACCAACCTTTGGGCCCAAAATCAAAGTCCGCAGAGCTATGGGTGGTAGCATCCTTCCTTCTCTGAGACTGTGACACTTAAGCCCATCACAAGAGTGATACAGAGTTTCTTAAGTCCTCAGCAGTCTTCAGACACCAAATTTGGTGTGAGAGGGAAGGTCTTAGACCCCTTCTGGGGCCAGCCGTCCCTTTGGTTGGCCAAAGACATTTTCCGGTAACAGCAGGTGGCTCAGGCTGTGGTTCAATGGACGGTTGGATTGTGCTCACTGAAAATACTCAAAGCTTGTCTTCCTGTGACCCACCACGGTCAGGCAAGATTAGGAAATTCACCTTCTGTTTAGAGTTGGAGCCCTGGTGGCGTAGTGGGTAAGAGCTAGGATGCTAACCAGACGGTCAGTGGTTGGAATCCCCCAGCTGCTCCAACCGCTCCTTGGAAACCCTATGGGGCAGTTCTACTCTGTCACGTGAGGGTTGCTATGAGTCGAATTGACTCCACGGCACCCAACAACAACAACAACAAAGAACAATAAAGAGAGTAAGTAATCAACCACGGACTATGTAGGGCAGGTTTTAAGTTTGCCAGGAGTGGGGAAGGTCTTTGCTGGTCGTCATTGCTGGAAGGCCACATGGACGAAGGTCACCCTGGTCAAGCATGGACCGCTGGGCCTGCAGGGTGAGGGAAGGGAGGAGGCCATTCTGGCTAAGGCCTGCTGTGACCCACACCCTGAAGAATGTTTATGCGTGGTGTGTGTCAGTGAGGTGAGGCCAGGAAGATGAGTCAGTTTCAGGTAGTGGTTTGTTTTCAGGGCTTTTTTTGTTTCTTTTTAAGGGTTTGTTTATAAACTAAGATCACATTAAAGAAGGATCTGAACGTTAGGTTTTTTAACTTCGGACTTGATCAGGTAGCAAAAAGAATAGCTACTAAAGTGTGTGGAGTCTGTGGGTGGTACAAAGAGTTAATGCGCTCAGCTGCTACCTGGAAGGTTGGAAATTCGAGTCCACCTAGAGGCACCTCATAAGAAAGGCCTGGCAATCTGTTTCCAAAAACCGTGAGAACGCTTTGGAGCGCTATTCTACTCTGACCCACATGGGGCTGCCCTGAGTCACAGTCAGCTTGACAGCAGCTGGGCAATTGAAGTATGTGGATGGAAACACACAAATACCTTCCAAAGAGATAATATAACCTACCGGCAAGGTCAGGAAACCAAATGTCCGTAAAGCCACGGCTTCATTCTTTCCATTTTTGAGGAAAATGTATGAATATTACTTATGAGAGTTTAATACGAAACCAGGAAAACCTGGGCTGGAACCAGCGCTGTTTGAAGGAGCCAGGATCTGGGTGATATTGGGTAAAATAAGCATCAGTCAACCGTAGCCAGCTGCGCCTTCTCACCTGGGAACGTTTGCGTTTAGATTTCATTCTAAAGTCCCTAATGCTCTCATTTGTTCTTGTAAAATATTTCACTATTACACATAGAAATACCACAATGCACACAGTCACACACACACACACACAGTCACACGCACACAGTTATACACACAGTCACGCACAGTCACACACAGCCACACACACACACACAGTCACACGCACAGACACAGTCACACAGAGTCACACGCACAGACACAGTCACACAGAGTCACACACACAGAGTCATACGCACAGTCTCACACAGTCACACACAGAGTCACACACAGAGTCACACACAGCCACACACAGCCACACACACAGCCACACACAGTCTCACACACTCACACAAAGTCACACACACAGTCTCACACACACTCACACACAGAGTCACACACACACAGCCACACACACAGTCTCACACACAGCCACACACACAGAGTCTCACACAGACGCAGTCACACAGACATAGTCACACACACAGTCACACACAGTCACACACACAGAGACACAACAGTCACACGCAGTTATACACACAGTCACACACACAGCCACACACAGCCACACACACAGTCTCACACACACAGACACACACACAGAGTCACACACACAGTCACACAGTCACATGCACAGACACAGTCACACACAGTCACATGCACAGTCTCACACACACAGTTACACACAGAGTCACACAGAGTCACACACACAGTCACACACACAGTTACACACACAGTCTCTCTCACACACACACAGAGTCACACGCACAGTCTCACACACACAGAGTCACACACACACACACACACACACACAGTCACACGTGTTCAGAGCGCAAGCAGGAGAGCGCTATTGAAATGCAAATACCAGTATTTGAAACTCAGCAGCTCGTTTTCCATTTCACCTGCTTACCCATTAGTCCACATCCAGCCGAAAGCAATCCTCTTGGACAGGTGCCACAGATGCTTATTCTGTTGACATCACACTTAAGAATAATTTTTTGTAATAAATATATCTGCAGAATTACCCAATTACTAGTGGGTGTCTGTTTCTTCCCTTAGCAGTTCTTCCTCCCTAACAGAGGAAAAAGCAGGTTCATTTTTGTGACATTTAAAAAAATAACAAATTGGCAACTAGTAAAGGTTTTCTTTCAAGGCCTTTATTGTTTTTCTCATGACTGTGTTTTTGGATAATTGGTTTAGTAAAGAATGTTAAATATTTTTATCCCCTAAATGTATAAATATATTTGTTTGTAGACTTAAGAACTTCTTTTCTTCCTTTTTCTTTGTCTCATCTTGATACTGTTGTTGCTGGGTGCTGTCGAGCTGACTTTGACTCACAGCACCCCGTGTGACAGAGTAGAATGGCCCCATAGGGTTTTCTAGGCTGTATTCTTTATGGGAGCAGGGCACCAGGTCTTTCTCCCACAGAGCTGCTGGGTGGGGTTTGAACTGCCAGCCTTTGGGTTAGCAGCCGAGCGCTTAACCGTTGTGCCACAAGAGACATGCTGTCCTCAGAATACCTTTGGCACTTTTCTTTAGCATTATATGCATCTAAGGCACCCATATTGAATATAGTTCTAAAGAAATGGGAGAAACATTTGATGTGTATATGGTACAAAATGCCTATATCTTTGCTTTCATTTACGTGACAAAGTGCCTTGAATTACATTTTAAAAATAGCAACCTTGGATAGCTATTCTTTCAATAGAACTCTCATTTATGTCCTTCTCATTTTTCAATTGAGTTTCTGCTGAGCTGGATTTTATGGCATTAATTCCTGACTTGCCTGAGTAGGATTCATTAAAAAGAAAAAAAAAAAGTCACATACGTATTTGACAAGCCATAGGCATTAATCTTGAGCTTTACTGCTTTTAAACCATCTGTATAAGTAGTTGTTGTTTTTAGGCGCCGTTGAGGTGGTTCCAACTCATAGCAACCGTATGTACAACAGAACAAAACACTGCCCGGTCCCGCACCGTCCTCATGATCATTGTTGCGCTTGAGCCTGTTGTTGTAGCCACCCTATCAGTCCATCTCGTTGAGGGTCTTCTTTCTCATGGACGCTGTACTTTACCAAGGATGACGCCCTTCTTCAGGGTCCGGTTCCTCCTGATAACATGTCCAAATTATGTGAGACCAAGTCTTGCCATTCTTGCTTCTAAGGAGCCTTCTGGCTGCCTCCTTCCAGCACAGACTTGTTTGTTCCGGCAGTCCGTGGTATATTTTGGTCTTCCTTTTTCATTGTCCAGCTTTCACATGTATATGAGGTGACTGAGAATACCATAACTTGGGTCAGGAACACCTTGGTGCTCAGAGCGACATCTTTGCTGTTTAACATTTGAAGAGGTCTTTGGCAGCAGATTTGCACAGTTGGTATAGGTGGAAACCTCTAAACATTGATTGCCCCCTGGAGCCTGCAGTTGATGGAAGGTGGGAATAGTTTTCCTGCAAATGCAAATAGCCAATTAGCTTTTATAACCACTGTTCAATTAAAATGAAATAGAATTCTCCAGGGAGAAATCTAACCAGAAAGATCACTTCACTGTAAATAGCCCAGTCGACTTTATAGAAGAAAGCCTCCAGCACCCAGCTCTTTCCCATATTTATTGATTTATTCATTCAACAAATATCTACTGAGCACACATACTGTCCAAGGCAGGCTGTGTCCGTCAGTTACACTCTGTACACAAGGTGACATAGACTCAGGTTTGGAAACGGCAAAGGAAAGACTGTTGTCGTCGGGTGCCGTTGAGTGGGTTCTGACTCATAGCAACCTCATGTGACAGAGTAGGGTTTTCTAGGCAGTAACCTTGATGGGAGCACATCATGAGGTCTTTCTCCCACAGAGCTGCTGGGTGGGCTCGACTGCCAACTTTTGATCAGCGGCTACTGCTAATAATAGCCCTCACCACTGGTAGTGCCCTTCTTACGTTCCAGGAACTGTTCCAGGATCCTTGTAGTCACCATTTCTTTCCACAATCCAGCCTGAAGAGACTGTAACATCTGTTTTAGGGATGGAAACTGAGACGGTTTATGTTTTTCTGGGAGACCGTCCGATGTCTACGTAGAAATATAAGGAAAATGGTTGGGAAAAGCTGCTATTTCATTTCCAGAGAGGAGATGTCATTATACAATTAAATAGAAAAATTGAGGGAATAAAGGAAAAAAAAAAAAAAAACTAGAGTGAGCATTTCCTTATTCTCAAAGGCCAAAGGAAAATGAAAAATGAGTAAAATTCAGAGCTGTATCTGCAGTTATTCTCTTGCCGTCTACCTCAGTCCAGACCCATTGTCACTGGGAGGCGATAAGGAGAAAGAGAGAAAAAAGACAAAGATGATGCGGGCTCGCAGCCTGCTCCTCTCTGCTTTAATTTCACAGTGATTTCTTTTTTAGTTTTAAATATTACCTGTTGACATCCAATTACAGAAGACAAGAGCTTCCACACTTACGCATTTTCCCTTCCCCCAGCCTCCCAATATTTATAGCACATTTTTTTCTTTTTTAGTAAAATGTTTAGTATTTACATTTTTATGTCTGTGAATTTTATTGTTGTTGTTGGGTGCCTTCAAGACCATTCCAACTCAGATTATATGCCACGAATATTTTTTTATATTATAGGTGCTAGGGTTAAATGAGTTTGTTTTGTTGTTGTTGAATCGATTCTGACTCATAGTGACCCCATGTGACAGAGTAGCGCTGTCCCCACAGGGCATCCTAAGCTGTGATCTTTATGGAGGATCGTGGTGGTTTCAGTCCTTCCGGAAGGTGATCTACTTCAGAAAGATCACAGCCATTGAAAGCCCTGTGGAGCGTAGTTCTGCTCCGCAACACATGGGGTCACCACGAGTCAGAGCAGACACCGCGACAAATAGTTTGGTGGTTTTAGTCGTCTGGGGAAGGGGTCAGCAAACTATGACTCGGAGAATAAATCTAGTCTGTGGCCCATTTTAGTAAAGCCTAGAGGTATTAATGGCTTTTACATTTTTAAAAGATTATTTTAAAAAAATGGAAAACAGAATATGTACCAGAAACTGTATGTGGCCCACAAAGCCTAAAATATTTACTAGCTGCCCTTTATAGAAAAAGCTTGACAGCCCTTTGTATACGGCATACTGAACTGCCTTTCCAACCTAAAGAACAAGGGCTTCACCTGGCCCCTCCTGCTACTGAGAAAGAGGAACAAGCTCTAATGGATCCCTTTTTTAAAAATTTTTATTGTGGTAAAAGTATATATTGCAAAGTATTTTCCAAGTCAATATTTTCTACATGTACAATTCAGTGGCATTGGTTACATTCACCGTGTTGTACAATCCTCACCACCAAAGCTTCCCAATTATTCCATCACTATTACAGAAGCTCAGTGCCTGCTAAGGGATGACTCCCTCTCCCTCCCATCCCTGGTAACCACTGATGAGCTTTGGTCTCTATACATCTGCATATTTCATATGTAGAGTCATGCCTACAATATTTTGTGATTGACTTATTTCACTCAGCATCATGTTTTAAGGTTCATCCACATTGTAGCATATATCAAGTCTTCATTTCTCTCTGTGGCTGACTTGCTACCGGTCTTAGACCATGTGCCAGCAAGTTGTAATGTGATCTGAGCTGCCCATCCTGAACTGGATGTTGTCTGATCCATCAAGTCATAAAGTTATGTGTGCTTCGTCATGAAGTGGTATACATGAGACTGAGCTTGAGAAGGCCTTGAAAGCACATAAGCCAATGTTCTCATTGCCCAAAGCTCCAAGTCCTGCCACCTTGCCTTCAGCTCACACCTGTATCCTTATGAGGACGTCCTTATGGCTGGCTAGTTGCCTGTGGAAGAAAATCTGCAGACATACATTACAAATAGTTCTGCATGGTACGTTGGCACCGTCTGAAAGTAGATGGCTTCAGAATTGTAGCCCCATCCAGGGTGGCCCAGATGGGCAGTAAACCAAAAAAAAAAAAAAAAAAACCCAAACCCATTGCCATCGAGTTGATTCCGAATCACAGTGATCCTAAATGACAGAGTAGAACTGGCCCATAGGGTTCCCAAGGAGCACCTGGTAGATTCAAACTGCTGACCTTTATTGGTTACTAGTTGTAGGTTTTAACCACTACACCTTCTTCCGGAAGGAGAGTGGTGAAGGAACATCCTTTAAGCAGACAGAACTTTGAACAGTACACTTGGTTGTATAGATATACATCACTTTAATGGCTGTGGAAATGGTTTGGCTTGGTGTCAGGGACCTAGAAGAAGCTTGGCTAAAACACTGGTGAAAAGGAGGTCTAGGAAGAAGTATGCAGATAGACCTCTCTTCATGGGCATAGAATGTGATGATATTTATGTCTCATGTGAGTGCTCACCAAAGGACAACTTCAGCAAAAAAGGATCTTAATAATCAGGTAGACAAGATGTCCTGTTATATGGACCCAGATCACCCTTTTTCTGTGTCCAACCTGTTACTTGTCAACAAGTCTCATGAACAAAGTGACCAGGGTTGCAGAGACAGAGGTTGTGCATGAATCGGTAACACAGCCTTCCACTTTCAAAGGCCAGTCCAACTCAACTGCTCATGGATGCCCAATCCACCGTCAGCGAGACGAGCTATGAGCCCTCCTATGGCAGCTTGATTACACTGCACCACTTTCCTCATGGAAGGGACAGAACTGTGTTCTAATTGGAAGAGAAAATTAAGTTTCTTTCCTCGGTCACAATGCTTCTGCCAGAATCACCAATAACACACCATTGCTTCTGACCAAAGAATTCATTTTCACCGTAGCAATGGGCTTACCCTCAGGGAATTCACTGGGCTTAACATACTGCTCATCATCCTGAAGCAGCTGAAATGATAGAAAAGCGGAATGGCCTTTTAAGGATTCGGTGCTGGCACTAGCCCCCGTGTAACATCGTTTGGTTCTTCCAGCGTGCAGAATATACACGGAAGCAGCCTCTAGTATATGGTGCTGTTTCTCGCACACCTGGGATTCACAGGTATAAGAATCAAGGGGAGAAAATGAGATTGGCTCCTTTTTCTATTATCCCTAGTGATCCACTAGAAAAAAGAAATATTGCTTCCCATTCCTGTGACTTTGGGTTCTGCTGATCTGTAGGCCTTAGCTCCTAAGGGAGAGGAACTTCCAACAGGAGATATAACAACGGCCCTTTTAAACTACACGAGACTGCCACCTGGTCATTTCGAGCTACTAATGCCATTGAATCAATAGGCAAAGCAAAGGGCTACTGTATCGGCTGCATGATTGGTCCTGTCTAAAAACCAAACCAAACCAAACCCGTTGCCTTCGAGTCGATTCCGACTCATAGACTATGAAGGGGAAATTGGGTTGCTCCCATACATTGGTAGAATGAACAAATCTGTCTTGGAAGAAGGACAACCGGAATGCTCCTTAGAAGCAAGGATGACGAGACTATATCTCACATACTTTGGATATGTTATCAGGAGGGATCAGTCCCTGGAAAAGGATATCGTGCTTGGTAGAGGGTCAGAGAGAAAGAAGAAGACCCTCAAGGAGATGGATTGACATGGTGGATGCAATGATAGGCTCAAGCATAACAACGATTGTGAGGATGGCACAGGACTGGGCAGTGTTTCGTTCTTTTGTACATAGGGTTGCTATGATTTGGAAGTGACTCAACAGTGCCTAACAACAACAATAACAATGTCACCATACAATGGAGGTGAAGAATAATATGTCTAGAATGCAGAAGATCTTTTGGTATTAATCCTCCCTTGTCATGTGATGAAAAGACAGCAGATCCACCCAAAAACTTGTACACACATGTTCATATCAGCAGTATTCGTGAAAGCCAAAAGGTGGAAACACCCCATGTGTCCATCAACTTATAAACAGATAAACAAAATGTGGTAAATCCATACGGTGGGATATTATTTGGTCATAAAATGGAATGAAGTTCTGATACATGTTACAACAAGGGTGAACCTTGGAAACATTATGTTAAGGGAAAGCAGCCAGTCAGAAAAGACCACATAATTATATGAAATGTCCCTAATATGCAAACTATGTTGGGTTGTTGCTGCATGCTGTCAGGCTGATTCTGACACATAGCGACCCTATAGGACAGAGTAGAACTGGCCCGTAGAGTTGCCGAGGCCGTAACTTTTACTGAAGCAGACTGTCACATCCTTCTCCTGCAGTGGCTAGGAGGTTCAAGTCACCGAACTTTTGGTTAGCAACTCAGCACTTAAAAACTGTGCCACCAGGGCTCCTTAGACACAGAAAACAGACGTGGTTGCTTAGGGCTGGAAGTAGTTCCTGAATGGTGCAAATGGTTAACACTCTCAGCTGCTAACCAAGAGGTTAGAGGTTCCAGTCCGCTCAAGCATACCTCAAAAGAAAGGCCTGGTGACCTACTTCCAAAAAACCAGCCCTTGAAAACCCTATCGAGCACAGTTCTACTCTAACACACACGGGGTCACCATGAGTCCAAATCAGCTCCTTGGCAACTAGTTTTTAGGGCTGAAAGAGTTACGAAAAATTGGGAAGTGACTATTTGTGGATATGGGGCTCATTTTAGGGGTGAAGAATATATTCTAAAGTCGATTGTGGTGATGGTTACACAACTCTGAATATCCTTAAAACCCTTGAATTACATGCTTCAAATGGGTGAACTGTATGGTATGTGAATTATATCTCACCAAAGCTGTTACCAAATAAAAGCCAGTGGAAAACTATTACAATCCAATTTATGCAGCACTGTTAATAGCTCACGCTCTTTAAAATTGAAGGCGTGGGTCACCTCATCGGACCAAGGACCACGGCTAACAACTACTCGAGTGCTTGCCTTAGGACAAAGAGAGAATATAGATTATTTTATTTTGTTGCTCAGACTGCTCCAGCCTTGGTCACTGGAACTTCGCCGTGTCCCCACATTCTTCTTGTTTGCGTCCTTCCTTACTTTCAGGCATTAGAGGCTGCTTCAGGCTCATCTAGCATTTCCTCTGTCGTTTTCATTCAATCTAATAGCAGAGATAATTGGCTCTATGTCTGTTATCTTGATAATAGTTTTTTGTTTTCTCATTCTTTGTTTATCCTTTATGCTTCCTTCTTGCTTTCTTTCGTGTTTGTCAAGCATTTTTATTGTTCCGTTTCCTCCTCTATTAGCTCTTCAGTTCTATTATCTTTTATTATGATTTTATTGTTTGCACTTGAGATTGTAATATATATCCTTGATTCCTTACAGTCTACTTTTTTAGGCTGGTATTTTACAATTTCTCCAAAATGAAAGAACATTACAGCATAAGAGTTTAACTTCTATTGCTCCTTCTCTCTCTTTGTTCTACTTTTATTTTATCTTCTACTTTTACATGTTATAAATCCTATAAAATAGTATTATTGTTGTTGGTTTAAACAGTCAATATTTATTTCTATTTGTCCAAATATTTTCTCTTTGGTGTTCTTCATTCCTCCTTACAGTTCCACTCTTCTGTCTGGTAATAATCGTTTTCTTCACCCTGAAAATTTTCCTTTATTATTTCTATGGTACAAACCTCCAGGCAGAAAGATTCTTTGAGTTTACTTACTTATCTGTTTGTTTTCTTATTTATGCATCCTTTTGGTTTAAAAGCATCTTTATTTTGGCTTCCGATGGCACTGGGTTTGGGGGGTTTTGGGTACTGGGTTATTTTGGCTTCAGTTTTGAAGGATACAGTTACTTGGCATAGAATTTTAGGTCAACATCTGTCTGAAGTGTTAAAGGGCTACATTTAGTTAGAGAAGTCACCAGTCATAGCAGCTAAGTAGATTCAGGTGTAAACAATGGACACCACGTCAGTGCCACCTGGCCACGGGGATTGGGAGACACTTTTCATTACAAGCCACATCCCGATTTCAGAGATGAAAAAATGGGGAAAAAGAATGTGTCCTAAAATTGATGAAATACAGCTAAACATTTTAAAAATAATTAAAAAAAATTTTTGTTGTTATGGAAAATATGAACAGCAGAACATAAACCAATTCAACAAATTCGGCGACACTGGTTATGTCCTTCCACCTGGGCAACCATTCTCACCCTCCTTTTCTCAGTTGTTCCTCAGCCACTGACGTGAGCTCACTGCCCCCCGAGCTTCCTATCTAACCGTTTGAGCTGCTCTTGTCAATTTGATCCCATGTACATTTTTCATTGAAAAGTAACGGGTGAACTAGAAGCCCATTTTAGTCTTTCTATCTATATCTGTTTATCGATTTATCCTTCTATGTTCTACACGAATAGAAAAATGTCTCAGTGATTTTTTGTCAACCTTATTATGGTGGCTTCGTCTAGGTGATAAAGTTTGGGTGGCTTTGTTTTCTCTGCTTCTTTACAATGTTTGGTGGAGTGTGATTGTTTATAATAAATGTATAATTATACAAAAATGAGAAGGGTATTATTCTTTAAAGACAAACAACCAGAGAGGAAACAAAAAGAAGTCTCATAGCAATAACGTGAGAGGGAAGATACTGAAAAGCGAGTTAAATTTCTCGGGACTTGTTGCTACTCCTGTTTTACCAAACAGGCACCTGGGGAATTCGCAGTAGGCTTCTCAGTCAGAGGAACTACTCCTCTCCGTCTACCAGAGGAGGGTCCACGTCATGCTGGTCATCAGAAGGATCACTTATACAGGTAGCAAGGATCCCAGAAGCCTAAGAATACATTCCAGGCTTTAGGAAATGTTAGGGAGAAGGAAGGGATTGAGATATGAAAAAGCATTAAACACTATCAAAAGAATCCCAAAATGCTGAAATACCTAAACTATGCAGCCAAAAGACATAGCTCAGAGGGGACAGTTGGGAAGCTGAAGCTGGACAAGAACCCACTCAGTTTATTACGAGAACAACTGATTTCTGAAGTAAAAGAATTCAAGGAATTGAAAACAAAACAAAAAATCCTTGATGAGTCTAATTAGTATTTTCAGAAAGACACAATAGTTATTAGTGGATTTTTTCCAACATATTTATTATCCCTCAGCCTCCTAATTTTGAAGAGGGAAATATCATTAACAACAAAAACTAATTATCTTCTCTCTTTCATAACCTTCCCACGTACACCCCTCACGTTTTGTTTCTCCCCTCTAACAACCCTTCTTTACTCCTCCTAAGGGTCCACTTAATCTCCTGCCGGGATTCTGAGTTTTTCCCTGATGTATAATGTTGTCTACAACACATCTGTCAGTTTGCCGTACTGTGGTGGCTTGCGTGTTGATGTGATACTGGTAGTTATGCTATCTGTATTTCAAATACCAGCAGGGTCACCCATGATGGACAGGTTTAAGTAGAGCTTCCAGAATAAGACAGATTAGGAAGAAGGACCTGGTGGCCTACTTCCAAAAAGACTGCCCAATGAAAACCTTATGAATAGTGGCGGAATGTTGTATGACACAGTGCTGGAAGATGAGCCCCTCAGGTTGGAAGGCACTCAAAATGCAACTGGGGAAGAGCTACCTCTTCAAAGCAGAGTCAGCCTTAATGACATGGATGGCGTCAAGCTTTCAGTATCTTCATTTGCTGGTGTGGCATGACTCAAAATAGAAGAAACAGCTGCAAACTTCCGTTAATAATAGGAAAATAGAGTGTATGAAGTATGAATCTAGGAAAATTGGAAGTTGTCCAAAATGAAATGACACGCATAAAGATGGATATCCTAGACATTAGTGAGCTGAAATGGACTGATATTGGCCATTTTGAATCAGACAATCACATGTTCTATCTTGGCAGGAATGACAAATTGAAGAGGAATGGTGATGCACTCATCATCAAAAAAAGAACATTCCAAGCTCCATCCTGAAGTACAATGCTGCCAGTGACGGGATGATTTCCATACGCCTACAGGGAGGACCAGTTAATAGGACTGTTACTCCAATTTAAGCACCAATCACTAAGGCCAAGGATGAAGAAATTAAAGATTTTTACCAACTTCTGTGGTATGAAATTGATCAAACATGCAATCTAATTACTAGTGATTAGAATACAAAAGTTGGAAAGAAGAATCTGTAATTGGAAAATAGGCCTTGGTGATAGAAAATGACACCAGAGACTACATGATAGAATTTTGCAAGACCAACGACTTCTTCACGGCAAATATCTTTTTTCAACAACATAAACAACAACTATACACGAGGACCTCACCAGATGGAATAAGCAGAAATCAGATCAACAGCATCTTGGAAAAAACAATGGAAAAGCTCAACATCATCAATCAGAATAAGTCCAGGGGACGACTGCAGATCAGATCATCAACTGCTCATACGCAAATTCAAATTGAAGATGAAGAGAATTAGAACAAGTCCACAAGAGCCAAAATATGACCTTGAGTATATCCCGCCTGAATTTAGAGACCATCTCAGAGCAAATTTGACGCATTAAACACTAATGATTGAAGACCAGATGAAGTGTGAAATGACATCAAGGACATCATACATGAAGAATGCAACTGGTCATTAAAAACATAAGAAAGAAAGAAAAGACCAAAATGGATGTCAGAAGAGACTCTGGAAGTTTCTCTTGAACATAGAGTAGCTAAAGCAAATGAAAGAAATGATGAAGTAGAAGAGCTGAACAGAAGATTTCAAAGGGCGGCTCGAAAAGACAAAGTGAAGTATTATAATGAAATGACGAAGTAAAGTATTATAATGAAATGTGCAAAGACTTGGAGTTAGAAAGCCAAAATGGAAGAATACACTCAGCATTTCTCAGGCTGAAAGAACTGAAGAAAAAATTCAACCCCCGAGTTTCAATAGTGAAGGATTCTGTGGGCAAAATATTGAATGACATAGGAAGCATTAAGGAAGATGGAAAGAATATACACAGTCACCTTACCAAAAACAATTGGTTGACATTCAGGCATTTTAGGCGGTAGCATATGATCAAGAACCAATGGTACTGAAGGAAGAAGTCTAAGGTGCATTGAAGGTATTGGCAAAAAACAAGGCTCCAGGAATTGATGGAATTCCAACTGAGACGTTTCAACAAATGGATGCAACACTACAGGTGCTCACTCATCTGTGCCAAGAAATCTGGAAGACATCCACATTTGTGCCTCCAAAGGAAGGTGATTCAATAGAAAGCAGAAATTATATAATAATATCATTAGAATCACACACAAGTAAAATTTTGCTGAAGATCATTCAAAAGCGGTTGCAGCAGTACATCAACAGGAAAATGCCAGGAATTCAAGCTGGATTCAGAAGAAGTGGGATGAGGGAATATCATTGCGGAGGTCAAATTGATCCTGGCTGAAAGCAGAGCATACCAGAAAGATCTTTACCTGTGTTTTATTGACTATGCAAACACACTCGACTGTGTGGATCATGACAAATTATGGATAACATTGTGAAGAATGGGAATTCCAGAACACTTAATTGTGCTCATGAGGAAACTGTACATAGACCAAGAGGCAGTCTTTTAAACAGAGCAAGGGGAGACTGTGTGGTTTAAACCCAGGAAAGGTATGTGTCAGGGTTGTATTCCTTCACCATACTTATTCAATCTGTATGCTGAACAAATAATCTAAGAAGCTGGACTCTATGAAGAAGAACGTGGCGTCAGGATTGGAGGAAGACTCATTAACAACCTGCGTTATGCAGATGACATAACCTTGCTCGCTGAAAGCAAAGAGAACTTGAAGCACTTGCTGATGAAGATCAAAGACCACAGCCTTCAGTATGGATTATACCTCAACATAAAGAAAACAAAATCCTCATAAGTGGACCAATAAACAGCACCAAGATAAATGAAGAAAAGACTGAAGTTGTCAAGGATTTCGTTTTTCTTCAATCCCTAGTCAATGCCCATAGAGGCAGCATTCAAGAAATCAAAGGACTTATTGCCTTGGATAAATCTGCTGCAAAAGCGCTTTAAAGCATTGAAATGCAAACATGTCACTTTTGTGACTAAGGTGCCCCTGACCCAAGCCATGGTATCTTCAATGACCTCATATGCCTGTGAAAGCTGGACAGTGAATAAGAAAGACTGAAGAAGAATTGGTGCTGCCAAAGAATAATGAATATACCACAGACTGCCAGAAGAATGAACAAATCTCTCTTGGAAGAAGTACAGCCAGAATTCTCCTTATAAGGGAGGATGATGAGACTTTGTCTCACGTATTTTGGACATGTTATCAGTCCCTGGAGAAGGACATCATGCTTGGTAAAGTAGAGGGCCAGCAAAAGAGAGGAAGACTCAACAAGATGGATTGACACAGTGGTCGCAACAGTGGGCTCAAATACAGCAGTGATTGTGAGACTGGAGCAGGACCAGGCAGTGTTTGGTTCTGTTGTACACGGTGTCGCTATGAGTTGGAGCCTACTCGAGGGCACCTAACAACAACAAGATATGATGTCGTAAGGAAGATCTTGTATGAAGAATTCTAGAGTATGGTTTCTCAGGGTATCTTCGATTAACTGAGGTTTCATTTGGCAAATCCACTTTCTTCTTTTGATTTTCACCTCATAGATCCAAGGAAGTTTTTTCTCCAATGAGAGCATAAAACCAAAGCAAACTAGTTGCTGTTAAGTGGATTCTGACTCATGGTGACCCCATGTGTGCAGAGCAGAACAGCTCCATGGGGTTTTCCAGTCTGTGGCCTTTCAGACGCAGATCACCAAGCCTTTCTTCTGAGATGCCTATGGGTGGATTTGAACTGCCAACCTTTCATTTAGTGGCTGAGGGCTTCACTGTTTGCACCATTCAAGGACTCCTTTTATACACATTTACAGATTACATATATATACATATATCTTTCAGCTGCATTGAGTTACATATGTAATACATATAAAATATTTTATTATATACAATAAGTTTAAGTATATATAAAAATAAAATATCTAAACATTAAATTTATATTAAATTTACGTATTTAATATATACATACAACTTTAATTTTGTATATATATTAAAAAAAGCTTCATTGCTGTCAAGTCCATTCTGACTCGTAGTGACCCTATAGGACAGAGTAGAATTGCCGCATAGGGTTTCCATGGAGCACCTGGTGGATTTGAACTGCTGACCTTTTGGATAGCAGCCGAGCTCTTACCTGCTGGGCCACGAGGGCTCCTAGCCTGGTCTGATGACTCATACTCAGTCAAGTCCATGCGCTCTTCTCCCTTTCCTGGCTCCTTTGCTGGATGGGCTCGCTGGGTGGTGGAAGCTGATGAGTTCCCGCCCGTGGTTGCGTACCCAGAGTTGCATCCATCCACATCCTCTCTTCTCCCTCAACTGCCGCCTGGATAGGAGGGTGCATCTTTGCAGCCACAGATGAGAGCAGCTTGGGTACCCGAGTCACTGCTTGGAGGAGAGCAGCCCTAACCGCATCCCACTGCACTGTAGCAAGAAAGATGCTGTTGCCGTGCTAAGTTCTGAGATCTGAGGAGGTATTTGCTAGGACCAGCACCCATTACTGTGACTTAACGCACCCACTGTTACCCAGCTAGGATCTGCAGAGGGTGCAGGGCTCAAGCCTGGATCTCACAGACTTTGCTGCTTCTGCTCTGAGAGGAGGCCTGATTCTGAAAAGAGAGGACAGAGAGGGGAGGCCAGAGGGCAGTGATGGAGCCCTGGTGGTACAATGGTGAAGCACTCGGCTGCTAGCCAGAAGGTTGGCAGTTTGAACCCAACAACGGCTCCCTGGGAGAGAGACCCAGCAATCTGCTCCCTTAAAGCCTCCAGCCTAGAAAATCTTTGGGGCAGTTCTACTCTGTCACATGGGGTCGCCACAAGTCAAAAACCGACTCCATGACACCCAACAAGAACAACAGTGACTTAATGTGGAAATGAACATGACCAGACCCACTCTGGAATGGCGGTGAGGTGCAGTGGTTAGGACAAACACCATTTCCTACTTTGCTATCCTGGGCAGGTTACTCGAACTTTCTGAGCCTGTTTGTTCATCTTGTACATCTGGCGCTCTACAGATAATTAAGGTAGCCAAATATTAAAAAAAAACATACCTACCCCTGTGGTGGTGCAGTGGCTAAGAGCTGACTGCTAACCTAAAGGTCAGCAGTACGAATCCCCCAGCCGCTCCTTGAAAACCCTGCTGGGTCAGTTCTCCTCTGTCCTATGGGGTCACTACGAGTCAGAATAGACGTGACAAGTTTATCTTTGATAGAATGAGGAAGTAAAAAATAATTATTGTAAATCTAAATCTAAAAAATATGATGCTTAAAAACACAACACAGATGTTTATTTTGTCATGAAGAAGAGTGCAAATGTCATTGTGTGTGCAAGTCAATATTAAAAAAGCATAATTGAAATGAATAAGAATATCTTGTGCCTTTACCAGGGGCTGTTAAAGCCTTATTACATCTACACAATTTAGGTAATATAATAAAACGAATGCATCTCACACTGGAATAATTGCGAGCCATTATCTTCAAAAGCAATGGAGCAATTACCAAATGGAAGAAAAAGTTCTAAAATTATTCTGCTCTGCTACTGTAATACCAATATGGAATTTATGAAGCACAGTCTTCCTGGATGGCACCGGCACATTGGAGAGTGTGGCCATCAGAGCGCAGGGTGTGTTAAGATAGGCTTTCATGGACTAGAATTCCAGGGAAGTGCTCAAGATGAACATTAATTACTTGATATTCAACTTGTATTACCCTATGTCCATGATAAGAAGTGAGCTGGAGCTCTGGAATACAAAGGTATTTCATGAATCTCATTTTATTTTCTAACTAGTCACAGTGAGCCTGAAGCAATTTATGTTCTTTTTCTTATACAGTGAAACCTGTGAGAGCTGGAACTTGACCCAAACCCAAACCCACTGCCGTCAAGTCGATTCTGACTCATAGTGACCCTATAGGACAGAGTAGAACTGCCCGATAGAGTTTCCAAGGAGCGCCTGGCGGATTCAAACTGCTGACCTCTTGGCTGGCAGCCGTAGCACTTACCCACTGCGCCACCAGGGTTTCCAACAGGACTGCCTTATTTCTCAGGGTCTCCAAAGTTTTCCGCCTTTGATAAGGTGCAGTCTTACCATTTTTCTGTCACCACCTATTAAGAATCCTACCTCAGTGGCCCCTGGGCACTCTTTGAACTCAGTACTGACATCACTCCCGAGGTTCCCTCTTCAGCCAAAGAGTGGACAGGCCCATAAAACAAAATGAGACCAAAGGTAAAAACGAGCCGGGGGCGAGGATGAGAAGGCAGGAAGGGACAGGAAAGCTGGTAATGGGGAACCTCATGTCGAGAAGGGAGACTGTTGACGTGTCGCAGGGTTGTCAACCAATGTCACAAAACAGTATGTGTACTGATTGTTTAATGAGAAGCTAGTTTGTTCTATAAACCTTCATCTAAAGTACAGTAATTAAAAAAAAAAAAAAATGTAGAACGAAATTCTAACTCCAAACAGAAAGAAAACCAGACTTACTGGTCTGACAGACAATGTAGAAACCCTGAGAATATGGCCCCCAGACACCCTTTTAACTCAGAACTGAAATCACTCCCGAGATTAACCCTTCAGCCAAAGATTATCAGGCCCATAAAACAAAATAAGACTAACTGGGCACACCAACCCAGGGGCAAGGACTAGAAGGCAGGAGGGGACAGGAAAGCTGGTAATGGGGACCCCAACCTGAGAACAGAGAGTGTTGACGTGTCGTGGGATTGCCAACCGATGTTACAAAACAACATGTGTATTTGTTGTCTAATGAGAAACCAGTTTGCTCTGTAAAACTTCATCTGAAGAATAATTTAAAAAAAAGAAAAGAAAGAGAAACTGCACAGATCTTAAGCGTACACTTTGGCGAATTCCTTTGTATGTACTCACCTGGGAAGGAGCCCTGGTGGCACAGAGGTCAAAGCACCTGTCGCTAAATGAAGAGTTGGCGGTACAACCCACCAGCCGCTCCGTGGGAGAAAGACCTGGCGATCTGCTCTCATAAAGATGACAGCCTAGAGACCCTGGCGGGTAGTTGCCCTGTCACGTGGAGTCTCTAGGCGTGGGGGCCGATTCGACGGTACCCAAAACAGCAACGACTCACCTGTGTAAACACCAGCCAGGTTAACATACAGACTACTTCCAGCATTCCGGAAGGTTCCCTTGTGCTTCTGCCAGTGCCTTGGCCAGGGTGCTGCCAGGCTGCTGCTCCTCCACACTGTCACTCTAGATAAGCCTAACCTCTCTGTGAGCTTTATACCAATGTCGTCACGTAGAGCTAGCCTTTTGTTTCTGGCCCCCTTTGCTCAGCATTATGTCTGGAAAATTAAGCTGGGTGTATCCTTGTTTCCTTGTTGGGTGTAGTTGTAGTTTATTTGTTTTCATTGTTGTTAGTATTTTCTTCTACGAATATACCAGAATTTGTTTACCCATTCTACTTGTGGTGAATGCTTGGGAGTTTCCAGTTTGTTATGATTAAAGCTGGTGTGCATATTTTTGTACAAAAAAAAAAAAAAAGGAATCCTACCTCATAAATGCCCAGTGAGTTTTCCTTCTCTGACAGGTTTCCACCTTACACAGGGTCCTGTTCTCAGAGGTTTTGTTGTAAACCCCTGCTCCTGTGGCCTCGGTGGGAGCACACCCAAGCAGAATGAAGAGGAAGGGTTAGGGAGGTGCGATTGCCGGAAGCTTGGTCCTCGGGCAGTGTGGAAGCCCTGGTGGCAGAGAACTCTTGCCTGGAACAGCCTGCTTGGACGTTCTGGTCCCAAATGCTCATTTTCGCTTTTCTGAGTGCCTTACTTGTTCAGTTCTCACTCTTGAATCCCAGCATTCTTACTCTTGACCTTTGGAGTTGGATGACTGTCATCTGCCAAAATGGAAACTCTTCATTTGCCTTGTGTGTAATTGTGAGATCAATAGACTCCAATGTCTGAAATTTCACCATTTTGGAAAATCTATAAATTTGTTTTCTTAGCGATGGGTAATAGTTTTCTCCACATTCTCAACTTAGAGCCAGTTTGGTTTGTGTTCATCCATACTGGGACTTAAGGAGCTGTGGTGACACAATGATTAACCACTCAGCTGCTAACCAACAGTTCAAGCCCACCAGTTGCTGCTTGGGAGAAAAAACCTGGTGACCTGCTTCCATAAAGGTTACAGCTTAGGGAACTCTGCGGGGGCACTTCTGCTCTGTCCTATGGGGTTGCTGTGAGTCAGAACCGACTGGATGGTACACAACAGCAGCGTATGGGTACTTCACTCTCGAGTGGCAGAACTGCCACTTCGGCTAGGCGTTTGTGCAGAGTCTACCAGTTTCCTAGACAATGGCTCCTTGAAATACATGATTTTGATGATTGTAATTTTTTGAATATTTCTTAGTGTCAGATTGCTCACTTGTACACTATACCGCTGACAGGGTCAAAATTTCACATTGCAAATCAAGTGTGCAAAAATGTAGGTTCTTTGTTTTCCAAATCCAGTTTTATCTAGCTGTTTCCTGCAATCCTGTTGCTGGCATAAAAAAAAAAAAATTAAACTTATTCGTTAATGATAAAGTCATATAACAGTCTCTTTTCAGCTAACTTAGAGTCTCTTTTGGGTAAACATTCAATGGATCCAAAGTTCAAACCCTCCACAAAAGCTGCCTTCTTCTCTTGAGTTTTCCCTCCCCACCCTTCTTTCCGAGGTGGCGTCTGGTGGCGGAGAACACTGCATACTCCTTAGTGTTGGTGGGGTGCAGCCAACCCTCCTGACTTTCCACTAAGACACAGTGGATGCCCCTGGGCATCGCAGTCCATCCTCACTGAGTTAGCTGATGAAATGCCCATGGCTGGGGCAACTCAAGGTCATTTTTCCTTGCATAGTGTGGCCGTGGCCTCTGCCCAACTCTGCAGCAGAGCTGGCCTCACCTCGGCTCCCCTGTTGGGCAGATCTTAGGAATCTCGGTGGAATACTGAGTCCCCTCCATGCCAAGGCTCTCCACGCTGCAGCCTCTGCTATGGAGTCATCTCACCCTGTGCCTCAGTGGCCTTTGCCAGCTCTCAGCTCCCTCCCCACAACTGCCCGCATGTCACCTAAGAGTTCAGTAGGGCATAGAGGCACTCTCCTGGCCTCTCTCTGCCTAAACATGTCACACCGCCACTTTATTCTGCTGTGCTGTCATGTGCAAACTATTAATGTGCTTGGCTGCTAGCCAAAAGGTTGGAGGTTCGAGTCTACCCAGAGTTACCTCAGAAAATCCTGGTGACCTACTTCTGAAAAACCAGACATTAAAATTCTGTGGCGCACAGTTCTACTCTAACACACGTGGGGGTGCTGTGGGTCGGAGTCAACTAGTTTTGGCCTGCCATATTAGCTTGAAGGCACCTTGCTGGGCAGTTTCTAAACAGGAAGTCGGTGATAAGTCCCCTTTACTTTTGTTTTCCCTTTATTTTATCTGTTCCCTCGCCCCCTTTTTTTAAAATCCTGCTCTTACTCCCAGAGCACTGGTGGCAGAGTGGTTAAGAGCTCGGCTGCTAACCAAAAGATCGGCAATTCAAATCCATCAGCCACTCCTTGAAAACCCTGTGGGGCAGTTATACTCTGTCCTATAGGGTTGCCATGAGTTGGAAGTGACTCGAGTGCAACGGGGTTTTTTGCTCTCACCTCTAGGATCAGGCCCAGGGAGGTGAGGTGGTCATTTTCTGAGAGACGCAGCTTATACCTCTCCTTATTCTGGTGGCTTTCCAATCTCTTCCTCTCTCCTGCTTTGCATCAGAAGAGCCTTCACTGGCCCTTACAGATTATAACCTCATTTTTCCTGCCTTGTGAACTTCTTTCCACTAGTTGGTTCATTCAGTTGTCTTCCTTGGGGCAATGAGCCTTATGATTCACTTTAACAGTTGAAGGGGTCCAGGAAAGCAAACCAATTTACAGGTAAGGGATAATCAACCAGGAGATAGTTTCAAAATCTTACCTGATTGCTCAGTGGTTAAGCACTTGACTACTACCTGACAAGCTGGCAGTTTGAGCCCACTCAGAGGCTCCCTGGAAGAAAGGCCTGGTGCTCTGCTCCTGTAAATCTTACGGCTTAGGAAACCCAGTGGGACAGCTCTACTCTGTCACACAGCGTTGCTGGTAGTTGAGATTAACGCTGGCGCCTAACAAAAACACCCTGCTGCTCACTGGTTCTGATTGTTGCACAGAGTGGTAACAGGATCAGCCAAGATAACGTATCAGGAAGTACTTTGTGATTAAAACCAAAACCAAATCCAGTGCCGTCAAGTTGATTCCGACTCATAGCGACCCTATAGGACGGAGTGGAACTGCCCCATAGAGTTTCCAAGGAGCACCTGGAGGATTCGAACTGCCGACCCTTTGGTTAGCAGCCATAGCACTTAACCACTACGCCGCCAGGGTACAGGTAGCCAAACAGCACACGCTATCATTTGAATCAGAACTTAACCATTCAGTCTTGTTAAGACACACGTAGCTCCTTTGCTTATTTATAAAAGATAGTTCCTTTTTTCTGTTGCCTATAAGAAGAGCCCAGTTTATATCTTGACTTGGTTCTTTCTATGCTAGTCAAAAGTGTGAGCTTATTGCTTTTTTTCTTTTTTTTTTTAATTCAACAGTTTTTCGTGGCCATTTTGTTTTTCACTGATATAAACCAGAAATAATTCCACAGATTTTCACAGGATTTTTTTCCCCCCTCAGAGGTTAGAGAGAGTGAACGAAAGTGTATAAAATTGTCAGAGAAGCAGACTGACTAGCAGACATCGTTGCTTCTCAGGTTATGAAACTAGGTTAAACCACGGGGACGCTGATTCTGCGTGCCCAGGAGTGTGGGAAAGAAAGAACATGTCGAAACGTGTACAGAGGGGCCCAGGGAACCTCAAGGCTGAGCTCCTCCACCACGGTGATGCCCACTTCACTCCCCCACCACTACCTGCTGGGGAGCCAACTCCAACTCACGGCAACGCCACGTGTGTCAGAGTGGAACTGTGCTCCACAGGGTCTTCAACGGCTGGTTTTGCAGAAGCAGGTCATGAGGTCTTCCTTCTCAGGCACCTCTGGGTGGACCCAAACCTCCAGCCCTTTGGTTAGCGGTTGAGCGTATTAACAGTTTACACCACCCTGGGAATTTTCACTCCCACGAAAATGGCTCTTAGCAGAAAAATGGAAAATAACAAGTGTTGGCGAGGCTGTATTGCTGGTGGGATTATAAATGGTTCAGCCGCTGTGGAAAACAATGATGCTTCCTCAAAAAGGTAAACACAGAATGTTGTTGTTGGATGCCATGGAGGCAGTTTTGGCTCATAGCGATCCCATGTCACCTGCTTAACCTGTTGTACCACCAGGGCTCCTTAGAGTTACCGTATGAGCTAGCAATTCCACTCCTAGAAATGCCCAGCAGATGCGAAAGCAGGAACGTAAACAGACGTGTACTCAACATTTCTCACAGTAGCCAAAAGGTGGAAACACCCCGAGTGTTTCCTTGAAACATTATGCTGAGTGAAATAATTCAGACGTAAAAGAACACGATCCCACTTACGTGAAATACGTGGGATGGACAAGCATATTGGGACCCCAGTTTGTCAGTGCTTCCAGGGGCGAGTGGGAGAGGAAGTGAGAGGGTATTGCTTAAGGCGTGCTGAGTTTCTGTTCAGACTGATGAAAACATTTGAGGAGTGGCGATGGTTTCACGACATGGAGAGCATAATAACTCTCGCTGAATTGTACAAATAAAAATGGTTGAAATGGCAAGTGCTTTGTTAGCTGTATTTCACCACAATAAAAGTTTTAAAAAAGCAAAACTGAACTTTTCCTAATATGTGATGACAGTCTGATCTGACATTGAATAAAACCTCGGAACGGTACTTATATAGCAAACTATAATCTATAGTTTTTTCACTGACAGGATTTTACTTGAGGAAATGAAAATTTTACAGGTAAGGAGTTAGGCTCATTTGTTGGTGTTGTTGGTGGGTGCCTTTGAATTGACTCCCGTCACAGCGACCCCGTGTGACAGAGTAGAACTGACCCACAGGGCTTCCAAGGCTGTCATCTTCGTGGAAGCAGGCTGCCACGTCTTCCTCCGGCAGAGCTCTTGGGTTCAAGCCACCACCTTCAGTTAGCAAGCAGCTGAGCGTTTCAGCGCTCCAACACCAGGGGTTTTTATTAATTTAATTTAGTGATGGCTGGTCTGTTTCTTCAGATTATGTATGACCTTTCCAGATGAAATAGAATCACTTATTTTTAGTTATTTTAGTTATTGTTTGAATTCTTTTCCCAGTCTAGTCAAAGACAGTGTGTGGGTCCAGGAAAGAACCAAGGTGTGGTGAAAGGAGCTTTAAAAAAAAAAATTTTTTTTTTTTTCTAACGTGGTTGTATTTTGACTATTACTTTAATTCGATGTGTTCTTTGCTTAGTCAGTTCCTTTACTTTCAGCTAAGTACACCCAGGGAGATGCCAGCTCTACGCGTCACGAAGGACAGAAGGCTGGGAGATTGGCTGTTACGCCGCGGAACCCTTTAACTCGGGAGGACTGTGCTGGGGGCGGCTGTAGGCGATGAATAAGGGCCTTGATCACTGTCAGAGCAAACAACAGCACCGTGGAACCTCACATACGCCACCAGTAAACTCTATAAACACATAATTTGGAAACAAAGTTTCTATGGCGATGTAGTGTTTGCCAGAGCAGTAACCAGGGTTGAGCAAATGTATTAACGGTTGGTTAGAGAAATCACACCTGTTTCTAAAAAAAAAAGTGGGTTGCAATTACTAGCTATCATTTCTTTGCCAGATTTCATTGCTCAGAGTGTATGTTCTTTGAGGATGAGTTTGTCACCCACACTTCGGTCACTTATTATTTACTCAGTGGATAGAATAAGCAGTGGGCTTGATTTTGCTAGCTTTTGGATATGAGAAAGAAGGTGACTCTGGGGATGTGAAGCTAGCTGTCGTCGAGTCAACTCCAACTCACGGCCACCCTACAGGACAGCCTAGAAGTGCCCCATAGGGTTTCTAAGGAGCAGCTAGTGGATTCGAACTGCTGGACTTTTGGTCAGCAGCCAAGCTCATTACCGCTGTGCTCTTCATAGCAGCCCTAGTGCTTGGAAAATTTCCTGCTTCACATCTCCAGCAGCCCTGGTGGCACAGTGGTTAAGAGCTCGGCAGCTAACCGGAAGTTCAGTGGTTCAAAATCCTCAGCCACTCCACAGGAGAAAGTCCCAGTGACCTGCTCCTGTAAAGATTACAGCCTTGGAAATGCTGTGGGGCAGCTCTCCTCCATCCTACAGGGCTGATTAGGAGTCAGAATCGGCTCGGTGGCAACAGGTTTAGGGCTGGTTTGAGAAAAGGAGTCATGGAGGTGACTGCGAAGGAAATGAGAGAAGTGATTTTAAGTGAAAAATCACAGAAAGGCAAGACTCTTGTATAATTAGGAATAGAAAAGAAAGGGCATAGTAAGTAGTATGGAGTCCCTGGATGGTACAAACAAGGTTAATGTACCCGGCTGCTACCCAAAAGGTTGGAGGTTCAAGTCCATCCAGAGACACCTCAAAAGTACAGCCTGGCAAATGGCTTCTGAAAATCAGCCATTGACAACCCTCTGGGGCACAGTTCTGCTCTGACACGCATGGGGTAGCCGTGAGCAGGAGTCGGCTCGACAGCAGCTGGTCTTCAGTCAGCAGTATGAAGGAAGAAGTAGTATCAAATGGGAAAGGAAAAGGGGGACCAAAGCAGAATATGATGAGAGAGAAACGACTCTGAGATTGTTCACTCATTCAGCAGGGACTGGACACCTGTTGGACCCCTGGTGGTACAGTGGTTAAGAGCTCGACTGCTAAGCAAAAGGTTGGCAGTTTGAATCCACCAGCCCTTCCTTGGAAACGCTGTGGGGCAGTTCTACTCTGTCCTATAGGGTTGCTGTGAGTTGGAATGGACTTGATGGCAATGGGTGTTTTTTTTTGTTTTTGGACTACCTATTACCAACCACAGAACTCTGAGAGGTTAATAACTTTGATGGAGAAACTGAGGCTCAGAAGGTTTAATGAATTAATACAACCAATACAGTTCGAGTAGACCTTGACTTTGAATCGGTCTGAGACCAGACTGATTCGGACCAGTGCCCTTTCTACCATGTTGGTGCTAGCATAGCCCCAAAAGGTATCAGGGTTATAATTATTTTTATAATTTTTCTCATATATTTTCACATTTTGTGAATTGAAAAGTATGTTTGAAAAGAAGTAGGTATGTGGAGTTCTTGGTTGTTTTTGTTAGGTGCTGTCCAGTCGATTCTGAGGCATAGCGATCCCATGTGACAGAGTAGGGTTTCCTAGGCTGAAATCTTTACGGGAACAGATCGCCAGGTCTGTTTCCTGTGGAGCCACTGGGTGGATTTAAACAACCAACCTTTCAGTTAGCAGCTGAGCACTTAACTGTTGTGCCTTTCTTGGTGCCAGAGAAATAAAATACACAGCTGGACCTTGTTGTGAGAAAATCACTAGTGAGAATGCCCACACTGAGCTGTAGAAAGTGCTGGAAACAGGACCGGAATGGGTGGGGGGTATCTGTAAACGAGTGAACAAGGACTGTCAGAGAGCTAGGGATGTTCCAGCACTTGACGACTGTTTGGTTCTTTTCTTCCCCTTTGTTTCATTTGCAAAGTCATTTTTATTTTATCTTTCATCAGTCATAAAGTGTGGAAGTGACTTATTAGATCACAAAGCACACATTCAGTATTTTTTATGAGCCAAACTCTAGACAAAATATCATCTGAGTAGATTTAGAATTCTTTTTAAGTTTCTAAAAAGAAATGGCCTCCCAAAGAAAGTATTTTTGACCTCAGTGTAGTGCATCAACCTAACAAATGAACAAAACACATGAACCGCGTGATGTCAGATACTTAGAACCACTGATCTGGCCTCACAGGAAAGTCTCAGAGAGATTTGGTGATTTTTAATTTAACAGCCCAGGATATTTTGTAATTTGCAAACGACCTTGTCTCATGGCTCAAACAGAAATAAAGTTTTCTTCTGAACTTCCTTAAATGAATTTAAGAATAGTTTAGAAAAGGTGCAATAGGAAAATGAAGCGGAAACCAGATTCACGTATCCAAATAAACCGGCTCCCAATTTCTTCCATGCCTGAACCATCGTTTTCATAAATGAGTAGAAGCTGTTGTCTGCTCATTTGGTGTTATCTGTTTGTCATTTGGAAACCCTGGTGGTGTAGTGGTTAAGAGCTATGGCTGCTAACCAGAAGGTCAGCAGTTCAAATCCACCAGGCGCTCCTTGGAAACTATAGGGGGCAGTTCTACTCTGTCCTATAGGGTCACTGTGAGTCGAAATCAACTCAACGGCAACAGGCTTGGTTTTGCTTTTTTTGGTTTATGATTTCTTATTGTCTGTGATAGTTCTATGCTGATCAGAGGCACAGCTGGAGTTCTTTGAATCAGAAGTCGCTGGCCGTATTCTTGGCAGCTTCTCCTTGCATGTGTGAGCACTTGGGAATCATTTATCAATAGTAATTATGGACAATCATGACAATAAGGGACATGTAGTGTATATGTTTCCAGGTAATTCCCTACATCCTGTGTTTGGTTGCCAGTGTCCGTGTAAATGTGGGAGTGAGTTAACCTGATGCTTCATGGGTCCTTTTCTTCAAGATGCAGAATTCTACTCCCTGCATGGAAAATTGATTAAGTATCTTCTCTGGACTCAGCACTGGCTTGTTGCAATTGGAGAGCCATAGAATAGTATCGGTAATTGCTTTGAGCAGATTTACAGTCGTATTTAGGAGGCCCATCCAATGTAACTGGAAGCAAAGAGGTAATGATACAAACCAATATATACTTGTAACAAGGAGTCTGACTTCATTGTAATTTAATTTTTTGTGAAAATATACATGGCAAAGGATACACCATTTCAATAGATTCCACATGTACAATTCAATGACATTGTTTACATTCCTCAAGTTGTATGACTGTTCTCACCATCCTTTTCAAATTTTTCTACTGCTCTTAACATTAACTCACTGCTCCCTAAGCTTCTGATCTACACTTTCAAGATGCTATCATCAATTTTATTCCATATAGATGATTCTTTAAGAAAGCGCAATGCTCAGGGCAGGCATACTTTACTAACTAAGCTAAACTGTTGTTTGGTTCAAAGCAGACTTCCAGGAAAAGCTTTGGTTGGAGGTTTAATGTTTAAAGACTGTCTCTGAGCAATAGTTTCAGGTGTTCGTTCAGCCTCCTCGACTCCAGGATGTCTGGATTCTGTTGAGAGTTTGTAATTTTGTTCCCTTTTTTTTTCCTGCTTTTCATCAGGACTCTTCTACAAAATTTTAGATCAAAATGTTCAGTGATGGTAGCCGGGCACCATCCAGTTCTTCTGGTCTCATGGCAAAGGAGGCAGTTGTCCAGACTCCATTTTTTGATGTCTGCCTGCTGGCGGCTTTTAAGCCTCCTTTCTCCCTCTACCCTCTGACCCATATCTGGGTAAGCTGATAAGAAATATTGGGGGTTCTTTTGTTTGGTGCCAGCAGGAGATACAAATCATGTAAGCCTCTGCCTGTGTGTGAGAACCCTCACTCTGACCCTATCCCCTAAACACCATGTTAAAACCCCAAACCAGTCTCCTATTCTTGCTCTGTCAAGCCACATTCAGACTAGCTTGGGAAACCTGCCCTGCTCTTCCCAGAAAATTATTTAAGTCATTATTTAAGTAATAACTTTTTCTTGCTTCTTAGGTGTATGCCAGCATCAGTGTCAACATCTGACCTAAATTTTGGATGGGGGCCCATCCTGTTTCTTAAGAGTGACTACAACAATATTGAGATGTAGGACTATGTGATTCAGGCATTATATACCAAGGAGAACAGAGAAGGAGGGTAGACAGAATTCAGGCTACCTGGAACAGAAAGTCCAGGATGGGATAGCTAGAGAGATGGATGGATGGACGGATGGATGGATGGACGGATGGACGGGTGGGTGGGTGGGTGGGTGGATGAGCAGATGGGTGGATGAACAGACGGACGGGTGGGTGGGTTGGTGGATGGGTGCATAGATGGATGGATGGATGGATAGACAGATAGATAGATAGGTAGATGGATGGATGGATGGATGGACGGATGGATGCATGGATGGACGGACGGATGATAGGTAGATAGATAGTTGCCCTCCAGTCAACCCTGACTCATGGTAACCTTATGTAGAACAGAAGGAAATGTTGTCGAATCCTACATCACTGTTATGATTGCTGGCATGTTCCAGTGCATCTTTGTGGCTATTGTGCCAATCCAAATCACCAAGCATCTTCCTCACACTTGCTGACCCTCTACTTAACCAAACAAGACGTCCTTCTCTAGCGACTGGTCCCTCCTGAT
Source organism: Elephas maximus indicus (assembly GCF_024166365.1). Taxonomy (NCBI): domain Eukaryota; kingdom Metazoa; phylum Chordata; class Mammalia; order Proboscidea; family Elephantidae; genus Elephas; species Elephas maximus. Next base: position 96,847,380 of record NC_064832.1, read on the forward strand.
GATGTGTTCAAAGCAAGCGAGTCAATGTTCTGTTGTGATCCATAAGGTTTTCATTGGCTCATTTTTGTAAGTAGATTGCCAGGCCTTTCTTCTTAGTCTGTCTTAGTCTGGAAGCTCTGCTGAAATATGTCCTCCATGGGTGACCCTGCTGGTGTTTGAAATACTGGTAACGTAGCTTCCAGCATCACAGCAACATGCAGGCCACCACAGTACAACAGTTTAATAATTATCACTTGAATTAATGAATCAATGAAGCATGAATGAATGAAATAGGGATAGGGAGGAAGGGTGGGGAAAACGTGAGCAGCCCAAGCAGGGGGGCTGCCATAGGCCTTCGCTGCTGACCAGGTGGCAGCACATGTATTTCTGCTCCTCTTTTAGGTTTTTTATTAAGGAGCTCTGGTGGCACAATAGTTAAGCTAAGCGCTCAGCTGCTAACAGAGGGGTTGGCGGCTGGAGCCCATCCAGCCTCTTCCGGGAGAAAGAACTGACAATCTGCTCCCATAAAGATGACAGCCAAGAAAGCCCTATGGGACACTCCTGCTCTGTCACATGAGGTTGCTATGAGTTGGAGCTGACTCGATGGCACACAACAACAGCAACAGGCTTTATATTAAGGAGACTTGGTGGTGCAAATGGCGAAGCGCTCAGCTGCTAACTGAAAGGTTGGTGGTTCGAACCCACCCAGTAGCTCCACAGGAGAAAGTCCTAGTGATCTGCTCCCGTAAAGGTTACAACCTAGGAAACCCTATGAGGCGATTCTGCCCTGTCACACGGAGTCACCGTGAGTAGGAACTCTACCTGACGGCGTCTAACAAACCTCCCACCTCCTGCTCAGAAGGCTTCCGAGTCTTCCTACGTGTGGTTCGCCTTTCAGTAATCTCCTCCTTGTGCACCTTCTCCACCTCAAAGGGACCAGCCTAATGAAATGCTAGAATGTTCTTCAGCTCAGCGTGTAAGGAAACTGGAGGTCAGTGCTGTACAGGAGCCGGCCTCGGGCCCCACAGCTCGTAACTCTCAGCCTTGACTACGTCCACTTTGCCAAAAGGGTTGTTTTTGATAGGAGGCCACTGGGGGAGAGAAAAAAAAAAGGTTTCTGCAGTGAAATAAATTTGGGAATACTCTCTCTCGCTTGCCTTGTAGAAATATAAAACACATTACCATATTATATAGTCTTCTAGAAGCTTGGTCATAAAGAAACCTGGTAAAGAGCATTTAAGACAGCATTTCTTCTAATTTATGGTCACAGATCTTCTCTTCTCCACTTAAATTGTTTCCCAGAACACCTGAGCATGTATTTCAGCTTTCTTTACAACTGAACATGGCCTTGCCTGTACCCTCTTCTTTTAACCATTAAAAAAAATATGTATAGATGTTGTTGTTTAGTCTATTCTGACTCATGGTGACCTTATGTGTGACAGAACTTAACGCTGTCTGGTCCCGCACTATCCTTACAATCATTGTTGTGCCTGAGCCCATTTTTGCAGCCACTGGGTCAATCCATCTTGTTGAGGGCCTTCCTCTTTTTTGCTAACCCTCTGCTTTTTTCTTTACCAAGCATGATGTCCTTCTCCAGGGACTGGACCCTCCTGATAACATGTCCAAAGTACTTGAGACCAAGTCTTGCCGTCCTCGTTTCTAAGGAGCATTCTGGCTGTACTTCTCCCAGGACAGATTGGTTCCTTCTTCTGACAGCCCATGGTGTAGTATACATGCTCCTGCCTTACAAATTCCCACCCCCCCAGTCCGCCCCGCTGCCACGTACTAATTTATCTGGTCATCCCACATACTTCTCCAGGGTCTTCCTCCTCTGCCTTCCCCTTCCTCCTCTTATAACTGCTGACCCACCTCCTCTGTGGTACTTCACTTGACTTCCCAAGCCAGGTTAGTTCCCATACCCCACAGTCCCATAGAGCTTTGTTTATTTCCCCATTGCCTTAAAAATAGTTTTATTCCTCTTTGTATTCACCACACTTAACAGCGTGCCGGTCATACTTAGTTAGGTGCTCAATAAGTGCGTGTTTGAGTGAGCAGCTGAATGATGAATGGATCCCTGGTGTTTTTCCCCAGAGTTACTGTCTGCCCAAACATGGTGGAGTGGCATTCACACTGGGCCTTTGAGGTGGCACAAATATCTTCCTATAGAGGTAAGTCCAAAACCAAAAACAGCCCTTGCGATCAAGTTGATTCCGACTTATAGGGACCCTATATGATGGAGTAGAACTGCCCCCATAGGGTTTCCAAGCCTGTAGTTTTTACAGGAGCAGATTGCCAGGTCTTTCTTCCACGGAGCAGCTGGTGGATTCTAACTGCTGACGTTTCAGTTATCAGCCAGGGCTCCTTGCAGGAGTCCAAGGGTAGGCTAAAACGGTCTTTAGCATCTCTCGACAGCCCTTTGCCAGAAGCATGCAAGCAGCGAGTTATGAGCACTTTGTAACTGGGTCCTGCTGCAGACATCGTTAGGTTAAAACACCCTGTGCCCAGACTCCGGCTGTCATCATGTGTTGACGCCTGAGGGGATGCAAATGGATACTGTGGTCTTAATTGGTTCAGTCCAAACTCTCAGTACCTGGGGTTTTTCTCATGTGAGATGTAGGGACCTTTAATTAGCACCTTCACTGTGGATTTCAAGGAGCCCTGGTGGCTTTTTTTTTTTTTTTTGGTGGCAGAGGAAACCCTGGTGGTGCAGTGGTTAAGAGCTACGTCTGCTAACCAAAAGACCGGCAGCTCCAATCCACCAGGTGCTCCTTGGAGACTCTATGGGCAGTTCTACTCTATCCTGTAGGGTTGCTATGAGTCAGAATCAACTTGATGGCAGTGCTTTGTTTGGTTGGTGGCAGAGAGATTAAGTGCTCGGCTGCTAGCTGAAAGGTTGGTGATTCAGACCCACCCAGCAGCTCCGTGGGAGAAGGAACTGACAATCTGCTCCTGTAAAGATGACAGCCTAGAAAACCTGTGGAGCACTTCTGCTGCATCATGTGGGGTCTCCACGAGTCAGAATTGAGTATACATTACCTAACAACAGCAACTATGGATTTATTTTCTTCTGTCCAAAACAGAAAAGAGAAAGTTTACTTCATAGTTATATTGAAAGGGAAGATGTAAACCTATTCTTATTTTGTAATGGTAGTTAAGAATAATAACCGTCACTGTATCAGAAATGGATTTCTGACCAGAAGATGAGGGTTTACGTATAACTTCTTCTTGCTATTTTATTCTACCGTTGTTCAAGACCATTTTGCTTTTGGGAAATGCATTTTGCCAAAATTAGATAGTGAATTTACAAAACTAAGCAGCCATTTTGTTTTGTACTACATTTTACATTTTGCAAGTAGGTAACTGCCTGTTCTGGTTTGCCGATGACTGTCCTCGTTTTACCATTGGAAGTTTTGCATTCCAGGATCACCACCCCCGGTTTTAGGTAAAACAGACAGTTGGTCACCCTATTCGCACCCCAAAGTTTGAATTTACATAGTTTAGTAATACTACAGCTTAAATTTAAAAATATGTTTGAGTGCTTCTATTGTGCTAGGCACTCTGTGCTAGAGACAGAGAGATAAAATGTAAACCTTCCCTCTGGCTTCAAGTCTAGCGAACACAGTACAATACACAACACAAAGCCAGGTGTGCTGAAAGTCCTTAAGAGAGGTACAGACATGCTAATGGGCTTAGAAGCGACTAGCTTTCTAACCTTACGTCCATAGAAGCAACTGTCAGGAAATCAAATGACACATTGCATTGGGCAAATCTGCTGCAAAGATCTCTTTAAAGTGTTAAAAAGCAAAGATGTTGTCTTGATGACTAAGATGTACCTGACTCAAGCCGTGGTCTTTCCAATGACTTTATGTGCATGTGAAAGCTGGACAATGAAAAAGTATGACACGAGAATTGATGCATTTGATCTGTGTTGTTGATGCATTTGATCTGTGTTATTGGTTAAGTATGCCTACTCCTCACTTCCCGGCTGTCTCCTTATCCTACATTTCACACTCATGACAATAGTAAAAAATCTGCTATCCGACTATTTTGTGCACTAATGATGTATGTCCGGCAGTAACAAATGTCAGGGTGCCAGGCGAGAGTAACGCTGACTGTGATAGTCAAGGTTATGTGTCAACTTGACTGGGCCGTGGTTCTCAGTGGTTTGGCAGTTACGTAATGATGTAATTTGGCAGGTATGTAACAGCATAATTTGGCAGTTATCTAATGATGCCTTTGGCGATTATGTAATAATGTAGTCATCCTCCGTTTTCTGATCTGATGTGGTCATCCTTATTTGCATAACACCAAATTTTCATAATGACCTGGTCTTTGGAGCCTAACTATGTCAATAAGTGAGGAGTGGCTATATATTGAATATATCATGAACTGCCAGAAGAATGAACCAAACTGTCTGGGAAGAAATGCAGTCAGAATACTCCTTAAAAATGAGGGTGGTGAGAATTTGCCTTGCTTACTTTGGACATACCATCAGGAGGGACCAATCACTAGAAAAGGAAGGGTAAGTGAAAATGAGGGAAACCCTCAATGAGATGGACTGAAAAAAGCAGTGACAATGGGCTCATGAATGAACAATGGGCTCAGTGATCATGAAGATGGCGCGGGACTGGGCAATGTTACGTTACGTGACAATAACTAACAACAACAAGCTTTCTGACTAGGCATGAGGTACCATTTGAAATTGACCCTGAAGATATGTAAACCTTGGGAACCAAGTATGCGATATAGGGAAGGGAATAGAAAATATACAACATGTATATCCCTTTAGTTTTGGGAATGTAATTTTCATTATCCACGTTATAGTTAATAAGTGATTAACAATACGGAGTGTGCCAGTTTTTAAGATGTTGTCTATCTCCGAGCCACTCTTCAATGCCTTGTGATGCTGGGCTGGGTTTCCGTGAACTGTATTTCTGCTTTGCCAGCGGGCTTCCTGTGAGGCTTCTCCACTAGAAGCAGTAGAGGGAGCAGCAAGGCTGGAGGTGGAGGAAGGAAGCTGCTCCTTTCTTTGCTCCCTGAGACATCCTTACTTGCTTTCAGTCCTGCTAGCACTAACCCGTCCTCCCCGCCTGTCTGTCAGTTTGTCACACTGTGGTGGCTCGCATGTTGCTACACACTGGAAGCTATGCCACTGGTATTTCAAATACCAACAGGGTTAACCATGGTGGATAGGACTCAGTGGAGCTTCCAGACTAAGATGGACTAGGAAGAAAGGCCTGGCAATCTACTTCCAAAAATTAGCCAGTGAAAACCCTGTGGATCATAACAAAATGTTGTCTGATATAGTACTGGGAGATGCAAACATACCAAGGATCATGAAGATGGCCCAGGACCTGCAATGTTTTGTTCAGTCATACCTAAGGTGGCCATGAGTCGGAGTTGACTCGGCTGTAAGTAACAGCAACAGCGAAGTCTCCTCGGCTTCTTTCTTCATTCCGGCAGCACCATCCGTTCTGGTAGAAGTCACACTCACTTTTGCCATTTTCCTGATCCTCATAGGACGGCCTCATCATGTCTTCTCAGAGGTCCGAGCCCCAGCTCCACCGGGACCCCTTCTCCAGGGCCAGGGACCACAACACCAGCTGATTGCTGCCTCCTTCCCTTAGTGAACCCACAAGGGCCTCTTCAAAGTTGCTGCATTTTGATATTTTCAGCCTCTCCCTTTTGTTCCCCAGCCCTAAAGGTTCTAAGGAGCCCTGGTGGTGCAATAGTTAAGCACCCGACTGCTAACTGAAAGGTCAGTGGTTCAAACTCACCCAACGGCTCCCCCAGAGAAAGCCCTGGCAATCTGCTCCCTTGAAGATGACGGCCTAGGAGACAGTGTGGGGCAGTTCTGCTCCATCACGCGGGGTCACTGTGAGTTGGAATCGACTCGATGGCACCCGACAGCAACAGGAGTAGCGCTCACTGCAGTTGCTGCTTCCCTGACATCTTAGCCTTCTGTTTTACAGTGTCAGTTATTTAGTCAACAGCTCTGTGTGAAATTCTTTCTGCTGAAATGGCCGGGGGGGTTTCTCTTTCCTGATATCTCTCTGATGATAACACAGCGCGTGCACCAGTGACACCGTGTCCTGTATTTTCCACTAGCTGTGATTTTTTTCTAGTCATTAGCTTTTGTATTCTGTCCGTGTGTGGAATTTCACAATCTGACCACCAGGGCTGCTGATAATATGCGTACATACCATATATATCACGAAATTTATGTGTGCACGTATAGGTGTGTATGTTTGTGTGTGTGTGTGTGTGTGTGTGTACAGTTTTCAGCATGATAGGGTCCCTGGACATGGGCTTGGCTGTTTGACCTTGAACAGGATAGATAATTCATTCTCTCCATGTAAGTTTTCTCATCTGTAAAATGGGAATAATATCTGCCTCATTGGCTTGTTATTAGGATTAACTGAATTCATCTGTCTCAAGGTAATAAAGCCACACACAGTCATACAAACAAACCTGTTGCCATCGAGTCAATTCCAACTCATAATGACCCTATAGCCCAGAGCAGAACTGCCCCACAGGGTTTCCAAGGAGCGCCTGGTGGATTCGAACTGCCGACCTTTTCATTAGCAGCCACAGCTCTTAACCAGTACGCCAAAGAGACAGTGCCTGGTATATCATTTATCTTCCAAAAATACTAGTTATTTCCTTTTCCCTTCAGGATCACAGGGCATAAAGCAAAACTGGATAAAGCACTGAATGTGTGCCATATGCTGTAAAGACCTGCACACATTTACCACGTTCTTAGAACACAGCTGTTGTTATTAGCAGATCGAAACATTCAACACACTAATCTTTCTGAGAACACCGAGATGCAACTTGATTATTCAGGATGATGAAGAAGAGGTTTGCATGGACATTCCGAAACAAAAGACTGGTAATTAACAGGGTAATCAAATTAGATTGCATTGTGTTAATATGTTATTATCTATTTCAACTCCGATAACAAAAATTAAAACATGTTTGTTTCCAGAGAGGAGAAAATAGAGAACAGTGAGCTGAGAGATGAGGTCTCCTCAGCCTGAAGTTCCTTACTGTTGACCAGTGGTCACCTGTGGCTGACACGGCCTGAGGGGTCCGCAGGTGTGACATTGCCGTGACTGTTCTCTACTGGCATTCCTACCTATGGGTTTTCAGCTCATCTCCCAGTCAGCTGGCCAGTTCTCAGGATGTTTCAATAGAGCGTGTGTTCTGGTCCACTTACGCTCAGGCCTGTTCTCTCCCTTCCCCTGTTCCGCCCCGTATCACTGTTGTTAGCTGTTATTGTGTCCTTCCAGCTCATGGTGACCACATGTGTAACAGAACGGAGTGTCGCCCGACCCTGCATTATCTTCAGGGTTGGAGGCACGTTCAAGTCCATTGTTGAGGCTATGGTGCCACTCCATCTCACAGAGGTCTCCCCTGCCCTCGCCGGCCCTCTGTTTCACCAAACATAATGTTCTTCTCCAGCGATCTCCCTCCTGGTAGCGTGTCCAAAGCCAGGGAGGCAGACACGATTCTGTTGTGCCCCACAAGGTTCTATTTTTTAATTGTATTTGTTGTTGTTGAGAATATACACAGCAGAACATACATCAATTCATCAATTTCTACAGGTACAATTCAGTGACATCAATCACATTCTTCAAGCTGTGCAACCATTCTCACCCTCTTCTGAATTGGTCCTCCCCCGTTGACATAAGCTCACCACCCCCTAAATTTCCTATGTCACCTTCCCAGTTGCAGCTCCATAAGGTTTTTCACTGGCTAAATTTTAGAAGCAGATCACCGTGCTTTTTTTGCTAGTCTGCCTTAGTCTGGAAGCTCTGCTGAAACCTGTTCACCATGGGTGTCTGTCATGGACTGAATTGTGTCCCCAAATATCTGTCAACTTGGCTGGGTCATGATTCCCAGTATTGTATGATTGTGTACCATTTTGTTATCTGATGTGATTTCCCTCTGTGTCGTAAATCTTATCACTATGATGTAATAAATGGATTGTCGGCGGTGACACTGATGAGATATACAAGATTAGAGAGTATCTTAAGGTAATCTCTTAAGATATCAAAGAGAGAAGCAAGCAAAGAGACATGGGGGACCTCATACCACCAGGAAAGCAGTGCCAGGAGCAGAGCATGTCCTTTGGACCCAGGATTCCTGTGTGGGAAGCTCCTAGTCCAGGGAAGACTGATAAGAAGGACCTTCCTCCAGAGCCGACAAGAGAAGAAAGCCTTCCCCTGGAGCTGATGCCCTGAATTTGGACTTGTAGCCTACCAGACTGTGAGAAAATAAATTTCTCTTTGTTAAAGCAATCCTCTTGTGGTATTTTTGTTATAGCAGCACTAGATGACTAAGACAGTGACCCTGCTGGTATCGGAGATAGTGGAGGCACAGCTTCCAACATCACAACACGTGAACCACCGCGGTACCACAGACTGACAGATGGGGCAGCTCTGTAGGGCAGGTGCAACATTCTCCAGCTCCCTCCTCCTAACAGGCTTCCAGGGAGTTTTCGCCGACAAGAGGCGCTGGCAGAAGACTAGGACGCAGGAGGAGGAGGAGAAAAACGAGAGTATTCCTTCTGTCGCTCTGCCTTACGTGGCATCTCCAGGAGCTGAAGTGCCTGCATCTTTTCCGTGGCTCCAACTCTGGCCAGTAGTCCCCACCTCTAGGGCCCCATGTGGTCCCGCCAGGGAGCCCCTCTCCCACAGCATGTTCCCACCAGGCAGCCCCTCCCCCACAGCATGCTCCCACCAGGCAGCCCCTCCCCCACAGCGTGTTCCCACCAGGCAGCTCCTCCCCCACAGCGTGCTCCCACCAGGCAGCCCCTCCCCCACAGCGTGCTCCCACCAGGCAGCCCCTCCCCCACAGCGTGTTCCCACCAGGCAGCCCCTCCCCCACAGCGTGCTCCCACCAGGCAGCCCCTCCCCCACAGCGTGCTCCCACCAGGCAGCCCCTCCCCCACAGCGTGTTCCCACCAGGCAGCCCCTCCCCCACAGCGTGTTCCCACCAGGCAGCCCCTCCCCCACAGCGTGCTCCCACCAGGCAGCCCCTCCCCCACAGCGTGTTCCCACCAGGCAGCCCCTCCCCCACAGCGTGTTCCCACCAGGCAGCCCCTCCCCCACAGCGTGCTCCCACCAGGCAGCCCCTCCCCCACAGCGTGCTCCCACCAGGCAGCCCCTCCCCCACAGCGTGCTCCCACCAGGCAGCCCCTCCCCCACAGCGTGCTCCCACCAGGCAGCCCCTCCCCCACAGCGTGCTCCCACCAGGCAGCCCCTCCCCCACAGCGTGTTCCCACCAGGCAGCCCCTCCCCCACAGCGTGCTCCCACCAGGCAGCCCCTCCCCAACAGCGTGTTCCCACCAGGCAGCCCCTCCCCCACAGCGTGCTCCCACCAGGCAGCCCCTCCCCAACAGCGTGTTCCCACCAGGCAGCCCCTCCCCCACAGCGTGTTCCCACCAGGCAGCCCCTCCCCCACAGCGTGCTCCCACCAGGCAGCCCCTCCCCCACAGCGTGCTCCCACCAGGCAGCCCCTCCCCCACAGCGTGCTCCCACCAGGCAGCCCCTCCCCCACAGCGTGTTCCCACCAGGCAGCTCCTCCCCCACAGCGTGCTCCCACCAGGCAGCCCCTCCCCCACAGCGTGTTCCCACCAGGCAGCCCCTCCCCCACAGCGTGTTCCCACCAGGCAGCCCCTCCCCCACAGCGTGTTCCCACCAGGCAGCCCCTCCCCACAGCGTGTTCCCACCAGGCAGCCCCTCCCCACAGCGTGCTCCCACCAGGCAGCCCCTCCCCCACAGCGTGCTCCCACCAGGCAGCCCCTCCCCCACAGCGTGTTCCCACCAGGCAGCCCCTCCCCCACAGCGTGTTCCCACCAGGCAGCCCCTCCCCCACAGCGTGCTCCCACCAGGCAGCCCCTCCCCCACAGCGTGTTCCCACCAGGCAGCCCCTCCCCCACAGCGTGCTCCCACCAGGCAGCTCCTCCCCCACAGCGTGCTCCCACCAGGCAGCCCCTCCCCCACAGCGTGTTCCCACCAGGCAGCCCCTCCCCCACAGCGTGTTCCCACCAGGCAGCCCCTCCCCACAGCGTGTTCCCACCAGGCAGCCCCTCCCCACAGTGTGCTCCCACCAGGCAGCCCCTCCCCAACAGCGTGTTCCCACCAGGCAGCCCCTCCCCCACAGTGTGTTCCCACCAGGCAGCCCCTCCCCCACAGTGTGTTCCCACCAGGCAGCCCCTCCCTGTGGCGCATCTCTGACTCCTTCTCTGGCCCTTTTCAGAAGCAGCCAGTCCACCAAGGAGCGGGGGAGCTGTCAGCAGACCCAGGCTGCTCAGCTATTCTGGGAACTCGCTATTGAGGACTAGACTCTTCCTCCCTCCTGTTCGGAGCCCTGCCTGCTAGCTCCAAAGCCGAAAAGGCTGAGAGCTGTGAATCTCTTCAATTACTCCTCTCTGGGGGAGTGTGGCTCGGGGAATGCTAATGGCACCTCCGTAAATACCTTTTACCAGAGACAGCAGGAACCAAAGTCTGGATTCTAGTCCACAGGGGCTCCAGGCAAGCTTGCCAAAAGGTGGATTCCAAGGACACCCCCTCCCAATACCTGCAAAGCTGTTTCCGGTACCTGATTTTCAACTCCTGTTTTCCACAAAGACGCTTTTTTCCCTCAAGTTAAAAGAATGTTCTTTACCAGTTTCTCTTAGTAACTTTTCCCGATTGTTTCTGAGACATTCTAAAATGCATATTGGATAAAAACACGGTCTCTGGGGTTACAGTTATTTTCCCTCTAAAAAGCCCATCAATAAAAAGAGGTGAAGATGGTAAAATTATATTGTTTTAATATGTTTAAAGCAGCGGTTTTCTTTGAAATAATGTTTTCCGCACCAATTTTAACCTGCTGAATGTATTTTCTGGAATCTAGTTAAATGCTAAGGAACATGGTGGTACAATGGTTAAGTGCTCGGCTGCCAACCCAAAGGTTGGCGGTTCGAACCCACCAGCCACTCTGGAGGAGAAAGATGTGCCAGTCTGCTTCCGTATAGATTACAGCCTTGGAAACCCTATGGAGCAGTTCTGCTGTGTCCTGTAGGGTCACTACGAGTCAGATTCAACTCACAATGACGACAACAACAACATTGTCGGCTCCTTCAGCTACCTCCTAAGCAGTTCCTTTAATTGTTTAAACTTTTCACAAGCAACACAGAGTAATTGTTTGAGGAGGAATTCAATACACATCAGGATAAAAATAAAATTTGTGAAAAACGTAAAATAACGTTTAGAGATCCCTGTAGCCCTGTAACGCTGCCCCATGCTGTATCATAATTGCCCATCTTGGAATCTAATGGCTGTTGGGCGTATTTATTTTCAGCCAGTTTGTTGTATGGGCCAATTTGCTTTTGACCAAATTACTTTTGGCCCAAATAACATGCTGTCTCCCTGTCAGGCTAGGACTACATTAAGACATGGGCGGGGGCGTGGGGGCTGGGTGGGATTACCTCAGCGATTTTCTCTTTAGTGCACCTATGTTAGACTGCTGAGCAGTGGTTAAATGCTCTGCTGCTCACCTGAAGTTTGGAGGTTCGAACCCACCAGCTGCTGTGCAGGAGAAGACCTGGTGACCTGCTTCTGTAAAGATTACAGCCTTAGAAACCCTGTGGGGCAGTTCTATTCAGTTCTACAGGGTCACTATGAGTAGGAGTCAGCTTGAGGCCCTAACAACAATAATGTTTCAGTCATCTAGTGCTGCTATAACAGAAATACCCCAAGTGGATGACTTTAACAAACAGAAATTTATTTCCTCACAGTAAAGTAGGCTAAAAGTCCAAATTTAAGGCCTCAGCTCCAGGGGAAGGCTTTCTTTCTCTGTCAGCCATCTCATCATTCTTTCCCCGGACTAGGAGCTTCTCCACACAGGGACCTTGGGTCCAAAGGACTCATTCTGCTCCCAGCGCTGCTTTCTTGGTGGTATGAGCCGCTCCCCCTGCCCACTTGCTTCCCTTTGCTTTTATCTCTTGTAAGATAAAAGGTGGTGCAGGTCACACCCCAGGGAAGCTCCCCTTACATTGGATCAGGGGTGTGACCTTAGTAAGGGTGTTACAATTCCACCCTCATCCTCTTGAACGTAATCTAATCTTGCCTCATTAACCACAGGCAGAGATTAGGATTCACAGCACACACAAAAAATTACAATTACAAAATGGAGGACAACCACACAGTACAGGGAATCATGGGTTAGCCAAGCTGACACACGTATTTTGGGGGACATGATTCAATCCATGACAAATAACAACAGTTAAATGTCGGCTGACAGTCTTCAAACCTTAAATTTGTAGAATTCTTGGCAGAGGATCATCTCTAAGAGAGATGAAAACGTCCCTGTGAAAACTAGGACGGAGCGAGCCTGTCTCGCTCACGAGGAGAGAGGAAGTCAGCACCCTCACCCCCTCTTCACTTTTACTTCTGCCTTGTTCCTCCTCCGGATTCACCCCTGTCCACTCTGAACTGGGAGGTCAAAAGACGGCTCTGTGAAAACTTGCTGTCTGAGTCTAGGTCACGGTCAGAGTCACCTGCACCTGAATGTTCTCTTTGCAGGAGCCATCGTGAGGATCAAATCACTTAGTGGATGTAAACAGGGCCTGAAACATGGGCTATGCCCAATGAAGATTAACCAAAAAAACCCAAATCTGTTGCCGTGGAGTTGATGCTGACCAATGGCAACCAGATGTGTTACAGAACTCTCCATAGGCTTTTCTTAGGGAGGAGACCAGGTGGTGTGGTGGTTAAGTGCTCAGGTGCTAATGGAAGGGTGTGTGGTTCTAAACCCATCCAGCTGCTCCTTGAGAGAAAGACCTGGTGATTTGCTTACAGCCTAGGAAGCCCTATGGGGCAGTTCTTCTGTCACATGGGGCACTATGAGTTGGAATCGACTTGACAGCACCCCACAACAACAATCTTTATGAAGGAGCCCTGGTGGTGCAATTGGTTCAGAGCTCAGCTGCTAGCAGAAAGGTCGGTGACTGTAACCTCGCCAGTGGCTCTGTGGGAGAAAGACTTGGCAATCGGCTCCTGTAAAGGTCAGAGCCTAGAAAACCCTATGGGGCGGTTCTGCTCTGTCACATGGGGGCACTATGAGTTGCAATTGACAGCTATGGGTTTTTTTGGTTTGGTTCCTTAAGGGTAGGAATCCCTGGGTGGCACAAACGGTTTAGTGCCCAGCTACTAAACCAAAGACTGGTGCTTTGAACCTGTCCAGCGGCACCGCGGAAGAAAAGCCTGGCCATCTGCTCCTGAAAGGTCACAGCCTTGACAGCTCTACAGAGCTCAGCTCTCCTCTGTACACACGGGGTCCCTGTGAGTCAAAACTGACTCTATGGCAACAGGGTTTTTGTTGTTGTTGTTGTTTGTTTGTTTGTCCTTTACGGGTAACTTGGGAGAGATTTTGCTCTTTAGAGCTAGATAAATAAACCCAACTAAGAGACTCCCTAATTCAGAGACTGAATTGGGCAAAGTGAGTGGCCGCTGCTAAACTGGCATGGAGATTTGGGGTGCACGATGCCATGTCAAGATGACGAGCTGTTGTGAACCCTAATGCCGTGGTGCATTTTACTTTTTGCACTACAAAAAAAAAAAAAAAAACAGGATGTTAATCTATCAATTCTTTTAATACCTTCAGGCTGTCCTTCTACACAGATGAGCAGATAGAATTCTGCCCATGAATTTGCAAAGATTCTGCTTGTAGTTCATTATTAGTATAATGAACTAATTGAAAACTTCCCCCACAGGCTAATTCTGAAACAAGCCCCTTCTGGCAGCTGGGCTCCAGGAGAGGGAGCAGAAACAGTTGATGGTGGGTGGGCATAGCCAAGGCACTAAAAATAGTTTAAATAATCTGAAACTTGCAATTAAAAAGAAATACAGTAGGCAAGTAATAGTGATCCTAACATTATGAAATGAGTCGTTATGAGTGGAAATAAAAGCCGCAATTTTTGTAAAACTGAAATAAGGACTATGTTCTTGGAAGAGAGTCAGAATGGGGTGAGCGACCCACCTGGCGTGGGGGGCGGGCAGCAGCAGGAGAGGCGCAGCGGAATGGAAGGATAATTGAGGCTCACGCATCAGTCAGTATCACTGCCCAGGCTCCAAATTATGAATTACGCTTTTCTGCAACCCAATCCATCTTTTGGTATGTGCATTGTGTCTTCCTCCTCAGGTTTATCTTCATTCCAATCGCCGTGTGGTAGTTCAACCCTCTTCCATGAGGATAATCCTGTTTTCCTGTTGCTGGTGCTTACCCTCATCAGATGGGTTGACCTTAGAATTCTCACCTTCCGTGAGCGAGATTCAGGTTCAATTCCCGGTCAGTGCACCCCATGGGCAGCTACAACCTGTCTGTCACTGGAGGCTTGTGCGTTGCTACGATGCCACATGGGTTTCAGTGGAGCTTCTAAGACTAGGAGGAAAGGCCTGGTGATCTGCCTCTGAAAATCAGCCAATGAAAACCCGATGGGTCACAGCAGTCCATCTGTCTTCAGTCGCGGAGATGGCGCAGAGCCGGGCAGCATCTTGCTCCTCTGTGAGTCAGGGGCCAACTGGAAGGCAGCTAACAACAACACAAACAACACCTGCTGAGAGGTTTGGGGTGGGCTCGTCCTCACAGTTCTTAGAGACGGCTTCTGGTTGTTCGTTACCTTTCTTGGTGAAGGTCTGGGAAAGGGAACTTCGGAACACTCACGAAGGAAGAGAAGGCTGAGCAGTGATCTTCCAGTTACCCATCGCGTAACTTCAGCCTCTAACAACACTTTGCCAAGTTACTCGATGTTTCCCGCCAACTGATTTTGTGTTTGTTTTTCTATGCTTCTTTTCATTCCACCTATAGATACTTAGCTATGCATAAAAGACAGCAAGTATTAAGTTACTCTTTATTGAAAGAAAGGAGAACTTGAAAAATAACAAGCTCCACCCTGCTTTGTAAGTATTCGAGCTTAACCCCTCCCTCAAGGCCTAGTTCAAGATCCCCAGGCTCCCTTTCTGTAGGGGCAGCATCGTCTGACCTACACCTTTAGGAATTCATTTTCTGGTTTCTTGCAACATGTCCTGAATTGACTTGATCTGACATTAAATGTATGTTTTTATTTAACTTCTCAAGAATTTATGTTGCTTCCCAAACTAGAACAGGGAGGCAGAGTAGTGTAAAGGAAAACTCTCCAAGTGGACTCAGAAAGTCCTACGCTCGCACTGGGATTCTGTCCTTTTTCTCGAGGTGTGTAGTTACACCCTGCACTGTCTCAGGAGGACATTCCTGTTTTTCTGTTGCCGGTGGTTATCACCTTCAAGTGGACTTTTCAAATATGGCGGCAAGCTGTTGCGTTGTTGGGGTCCACTGAGTCAATTTCAACTCATAGCACCCCTGTAGGGCAGAGCAGAACTGCTCCATAGGGTTTCCAAGATTGTAATCTTTGTGGAAGCAGACAGCCACGTCTTTCTCCTGAGGAGCCGCTGGTGGGTTCAGATGGGTGACCTTTTGGATAGCAGCCGTGTGCTTAACCTTTGTGTCATCATTGGCAACTTGGAATGTTTTCCACAGTACCTGGGTGCACATTTTGATATGGAGTCACAGGCAAAAAAGGTCTTGAGATTTTCTGTCATCACACCCAGACACGAACCCTTACTTTAGCCACACACGACAGGGGTTTTGAAGCCTGCCTCAGGCAATTTAGAAGGACCTCAGAGCTATGCCTCAGCACGGAGTTGTAACACTCTGATTTTTCTTTCTCTAATCTCTTCCTCCATGTGTGACAGAACCTACAGAGCAATTTAGTAGAAAAAATAGATGAACTCAGCTAAGCCATTGTGTCCTGGTAATCCTTCCTGAGATCTGTTAGCAATTCCTAATGTCCTGTCTCTTTAGGTTCTTGTAGCTCAGCCACAAATGTCTTAGGAGGACTTGTTCACCAGACCAAGAATTCAACTCACCCCCAGGCCGGTGTGCTTTGTGTGTACTTGTGAGGTCTCAGGAGTGTATGGCTGTTGCCCCCCAGAGCCACACAAGGTGTTCCTAACACACACCTTGCTGTTTACTGTAGGCTGCCATCTAATCGGCCCCAACTCATGTCAACCCCACGCACAATGAAACAAAACTCCCCATGATAAGTTGTGAATCGGACCGTTGCGATCCACAGGGTTTTCAGGTCTAATTTTTAGAAGTAGGTCACCAGGCCTTTCCTCCTAGTTCATCTTAATCTGGAAGTGCCACTGAAACCTGTTCAGCATCATAACAACTCACAACCCTCCACTGACATATGGGTGGAGGCTGTGCTTGAGGTTTACTGATTGGGAATTGAACCCGGGTCTCCTGCATGGAAGGCAAGAGCTCTACCATAAACCTACTCTGAAGGAAAAAGTAAGCAGGTTTCACTGTCAGCAAATCCCAGGTGCTCTCGTCTTTCCCAGGAAGCCAGCAGCAAAGCTTTCCCCAGGACCCTGTGAGTATCTCCAAGTGCTGCTGAGAGGGATCACTGAGAGTTTCCCTGGAAATGTAGACCAGAGATACCAGGATGGCGGCAAATTGCTGTTGGGTATTGTAGTTGTTGTTGGGTGCTGTCAAGGCAGTTCTGACCCCATGCGACCAGGTAGAACTGCCCCAGAGGGTGTTCTAGGCTGCATTTTTACAGGAGGAGATCACTGCGGAGCCACTGGGTGGGTTTGAACTGCCAACCTTTGCATTGCAGCTGAGTGCTTAACTGTTGTGCCACCAGGGCTCCCACTTGGCATTATCAGCAGGTATTAGTTGACATTGGCAAAGCCCCTCTCCCTCCTGTGTCAGTGTTTACTGATCGCCTTTGTGTTCAGAGCTGCGGCTCATGTCCCATCTTCCCTCTCTTCAGCCTCTCCCTGTTAGCAGGGTTGCCCTCCAGTCTGGGTTGAAAAATGGAAAGAAATGACCTGGGATCCTCTTCTCTTCCAAAGCATGAAAATCCGACTACATGTGCTGAGAGCTACTGTGAGTTTGTCCATTGTAGACAAAATACAAGGAGGCCTGGTGGTACAGTGGTTAAGTGCTCAGCTGCTAACCTAAAGGTCAGCAGCTCAAACCCACCAGCTGCTCCACGGGAGAAAGATGTGGCAATTGGTTTCTCTGAAGGTTACAGCCTTGGAAACCCTCTGAGGCAGTCCTGCTCTGACCTACAGGGTCACTACTAGTAGGGATCAGCCAACGATACAACAGACAAAAAACTCAGGGAGCAGGGAGGTTGCCGTCAGCCTGACATCACCATGGCTGTGAGCTTGAAAGCTGAGGGCAACTGGGATGGTGGCATCTCCTTGGAGCGTTTCTTCCCAAAGCGCAGGGTTTGCTTGATCCCAACATTGTCCAGCATCACTATGGGGACTCAGTAGGTGTGCAGAGAAATGGGGTGAACGTTCAGCACAGTGAGCCGAGAAGAATGGACAGACCAGCTTCCGGGGTGCAGACTGAGGTAGGCGTAGGCAGAAGTGAGTCAGCAAACTCGCAGAATCTCCTAGCTGACATGACTCATTGCTGAGAGATGGTGGTTTCTAAAAAGTACAGCCAGTGTGCTCCTTGAAAGTGAGGATGGCGAGGCTTCGTCTCACATTCTTTGGACATGTTCTCAGGAGGGATCAGTCCCTGAAGAAGGACATCATACTTGGTAAGGTAGAGAGTCAGGGAAAAAGAGGAAGACCCTCAAGGAGATGGATTGACACAGTGGCTGCAACGATGGGGTCAAGCATAACCACGAATGTGAGGATGGTGCAGGACCAGGCAGCATTTCTTTCCGTTATATGTGGAGTTGTTACATGTTGTAACCGACTCGACGGTACCTAGCAACAGCAACAAGGAGACCACTGAAGGGTGGGTGGCCAGCATCTGTGTAGTCACGGTGTGCATGTGACGGTGCGTCCTCTTGTCTGTTGTTGATGTTGTCGTCAGGGCAGGGTGAGGGCAAGTAGGGGTCTAAGAGCTGATAACTGTGGTGCCCCCTCCTTTGCTTACTCATGCTTTCCATGGGTTATGTGAGTGTGTATATACACACTGGAACCCTGGTGGTGCAGTGGTTAAGAGCTATGGCTGCTAACAAAAGGTTGGCAGTTCGAGTCCACCAGCCGCTCCTTGGAAACCCTATGGGGCAGTTCTACCCTGTACTACAGTGTCACTATGAGTCAAAATCGACTCAGCAGCAATAGGTTATATATATACGTACACACACATATACATGTATATACCTATGTATACATACATGTGTGTGTATGTCTTAGTTATCCATGATTTCAAATGCAACTATAATATTAGCGATTGAACACAAAAGTGGCATATGCCATTTTAGTGGAATGAGATGAATCGGATTATAAAAAGGTTTGGTACGTGAATGTAGCAAGAGTTATACTCACCCCCACCTCTTGTTTATCAGGAAGAAGTAGCATACTCCCAAGAGACCCACCGAGATAAGGAGTTTCAGTTCACAGGAGAGGACCTCAGGAGACAGATGTCGACAAAGGTGTTAAAGTGGTCAGGGCCTCATAGTTTAAACGGCTTTGCACCTGGGTGCCCTCGTGACTCTGCGTGAACTGTATTTCCAGCCGGCACACTCTTCACGCACCTGGGTGCCCTCGTGACTCTGCGTGAACTGTATTTCCAGCCGGCACACTCTTCACGCACCTGGGTGCCCTCGTGACTCTGCGTGAACTGTATTTCCAGCCGGCACACTCTTCACGCACCTGGGTGCCCTCGTGACTCTGCGTGAACTGTATTTCCAGCCGGCACACTCTTCACGCACCTGGGTGCCCTCGTGACTCTGCGTGAACTGTATTTCCAGCCGGCACACTCTTCACGCACCTGGGTGCCCTCGTGACTCTGCGTGAACTGTATTTCCAGCCGGCACACTCTTCACGCACCTGGGTGCCCTCGTGACTCTGCGTGAACTGTATTTCCAGCCGGCACACTCTTCACGCACCTGGGTGCCCTCGTGACTCTGCGTGAACTGTATTTCCAGCCGGCACACTCTTCACGCACCTGGGTGCCCTCGTGACTCTGCGTGAACTGTATTTCCAGCCGGCACACTCTTCACGCACCTGGGTGCCCTCGTGACTCTGCGTGAACTGTATTTCCAGCCGGCACACTCTTCACGCACCTGGGTGCCCTCGTGACTCTGCGTGAACTGTATTTCCAGCCGGCACACTCTTCACGCACCTGGGTGCCCTCGTGACTCTGCGTGAACTGTATTTCCAGCCGGCACACTCTTCACGCACCTGGGTGCCCTCGTGACTCTGCGTGAACTGTATTTCCAGCCGGCACACTCTTCACACACTGGAGCTGCTGTCAGTTTCATTTAGTGCCTGCTGGTTCCCTTCCGCTGTGGCTCTCCCTTTGCCTCGTGTCCTGTCACCTTGGCATCTGTGGGTCTTTGCTCTGGACAGCTGGTGCCCCTGTTCTGTTGATGCCCTAAGCACGTGCTTACCTTGCTTGTTGGGTAATCCATCCCTGGTGGTTGCTGGGTGCCATCAAGTTAATTTCTATTCATAATGACCCCATTTGATAGAGTAGAACTTCCCCATAGGGTTTCCTAGGCTGTAATCTTTACGGGAGCAGATCGCTTCTTTCTTCCATGGAGCCACTAGTGGGCTTGAACCACCAAGCTTACAGTTAGCAGCTGAGTGCTTAACCATTGTGCCACTAGGGCTTCTTAAATACATGGTAAAAAATTAAACAAAAAACAAACAAACCCATTGCCATCAAGTGGATTCCAACTCAAAGTGACTCTACAGGACAGAGTAGAACTACCCCATAGGGTTTCCAAGGCTGTAAATCTTTATGGAAGCCGACTGCCATATCTTTCTCCTGAGAAGCAGCTGGCAGGTTTGAAATGCCGACCTCTCAGTTAGCAGCTGAGCGCTAACCACTGTGCAACCAAGGCTCCTTATCTAATGATCCCCAAACCTGGTCTTGGTGGCAGGAAGCTTCCTGGAAAGCCTTCATGTCTTTAAATGTCATTAAAGTGAGAACACAGGAAAAGAAACATTCCTTAGTGTTAGTCACAGGCTCACACACATCACCTGGGAGCAAGAAAGCTTTGTCTGTTCACAGTCAGCGATTGGTTGGTGTCCTGCAAAGCCAAGCGCACCGCCAATAGAGCTATGCTGCAGCCCAGGTGCGTGTGGTGTGACCGGGGCTGGGAGAGACTCAGGACAGAAAACGAGAAACACAGGAAGGGATGTTCCACACAAAAACGTGTTGTCCTGTAACAACGCCTGACAGGCTCGGGGCTTGTTATGTGACAAACGCTAGAATCACAGAGGATGAGATCCCAGTCTGTCTCCACGAGGGGTCAGGTCAGGGGCGGGCTGGAGGGCTGCTTTTCCCATGAAGCCTCTCACCTGTTGCTCACAGCAACCCAGATGTATCACTAAAACCCTTTGTCGTCGATCGACTCTCACTCGCATCCCCCCGTGTGTCAGAGTAGCACTGTGCTCCACAGCTTTCCAACAGCTGGCTTTTCAGAAGTGGATTGCCAGGCCTTTCTTCCAAGGTGCCTCTGATGGACTCGAACCTCCAACCTTTTGGTTACCAGCCTAGCGTGTTAACCATTTGCACCCCCCAGGGGCCCCAGAATAATTGATAGAGCAGTTCCTACACAGTCAGACCTGTTGTCCAATACCACTCAGCAGACACGGAAGCCTTTGTGTTACACCAGCCTGGTGTAGGATCGTCTAAATTAGCCCCATTAAACCGTACGTAGATCTGCATCCAACCTGATTTATGGAATGTTGTTGTTGTCGAGTGCTGTCCAGGCCGCTTCATCTCGTAATGGCCCCATGTGACAGAGTAGAGCTGAAATCTTTACCGGAGCAGGTCACCAGGTCTTTCCCCCTCGGAGCTGCCGGGTAGGTTCAAACCACCAACCTTTCAGTTCACAGCTGAGCGCTTAACAGCTGCACCACCAAAGCCTCTTGATTTATAGAATGGGTAAGTTTAAATAATTATAATTATAATAAGACGTTATATTATTTTGTATTTATTTTATTTATATTATGAATAATCCTATTTGTAATACTGTTTGCTAGCAAATAGATACTTCAGAGGTTTGTTCTCTTCAGGAGTGAAATATTTCCCCTGAATACCTATTTGTATTATTTAATATCTTCAGAAAGTTTTATCACAGGCAAAATGAAACGTCGACCAGTGTCAAAATTATAAGTCCTGAACTAGTGGATTTTAATTTTAATGAGCTTTTATGAGGTATTTTGTTCCCTTAATTTTTTGTCACTGACACTTTTCATCTAAAGGGCACAGAAATGTCGTGTATTTTTAAAGGATAAGAAAATTCTGAGAAGCTAATTTTCCGTTTAACATTAAATTCGGTAGGTCTGGATCCTTCCAAAGGAAGTACAACAACTCTGCCGTCAAAATCAGCCTTTCATGGACTCAGAGCTTTTAAGAAAGCCCAAAATAATCTGATCACCTAAAAATGAATCTTCCTGAGGAAAAAAAAATTTTTTTCCCTGGGGTCATTAAAAAAAAAAAGGCTAGATATTACAGTTGTGTGACTAAGTATCTGAGGTACTTACTGCTTATATTTATTCCTTTGTATCTTCCTCAGAGTGTTGAAATTACTCCTTATTGGACAGCCTATTATGTGTGAGGGAGGCTCTCAGTTTTGCTATAGACCTGGGAGGCAGCAGAGGAGAAACTCTGAGTGGGATTGTTCCCTCCCCCCACCTCCCTTCCCTCGGTATCTCCCTCCCTCTTTCCTCCTTTGCTTCTTCCATGCCCTCTCTGGTTTCCTCCTCCCCCTCTCACTTCCTCCCTTTTCTTCTTTCCTTCCTTCCTTCCTCCCTCCTTCCCTTTCTTCTTTCCTTTAATAAGCATTTATTGAGCCCCAGAGTTGACCACATAGTCAGCCTTCTTTCTTTACTCCACGTTTCTTTGGAAGATAAACACGAAGATGGTGTCACAAGATCCAGCCAAAGAGTCAAGAGAAGACTTAGAGCGAGAAGGCTCCATGAGTGAAAAGGAGGGAAGGGAGGAACAGAGAAAGATGAAACCCTGTTCTTCATCTTTTTACAGGTGTCACCAAATTAGCAGTGAAGGGATCACAGATTTACAAGACCAGAAGGGGGTGGATATTTTGGGGGATTTGGCAGGACATGAGATGGGAAAGTGGCAGATGCTACTTAAGTACATTTCTTCAACACTCTTTTACTTTTTAAAATAACGTCTCAGCTAGCAGTGTTTGGTGCTAGATGTGATTTTAGCCGAGACGCATAAAAGGACCAGGTGAGACCAAGAGAAAGGAATAAAATTTTGGGAGTTTCCCAGAACTAGATCTAAAGCTCGGTTTTGGCTTTAAGGGTCAAGGGTAAAGGGGAGGCTTCATGCTTGGTGTTTATTTCTGCATTCCCCTGTCCAGTTCAGAGCAGAGAAGGGTGAAGCCACTGACGACAAACATGCAAATCTAGGACAAAAAGCATTTCTATTTGTTCTGTTTCTGTTATAAACATGAGGATAGAGAAGGGATAACGCAAAAGGGCTCAGATCCCATCAAGAAGACTGGATCTTAATCCTACTAAGCTCTTAGTGTTGGTAAGACGTTCTCTGTCTCCAGAGAGCTCACAGGGTAACCAGAGCAACAGACACTAAACATCAAAAATGATGCAAGGTGCTATGGGAACAGAAAAGGTCGGATACATCTTTTAGGGGGAAATCGGGGGAGACTTCATTGAAGGGTGACAGGCTTTGTAATATGTTCTGAAGGAGGTTTTGGAGAACGGGTAGATTTTACCACTGAGAGAAGAGGGTGAGATGGATAGAACACTGTCAGACAGTTAAGCAAAGGACAGAGTTGTGAAAAGTTTCACGGAAACAGGAAGTCGTCTACCGTTGCTAGGTGCCAGCACGTTGGCTCTGACTCATGGAGACCTAAGCATAACGGAATGAAATGTTGCCGGATTCTGTGCCGTCCTCACAATTGTTGTTTGTTTCAGTCCGTTGTTGTGGCTGTTGTGGCAACCCATCTCACTGAGGGTTTCTCACATTTTTGCTGACCCTCCACTTTACCAAACATGATGCCTTTTTCTAGCAATTGATCTTTCTTGACGATGTCTCCAAAGTAAGCAAGATGAAGTCTCTGCATCCTCGCTTCTAAGGAGCATTTTGGCTGTACTTTCTCCAAAACTGATTTGTTCATTCTCATGGCACTTCACCATATATCCAATATTCTTTGCCGACACCACAATTGAAATGCATCAATTCTCCTTTGATCTTCCTTTTTCATGTCCAGCTTTCACATGCATATGAGGCGATTGGAAAGACCATGGCTTGAGTCAGGCACATCTTGGTCATTAAAATGATATCTTAGCTTTTTTAACACTTTAAAGAGGTCTTTTGCAGCAGGTTTGCCCAGTGCAATATGTCATTTTTGATTTCTTGACCGTGCTCCCATGGGTGGTGATTGTAGATTGAAGTAGAATGAAATCCTTGACAAGTGCAATGACAAGCATAGGTTGTGGGGGGAGGCTATAGCAAGGTGGTAGGACAGGAGGATGAAAGTTTAGAGAACAGACTGCAAGATGCCTTGAAGGAGGTGGGCAACGGGTAGTGGAATCAGTGTGAGGCTGTCATCAAATCTTTATTTTTGATACCTCTTCCAGAGGCTTGGAAAATGATGTGTGGGAAAGCCCTTGATTTGTATTCATGATTATTGGGTTTATTAGAGAAGTAAAAACAAAACCTATTGCTACTGAGTCGATTCCGACTCATAATGACCCTGTAGGACAGAGTAGAACTGCCCCGTAGGGTTTCCAAAGAGCAGCTGGTGATTTGAACTGCTGACGTTTTGGTTAGCAGTCGAGCCTCTATCCACTGCACCACCAGGGCTCCTATTAGGGAAGCAGCAGGTTACAACTCAGGATCAGAAATGACTCAGGATACAGTTCTTCAACCAGGACGGTCTCTTCTCAGCCTTGTCTGCAGGCCAGCTTCTCTCTGGCCCTTAGCCCCTCAGCCCAGCCTCTGCCCTGCTTGGGCAAGTGTTACAAAGCTCTTTAGCTCCGCCAGTAGGTGCCCAGAGGCACTCCACTCCTCCAGGAAGCCTCCTGCCTGGAGGCACTCAGTTCTCTAGATCCATGGGTCGGCAAGCCTAGATCTGCCCACAAGTGGCCAGAGGCACCCCACCCCATCAGCAAGCCTCCTGCCCGAAGGCACTCAGCTCTCCTGCTCGGTGAGTCAGCCTAGCTCCTCCAAGGGCCCAGGCACCCCACTCTGTCAGCAAGCTTCTGGCCCTAAGGCACTCAGTTTTCTCACTTCGTAGGCTGGGAAGTCCACAGCACTGTCTCCTGGTTCTGCTGCTTCTGCTGCCGTTGTTTCTCTGCTGCTGCTTCTCGCCATCTCTCACAGTCTCCCATGTTACAGCTCTCTCACTCTGTCACCTGGGTCTAGGAGGCTCTCAGCACAGGGATCCCAGGTCCGAAGGACGCATTCCACTCCTAGCTGTTGTTTCTTGGTGGCAGTGGGTTCCCCCCCATCCACCTCTGAATGGCTCATTTTAAGCCTAGCTGGATGGCAAAACCGACCAATCCCCTTGTTAGAGTTCCATACACATTATTTGCATGGCCCCACCCCCACAACGGTTTCATGCATCTTATTTGCATTATTAGCAAGTTATCCAATCCCCTTTGTGAGCCACAAAAACCTCATTTGCGTAGTCCTGCCCAGTCTTCTGGTGGGAGTTATAAGACCGTGGAGAGAAAGGCCATATAAAAGCAATCCATCACACTGCAGACCACTTCCTGGCTTTTCTAGCCATGACTCTGTCACACTTGAACAGTTAACTTCCCCCCCACAATCATTTTACCAGTCCGAAATAGTCATTGACAACTAGTCCTTCGGTAGGGCAAAAAGTCCTCAGGGTGAGGCTAATCAGGCATCAGCCATGCAGGTCTGCTGCAGGTGTCCCCTGATCTGGTCAGGTTCTCCAAAAGTCACCTCAGTGCCACCCATTCTGGTGTCTGAGAAAGTTTAACTAAGAGATTGTTCCCTTGCTCTGAGCCTCACGAAGTATCAGCATAGCAAGACCTTTATGGGACTTTAGGTTCGGCCACTGTACTCGAGTCCAGCAGCGCGTCCCCTTTAGTCCACTTTTTTCACACTTATGGCTCCTACAATTACAGATTTTACAGTCACAGTTAACCCTGTTAACGATCAACATCACAACTGAATCATATAATCCTATCGGCATCTTCCCCCACCTTCTCTTCCCCAGACCCATCAGGAAAACAGGAAACTATTCATTGGGGACCCCCCTTTGTGCCCCGTCGTTTTAAGTTTAAGCACACCCACGAAAGCATGTAAGCCAGCCACTTCATACCTTTATCTTCCCCATTTTAGAAGCCAATGTTTAAATTTCCTGTCTCGATCAAACCAGTACTCTGAGGAGACAAATATGTTCCTTAATCTGAAGAATCTTCTATTCTAGTTGAAACTTTGAGCAACTTCATCCATGAGCAAAGTCCAGGTCAGGGCAATCCATCAATTTGCAGCAATTTACACTAGCTCACGATATCAAACATCTTTCTCTTCATTTGGTTAGGTTCTGGTCAGCTCATTCCTAACTCTGTGGGCTAGATCAATGGGTACCAGCCATAGGCTCAGAAGCCCACATGCCTCCCTGCACTTCAGACCACCCAGCCCCCTTCTCCCTCTCTCCTTCTCATCCCTAGCCCCCATGTAGTCAACAGGCACCACTTTTAGGCTCAGGAGTCCACACAACTCCCTGCGCTTAAGACCAGTCAACCTTTCTCTCTCTCTCTCTCTCTCATCCCTAGCCCCTGTGGACTAGGTCAATGGGTACCAATGGAACATGTCCAAACTCAGCCCATCCCTTCATTACTGCACCTCTCCCACTTCCACTCATTGAATGGCCCCACGTGCTCACCACAAGTGAGCACACCAGACTGTCTACTCGCCCAGTCCCTTTAACCTCCAGTCCTAGAAGGGGGTTATTCTGATGGGCGCTGACTTTTCCTGCCTTGATGCACCCAAGGCAAACTGCTTGCTCAGAATTCAAAAAGCAAAATAGTAATTTTTTTCTTGCAAATCCTTCATTCCTTCACATGTAAATCTCCTGTTCTCTCAGCAGTCCTGGGTAGATCTGCATCTCTTCAAATGCAAATTTCATGACTGGAAAGATTCTGCTTGCAGCTCAGGTTTTCAACCTAAGCCCCTGATACTATATATACAGGGCTACTGCGTTTATACCAACAGCCTGTGTTTCTTTTGAACAAATCTTCTTAGTTCCGCTTTTAGCATCTCCAATCTAGTATTAGCTGAAGGCAGAGTTGCACACTCTCTGTAATCTATAATACCCAATACTCATTCCATCATATATTTAGGTCTGTTTTATGGTACTGGGTAGGAGAAACATTCAATTTCCATAATATGTTCAAATAAACACATAACCCTTTTTAAAACATTCCAGTTTCATCTTCTCTTCTCCACATCTTGACTATCTTCCCATTCATATGCATATGGCATTGGCCCTCTGTCTGGGTGGAACCAGAAGAATTTGGCCTCCTATCAACCATCTTGTTTCACCAGCCTGGCTTTTGCCCCAAGCCACTCCAGATGCAGCCTTTCTCCCTTCTGCTGCAGCATAACATCTCTTACTTTCCTCTCGGGCATTACAGACAACAAGCAAAGTAACCATCTAAAAATCAGAAGTTTCACTTCCCACGCCCCTCTATTCTTTCTCTTACAAAGGATCATGCTTCCATGAGCCTGGAGCCATTGCAATGAATCCCACTTCTGACACCAACTATAAAATGGTGTGGCAGGAGAGTCTGACCTAGTCTAACTTCATGAGGGAGGGAGAGAATCAGCATCAGCCCAAAGCTGACTCTTGTGAGGTGGAGGCCAGACATATCCCTTCTCTTTAACCTTTTTACTGATTCTGACACTACCTGTCCCTCCCACGGCACTCTCTACTTCTCTGCTGGGTTAGATGATTCCTTCGCAATGGCCACACAGAACTCACAGACAATACTCACAACTGCAGGGTATATTAGGGAAGTAGCAGGTTAAAATTCAGGATCAGAAATGACTCAGAATACAGTTCTTTGATCAGACAGCTTCTTCTCAGCCATGCCCACAGGCTGGCCTCTGTCTGGCCCTCAGCCCCATGGCCTGGCCTCTGCTCTGCTCAGGAAAGTGCTACAAAGCTCTTAAGCTCTGCCAGCAAGTGCCTGGGGGTGCCAAACTCTGCCAGTAAGCCTCAGCCTGAAGACGCTCAGCTCTCTCATTCTGTAGTCAGCAAGCCCAGTTCTACCAAGTGCCCAGAGGCCACCTGTCAACAAGCTTCCTGACCAAAAGTACTCAGCTCTCTTGCTCCATGGACCAGGAAGCTCACTTTGCCTTTTCCTGCTCTCTTAGTTCTGCTGCCTCTGCTGCTGCTGCTCCTCTTCTACCGCTTCTCACCATCTCTCACTGTCTCTGGTATTACTGCTCCCTCTCTCTGTCGCCTGGGTCTAGGAGGCTCTCAGTGCAGGAATCGTGGGTTCAAAGGACATGCTCCACTCCTAGCTCTTCTTTCTTGGCAGTAGTGAGGTCCCCTCCATCCACTTCTGGGATGGCTCATTGTAAGCCTAGTGGGATGACAAAACTGACCAATCCCCTCATTAAGTTTCCATACACCTTATTTGCATGGTCCCATCCCCACAAGGGTGTCATGCACCCTATTTGCATTATTAGCAAGTTATCCAATCTCATTGGTTGGCCACAAACATCTCATTTGCATAGCTCCACCCAGTCATTTGGTGGGAATTACAAAACCATGTGAGAAAGGACATATAAAAGTGATCCATCATGCTGCATACCCACACCAGCCAGTCATTAAATGAAGAAGTAGGCGTGACCTGGGATAAGACACTCTTCAGCTGAGGCCAGTCACCAGGAGGGTGAACTGAGGTGTCAACACTTTCAGAAATTTGAAGAATAGGTCCGTCTCTTCAACCCCAACCCAGTTTTCCAATCTCCATTAATGGAACCATCATTTACCCTATTGTTGTTGTTGTAGGTGCTGTCCAGTCAATTCCATCATAGCAAACCTATGTGACAGAGGATTTTCTAGGCTGTAATCTTTACAGGTTTTTCTCCCATAAAGCCACTGGGTGGGTTTGAACCTCCAACTTTTGGTTAGCAGCTGAGTTCTTAACCATTTACTCCACCAGGGCTCCTTAAAAACACTTTTGCCTTCTCCTTTTTATTTTCCCAGGTTTTATGGGAGTCACGAATCCCTCTCTCTTCTTTTTCTCTGATTTTCACTTTAGAGAGGTTTGCTGGATCTACCTGTTCTGTCTTCCCCTATTTGGCACCATGTTGGGCCACAGGCAGCTTAATCACACACTCAGATTTTTAAAGAAATCTAAGAAAATAGAAAGTACTTTCTGTGAATATTAGAAAATTGGCTCTTTTTTTTTTTTTTGTAATCAGGTTAGGAAGTTACATTATAAACTATAAACAAAGCTCATTCCCAAAGAAGCTAAGTCTTGACTTAGAACAAACTACTTATGAACTGCCTGCAACCTGGACCACATTTGAATCTCTTCTATGAATAATGTTGTTTCTATTAGTTGCTGTCGAGTTGGCTCCAACTCATCGCCATCCCGAGTGTGCAAAGTAGAACTGCTCCACGGGATTATCAAGGTGGTGATGGTTTGGAAGCAGATTGCCAGGCCTTCCTTCTGAGGCACCTCTGGGTGGGTTTGAAGCACCAATCTTTCAGTTAGTAGTTGAGCGCTTAACCATTTGCACCTCCCAGGGACTCCTGTGAAAAATAGTAGGAGCGAATGCAAATATAGCTCCTAAATAGTTTATCAATTGCAGGCTGTACTCAGAGCCTCGCTCTTTCTGAGAGGTGCAGGAGGACTTTGTAAAACGTGGCTGCTTACTGCTGGAAGCCCTCTTGGAAGTGTGGGGTCTGCCTGGAAGTCCAGGTGTAGGAGTTCCTTGAGTGTGAGCTTTCGGTATCAGAGTACTCAGGCTGAGTCTCTCATTTGTATATGGTGAGTTAGGAATATTTTCAAATCACTGACATTTACAAAACAAGCGATTTTCTACAGAGGGCATGTCCCTGACGTATGTTCCTGAATATGAAAGGAAAGCATCGAGGGTGGCACCAACGGAGGCATACCAAACTCACCTTCTCAAAATTGGGGGGTTCATGCCACACACACTTTGCAAAAGCCTTTTCTGAATAGTAATCATCATAACTAACATTTGCTGTGCCCTTTATAGTTTGCAAAGTGCTCCCAACCCAAGGCGTCATTTCAGAAGCTTCTAGCCTGGATCTTCATGATGCCATTTTAAGGGCTAGAAAGATAGGTCAGCAGCAAGTGCCAGAGAGATGGCCGTTTCCAGCTACGCTTTTTTTCTGACCTTTGCTTCTGTGAGTCCTTAAGGAGAATAGATTCTCCTGAAAAGGAGTATGAACCATGGGTTGCTGTCATACTTCAGGGTGCTTCCCATGTAGTCTCCGTTTATATAAATACTCATTGAGTTAGGCACTGTATTAGGATGAATTTCAAAAGTGACTATTAATTACACTTAAGAATATTAAAAAAAATCACAAACTAGCCCAATATCTACATTTAGTTTTACCAGTCTTAGAAGAAATATAATCGGAATGTTCCTTAGAAGCAAGGATGTTGAGACTTAGTCTTGCTAACTTTGGACATGTCATCCACCAGGAAAGACCAGTCGCGAGAGAAGGACATTGTTTTCGGTAAAGTAGAGAATCAGAGAAAATAAAGGAAAACTCCATGAGATGGACTGACACAACAGCTTCAACAACGAGCTCAAGCATGTCAAAGATCATCAGGATAGTGTAGGGTTGAGCAATGTTTCCATTATGCATAAGGTTACCATTAGTCTGAGCTGACTCAATGACAACTAACAACAAACGTATTTAATTTTGGCTTCACTCTCAGATCAGTGCTAAGATTGGCCAGGTTTTCAGCAAAATTCCTATCAGTGAGATTTATGTGTCTCTCTATATTCTGACACCTAGGTTAGTTCATTTACATATCCAGATGATATGTAAGTACTTGTTGGGTAAATGTCACCTATCTTAAAATATACAAAGTTAAGTAAACTCTCTGCCCTCCGAAAGCTTACAATCTATTAGAAAAGACAAGATACGGACCAGAAGAACTAGGTGGAGCCCGGCTAGAACTACTGCCCATTCTGATCAGGACCACAGTAGAGGTACCCTGATAGAATGGGAGAGAAACATGGAACAGAACTCAGTCTCTAAAAAAGACCAGACTTCCTGGATCAGTTGAGACCAAAGGACTCCCTGAGACTTGCTCTGAGATACTCTTTCAACCTTGAACTGAAACTGTCCCCTGAGGTCATCTTTTAGTGAAATAACAGATTGGCACACAAATAAAGGACATTATCTGTGAGTACAGAGCTGCGTTAAAAAAAAAAACCATCTATACGAGACCAAAAGATCAACAATCATTCCAAAGCAAAGGTGAGAATACAAAGGGGGCAGGGAAACTAGAGCACTGGAAATGGAACAACCAGAACACAAATAAAGAGAATGTTGACACATTGTGAAAAACGTAACTAATGCTGCTGAACAATTTGTGTAGAAATTGTCAAATGGGAACTGATTTGCTGTGTAAACTTTCACTGAAACACAATAAAATATTAGTTACAAAAAAGATAAGATATGCACAAATAATTCTTTTGCAAAAAGTCAAAAGACCACACGGTGAAGGATTGGAATCCATTTCTAGGGAGGAGGATCTGAGAAAACCTCACAAAGTAAGCTGTGAACTGGGCTTGTGAATGGGCGACTTTGTAAGGATGGATGAGTGGGGGACACAGCATGAGAAAAAAAAAAATATGGGCTGTGATTTGTTATTGTTGTTGATGTTGTTAGGTGCCATAAATTGGTTGTGACTCATAGTGACCCCATGTACAACAGAACAAAACACTTGAGCCCACTGTTGTAGCCACTGCGGCAATCCATCTCATGGAGGGTCCTCCTCTTTTTCACTGACCCTCTACTTTACCAAGCATGATGTCCTTCTCCAGGGACTGGTCCCTTCTGCTAACATGTCCAAAAAACATGAAATGAAGTTTTGCCACCCTCTCTTCTAAGCAGCATTCTGTTTGTACTTCTTCCGAGACAGAATTGTTTATTCTTCAGACAATCCAGGGTATATTCAATATTCTTCATCAACACCACAGTTCTAATGTGTGAATTCTTTTTTAGGATGTGATTGAGAAGTGGTGAATTATCCATTGTGGTGGGAGCGGAAGCCATAAGAACTTCCTGAATGAACAGCATTTCTGGCTGGCTCTGTCGATGTTTTTTTTTTTTTTTTCTGTGTAAGGCTTGAGAAAAATCATCTCAGATAAAATAAAAAGTTTAAAGTATATGGTATATTGATCTAGAATTTCAGAGTGTATCATATATTACTGTAGAAAACAGGGCTAATTTATTTATACATTCAACAAATGCATAAATGCCTAGTTCATAAACGCCTCTCATTTTACAGAATTTACAAAGATGAGTCTCTGTCACTGTCACATAGACAGATACGTATTTATCTCCAGCAGTCTATAATTCCATAAGGTCACAATTGATTTGCACATCTATTTTCGTAGTTAAATTTTTTTTTTCAGTAAAGAAACAAACAAAAAAACGTTTCTCATAGAGTTAATACATTTACTTACATCATTAAACAAAAAGAATTAAAAAAGCAGCCAAAATCCTATCTGCAAAACAATCACACAGCTCGCGTTTGGTGTACCCTTCCACCTCTGTAGTCTGTGCACTCGAGAGCCCTTGGCAGTTCAGCCCTTGGCGGCTAACACAAAGGTTGGTGGCTCAAACCCACCAGCCACTCCATGGGAGAAAGATGTGGTGGTCAGCTCCTGTGAAGGTATGCTCTTGTTAGGTGCCGTTGAGTTGGTTCCGACTCTTAGGAACCTTATGTACAACAGAAGAGAACACTGCCTTGTCCCGCACCATCCTCACAATCACTGTTACGTTTCAGCCTGTTCTTGCAGGCACTATGTCTATCTGTCTCACTGAAGGTCTTCCTCTTTTTTGCTGACACTTTACCAAGCGTGATGTCTGTCTTAGTCACCTAGTGCTGCTATAACAGAAATACCACAAGTGGATGGCTTTAACAAAGAGAAATTTATTTCCTCACAGTAAAGTAGCCTAGAAGTCCAAATTCAGGGCATCCCCTCCAGGGGAAGGCTTTCTCTCTCTGTGGGCTCTGGAGGAAGGTGGGCATTGATGGTGGATCCAAGTAAAATGAAATTCTCGACAACTTCAGTCTTTTCTCCAGATGCTGTCTAAATTCAGGTGGGATATACTCAAGGTCATATTTATCATGACGTTGCTTTATGTTTTTTTTATGTTGTTTTCTTCATGTTGAGGTATAATCCATATTGGTGGCTGTAGTCTTTGATTTTCGTCAGTAAATGCTTCAAGTCCTCTTCACTTTCAGCAAACAAGGTTGTGTCATCTACGTATAGAAGATTGTTAATGAGTCTTCCTCCAATCCTGATGCCCCGTTCTTGTTCATATAGCCCAGATTCTCAGATTATTTGCTCAGCATACAGATTGAGTAGGTATGGTGAAAGGATACAACCCTGACGCACACCTTACTTGATTTTAAACCATACGGTATTCCCTTGTTCTATTGGAACGACTGCCTCTTGATCTATGTACGGGTTCCTCATGAGCACAATTAAGTGTCCTGGAATTCCCATTCTTTGCAATGTTATACTTAATTTATTATGATGCAGGCAGTAGAATGCCTTTTCATAGTCAATAAAACACAGGTAAACATCTTTCTGGTATTCTCTGCTTTCATCCAAGATCCATCTGATATCACCAGTATCTCTTGTTCCATGTCCTCTTCTGAATCTGGGTTGAATTTCTGGCAGTTCCCTGTTGATGTACTGCGGCAACCTCTTCTGAATGACCTTTGGCAAAATTTTACTTGCATGTGTTATTACTGATATTGTTCAATAATTTCTGCATTCTGTTGGATCATCTTTCTTTGGAATGAGCACAGACATGAACCTCTCGCAGTCGGTTGGCCAGGAAGCTGTCTTCCGGATTTCTTGGCATAGATGGGTAAGCACCTCCAGTGCTATATCCAGTTGTTGAAACATCTCGATTGGTATTCCGTCAATTCCTGGATCCTTGTTTTTCGTCAGTGTCTTCAGTGTAACTTGGACCTCTTCCTTCAGTACCATTGGTTCTTGATCGTATGCTACCTCCTGAAATGTTTGAACGTCATCAATTCTTTTTGGTACTATGACTCTGTGTATTCCTTCCATCTTCTTTTGATGCTTCCTTGTTGCCCATAGGATCCTTCAATTTGCAGCTCAAAGCTTTTTTCTTCAGTTCTTTCAGCTTGGGAAAAGCCGAACCTGTTCTTCCCTTTTGATTTTCCAACCCCAGATCTTTGCACATTTTATTATAATTCTTTACTTTGTCTTCTAGAGCTGCCCTTCGAAATCTTCTGTTCAGCTCTTTTACGTCATCATTTTTTTTTCTGTTAGCTTGAGCTACACTACATTCAAGAGCTGGTTTCAGAGGCTCTTTTAACATTCATTTTGGTGTTTTCTTTCTTTCCTGTCTTTTTAATGAACTTTTACTTTCTTCACGTATAATATCCTTGATATCATCCCTCAGCTGGTCTGGTCTTTGGTCATTAGTGTTCAGTGCATGAAATCTATTCTTGAGATGCTCTCTAAATTCAGGTGGGATATACTCAAGGTCATATTTTGGCTCTCATGGACTTATTTTAATTTTCTTCAGCTTCAACTTGAACTAGCATAGGAGCAATTGATGATCTGTTGTGCATTCAGCCCCTGGCCTTGTTCTGACTTATGATATTGAGCTTTTCCATCATCTCTTTCCACAGATGCAGTTGATTTGTTACCTGTGTTTTCCATGTGATGAGGCCCAAGTGTATAGTCGCTGTTTATGCTGTGGAAAAAAGATATTTGCAATGAATAATTCATTGGTCTTGAAAGATTCTATCATGTGATTGTAGGTGTTCTTTCTGTCACCAAGGCCATATTTTCCAACTACCGATCCTTCTTTGTTTCCAACTTTTTCATTCCAATCACCAACAATTATCAATGCATCTTGATTGCGTGCTTAATCAATTTCAAACTGCAGATGTTGGTAAAAACTTCTGTTTCCTCATCTTTGGCCTAGTGGTTGGTGTGTAAATTTGTATAGTCATATTAACTGGTCTTCACTGCAGGTATACAGATATTATCCTATCACTGACGGTGTTGTACTTCAGGACAGAGCTTGAAATGTTCTTTTTGATGATGAATACATCACCATTCCTCTTCAATTTATCATTGCTGGCAAAGTAGACCATATGATTGTCTGATTCAAAATGGCCAATACCAGTCCATTTTAGCTCACCAATGCCTAGCATATAGATCTTTATGTGTTCCATTTCATTTTTGATAATGTCCGTTTTTCCTAGATTCATACTTTGTGCATTCCACACTCCAATTATTAATGGTTGTCTGCAGCTGTTTCTTTTCATTTTGAGTCATGTCACATCAGCGACTGAAAGTCCCCGTAGCTTGACTCCATCCATGTCATTAAGTTCTACCCACTTTGAGGAGGCAGCTCTTCCCCAGTGCTATTTTGAGCGCCTTCCAACCCAAGGCACCCTGGTGGCACAGTGGTTAAGAGATTGGCTGCTAACCAAAAGGTGGGCAGTTTGAATCCACCAGGCGCTCCTTGAAAACCCTGTGGGGCAGTTCTCCTCTGCCCTATAGGGTCACTATGAGTCAGAATCGACTAGACAGGAACAGGTTTGGTTTTTGGTTTTCCAACCTGAGGGACTCATCTTCAGGTACTGTATCAGGTAATGTTCTGCTGGTATTCTTGAGCTCTTTTCACTGGACAATCTTTTTTTGGAGTAGACTAGTTCCTTCTTCCTTGTCTGTCTTAGACTTGAAGCGCCACTGAAAATTGCCCTCCATGGATTACCTTACTGGTATTTGAAATACCAGTGGCATCGCTTCCAGCATCATAGCAACGTGCAAGCCACCACAGTACAGCCTTGGAAACCCTATGAGGCCATTCTACTCTGTCCTACAGGGTTGCTATGAGTTGGAATCTACTCGACAGCAATGGGTTTGATTTGGTTTTGGTACATATACATATTTCTTTTACTTAATAGTACATTAGAAACATTATTTTTATCATTAAACAGCCTCTATAGGTATTTCTTTTGCTATGTCATCCTATTTTATTATATAAAAGTGCCATGATTTATGCAGCTGCTTTCCTGTTTTTAGACATCTGGTAATCTATAGTTTTTCACTGTTAAAAAAAAAAAAGTGCTGCCATTCCCCACCTTAAAATTAAACTTCTGCGCACATCCGTGAATAACATTTCCTTAGGGTAAATACTAGAAGTGGGTTACTATTTTGTGTTCTCTCTGTCTGTCTGTGTATGTGTGGTCAAATTCTATTCCAGAAAATGTACCCTTGTCTAGACTCTCATCTGCAATAAAGCTGTATTAGTTCTCAAAGAAAATGATACCATCTATCAGGAAGATGGGGTAGCCAGAATTATATAAGACATTGACATTTGAGCAGAGGCTTTAAATCACCAAAGCCCTGCCTAGGGAGTCCTCCAGCTGATGCATCTCACCCAGAGAACCCCCTTTATCCATGAATAAGCGTCAGGTCTATTCTCTGCATCACGGATTCCTTGCCATTACCACTTCAGCCTTGAAAACATGTCCATCAACTCTTAATGTAAGCCGTCTGGAAAGCTGAGGTTTGCTGCTGTTTTTCATTTGCTGAGACTGATCACAGAGGCAGAGTGTGGCAATCACGAGGCTACTAACCAGGCAGTAAGTGAGTGAGGGCCATCTCATTACAAGTACACTCTTGCATTCCAGGATCCCCAAGCAGCATGTGCTCCCAGCCTGGATTGTGACAATACCGAGACGGGTCTGAGAGCCTCTAGTGCTGGGACCCGTTTTCCTGATACGTGGGCCACAGACATTTGGAGACCCCTCTGTGTGCCTTCCCAGTTGTGTCCCCCCTCCCCCTGCACACACAGTCTTGTTCAAAAGAGCCATTTTAATGCCGCTTATGGTGGGAGAGATAACTGGAAAGGTCCTGGCTGGCTCAGTGATTTGTATTTTCATAGCCTCCAGATGTTTAATGAAGTCTGCCT
This sequence comes from Elephas maximus indicus, assembly GCF_024166365.1. NCBI lineage: Eukaryota > Metazoa > Chordata > Mammalia > Proboscidea > Elephantidae > Elephas > Elephas maximus. The sequence goes on from NC_064832.1 coordinate 96,883,612, forward strand.
ACATCTTCAGAAAACCTACCTGGTTGTATGAAGGCTGAGGGCACCGTGAAAAATGATGTGAGACCTGAAGGCCAGCTCTACCTGAGACATCTGAGAAGCCCACTTGCCACACTGTGACTCTTCTCCTAGCACCATTAGCCTGGAGTCACAATTATTCAGCAAGGACCATAAATTAAATTAAATGACATGTAGGAAATGTCAGACCTGTCAGAAATACAGCCAACTAAAAATTCCCTAAGCCAGCACTATGAGAAAATAAATTCCACAGCTGGTGGATGATGGAACCCAACTTCAAGGTTTTTTCTGGCTATCCAGATGGTATGAGTCGGAATCGACTCGACGGCAGTGGGTTTGGTTTTGGTTCATCCAGATACTTGGTGTAATGTCCACATGGAAACCCCTGCACAAGGTTGGCTCTGAATGTGTAATGTGCTAAGTACTGTGAGCGTTCTTCAAAACTGTGGTAATCTACACCAACAACTGTCTCCTTTGCCATGAGACCATTACTGAAAGTTTTTTTTTCAATCAAAGATTGTATAGAAGAATCCCAGTCAAAAGGGGGAAAAGGCAGAACAGAATTTCAAATTCTAAATGGAATCCAGACTTTCTGGAGCCATGGAGGCTGGATGAACCCCCAAAACCATTGCTTTGAGATAATCTTCAAACTAAAAGTATCCACCGAAGGCTTCTTTGAACCAGAAATAGTTTACCTTAATGAGTAAAGTTTGTTTGCTTTGAGCATTGTGCTCTTTTAAGGAATTATCTGTGTAAGATCAAATTGACAACAGCAACTTGAAAGGTTAGATGAGAAGCTCAGGGGGCAGGGAGTTTAAGCCAATGGTGTGGAACAACTTGTTACCGGAGAATGGCCTCGGTTCTTGTCTTCAGTGCAGGAAAGAATTCAAACACTGAGACAAACAGTGCCAAGCGAGCAGAGGTTTATTAGCAAGCAGAGGGTTAGTAGTGAAAGTACACTTGACTAGGAAGCATCAATCGGGTTACTCAGGTAGAGAAAGAATCTGAGTGCCCCATAGTCGTTTTCTTAGGGTCTTATACTCCTTTTTTTTCCTCTTGATCTGTCTCTATTAACATTTCAAAGCCAGGACAAGACCCCCCTATGAAGACTATTTCCTTGGCTTAAGGTTTAATTATCAAGTTAGTTAGGGACTTTATCAAGTTAAGGGCTTTATCAAATCACAGACCCCTGTAAAGATCATTTCCTTGGCTTAAAGTTTAACTATGTAGGGACCACCTTACTGAGGAATGTCTCCATCCCCCTGCCTCTTCCTCTTCGCGAGTGCAAGCTCTCCCCCGCCCCTTACAACCTCAGAAAAGGAGGGTGAGAATGACGGCACAACTTGAAGGATGTAACCAATGTCACCGAATTGTACATGTAGAAATTGTTGAGTGGTGTATTACTGTGTATATTTTCACCAAAACAAAAACAACTATGTTCGTCTAACACAACTTTGAGAGGGAAAGCTTTCTGGTCAGACATCAACTAACGGAAAAAGGTAGCTATGGTCCACTGGGCAAAGTACATAAAACTATGGCCCTATGATACTTATGGGTAGAGGTCTTATGGAAAATAATTCACAATGAAAACAGCACAGACACCTGGCGATCAAAATAGGTGCTGACGTAGTCAAAACGGAGACTGGCCGAAAAAAATCGGTACTTGTGCTGATGCGTACTGCTTGAATATCAGCACTGCCTGTGGGTCAGTATGCAGGTAGCGAAAGCAACAACTATTAATGAGTACGTACCACACACAAGCACTTATGCTAGGCACCTGGAACACGTAACAGGCACAGAGCCTGTTATAGCAATACAGCAACAGAAGTAATAATTGCAGCAGTAGGAGTAATAGTTGACGTTTATTGAGGATTTTTTTATCTGTCAGTTTGTCCTACTGTGTGGCTTGTATGGTGCTATGATGTTGGAAGCTATACTTCAAAAACCAGCAGGATCTTCCATAGTAGGCAGGTTTCAGTAGAACTTCCAGACTAAGAGAGACTAGGAAGAAAGGCCTGGAGATTTAATTCTTCTTTTTTTATTGTGCTTTAAGTGAAAGTTTACAATTTAAGTCAGTTTCTCATACAAACACTTGTACACACACTGTTATGTGACCCCACTTGCTCTTCCCACAATGTGACAACACACTCCTCCTCTCCATCCTGTATTTCCAGGGTCCATTCAGCCAGCTCCTGTCTCCCTCTACTTTCCCATCTCACCTTGAGACAGGAGCTGCCCATTTAGTCTCATGTATCTACTTGAGCCAGGAAGCACACTCCTCGCTGGTCTCATTTTATGTGTCTTATAGTTCAGTCAAATCTTTGTCTGAAGAGTTGGCTTCGGGAATGGTTTTAGTTTTGGGCTAACAGAGAGTCTGGGGGTCGTGGTTTCTGGGGTCCTTCCAGTCTCAGCCAGACCATTAAGTCTGTTCTCTTTACTAGAATTTGAGTTCGGCACCCCTTTTCTCCTGCTCCATCAGGGATTCTCTGTTGTGTTCCCTGTCAGGGAGGTCATTGGTGGTAGCCAGCCACCGTCTAGTTCTTCTGGTCCCCGGCTGATGGAGTCTCTGTCTTATGTGGCCCTTTCTGTCTCCTGGGCTCATATTTTCCTTGTGTCTTTGGTGTTCTTCACTCTCCTTTGCTCCAGGTGGGTTGGGACAAATAGATGCATCTTAGGTGGCCACTTCCTAGCTTTTAAGACCCTAGATCCCACTCACCAAAGTGGGAGGCAGAACATTTTCTTAATAAACTTTTTTATACCAATTGACCTAGATGTCCCCATGGTTCCCAGACCCCTGTTGCTGGTCTTCTGTCCCTAGAAGTGTTTTGTCATATTCAGGAAACTTGTTAGCTTTAGTCCAGTTGTGCTGACTTCCCCTGTGCTGTGTATTGTCCTTCCCTTTACCTAAAATAATTCTTTTCTACTATCTAGTAGGTGAATACCCTTCTCCCTCCCTCCCCACCCTCATAACCATCAAAGAATGTTCTCGTCTGTGTTTAAACCTTTTCTTGAATTCTTATAATAGTGTTCTCACACAATATTTGTCCTTTTTCAACTGACTAATTTCACTCAGCATAATGCCTTCCAGGTTCCTCCATGTTATGTTTCATGGATTCATTGTTGTTCTTTATCGTTGCATAGTATTCCATTGTGTGAATATACCATAATTTGTTTATCCATTTGTCTGTTGATGGGCACCTAGGTTGTTTCCAACATTTTGCTATTGTAAACAGTGCTGCAATGAACATGGGTGTGCATATATCTATTCGTGTGAGGGCTCTTATTTCTCTAGGATATGTTCCAAGGAATGGGATTCCTGGATTGCATGGTAGTTCTATTTCTAGCTTTTTAAGGAAGTGCCAAATCGATTTCCAAAGTGGCTGTACAATTTTACATTCCCACCAGCAGTGTATAAGTGTCCCGGTCTCTCCACAACCTCTCCAACATTTATTATTTTTTGTTTTTTGGATTAATGCTAGCCTTATTGGGATGAGATGGTATCTCATTGTAGTTTTGATTTGCATTTCTCTAATGGCTAATGATCGTGAGCATTTCCTCATGCATCTGTTAGGTACCTGAATGTCTTCTTTAGTGAAGTGCCTGTTCATATCCTTTGCCCATTTTTTAAATGGGTTATTTCTTTTTGTTGTTGAGGTCTTGCATTACCTTGTAGATTTTAGAGATTAGACACCGATTGGATTTGTCGTAGCCAAACATTTTTTCCCAGTCTGTAGATTGTTTTTTTACTCTTTTTATAAAGTGTTTTGATATGCATAAGTGTTTGATTTTTAGGAGATCCAGTTGTCTAGTTTCCCTTCTGGTGTTTGTGCATTGTTAGTAATGTTTTGTGTTCTGTTTATGCCATGTATTAGGGCTCCTAGAGTTGTCCAGGTGACATATTCATTAGGGCTTTGGAGACTTTGTGGCAAAAACACTGTGTTCATGAATTTTCATTTCAACACATTTCCACAGTAAACAGGATAAAATTGAGAGACGACAACACTCTGTTATAAATCCAGGGTTTCCTAATAGGCATTTGGAAAACATCACATTTAACATGTCGGGTGTAATGGTGTTTGGCCTTTCCTGGACAATAGTCAACACTCATTGGGTGTTCGAAAGGCAGTGTTAACGTTGCAGGAGGATAAACTACGTTGTCAGGAAGTCTGGAAGTTTCTTATGAAACCCGTTGACCTTTTCTTTAGGTACTACTAAACCACATTTAATGAATTAAAAACAAAATTGGATTGTCAAATCTATATTCAGTAGCCTTCTAGTTGGCTTTATCAAGTAGAACTTTGGATGGAAACAGCTCTTAATTACAACATCCACAGTTGGCCTTCTTTAGAGACTGTGGTGCCCCTTGGGTCTCCCTTGGATATGGACACAAAAGGCTGTATTCCTTGCTAGAGGCTCTTTGGCTTATAGCAGGGCTCCTAGCAGCATTGCCGTACAAGGAGATGCCTCTCTACCACAGGGTCTGCTCCCAAGCCCAGTCAACCAGCGCCCCATTACTACTCTTAAGGCGGCGCTGGAGGAGCTGCATTACCAGAGGTGGATTTTACCACATCCTTAGAATGAGGGTTTGTCTGGAGGCATCTACTCCTCTTCCACTTCTTTTATATCAAGGCATTTATTGTAAAGTTTGTTATTGTTCGGTGCTGTCAGGTCAGTTCCGACTCATGATGACCTAGGGTTTCCTAGGCTATAATCTTGTACGGGAGCAGATCACCAGGTCTTTCCCCCATGGAGCTGCTGGGTGGGTTCAAATCACCAACCCTTCAGTTAGCTGCGGACTACTTAACCATTGCTCCACCAGGGCTACTTTTAAAGAGGTTGTTGTTGTTGGGTGCCATCCACTTCTAGTAGCAGTGCCATGTGACAGAGTAGAACTACCCCATCGGGTTTGCTCGGCTGTCATTTTTATAGGAGCAGAGCACCAGGTCCTTTTTCCAGTGGAGCCACTAGGTGGGTTTGAACCACTAATCTACTGGTTAGCAGTTGCATCACCAGGGCTCCTTAATGAAAAAGTTCATGCTTTACAATTTTATGTCCTGGTTTTTTGTTTTGTTTTATTTTGTCTTACTTTGTTTTATCAACTATTATTTTGTGATGTGAGAAGAAAACAAAAATCCTTACAACTGGACCAATAAACAACATCATGTTGCTATTGTTACCGGGTGCTGCAGAGTTGGCTCTGACTCATAGCGACTCTATGTACAGCAGAAGGAAACGCCGCTCAGTCCTGCACCATCCTCGCAGTTGTTGTCATGCTTGAGTCCATTGTTGCCGCCACTGTGTCAGCCCATCTTGTTGAACCATTTTCCCAACTTTGGCTGCTTAGTCTGTTTCCAGAGTTTTACCATCGTGTAGCCTGCTGTAACGAACATTTTTGCATATACATATTTTACAAAGCTCTAATTTTTTTCAAAGGAATTACTAGATACAAAGGTATGAACTTTCCTGAGCTTTTTGATACTTTCTGACCTAATTACTTTGTGGAAATGTGAATTCCCACCCATAGCACCAGCTGTCTCACCCCGCTGTGGCAGTATTGAATGTTACCTTTTAGAAATCTTTGTGAATTTAACAAATGAAAAAAAAAAAAAACACCTTATTTCCTTTGAATGAAAATTGAGCAACAATTCATATTTCACAAATGATAAGTTGCACTCATTTAAGAGGTTTGGAAACTTTTCTAATCTCTGTACAATAGCAGGTCACTCAGAGCTACTGACCTCTACATCTCATCACATCTCATTAAATACCCCGAGACTTACTGCCTGAGGCCATTTTCTGTGTTAATTGTATTTTATTATTCTCCATTGTTGCAGAATGTTCTAGTCAATTTAGTCAGAAGGGTCTCTTCACCTTTTCTTCATTGGTTCATTTCCAGTTATAACAATGACAGATTTCCTGAGATGTTGTGTTCACTTTATTATCATCAATGAATGTTCCTATTCAAATGAAAGAGGAATGGAGCCTTAGGCTGCTCACTGAGGGGTGTGTGTATTCTCGCTACTTTGACAGAGTACTGCATGGGCAGAAGCAAATGGTCAGAGAGTCCCAGGTTGAGCAACAATTGTTTGGAACCCACCTCATGTCAGAGAATAAACGGGGGGTACGAAAACATCGAAGATCTTTGACATTTTGTAAGGAGGCCTCTGTTGCACTGTTTTCAGTTAAGCTAAATCTCAGTCGCCAGACGCCAATTTCTTCATCAGGAAAGGAGCTCGGGTCACACAACCCCTGCTAACTGAAAGGCTGGCCATTTGAACCCGCTCCGTGGCTCCGCGGGAGAAAGGCCTGGCCATTAGCTCCCGTAACAATGACAGCCTAGGAAACCCTATGGGGCAGTTCTACCCTGTCACATGGGGTCGCTGAGTCAGAATTGACTGGACATTACCTAACAACAGTACTCGTTCAGGAAGGGAGATTTGTCTTCAGTGCCTAGTTGCTCCTTTTTTCCATTCAGTGGACACTCGCTCCTCAGAAAGACACCCGTGCTCTCTCTCCCTTTATTAAAATTGCCTGTTGGCCAAGTTCTGAAAACTTGTTAACAAGTTAGCATGTTTAAGAAAAAAAAAAAAGAAGAAGAAGAAGCTTTGCCAGAGTTATTTGTGTTTCTAAATAACATCAACACTTCCCAGGCACCGGAGAGGGAACACACCCTTCAGTAAATATTTAGCCAAGGTCAACTTGATATCCAAGCAGCATCAAACATATTACCCAAAGGAATGAATAATGAACCTGTAAGTGTTCAAAGTAGAAGTTTTTATTCCCCTCTGTAGGAGGACTGGAGCCCTGGTGGTACAGTGGTTAAGAGCTCAGCTGCTAACCAAGAGGTCAGCAGTTTGAATCCACCAGCTGCTCCTTGGAAACCCTACGGGGGCAGTTCTACGCTGTCCTTTGGGTCCTCTATGAGTCGGAATCGACTCGACAACAGTGGGTTTGGTTTTGTTTTAATAGGACGGCCTTTTCTGACCCTCTGAAAGCACTGCAGGTGACTACTCGTCAGAGCAGCTACAGCAGCAGTTGCCACCGAGTCAACTCCAGCTCATAGCGCCCCCGTGTGTCAGAGTAGAACTGCACTCCAGAGGGTTTTTCAGTGGCTGTGACCTTTCAGAGGTAGATCTCCAGGCCTTTCTTCTGAGGTGCCTCTGGGTAGACTCAGACCTCCAACCCTTTGGTTAGCAGTTGAGCTCATTAACCACCTGCGCCACTCAGGGACAACCCAAACCCATTGCCAGAAAAACCAAAACACCAAACCATTGCCGTCGAGTTGATTCCGATTCGTAGTGACCCCACAGGACAGGGTAGAACTGCCCCATTAGGTTTCCAAGGAGCAGCTGGTGGATTTGAACTGCTGACTTTTTTGGTTAGCAGCTGAGCTTTTAACCACTGCGCCACCAGGGCTAGTGGAGGTAATCCCGAGTCATGCCAACCCTTTATGTTGCAGAGCAGAACTGCCCATAGTGTCTCCTAGGCTGTAATCTTTACAGAAGTGGATGGCCAGTCCTTTCTCCTGAGACACCTCTGGATGAATTTGACCCACCAACCTTCAGATTAACAGCTGAGCACAGAGCACTTGTGCCACCAGGGACCGTGTGGAATACTGAGTACGTGCCATGCACCCTGCACGTCATACTCAACCCTCACAGCAAGTTTCCTTTTACGGATGAGGAAGCTAAAGCTCAGAGAAACCGAGGAAGCTGCCCACGTCAGGCCATGGTAGAGCAGGAATTTCAATTCTGGTCTCGCTAGCCTGAAGGCCGTGCTGGCTATTCCTCTTGACCAGTGGTTCTCTTGGTCTTCAGTAGGCAGTCCATCCCACCCTGTTTCCTTCCTGTGTCCTTACCTAGCCCCCCAGGAAGTAGGTGTACGTCCTCTTCACTGTGGCTGGCCCTGTGACGCTTGATGAATAAATTGTGGTGAAAGTGATATTGTGTAACTTCTGAGGATGGACAGCTCTGCAGCTTCTGCTTGGAACCTTGGTGGCACAGTGGTTAAAGTGCTCAGCTGCTCACCAAAAGGGGCTCTGCAGAAGAAAGACCTGGAGATCTGCTCCTGTAAAGATTACAGCCTACAAAACCCTATGGGGCAGTTCTGCTCTGTCACATGGGGTTGGAATGTACCCTGTGGCACCTAACCACAGCAACATAGAACTTTACTTAGACCAAAACCAAACCTGTTCCGTAGAGTCCATTCCAACTCTTAGCAACCCTGCAGGACAGAGTAGAATTCCCCTATGGGGTTTTCCAGACTGTTTTTTTAATATTTACAGAAGCTGACTGCTCGGGGCAGATGACCCAGTAAGCAAGGGAAGCACAGGCTTACTTGTGCTTACTTACTAGTCTGTACTGAACAATTTCACGTGGGTTTCACCTCATCTTTGATGATTGTTTTGATAACGTGAAACCCATGTGAAATTGTGCACTACAGATTAGTAAGTAAGCACAAGTAAGCCTGTGCTTACCTTGCTTACTGGGTAATTTGCCCCTGTTGTGAATTATAAAATTGAAAAGAGGCTTTGCTTTCTGTAGGAAGGTGCTGTGGGGTTGAGAGAGGGCAGATACCAGCCATACCTAGAATCAGAGTCTTTGACGTGGTGAAAAAAATGTGATGTGGTAAGCAAGACAGGCACCGTGCTTGCCTCGCCTATAGGATAATCTGCCCCTGCTGACTACCACGTCTTTCTCCTGTGGAGCGGCTGGTGGGCTCAAACCACCAACTTTTGGTTACCCAAAAACCCAGTGCCCTCGAGTCAATTCTGACTCATAGCGACCCTATAGGGTGGAGGAGAACTGCCCCATAGAGTTTCCAAGGAGCGCCTGGCGTATTCGAACTGCTGGCCCATTGGTTAGCAGCCTTAGCACTTAACCACTACGCCACCAGGGTTTCCAACTTTTGGTTAGCAGCTGAGAACTTCACTTACAAAATACAAATTCAGAGATAAAATCATTAAGAATTTTAAAAGAGGCAGCCACAGAGCATCAAACCTCAAAGGTGGGGCTCTTCAGAGCACCCAGCCCTATGTGACTGCGTAGACCATGCAAGCTGGCCCTGTGGCACCAACTCTGTGCTTGGGGCCATTTCATCCCGTGAGCTGACCCAGAGCCCCATGGAAGAACCACCCAGTCACCCACAGGACCGTAGGAAGTAAATCATTGCTCTTCTAAGCCACTAAATGTCGGGGGGTGGATCGCATGCCCCTTGCTGGCACTTATTTTTCAAGGCAATATGGGGTCACAGAGAAGTACAAGACATGGTTTCCACCCTCAAAACACTTCACGTGTAAGTGGCAAGGAAAAGGCCATGAATTATTGTTTTACACCAGACAATATAAAGCAAGTACATTAGAAAAGTTAAATGTGAAGACATTTCAAAACAGGAGGGGCGGTAGAACACTCAGGGAGAGCTTTCCGTAGGAGGAGGACCTTGAACCAGACACTGAAGTGTGTGTAGAATTTGTACCCGTAGACCGGAGGGTAGAATCCCTGGCTGGTGCAAACAACTAAGGCGCTCAGCTGCTCACCTAAAGGTTGGAGTTTCAAGTCCACCCAGAGGTGCGTTAGAAAAAAGGCCTGGTGATCTACTTCTAAAGAAACAGCCACTGAAAACCCTGTGGAGCACAGCTGTACTCTGACCCGCGTGGGGGCGCCATGAGTCGGAGTCGACCCCTCAGCCGCTGGCGTAGACCAGAGTGACTTGGTCTGACTGTCTACACTCACGGCGTGAAGCGTGAGGACTCATAAAAGCATCTGAAAAACCAGGTCCTGGATTCAGAGCCTGAATCATTTTGCTGCATTTACCCTTTCTCTTGCTCCTCCTTTTCTCGCCGTCTCTCGGCCCAGGCTTCACTTTTACCTTTGGCTAAGCCCCTTCAAAGGAGCCTTGGGTGGCGAAACAGTTAAGCGCTTGGCTGCTAATTGCAAGGTTGGCAGTTTGAACCCACCCAGTGGCACCAAGGAAGAAAGACCTGGAAATCAGCTTCCATAAGATTAAAGCCTAGAAAAGCCCATGGGGCCGTTCTATTCCGTGGCATGGGATCACTGAGTTGAAAATCGACTTGACGGCACCTGACGACAACTGTAACAAGCCCTTGCAGCAGGATGCACAAATCCATTTTTTTCAGTCTCTGGACTTGTTTTAGCTCGTTGCCCACAGCTTTTTCTTTTCTGCACTGCTCAGAGATGCTAAACCTCTAGGTTTCTCCTTCCCAGACCTGCCTTACCCTGGACCATCTAGCTTATACATAGCCGTTCACGTTGAACGCACGAACTTGAAGCTTGTTAGAATATAAAATCAACCTGTATGATTTACTCAAAGCACCATTTCTCTTAGCTCATGCCCATTAAAAAAAAAAAAAAATTTTATTGTGCTTTAGGTGAAAGTTTACTGCTCAAGTTAATTTCTCATACAAAAATTTATATACATATTATGTGACCCTAGTTGCAATTCCTATAATGTGACAGCACACTCCCCCTTTCGCCCCAGGTTTCTCATGTCCATCCAGCCAGCTCCTGTCCCTTCCTGCCTTCTTATCCTGCCTCCAGATGGGAGCCACCCATTTGGTCTCATGTAACTGCTTGAACTAGGAAGAACACTCTTCACAAGTATTACTTTATATTTTATAAACCAAAAAAAACCCATTGCCGTCTAGTCAATTCCAACTCATAGTGACCCTATAGGACCGAGTAGAACTGCCCCACAGGGTTTCCAAGGAGCACCTGGTGGATGTGAACTGCCAACCTTTTGGTTAGCAGCTATAGCTCTTAACCACTATGATACCAGGGTTTCCTTGTGTTTATAGTCCAGTCTAATCTTTGTCTGAAGAGTGGGCTTCAGGAGTGGTTTTAGTTCTGGGTTAACAGAGCATCCCGGGGCCGTGACTTCAGGGGTTCCTCCAGTCTCAGTCGAACCATTAAGTCTGATCTTTTTACATGAAATTGAGTTCTGCACCCCACTTTTCTCCTGCTACATCAGGGACTCTCTGTTGTGTTCCCTGTTAGGGAGGTCACTGGTGGTAGCTGGGCACCATCTAGCTCTTCTGGTCTCAAGCTGATGGAGTCTCTGGTTTATGTGGCCCTTTTGTCTCTTGGGCTTGTATTTTCCTTGTGTCTTTTGTATTCTTCATTCTCCTTTGTTCCAAGTGAGTTGGGACCAATTGATGCATCTTAGATGACAGCTTGAAAGCTTTTCCTCATTCTTTAGGAGTCAAAGGTATTGTTGTTGTTAGTTGCTGTTCAGTTGACTGCAACTCATGGAGACCTCATGTGAGTAGAGCAGAATTGCTCCATGGGTTCCCAAAGCTGTGACCTTTCAGAAGCAGACCACCAGGCCTTTCTCCTCAGGTGTCTCTGGGTGGGTTTGAACTGCCCATCTTTCTGCTAGTAGTTGAGTGCTTAACCATTTCTGCCACGCAGATAGCCTGTCAAATATATAAACTAAACCCATAGCCATGGAGTTGATTTTGACTCATAGCAACCCCATGTGACAGAGTAGGACTGCCCCATAGGGTGTCCTAGGCTGTAATTTTTATGGAACCAGATTGCCTTGTTTTTCTTCCTTGGAGCCACTAAGTGAGTTTGAACCGCCAACCTTTCCATTAGCAGCCAAGTGCTTAACCTATTTCCGTGGAGTCGATTCCGACTCATAGCCACCCTATAGGACAGAGTAGAACTGCCTCATAGGGTTTTCAAGGAACAGCTGGTGGATTTGAACTGGTGACCTCTTGGTTAGCAGCCACACTTTTAATGACTGCACCACCAGGTCTCCTCAAATGTCTCAATGAATGCTAGTTTTATCTCTCTTCCCTCTTACATGTGTCAGTCCCTTCATGGGCAAAAATGGCCAATAGTATCATTTTGCCTATCTACCAGGGAATTGCAGAAATAAAGTAAGACCACGTAGGTTAAAAAAATTCTTTATAAGAGTTAAAGGCATTTTGTAAAAAGACAGGTAATAGTATTTTCTCCTGATTAAATCTGAAGCTCCTTGAGGGTAGAATCCTTTCCATCCAAATTTTAAAGTGCTTACTATTTTGGCTGCAATTTTAAACCAAAATTAACATGCATAAAGGCTAGCAGCTGTCTGTGTACTCGTTGAATATTCATCAGTGATGATGCTGAATCACAAGCTCCTGACTGTAGCCAAACGCTCCCATTCTAGGCTCTGTTTTGTATAAGTTTTCCATTTTTCTTCTGCAGTACAAATTTTAAACAAACCCATAAACACTCCCTGCCACACATGTATACAACAAAAGAAGTTTTCCACAACCTCACTGCTCATTTTAATGTAGGTTAAAACAGAAATGCGTACCCCTTCTCAGCCCTGGCTTTTGCAATGTTAGGAAAAAAAGGTATTGAAGGGAAATGAAAACAGAACTTTTGATTATGGTCAGTTTGTTAAATCTACTTCCTATTTGAATTTAGACTACACCAGCAAGGGCTTCACAACGTCCTTCCATAATTCTCCCAGACTCTGGTACTTGAGTACAGAATCCCAGGAATGTAAAACAAATGAAATAAAACAATATTCTTAAAGTTGAAAACCAAAACCAAACCCGTTGCCTTTGAGTCGATCCCGACTCATATCAACCCTATAGGACAGGGTAGAACTGTACCATAAGGTTTCCAAGGAGCAGCTGGTGGATTTGAACTGCTGACCTTTTGGTTGCAGACAAACGCTTAACCACTGTGCCACCAGGGCCCCAAAACTGAACACCAGGAACTAAAAATTTTATTACTCCAGTATGTCACCTAACGTCAATATAATGCAAGTTCTCTGTCTGAGTAAAGCTGTGTTACTCTGTCTTAGTCACCTAGCGCTGCTATAACAGAAATACCACAAGTGAATCGCTTTAACAAAGAGAAGTTTATTCTCTCTCTGTCTAGTAGGCTACAAGTCCAAATTCAGGGTGCTAGCTCCAAGGGAAGGCTTTCTCTCTCTTTTGGCTCTGGAGGAAGGTACTTGTCATCAATCTTCCCGTGGTCTGGGAGCATCTCAGCACAGGAACCCCAGATCTAAATGATGTGCTCTGCTCCCGGCGCTGCTTTCTTGGTGGTATGAGGTCCCATGTCTCTCTGTTCGCTTCTCTCTTTTATATCTCAAAGATATGGGCTTAAGACACTATCTAATCTTGTAGATCTCATCAACATAACTGCCAGTAGTCCATTTTATTATATCATACTAATAGGATTTACAACGTATAGGAAAAACACATAAAGTGGTGGACAATTCCACAATACTGAGAATCATGGCCCAGCTAAGTTGACAGATATTTTTGGGGGACACGATTCAATCCATGACACTCTGTGCCATTTGGTCTATTAGGATGCTCCATTATTTTGAATTTGTTAAACCCTTGAATAAAAATCTGTGTTAGTGCTTCTCGGCTAAATTATAAAAAGTCATAACAGCTGCATTATCGCCTCCCAGGGAGAAGAAGGGTTGCCAGGGTGAGCAACATTCTTCCTGCTGAAGTGTCACCGGCATACTTTACACACCCCCAGCACCAGGCTCTGGTTTGGTTTTCCTCACACAGAAGACCTGTACATTATCACCAGCTTCTGCCGAGTCAGGGACGTGGTCAGTGACTCTATTTATTATGCAGAGTTCAGGGTCCGTGTGCCCTACCGATCTATTAACAGTTAGACCTGCTGAGACATGCCTAGCTCCAAGATTATAGGCTCTTGCGTTTTTGCACAGTCAGTGTAATAGAGAGATGTTATTTCTGTTTTACGAGTGGGAGGTCAGAGGCAAGGCAGTGAGAGAGGTGCCGAGCTGTAAATGTTTCTTACCTCCTCACCTCCAAGACCAGGAGAAGCCTTGATCCTGGGCTGTTACCTAGGGTGGAGCTAGAGAAACAGGACTGTTCTGGCCGACCTGACGGACCTCCAGTTTCACGAAGCATCAGTCTCTTCAGTAGGGGCCCTCCCGGACTGGGTGAACGGACACTACAAATGGTTAAATGAAGAGTGTTGTTAAGTGGGAAAAAGGAGATTCAGGAATCTGAGGAGGAAAGGGTATGTGTGGCCATTGCCTCCATAAACAACTGCCTCCTTTGCCATGAGAACAGAAGAAAAATTGGATGGTGCCCAGCTGCCATTACTGAACATTTTGATCAAAGATTCTATAGAACAATCCTGATCAAAAGGGGAAGAGGCAGAACAGAATTTCAAATTCCCATGGAATCCAGACTTTCCGGAGCCTTTGAGGTTAGATGAGCTCCTGAAATTGTTGCCCTGAGATAATTTTTAACCCTGAAACCATAAACCAAAAAGTCTTCTTTAAATCAAACAACAATTTAGCTTATATAGTAAAGAATGTCTGCCTTGAGCATTGTGGGCTTTTAAAAAACTGTCTATACGAGATCAAACTGACAACAGAAAGTCAGAAGACTCCACAGGAAGCATAGGGAACTGTGAGTTTTTGTTAATGCAGGAGGAACAATTCAGAAAAAGCAGCTGAGAATGGTTCCCCTCTGTGAGGAATGCAGTCAATGTCACTGAATTGTATGTGTGGAAATTGTTGAATTGGTATATGGATTGCTATGTACGTTGTCAACAACAATAAATAAAATAAAATATTAAAAAAAGAGAGAGGGTCCTGGAGTGGGAGTAGGGGGCAGGCGTGACTTGCGTTCTGCCTAGGGAATTCTGCCAGGGCTTTCTCTTCAGGGCCACATTCAAGGGCTCTTGGAAGAAAGAATGGAAAGAATTTATGACTAGCATTTAGGCCCCAGGACACTGGGATTATGAATCTTAATCAAAGACAGAACAATAACTAATCCGAACCCTCAGGGAGTAGCCTGGGAGGGCAGGGAAATTAATTTCCAGGTAACAGCCAGTTGAGGGGCACTTAACTTCCATTCCTCTTCCTCTGTTGAAGAGAGTGGCTGAAAAAGGAATTGGAAGGTTTAAGAAAGTTGAAATGCCAGGCCTCCTTTTGTGACATGAAACAAAAAGAGATGTGAAGAAGAGAATGGAAAGAGAACCTTCTCACATCCCACTGTGATAAACAAATTTAAACTGAAAACCCTGTGGAGCACAGTCCTGCTCTGGCACACGTGGAGTCACCATGAGTCGAAGTCAACGCCATGGCAACTGCTGCGTTTTTTCTTTTTCTTTTGGTACTGCATGTTTCCCTTTAAACTGTAACCACTTCTACCATCCACAATGTCGTGGTTGTTTTTGGGGTGCTGACAGTTGATCTTGACTCGCAGCGATCCCATGTGACAGAGTTGAACTGCCCCAGGGTGCAATCTTTATGGAAGCAGATCGCCAGGTCCATAGGCAATGGAACAAGATGAACCAGTACTAGAGTGGAAACCCTGGTGGCGTAGTGGTCATGGCAGTTCAAATCCACCAGGCGCTCCTCGCAAACTCTATGGGGCTGTTCTACTCTGTCCTACTATGTCAGAATCTACTCTACAGCAAAGGGTTTTTTTTTCCTCTCTGTCTTTTTGGTTATTGTGGGTAGTAAGGAGCCCTAGTGGCATAATGGCTAAGTGCTGAAAGGTTGGCAGTTCAAACTCACCCGGCGGCTCCACAGGAGAAAGACCCAGCGGTCTGCTTCCATAAAGATTACAGCCTAAAAGACCCTATAGGCCAGTTCTACTCTGTCACATGGGGGCACTACGAGTTAGAATCGATTGATGGCACACAACAGCAACAACAATGACATTGTGGATGGTAGAAGAAGTGGCTGCAATTTAAGGGGAGACTGGAGCAGTACAAAAAAAAAGTCGCTGTGGAGTCAACTCCTACTCATGATGACCCCGTGTGTGTCGGAGTAGTACCAGGTTCCATGGGGTTTTCAATGGCTGATTTTTCAGAAGCAGGTCACCAGATCCTTCTTCTAAGGTGCCTCTGGGTGGACTAGAACCTCCAACCTTTCAGTTAGCAGCCGAGTACATTAACCATTCGCCCACCCAGTGACTTCCTAGCAGCAGTGGAGAGGTTTTAATAGCTACTGATGAGAGACCCCTCAAGTGGTGGGCTTGGGACTGCTCTCCAATGACACCAGAGCCATCAGGTAATGCTGGGCCACACCCACATAATCAATCAGCAGAGCTGGCTATCCTGAGAAGAGCTACATCTTTAAATGACCCTGTTGGGGCCATAACCTCAAGTGCCCTCCTCATCCTCCTTCTGCTGCTGCCATGACGGTGTGGCCTAGGGTCCACGTGCACTCTTGTGGGCCGTTTGAGCAACAGAGCCAAAAATACCGCCAGCAAGAGAGCTGTCCAAAGGTGGAATTTCTCACCTACAGGATTCTGACTGATAAACACATTTCACACACTGCTTCAGGCAAACGGTCGTCATACTTCTACGGTCACTGCTACACCTCTGGCCAAGGCACCATCCAAACCTTTCCACACAAATCAACAACGGCTGTGAAAGGTAAAATCCATAATCGGTGACTTCGAAAGGTTTTTGCTGAGAGCCCTGTCCATATCGATCTTTATCCTCTCAGTGCTAGACCATATATAAAACCTAGCAGACATAACTTGGCCTTAATCATATTCTATCTATTAGGTATGATTAGAAGAGCACCAGGTCTGGCTTTGGAGTCAGACAGAATTTGATTCTGAGTTGTATTTATACCATTTATTTGGTGTACGACCTTGGATAAGTTTCTCAAACACTGTATCTATCTTACAAGGTAGGGTACAAATTCAGTGAAATTATATATATTAGGAACTTAGCTAATAATTCTTGAAAAGAGCACAATGCTCAGAGCAGACATTCTTTACTAAGAGAAGCTATTTTTTGGTTCAAAGAAGACTTCAGGGTACAGTTTTGGTTTAAGGTTTACAGTTTAAAGATTAGCTCAGGGCAATAGTTTCAGGACTTCATCTAGCCTCAATGGCTCCAGAAAATCTGGAGTTCATTAACAATTTTTCAATCTGTTCCACATTTTCTCCCTTTTGATCATCATTATTATTTTTTTAATATAATTTTTGATCAAAATATTCAGTAATGGTAGCCAGGCACTATCTATTCTTTCTGGTCTCACGGCAAAGAAGGCAGGTGCTCATGAAGGCAATCAGATACTTACTCGATTTCTTGCTCTGACTCCTGACTCTCTTTCTTCCTCTGTTGTTTCAAGTGTATGGAGTTCTTTTAAAAATTGATCTATGTGAGATAAAATTGAAAATGACAACTCGGATGGTTAGATAAGAACCTTATGTGGGCAGCGAGTTAAGGTAATGGTGGTGGAGACATATTTGTTTGTTTTTCTCGAAATCCATGGTGCATTCAATATTCTTTGCCAACACCATAATTCAAAGGCATCGATTCTTCTTTGGTCTTCCTTATTCATCGCTTTCACATGCATAAGAGGTGATTGAAAATACTGTGGCTTCAGTCAGGGGCACCTTAGTCCTCAAAGTGACATCTTTCATTTCAACACTTTAAAGAGGTCTCTTGCAGTAGATTTGCCCAATGCAATAAGTCATTTGATTTCTTGACTGCTGCTTCCATGGGCGTTAACTGTGAATCCTAGTAAAATGAAATCCTTGACAACTTCAACTTTTTCTGTTTATCACTATGTTGTTTATTGGTCCTGTTGGGAGGGTTTTTGTTTTTTTTATGTTGAGGTGCAATCCATATTGGAAGCTATAGTCTTCGATTTTCCTCAGTAAGTGCTTCAAGTCCTCTCCACTTTCAGCCCGCAAGGTTCTGTCATCTGCATAACCCAGGTTGTTAGTGAGTCTTCCTCCAATCCTGATGCCAGGTTCTTCTTCATATAGTCCAGCCTTTTGGATTATTTGCTCAGTATATAGATCGAATAAGTATGATGAAAAGATACAACACATTTCCTGACTTTTAACCATGCAGCATCCCCTTGTTCTGTTCAAATGACCGCCTCTTCGTCTATATACAGGTTCCTCATGAGCACAATTCAGTGCTCTGGAATTCTCATTCTTCACAATGCTATCCATAATTTTTCTCACAGTCCAATGTCTTTGCATAGTCAATGAAACATAGGTAAACATCTTCTTGGTATTCTCTGCTTTCAGCCAAGATCCATCTGACAGCAGCAATAATATCCCTTGTTCCAAGTCCTCTTCTGAATCTGGCTTGAATTTCTGGCACTTCCCTGTTGATGTGCTGCTGCAACCACGTTTGAATGATTTTCAGCAAAATTTTACTTGTGTGTGATATTAATGATACTGTTTGATAATTTCCACGTTAGGTTGGATCACCTTTCTTTGGAATTGGCCCAAGTATGGACCTCTTCCAGTCGACTGGCCAGGTAGCTGTCTTCCAAATTTCTTGGCATAGACGAGTGAGCACCTCCAGCGCTGCATCCGTTTGTTGAAACATCTCCATAGGTATTCCATCAATTCCTGGAGCCTTGTTTTTTGCCAGTGCCTTCAGTGCAGCTTGGATCCCTTCTTTCACTACCATAAGTTCTTGATCATATACTGCCTCCTGAGATGATTGATCTCAACCACTTCATTTTGGTACGGTGGCTTTGTGTATTCCTTCGACCTTCTTTTGATGCTTCCTGTGTCATTCAAAATTTCTGCTTCAATACTACACCTTCAGGCTTGAATTTTTTATTAAATTCTTACAGCTTGAGAAATGCTGAGTATGTTCTTCCCTTTTGACTTTCTAACTCTAGGTCTTCGCACATTTTATTGTAATATCTTGCTTTGTCTTCTCGGGCTGCCCTTCAAAATCTTCTGTTCAGCTCTTTTACTTCATCATTTCTTTCTTTTGCTTTACCTACTGTACGTTCGAAAGCAAGTTTTCAGAGTCTCTTCTGACATCCATTTTGGTCTTTTTTTTCTGTCACGGATTGAAGCATGTCCCCCAAAAGTATCTGTCAACTTGGCTAGGTCATGATTTCCAGTATTGTATGATTGTCCACCATTTTGTCATCTGATGTGATTTCCCTTTGTATTGTAAATCCTATCACTATGATGTTAATGAAATGGATTACTGGCAGTTATGTTGATGAGATCTGCAAGATTAGATGGTGCTCTAATCCAATTTCTTTTGAGATATAAAAGACAGAAGAGAGCAGAGAGACATGGGAACCTCATACCATCAAGAAAGCACCTCCGGGAGCAGAGCACATTCTTTGGACCTGGGGTTCCTGCATGGAGAAGCTCCTAGTGCAGGGAAAGGTTGATGACAAGGACCTTCCTCCAGAACCAACAGAAAAAGCCTTCTTCTGGGCTGACTCCCTGAATTTGGACTTCTAGCCTACTAGACTGTGAGAGAATAAACTTCTCTTTGTTAAAGCCATCCACTTGTGGTATTTCTGTTAAAGCAGCACTAGATAACTAAGACACTTTCTTTCCTGTCTTTTTAATGATCTCTTGTTTTCTTCATGTATGATGTCGGTGATCTCATTCCATAACTCATCTCATTAATGTTGAATGTGTCAAATTTGACACAACTTGTTTTAGAATATGTAAATGGTTAACCACTCAACAGTTAAGGTTGGTGGTTCGAACCCACCAGCAGCTCTGAGGGAGAAAAACCTGGCAATATGCTTCCATAAAGATTATAGTAAGCCCTGTGGGGGCAGTTCTACTCCATCATATAGAATTCTAACTTATAGAATCACTGAGTCAGGAAAGGATGTAAGGATACACAACAACAACATTGTGACTGTAACTTACTCTCAAATGATTCAGGAAATGTTACATATACAGCCATTCATCATATAACATCAATTTGGGTGACATTCGATCACACATACATCCGTGGTCCCGTAAGGTATAATAGAGTTTGGAAATTCCAGAGAACATTTTTAACATAATAATATGGTGATAATAATAATAATGTTTTGATGTGCATTGCAAAGTGGTGCCCATTTGTTGTTATAAATCATTGTATGTACTTAAAAATTTTAATATAGTAGGCTTTACAGGGACTGGTTCATAACTACAGGTTGTATGTAGGTTGGTTGGGTGTTCATAATCTGGGAACTGCCTGTGTATAATATGGTATTCACATAACATCAAATCACATGACATCCTGTTTCGCAGGACGTATTGTGGATGTTAAGCAACATGTGACTGTGTATATGAATATATGTATTTGTGTCCATGTGTATAGCTATATAACAATACGTTGTCTCACACTGTGTGTGTGTCTCTGTGTGTATATAGTGTGAATGGTGATACAAAAGTAATATATGTTAATATTTGGGTAACATAGGTGGAACTTACTCAAGCGAATTATTTGTAATCCTTTTCCAACTTTTCTGTAAGTCTGAAATTATTTGAAAGTGTATAAAAAAAAAAAGCAGGGGCTTTTTTCCCTCTTAATTGTCAATTGCAGTTTAGACAGGGCCTGATGTGTAGTAAAAGTTCCATAAATATTTCTTGAAAGAATGAGTGATTAATATCAAGTGGGGGATCAAGCCTACAGGTAACAGGTCAGGTATGTTCTCCATAAATATCAAGTGAGGGATCAAGTCTACAGGTGACAGGTCAGGTGTGCTCTCCATAAATATCAAGTAAGGGAGCAAGTCTATGGATATCAGGTCAGGTACGGTCTCCATAAAATTGGTGGCATCCTACAAGACAGTCAATGTTCTCTGTAAATGAGGGCATGCATAGATAAAATTTTGTGGAGTGCTGTGGTTTTCTTTATTGAGTAGATACGGAAAAAACCCAAAATACTCAATTTACCTTTCCCATATCATCTTCTCTCCTGCCATAATAAATAATGATTAGTGTACTTATTCCATGGCCTAAACTCGTTGCCGTTGAGTTGATTCCGACTCATAGCGACCCTATAGGATAGAGTAGAACTGCCCCGTAGAGCAACTGGTGGATCTGAACTGCTGACCTTTTGGTTAGCAGCCGAGTTCTTAACCACCACGCCACCTATGGATTACTCCAATTATAGTGATAGTGGCAGTGCGTTGATCAATCTTACTGACTGCACTTCCTTAAAATTACAACTTTCTCAACTATTTATTAAATTTTTGAAGCATTTGATTGACCTTTGTTTGCCCCTAGATACAAATTGTGATAGCATCAGGTTTGAGATGAACTTGGCTCAGAATTCTACTTATTCAGTGTATGTCATCGAGTATTCTGCCCACTAAGCATCTTATTTTAGAATCAACCATATGGAATTTTGATGCCAAGACTTCTCTTAATTCTGAGCTGTCTGATAGCGTGGTAATTACTCCAGAGCCATCAAGTACCACCACACAATTTGCATTTCTTTAGGGAGTAATTTTCCCGCAGGACAAATAACAGTTGTCAAAGGACTAAGAATAATTTTGTTTACAAGCACAGAATTAGAAACCGCTAAACAAGTACGACATGCACTGGAGACGTGACTTTCACTCTTTAGGATCTGACTTTAAGTCATCAAGCTTTAAATGCTCATGGTGAAAACATGCCATTTCAGCTCTTCTGAGGAGGTGGAGAAGAGTGGTCCTCCAGGGTTCTTCCTGACCCATACACGGGAATGTGTGTGAAGTACTCATTTTCTTTCCTTACCATCTTGATTATAATCCATTGAGTCAACTCCAACTCATAGCGACCCTATAGGACAGAGTAGAATCGCCCCATAGGGTTTCCAAGGCTGTAATCTTTAGGGAAGCGAATTGCTGGCTCTTTTCTCCTTTGGAGCCACCAGTGGGTTCGAACTGCCGACCTTTCAGTTAGCACCACCAAGGACCCTGTCTTAGTAAAACACTCAAACCTAGAAGACGAATCCTTCCTCCCAGGAGTTAATTCAGTTCAGTTCAAACCAATTCAGTAAACATGAATCGATCAGTGTTTGTGCAGCACACTCTGCGTAAAGATATTTTCATTCCTCTGCCTACACTAAAGCACCTATGTTCCTCCCTTGGCCTGCTGCTGTTTACTCGGCCGCCTTTTGCTCTTTAAGTGAGAAACTTTAGATTAAAAAAGTTCAGTTTATTGCTCAAAACCACAATTCACTCCATCACGAAACCCGCATGGTTACTCTGACTCCGTAGGAACAACCTCTGGTATAATAAACATCATGAGTTTGGCCGTTAATAAATGATCCTCCTGCAGAAAGCACCAAAGGTGTATCCCATCAGAGCCTGTAGTGTTGCTGACACCGCACTTCGTTATAATTCCCTGCCCCAGAATCACCTTCAAAAATAAAGCAAATCAGTAGTGAAATTACGGACGTTTTGATGTCTCAAATTTTAGAGAGACCTAACAGTCATCAAAATATTAAATAAAAATTAAAGAGTCAGTCTAGGCACCTCCTAGTCACTTAGCATTTGAATCGGCCAAGATTTGGGGGCTTACAGATTATTAAACATCTTCACGCTGAGAGGCTTGGTGTCCCCTTGACAGACTGGGGCTGTAAAATGGTAGACACAGAAGCGAAGCTGAACTGGTTATGTTCATATTCTTGAAGATTTCCTACAGCTGAGCCCTTTATCTGATCTTATATGATAGCTGTGAATAAGATTGTTATCCGAGAGGAAGAATTTTCTCATCAGTGGAGCTGATTTAAGGAGCCTCTGGTGGCCCACCAGTTACGCTCTTGGCTAATAACCGAAAGGTTGGCAGTTCAAACCCACCCAGCAGCTCTGCAGGAGAAAGACCTGGCCATCTGCTCCTATGAAGATTACAGCTTATAAAACTCCATGGGACAGCTCTACTCTGTCACCTGGGGTCCCTGTGAGTTGAAAATTGATATGTGCTGACCTAACGGTAACAACAGAGCAACAATATAAGGTACCATATTTTTACTCAGATAGCACATGCACTATATATTTTTTGCCAACCACACAACCCCTTCCCACATTATTTTCTTAGGCACACTACGCATTTATACATGTAGTCATGTTATTTGCAAAACTACAGTAGTTGGGTAGCTGATACTCAGCTTTCCTTTTTTTTTTAGCACCAATAATATATGTAATGGAATGAGATTATCATACTTTTTGTCCCCAGGACAATGACAAATGATCATATAGAATAAGCATTTGTCTACACAGTACCAAGTAAAGATGTGCCAATTATCCCGGTAATTGAATTAATGCAGTCTTTAGATGGGTAATTTAAATAACAGGGATCTGGTGGGAACTATTACTTGCAAAAATAAATAATCGTAGTTATTTATCTCTTTAACACATTGTAGATAATATTCACAATAAGACTAAGAATGACTTTGAATTCACCAAACTTTCTCAGCAAGGTAGTGAGTTTATCTGGTGTTCATCATGACTGTCGTGGACATCAAGTGAACTGGACCCTCCACCAACTGCGTAAATGTTCCAAAAAGAATAAATGGCTGTGACAATGCCCATTCATTTCCTGCGTAGAGACACAGCTAAGCCATTTTTTTTTCTCCTCACTATCTCTCGTGAACTAATCTGTCAATGGGGAGAAAGATCTCTTTCTTTCCTACAAAATTAAGTTTCTGTACCTTTCTGGTTCAGGAAATTGTATGTATCCATTACTTGAGCACCACTTTATTGCCTGGACCCAGATCTTCTCCGGATTCTTGTTATCCCACCTTATGATCATTCACCCTCAGACGAAGTTCCTACTGCTGAAATCGCTGTTGTGTCAAAGCTTCATTTAATAACATTGTTAGAAAGTATCGCTATGGTTTCAATTAATGACAAAGTCTGCTCCAAGAGCAAAACTATGTGGGAATGTAATGATTTTAATATTAATATCTTCGTGGCTCATTTCTAAAATATTACTGTTCATACATTTTTGGTATGTGAAAAAATGCTTTTTCAGACATGTTATTTTAAGGCAATTATAAGATGTAAAGATTTTAAATGAAAATAGAGAGGCATGTCCATCAAAACCACCCGAGAATGTCAACAAGGTCGGCATAAGGCGGCACAGAGAGTGAAAGGCTGGAAAAGGATAAATCAGGGTCTGAGGCCATTGAGCAAGTCAGAGTTCTTCTGTGCTGTAACTATATAGTCTTGTTTTTGTGTACCATCGAGTCGATTCCAACTCATAGAGACCCTATAGGATACAGTAGAATTCCATGTAGGGTTTCCTAGACTGTTAAGGTGTTGGCAACGAATATCGAATATACCACAGGCTGTCAGAAGAATGAACAAATCTGTCTTGGAAGAAGTACAGCCAGACTGCATCTTAAAAGCAAGCATGTTTTCAGAAGGGACCAATCCCTGGAGGACACCATGCTGGGTAAAGTAGAGGGTCAGCGACAAAGAGGAAGACCCTCAAAGAGATGAACTAACACAGTGGCTGCAACAGTGAGTTCGAGCATACCCACTATTGTGAAGATGGCGCAAGACTCAGCGATGTTTTGTTCTGTTTTACATAAGACCGCTATGAGTAGGAACCAACGCGACAGCACCTAACAACAATCTTAACGCGAGCAGATCACCAGGCCTTTTTCCTTCGGAGTCACTGGGTGTGTTCACATCACCGACCTTTTTTTAGCATCTGAGCACTTAACCATTGCACCACCAGGGCTCCCTAACTGCCTAATACCTGGGTTAGATTTACTTAAAATCCTGTTTTGATATATTGCATCATTTATAGGGATGTAGACATCTTTCAAATGTAAAGTTTATCTTTCCTTTCACAAATATTAAAAATGGGACAGAAGTTCATCTTCAAATGTGTGGTCGCTATTTTGCTGAGAAGAAAATTTGAGGCCAAAGAGTTGGAATCCAGTGACTGCCCCCCACTTAATAAATACCATTCCTCCCTGACAGACGTCAGAATAGTCCGTCAACGTGGGGTTCGTGATCCACAGCACAAAGCATCTCTGAACTGCTAGGAAGTGTCGCTTCTGCAGTCTGTTGTAGTTCTGAGGCTGACAGACTCATTCACCTCAGGCTGCTCTCAAAGTAACCCTAAAAGACGGAAACAGACCAGTCAGCCCATCGCCGCTGAGTGATTCCGGCTCACGGTGCCCTCTTGCGTGTCAGACTAGAACTGGGCTCCATAGAGTTTTCAATGTCTGATTTTTCAGAAGTAGATTGCCAGGCCTTTCCTCTGAGGTGCTTCTGGGTGGACATGAACTGCCAAACTTTCAGTCAGCAGCTGAGAGCATTAACTGTTCACACCATCCAGGGACTTCAGTGCTAGAGATTCTGTTGTTAATTGAACTTGACTCACGTTCAATTCATAGTGATCCCATGCGACAGAGTAGAACTTCTCCATGGGGTTTTCTCCGCATAGCCTTTACAGAGGAGCTTTGGTGGCACAGTGGCGACAGTGCTCGGCAGCTAACCGAAAGGTCAGTGGTTTGAACCCACCAGCTACTCCGTCTGCTTCCATAAAGATTACAGCTTTGGAAACCCTGTGGGGCAGTTCTACTCTGTCCTGCAGGGCCACTATGGGTCAGAACTGACTTGACCGCAAGGAGTTTAGTCTTTATGGGAGATCACCCGGTCTTTCTCCCTTGGAGACGCTAGGTGAGTTTGAACCTCTAGCCTTGCAGCCAAGCACTTAACCATTGCACCACCAGGCAACTGTCTGTGAACGGCAGTGGTATCCTTCAAGGAATCTCTTTTCCCAGGAAATTTTTCTGGTGGATTTTATATGGAATTTTTTTTCTTTCCTTCCTCCCTCCCTTCTTCTTTTCTTCCCTCCCTTCCCCCTCCCTCCTTCCTTTTTTGTACTGAAAATCTGGGGAGAGGTGATGTTATTGATTTTAAAATTCTCTATGATAGATGACTTGCTCTGAAAAAAATGGGCAGGAAGAGCTGTGTTTCCTTATCCTTCTGGCTGAGCCCCTAGTGGCGCACTGACAGAGAGGAGGGTGCAAGTGCAGGTTTCTCAGGTGGAGGGGGCGGTGTGAGGCCGCAGAGCAGCAGTTGCCCACCAGTGGCTGTAAGAGGAGACACTGCGTAGAGCAGGCCTGGCTTCAAGGTGAACCCTAGAGGGGTACAGAAGGAGAATTTGTTTTTGCTGAAGTTTGAAAACAAATCTCCAGATGGCAAAGGGAAGAATCAGGCAGATGAATAAGGACAATAAATGTTACGGCCATGCTAATAAGGCTGCCTTCTGCCAGAGCGTTCCTTTCTGTGCGGGACTACTGGAGCTCTGATTTCAGGAATTCGGGAAGATCAGAAGAGCCTCTCCCCCCATTATCCTTTAAAGATAAACCTTCTCATTCTGCAAGTGCAGCTAAAGCATAGTGCACAGATGCTACTTCAAGAGGAAACTTAGTGATTATTACAAATTAGTTGAGTCAGAAATTCTCTTAATAGCAGATTCTCATAAAAAGAGTGAAATTGCAAGGACACTTGGTTGGGGTCAGGAATTCACAAAATATGAAGAAAGGACTGAAAAGTGCTGTCAGAGACCTGGATGTGTCAATGGAAATCCTTTAAAAAAGCTTAGTCTGTAAATAAATGTGGGGTTTACAAAATAAAATAATGAGACTTTCCTACGTTGCATAACTAATTATCATGCAGTGTTTTACTAGGACATGTTTAAGAAAGAGATGACTTGTTTGACATAACCACCTAGAGAGAATTACAAATAAAACACGTTATCAAAAGAGTACTGACGAGGGAGTTGTCCTGCCAGGTATTGAAATGTTCTCTGAAACTACAAAATAAAAATTGATATCATGCTACTGGTGCCGAGTTGAGAGAGTGGGATAAATTAATGGTCAACTAACGGACCTTGGTATACATAAAACTGTAACATATGACAAATGAACACAGCATACACAAACGGAAATGATGAGCTAGAAACTAGTCCTGAGACGCTTAATACATAGGAAATAACTTGGAGAAAAATATCCTACTAAAAAACATAGATAAAACATAACAAATACGCTTTCAAATGTGTGGCTGAGCACCCAAGAAGGTAAGGAAAATCTCCAGGGGCTGAAAATTCAAGAGAAGCTATTGAATGGAGAATGCTCCATGGTGTTTCCAAGGCTGTAATCTTTACGAATCGGATCGCCCGGTCTTTCTCCTGTGGTTCAGCAGGTGGGTTTGAACTGATGGCCTTTTGGCTAGCAGCCAAGTGCTTAACCCCTGTGCCATCAGGGCTCCAGAGTTAATTACAGACTGAGATAATCAGAGATTTGTCTTCTATTGCCACAGAAAGACCGGAGGTGAGGCTTTCAGATCATTCTTGACGAAGAGTTGGAAATGAGAACACCATTAAATCTAGGACTCTTGATGCTTACACCTTCAGGAAAAAGCTGGACTAGGTGGAAACTGGACTAGAAAAGAAAAAATGTTTTCAGGACAGAGAGATGCAAACAGGTTTTGTCAGCTTTGGCCTGATGAGCTCTTGGGTGAAAAACTTTTCGGTAAGAGTTTTTAACGACTGACTTTCTCTCATGAATGCTGCAATTCCTAAGTGGCCTAAGACACTCTTGGCTGCAAACCTAGCTTAAAGTCTCACAGTTTGAGAGCAGCTGGGGTGACAGAGAGAAACAAACCCAAATAAATACTCTCTGGAAGGGCATGCCATCAACATAGGCTGCTCGAAATGCCCACAAATAAATTACAGCTGTTGTTGTTGTTGTTAGGTGCCATCCAGTCGGTTCTGACTCAAAGCGACCCCATGCACAACAGAAGGAAACACTGCCCGGTCCTGCGCCATCCTTACAATCGTTGTTCTGCTTGAGCTCATTGTTGCAGCCACTGTGTCAATCCCCTCTTTGAGGGTCTTCCTCTTTTCCGCTGACCCTGTACTCTGCCAAGCATGATGTCCTTCTCCAGGGACTGATCCCTCCTGACAACATGTCCAAAGTATGTAGGACGCAGTCTCACCATCCTTGCTTCTAAGGAGCATTCTAGTTGTACTTCTTCTAAGACAGATTTGTTCATTCTTTTGGCAGTCCATGGTATATTCAATATTCTTCTCCAACACCACAATTCAAAGGCGTCAATTCTTCTTCAGTCTTCCTTATTCATTGTTCAGCTTTCACATGCATATGATGCTATTGAAAATACCATGGCTTGGGTCAGGGGCACCTTAGTCTTCAAGGTGATATCTTTGCTCTTCAACACTTTAAAGAGGTCCTTTGCAGCAGATTTGCCCAATGCAATGCATCTTTTGATTTCTTGACTGCTGCTTCCATGGCTGTTGATTGTGGATCCAAGTAAAATGAAATCCTCGACAACTTCCATCTTTTCTCCATTTATCATGATGTTGTTCATTGGTCCAGTTGTGACGATTTTTGTTTTCTTTATGCTGAAGTGCAATCCATACTGAAGGCTGTGGTCTTTGATCTTCATTAGTAAGTGCTTCAAGTCCTCTTCACCTTCAGCAAGCAAGGTTGTGTCATCTACATAACACAGGTTGTTAACGAGTCTTCCTCCAATCCTGATGCCCTCTTCTTCTTTATATAATCCAGCTTCTCGTATTATTTGCTCACCATAGAGATTGAATAGGTATGGTGAAAGAACACAACCCTGATGCACACCTTTCCTGACTTTAAACCAATCAGTATCCCCTTGCTCTGTCCGAACAACTGCTTCTTGATCTATGTAAAGGTTCCTTATGAGCTCAATTAAGTTTTCTGGAATTCCCATTCTTCACAATGTTATCCATAATTTGTTATGATCCATACAGTCGAGTGCCATTGCGTAGTCAGTAAAACACAGATAAACATTCTTCTGGTATCCTCTGCTTTCAGCCAGGATCCATCTGACATCAGCAATGATATTCCTGGTTCCATGTCCTCGTCTGAAACCGACCTGAATTTCTGGCAGTTCCCTGTCGATATACTGCTGTAGCCATTCTTGAATGATCTTCAGCAAAATTTTGCTTGCATGTGATATTAATGATATTGGTTTATAATTTCCACGTTCGGTTGGATCACCTTTCTTGGGAATAGGCATAAATATGGATCTCTTCCAGTCAGTTGGCCAGGAAGCTGTCCTCCATATTTCTTGGCATAGACGAGTGAGCACCTCCAGTGCTGCATCTGTTTTTTGAAACATCTCAATTGGTATTCCGTCAATTCCTGGAGCCTTATTTTTCACCAATGCCTTCAGAGCAGCTTGGACTTCTTCCTTCAGTACCATCGGTTCCTGATCATATGCCACCTCTTGAAATGGTTGATCATCAACTAATTCTTTTTGGTATAATGACTCTGTGTATTCCTTCCATCTTCTTTTGATGCTTCCTGCATCATTTAATATTTTCCCCATAGAATCCTTCAGTATTGCAAATCTATGCTTGAATTTTTTTCTTCAGTTCTTTCAGCTTGAGAAAAGCCG
This sequence comes from Elephas maximus indicus, assembly GCF_024166365.1. NCBI lineage: Eukaryota > Metazoa > Chordata > Mammalia > Proboscidea > Elephantidae > Elephas > Elephas maximus. The sequence goes on from NC_064832.1 coordinate 96,912,799, forward strand.
AGAGTGTTCTTCCCTTTTGGTTTTCCATCTCCAGCTCTTTGTACATGTCTTTATAATACTTTACTTTGTCTTCTGGAGATGACCTTTGAAATCTTCAGTTCTTTTACTTCATCACAAAGCTTATTAGACTTGATTAAAAACAGATCAAAGCCACAGACCACTACTGTACTATAGACATACTATAAATTTAATGACCACTTTTTACTTTAGGTTGAAATAAAAGCATTGAGAAAGATGTGCTATGCAAACAACGAGCAAAAGCACTCTAGAGTTACTCTGTGAGACAAAGTAGATTTTAAGGCAAGAAATAGAAATGACAACAGCATCAGGTCAATAGAAAGATAAGAGTATTCTAAATTCATATGAGCTTGGTAACAAAGCTTAAAAATACACAAAACAAAAACTGACAGAACTAAAAGGAGAAATGAAAACCTCTTAATCAGAGTTGGAGATTTTATCATTTCTCTGTAATAAAGCTGATGTCATTAGTATTGGACAAGAATAGGTTAATAGAAAAGAATAAAGGGCCCAGAAAGAGACCTCTACACATAAGGACATCTGAGTTTTTACAAAATTACTGCAGTTGAGCGGGAAAAATGTTGGACTCTTTAATAAATAGTGGTGAGTCAATTAGTTATCCATATGGAAAAAGCCAACCCCAAACCTGGAACTCTGACCCCTACCCCACACTTACTTTGAGCTGGGTCATAAACATAATTAAGAGAAGTGAAGCAATAAAGGTCCTGGATAAAAATAACAGTGCATCTGCATGATTGTGGTTCTAACATGTCACACTGATCACTTCAAAAGGTAGAGTCAAATTCCCTTCCTTTTGAAAGTGGTCCAGACTTATTGACTTGCTTTTAATGACTAGAATCTACTGCAAAAGTAACACTGCATGACTTCTAAGGAAAGTTTTTAAAAAAGCAAAATGATTTCCACCTGGCTCTCTTTTCACATATGCTTTGGGATACTTGAGCCATCATGGAAGAAGCCTGGCTATCCTGAAGCCGCCATATGGAGACATCATGTGGAGGTGCCATGTGGAGTTGCCATGTGGAGGCACCATGTGTAGGTGCCATGTGGAGATGCCACAGGGAGGCGCCACATGGAGGCGCCATGTGGAGGCACCATGTGGAAATACCACACAGAAATAGCGGAGGTGCTAAAGGAGACCTTGTCATTCCAGCCCCAGCATTTTAAGTCTTCCCATCTGTATTAGTTTCCTATGGGTGCTGTAATAGGCTGGATTTTCTAGAAGAACAAAACCAGGGAAGCATATATGTAAATATGGAGAGACTTATTTCAAGGAAATGGCTCACACAACTGAGGAGGCTGGCAAGTCCCAAATCCATGGATCAGACGGCAGGCTGGAGGCTTCTCCTGACTCAAGTGGTTGCAAGGGCTGATGAACTCAAAATCTGTAGGTCAGGCGGCAGGCTTCATTCTCACTTCTCAAGAACTGGAGGTTAGAGGATGACAAGATGAACGCAGGACTGAGAGAGAGTGAGCTTTGCTGTAACATCTGTTTACATCATGCATGTAGGCCACACCCCTAAGGAAATGCCCCTTTCAGCCGATTGGCTGCTCATATCAGACCACAGAATGGTAGGTCATGCATGGTGTCTGCCAGACCTCTGAGAGTACAGCCTAGCCAGGCTGACACATGACATTAACCACCACAGCTGCTCTAACAGATTACCCCAAACTTGGTGGCTTAAAACATCACACATCTGTTCTTCTGGAGGTCAGAAGTTTGAAATCGGTTTCACTGGATCAAAATCAGGACAGCAGCAGGGCTGGACTCTGTTTGGAAGCTCTAAGGGAGAAAACTTTTCCTTGCTATTTCAGATTCTAGAGCTACATTGCTTGATTTATGGTTCCATTCTTCCACCTTCAAAGCCAGCAGCACTGTATCTTGCTTCAGTGGTCACATTGTCGTCTCTGTCAACCTACCTCTATCTCTTTCTAATAAGGACAGTTGAGATTGCATTTAGGCGGGGCTTATCTGTATCATCCAGGTATCCCCATCTTAGCTGCATAATCCCCGTCTCAGGAGCCCTGGTGGCACAGTGGTTAAGAGCTTGGCTGCTAACCAAAAGTTTGGCACTTCGAATCCACCAGCTGCTCCTTGGAAACCCTACTGGGCAGTTCTACTCTGTGCTCTAGGGTTGCTATGAGTGAGAATCAACTTGATGGTCGTTTTTTTTTTTTTTCTTTTTTGGTTTTCCATCATCTCAAGAACCTTAGTTTAATCACATCTGCAAGGTCTTTTATCCATATAAAGTAATATTTGCAGGTCCTAGTGCTGGATGCACTAGGTGTGTTATACTATAATTGCCCCCTCACTGTCTCCCTAGCTGCTAATGGACATAATGGCTCCTAACGGACACAAAGTAAAGTATGTGTTTTATGGGGAGATGATTGCTCTCTGAAGAAACCTAGAACTCTGTTAAGCTGTTTTAGTGGGGTAAAGGAGGAGGGCTGTTCTCTGGCACCATTAAATCTACAATATCCTGAACAGGGGCAGTAATGATGTCCATTGCCTGGAGAAAACAAAAATTCACACAAGTGGACCAATAAGCAACATCTTGATAAACAGAAAAAATATTGAAGTTGTCAAGGGTTTCATTTTACTTAGATCCACAATCAATGCCCATGGAAGTGGCAGTCAAGAAATAAACAACAAATTGCATTGGGAAAATCAGCCTCAAAAGTCCTCTTTAAAGTGTTGCAAAGAAAACATGTCACTTTGAGGACTAAAGTGTGCCATCTTCACGATCACTGGTATGTGTCTTAGTCATCTAGTGCTGCTGTAACAGAAATACCACAAGTGGATGGCTTTAACAAAGAGAAACTTATCGTCTCACAGTCTAGTAGGTTACAATTTCAAATTCAGGGTGCCAGCTCCAGGGGAAGGCTTTCTTTTCTCTGTCGACTCTGGAGGAAGGTCCTTGTCATCAATCTTCCCATTGTCTAGGAGCTTCTCTGCACAGGAAACTCAGACCCAAAGGATACGCTCTGCTCCCGATGCTGCTTTCTTGGTGGTATGAGGTCCCCCATATCTCTCTGCTTGCTTCTGTCTTTATTATCTCAGAAGAGATTGGCTTAAGATGCTAATTTGTAGATCTCATCAATGTAATTGCCACTAATCCATCTCATTACATCATAGTGATAGGATTTACAGCATATAGGGAAATCACAGCAGATGACAAAATGGTAGACAATCACACAATACTGGGAATCATGACCTTGCCAAATTGACAGACATTTCTGGAGGACACAATTCAATCCATGACACCATGGTATTTTCAAGTCCCTCATATGCATGGGAAAACTGGACAATGAACAAGACAGAAGAAGAACTGATACCTTTGAATTATGGTGTTGGTGAAGAGTATTGAATATATCACAGACTGTCAGAAGAATGAACAAATCTGTCTTGGAAGAAGTACAGCCAGAATGGTCATTAGAAGCTCACGTACTTTGGACATATTATCAGGGAAGACCAGTCCTTGGAGTAGGACATCATGCTTGGTAAAGTAGAGGGTCAGGGAAAAAAAGGAAGACCCTCAATGAGATGGATTGACACAGTAGCTGCAACAAGGGGCTTAAGCATAGCAACAATTGTGAAGATGGCACAGGACCAGGCAGTGTTTCCTTCTGTTGCATGTAGGGTCGTTATGAGTTGGAACTGACCTAACGACACCTAACAACAACAACACCACTGCCTACAGGGGCTTTCACTTTTATTACTGTCTTTGCCTTTTAGTCCCCCTCCCCCTTTCATTACTCCTCCCTTTACCTGCTCTCTGTACATGCTATGTGGCATGCAGACATGGGTGTCCAATTAGTGTTTAATCCCAAGAGAGAGAAACTTAGCTTTCTCCTCCTGAGACATGAACTGGGGCGTGCTTGGATGTGATGTCACCTGGTGGACAGGAGCCTGACTCCGGGGAGCCCAGGCTGATGATGGAGAGTGCTGATCTACTCATCCCCATCCTTCTTAAACTGTGAGTAACAAATGCCTGTTGACCACACCTTCACAGGTGTCTGGTCTGTGCTCTGCTCCCGACCGTCCTTCACCAAGAACTTGTGGATGTCTCTGGGGGCCATTATTCAGCTTACCATGCCATCCCAGGTAAAAAGTACCTGAGTGAAGGAACCCTTGCAATGATCTCAGCCCCAGGTATCACCTGGCTGCAGCCTTATGAGAAACATGAGGCAGAGGCACCCACCTGAGCTTCTCCTAAATTCCCGACCATGAGAGAATAAATATTTGCTGTTGTTTTGTACCACGTAGCTTTGGCACTCCTGACTGAAGTTCTCCTTGGCAAAGTGAAGAAAATGAGAAAAACACAAAGAAGCTTGACAAAAAGCTGAAACTGTTATTTTAAAATATAGTACTTTGCTCTTGGAGTATATATATTTTTTCTATTCTTTTGGTGCCAATATACTCTATTACGATTTTGTATTGAAAGTACATGATGGCTTGTGCTTGTATTTAATGGTCTGAATTGGGAAAATTTAAAATTAGTTACAGGTGCCAGTTTCACGTTTTAAAATTTTACTTTGAGAAGCCAGGGAGCTACAGGCCATAGGATAAAGTCTAACTCACACAGAGGCCACCTTAATCCCTCTTACACCTCGCTACAGCTTCTTCTCCTACGCTTTCTCAAGTTCAGTCCCCAGCGTGTCTAAACTACTGATTTCCTCACACACGATGTACTGTTTCACTACTGGATGCCTCTGGGTATGCCATTACTCTGCCTGAAATAGTCTTTTCTTTTGTTTTTTCTACCAAACAACTTCTGTTCAACCCTGAACCCTCCATTTTAAGGAAGCTTCATTTGTTTGTTGGGAGCCGTCGAGTTGATTCCAACTCATAGCAACCTATGTGACAGAGTAGAACTGCCCCATTGACTTTCCTAGGCTGTGATCTTTATAAAAAACCCTTTGCCATCGAGTTGATTCCAACTCATAGCAACCCTATAGGACAGAGTAGAACTGCTCCATAGGGTTTCCAAGGAGCGGCTGGTGGATTCAAACTGCTGACATTTTGGTTAGCAGCCATAGCTGGTGGTCGCTCTTAACCACTGTGCCACTGATGGGATCAAACAAAAACAAAAACAAAAACACCTACTGCTATCGAGTGGATTCCAACTTGTATTTATTGACTCTATAGGACAGAATAGAACTGCCCCATAGGCTTCCAAGACTGCAAATCTTTATGGAAGCAGACTGCCAGACCTTTCTCGCACGGAGCGGCTGGTGGGTTTGAACCACCAATTTCTTGGTTAGCAGCCGAGTGCTTTAACCGCTGCCTCACCCCATTCTCTATGCATACCTCTGTCTTAGCATTTAACCGTTACTGAAAAGATCTGTTTATAAATCTGTCTGAGTTAATAAACAGCAATCTCCTCAAGGTCCCTTTTTTATTATTCTTATAATCCTAGCAATTCTCAGGAGATCTGGAATAGCATAGGTGCCCAAGAAAAGATTGTCAAATAATGGATAAGGCTGGAAATTCAAACAGTCTTAGGTGTGGTAATTGTCCCCAGCTGGTGCAGATTTCAGTCGGACACTGTAATCTGCTCAGTATGGATGGATTATGTTCTAACAAAGGAGCCCTGGTGGTAAAAGGTTGGTGGTTGAAACCCACTCGGAGACTCTGTGGGAGAAAGATGTGGCTCCATAAAGATTACAGCCTTGGAAACGCTGTGGGGCCATTCTACTGTCACATGGGGTAGCCATGAGTCAGAATCGACTCAACGGCATCTAACAACAACAGCATAGTTCTAAGGATTTTTTTTAATTAAAAAAGCCTGAAAAGCCTTCCCTTGATGAGTCAAAAGTCCTTCCCTTCGTTTCCATCTCAAGTCCCAGCTTTGCCCTCTGGAGCCATAAGATGAAGGCTATGCCTTCTATGTAATTGTCTTCCAGAGACTCAAAGCCAGTGACCATGTCCCCACTCAGTCCTCTTGTCTGCTAGCTTCACTCATCCATTTCTCTCTGACATCCTTTCTCGACCTTGCACGCCAGGTCACCATTGATGTCAGCCAGCGCTGTGATAGCCGGCCAGTGACAGCAAACGTGGCAAAACAGGCTTGAACGAGTTTGTTGCTGGCCGCTGTAGAGTTGGTGCTGACTCATGGTGACCTCATGTCTGCAGAGTAGAACTGCTCCATAGGGTTTTCAAGACTGTAACTTTTGGAAGCAGATCACCAGGCCTATCTTCTGAGGCACCTTTGGGTGGGTTTGAACTGCTAACTTTTTGGTTTGCAGCTGAGCACTTAACCAGGGCTCCTTAATGAACTAGAATTTGCTAATGACCTTCTTAAAAGAAAGCCCCGTAGACTAGACAACATTTTCTAGAATGGTGAACCCAGCAAAGGGTGCCAAATGCCAGTAACTTTTCTCTAGCTGAATATATAAATTGATTAATGTAGCTGAAGATGGTGCTAGTTATTTTTGGTTGCTGTTTGTTCTTTAGCTGCCACTTTGCTGCTATAGACTGAAATCTTCGTTGCAACGAACTAAAATGTCTAGCGATCTCCCTCATACCTGCTGCTGCTATCAAGCTAGGTCTGCACTAGAACTTTGCAGTTACTATTCTGAGACCCAGTGAAGAATGCTGCATTTAGTTTAATCAGTTTTATCATTGCAGGTCCTGGCTCATCATTTGAACATGCTGAGATGTTTTTGAAACTTAATTTTGTCATCTGGTGTTTTCCAGGTCTCCAAAATGTGCCTCATTGCCAATTTGGTAAGTGATTTCCTATTTGGTAATGGAAAAACAAATGTAAACCTATGCTAGGTGAAAATATGATAATTGTGTTAGTGAACGTAAGAACAGAGTATAAAAGGAACTTCAAAAACTGTGCATCTAGCTCAGCTTGTCTGGATTCTAGAAGGTTCAGGAACCACAGAAAAGATGATATTGAATATTAAAGATGAGTTAAACTTTCCTGGCGTTCCTTAGAAAAGGAAGTGGGTATTCCTAAAAAAAGGTACAGAATAAGAAAAGACCCAGAGGTGAGAGAGACTGAATTACAAGTTCTGTGAGCAGGTATGCCAGGTGCATGGAAAGGAGCTTTGGAAGGTGCCATAGACTGAATTGTGTTCCCCCCAAATACGTGTCACAAATATTACTCCTTATATCTGTGATTATAATTGCATTTGGGAATGGGTTTTCTTTGTTATGTTAATGAGACCATATTAGTGTAGGGTGTGTCTTAAGCCAATCACCTTTGAGATATAAAAAGAGCAGACTGGGACAGAGGAGAAAGCAGAGATGGGGAAATAGAGACAGGGTACTGCACGGGGACACCAAGGAGCCAATGAACTGAAGCTGAAGAGAGACAAAGACCTCCCCCAGAGCAGAGAGAGAGAGCCTTCCCTAGAGCCTGCTTCCTGAATTCAGAATTCTAGCCTCCTAAACTGTGAAAGAATAAATTCCTGTTTCTTAAAGCCACCCAATTGGGGTATTTTTGTTATAGCAGCACTCGATGACTAAGACAGGTGAGCCAAAAAGTACCCTAGCTTACCTAAGAGGTTTGATTTTATTTTCAACTGATCATCTTCAAAGACAGACACTAACATCAGACATACTTTTTTTGGAAAGAACTTTCCAGAACAGTCTTTTAAATTTACAATTGCATTTTTTATTCCCAATAATCACTGAGTAGAAAAGAGATAAAACTAGATTATCCCAGCGCTTCCTCCCTGGGGGCCTGCTGTCTTACTTCCCCTCAGATGTCATGGCCACGTGCTTCGGATTGTGCAGGCCTCTTCTGAATTTCAGATAATCTGTCCGCAGCTGCTGGAGCATCTCAGCCTTGTCAACCCTGTGTGTCCTGATTTTTGTTCACGACTGTGTAGCCGTTGGGGCTCTCAGCACCCCACCCTCTTGTGGGAGACTCCTAGTGGGTCTTCAGCTCTTCAGCCGAGTTCTGTTCAGTCTCTCAAGGGAGGAAGCAGACCTGCAGCACAAAGCTGGGAGCCGAAGAACAGCGCCCTTGTCAAGCCATTTAATGACGGTGAGAGATTCCCGTAATGAAGGGGGTAAGCAACCGCACAGTCTGTACGCTTATATTTTTAGCCTGTGTACAAGAGGCTCACAAACCTTAATTTTCACAGCAACATAAATATTATGACTATAATTAACCATGAATATTTGATGAAGTTTGAGAGCATTATCTACACTTGCTTAATATTGCTGGATGTCATTCTAAATTCTGGATGCTCTTTAAGTACAGAAATTTTCCCTGCATGCTGCCAAATTTCTAAACAAATGCCTGGTGGAAAATTACCCCTTAGCCGGAATAGTAACCCAAGTAAATAGGTAATAATGGGTGTGCATTTTTGCACATTAGCTTGACCCAGGGCATGAAAAGGTCCCGGGACATGAAAGGTTAGTTTTCATAAAAAGAATTAAAACAGGCATAATAGCCTCGTGTCATCAGAGAGATGGATGCACTGCAGAGAAGCATTTTTCATATGTGAGAAACAAAGTGAGGTCCTGTTAAAACGCCAGTGGCTCTTGAGTTGGGAGGGTAGGGGTGCGTCACTGGCAGATATCACTTTCATGTGGCAATTGAGTACTAACAAGACAATCTGGGGATTGAAACCCTGGTGGTCCATTATATGTGTAAGGCAACTTAGAGCCCAAAGCACTTTTTCAGGAAGAAAAAATATATGCTTACTGGAAATTTTTCCCTAATTTTGCTTTTTCTGAATAAAAAAGTGTTTTTCCTTCAAAATGTACATTTTCTTTATTTTGTAGTAAAACTATGTTGCAGTAAAACAAAGGGAGCCTCTGAAAAAATACATTTTAAATATAAAGGCAAAGTACAGTCATAGTCCCCAACCGCCTGTCAGGTTGTTGTACTTCAGTGGCTTGAGTGTTGTTATGATGCTGGAAGCTACATCGCCAGTATTTCAAATATCAGCAGGGCCACCTGGTGACAGGCTTCAGTGGAGCTTCCAGACGAAGCCAGAGTAGCAAGAAAGGCCTGGTGGTCTACCTCTGAAAACTAGTCAGTGAAAACCCTAGGGATCACAACAGAGTACTGTTCGATAAAGTGCTGGAAGGTGCGCCTCCTAAGCTGGAAGGCTCTCAGGATACACAGTGGCCTCAACAATGGACTCAAACATACCAACAGTTGTGAAGATGGTGCAGGACCCGGCAGCGTTTTGTTCTATTGTACACAGGCTCCCCATGAGTCGGAGCTGACTTGACAACACCACCACCCGGGGTGCCGTACAGCACTTTCTCTTTGTCCTCAGGGGAGGATTCACTCGTGTCTTAAATCACTAGGAGAGACTCCTAGGCCTGTTGGGCACAAGTCGACACCTGTGGAGGCCTTGGTGCAGAGAATAAGCTTAGATTTGCAGACTTAGGCAGGCGTGGTAGACAAGATGGCTGCAAATTCGTTGCGATTTCTCCTATTAAGAGGGGGAGTCTGTCTGGACCAACCTTTGATTTACTTTATCAGTAAAGTATGGAGGAAGTGATGTTATGCCAGGACCACGGCCAGTATTTGAGAGGACTACCAGCTTTTACCTTACGCACTTGGAGCCCTGAACCATTGTGAAGGAAGTCTGGTCACTCTGGAGCCATCTTCCTGTGAGCAAGCCCAAGCCACATGAAGAGACAACATGTAGGTGTTCTTGTACACAGCTGAACTTGCAATTGACAGTTAGTATCAATTGCTAGCCATGTTGTATGTGCCATCTTGGACATTCAGCCCAGTCGAGCCTTCAGATGACTACAACACCAGCTGCCATCTGACTGAGACAACCTGAAAGACAGCAAGCAAGAACCCATTTATCCCTCAGAAACATGATGTTATGTGTATGTTAGGTGCTGTGAAGTTGTCTCTGACTCACGGGTACCCCCATGTATAATAGAATGAAATGTTGCCTAGTCCCATGCCATCCTCACGATACTTGTTATGCTTGAGCCCATTGTTGGAGCCACTGTGTCAATCGATTTCATTAAGGGTCTTCCTCTTTTTCACTGACCCTCTACTTTACCAAGCATGATGTCCTTCTCCAGGGACTGATCCCTCCTGATAACGTCCAAAATACATGAGGCGGAGTCTCATCTTCCTTCTAAAGAGCACTCTGGCTGTACTTCATGATAAATGGAGAAAATACTGAAGTTGTCAAGGATTTCATTTTACTTGGGTCAACAATGAATGCCCACGGAAGCAGCAGTCAAGAAATCAAATGGCATATTGTATGGGGCAAAAGACCTCTTTAAAATCTTAAAAAGCAAAGATGTCATTTCTATGTCTAACGTGTGTCTGACCCAATCCATGATATTTTCAATCATCTCATATGCTTGTGAAAGCTGGAAAATGAAAAAGGAAGACTGAACAAGGAACACAATATATAATAATAAATTGTTATTATACCCCCTAAGTTCTTCTCAAATAAAAACCCACATGATCCATGCTTTGAAGGAGGAATATTGTTAGCATAAAATTCTAGCTCTGCTATATTATCTGAGCGTCAATCAACAACCCTTAAGGCTAGAGTTGCTGGAGGTGGCACCACTGATCACAAAACACTTCTGAAGCAAATTGGTTAACAGGCTGCATTGATGAGCTCCAGTGAGCTAAGTTCCCAGGATATGAAAGCCTGGGAATGACTCGACTCCATGGCTCTGTTACCCAGCTCCACCCTTGCTAAGAAGAAAGTGAAATTGTTCTCCCCTTCCACAGGTGAAACATTCTTCCCTCTGCCTCAGTCCTTAATTCTCTGGATAACCTCCTACCAATGTGAAAGGAGACCAAAAGGAAACCCTGACCCTAGAATTCCTTTTAATACCCTACCAGAGACCTTCCTTCCATGGTGTTATAGGTTGTATTGTGTCCCCCAAAAATTACGTGTGTCCATGATTCCCAGTATTGTGTGAGTGCCCATCATTTTGTCATCTGATGTGACTTTCCTATGTGTTGTAAATCCTCCCTCTCTGATGTTAATGAGGCAGGATTAGAGGCAGATATGTCAGTGAGGCAGGACTCAATCTACAGGATTAGGTTGTGTCTTAACTCAGCCTCTTTTGAGATTAAAAAAAGTGAGGCATGGGGACCTCATACCACCAAGAAAGCAATGCTGGGAGCAGAGTGCCTCCTTTGGACCTGAGATTCCTGCGCTGAGAAACTCCTAGACCAGGGGAAGCTTGATGGCAAGGACATTCTCCTAGAGCCTACCGAAAAAGAAAGCCTTCCCCTGGAGTTGACACCCTGAATTCAGACTTCTAACCTCCTAGACTGTGAGACAATAAATTTCTCTTTGTTAAAGCCATCCACATGTGGTATTTCTGTTATAGCAGCACTAGATGACTAAGACACATGGCAACACAAAGAATCTCTTGTGGAGTTGAGGAATTGTACTTATAGAATCATAGAGCTGAAAGGAATCTCAGGGCTCCTTCACTTGGTTTCACAGTTGGTGACGTTTAAACCTGTGAGTGGATTCCAACTCACAGCAACCCCGTGTGACAGAGTAGAGCTGCCCCAGACTAGGCTATAATCTTTATGGTAAAAGATTGCTACATCTTCTTCTTTTGGAGTGGCTGGTGGGTTTCAAACACCCTCCTATTAGTTAGCAACTAAGGGCTTAACTGCACCACCAGGGCTCCTAACTGAAACCTAGAGAGGTGTATTAGCTACCTAATGCTGCTGCAGCACAAACACCACACATGGGTGACGTTAAAGCACAGGTATTTATTACCTCACTGTGTACAAACCAGGGTATCAGCTCCGTCAGGTCCTTCCTCGTTGGTTCTGGCATGCACTCCTTGGTGTTCGCCGTCATTCCTTGGTGTTCGCCGTCATTCCTTGGTGTTTGCCGTCATTCCTTGGTGTTCCCGTCATTCCTTGGTGTTCGCCGTCATTCCTTGGTGTTCGCCGTCATTCCTTGGTGTTCCCGTCATTCCTTGGTGTTCCCCGTCATTCCTTGGTGTTCTCCGTCATTCCTTGGTGTTCCCTGTCATTCCTTGGTTTGTAGATGACCCTCACATGGCATCTGTCTTCACTGTGTGTGTCTCTGTGTCTAGTCTGGTCTTTCTGTGACTCAGAAGTGATTAGGTTTGGAACCCACCCAACACTGGTATGACCTCATTAATATCTGCCAGTTGCCATTGGGTTGGTTATGATTCATAGTGACCCCAGGTATGTCAGAGCAGAAATGTACTCCATAAGGCTTTCAATGGCTGATTTTTCAGAAGTAGGTCGGCAAACCTTTCTTCCTAGGGGTCTCTAGGTGGAATTGAACCTCTAACCTTTTGGCTATCAGTGAGCACACTGACCATTTGCACCACACATTAACATAAAAGGAAACCTCTTTTTCCAAACAGGGTTGTATTTACAGCTCCAGGGGTTAGGATTTCAACACATGTCTTTGGGAGACACAATCCAATCCATAATAAGCAGTAAAGTGACTTGGTCCTACGAGGGCCATGTTTAGAAGCCAGGTGTCTCAATGCTCAGTCTAGTGCTTCATCCATTTGTTGTTCAGTGGAAGATGGGGCCACTTAGGTGACCTGGCTGGACCTGGATTTCTTGCCTCCTTTTTACTCTTTCGTTAGAGAAATATTCCACCGCAAGATAAAATTAAGTTTTAGTAGCTACAAGTAAGGGCAGGAACCCCTGTTACAAAATGGTTAAGCACTCGGCTGCAAACAGAAGGTTGGTTTCTGGGGAGAAAGACCTGGAGATCTGCTCCTATAAAGATCACAACATAGAAAACCCTATGGGGCAGCTCTACCCTGTCACATGGGGACCCTATGAGTCGGATTCTACTTGACGGTGCCCAGCAACAATAGTTGAGACCCCTGACTTTCTCTAATGTGACAGTAAATAGGAAGAACCAGAGTTAGTGTGAAATAAGCTCTAACTAAGGAGTCCTGGTGGCACAATGGTTAAGTGTTCAGCTGCTAACCCAAATGTTGGAGGTTCGAACCCATTCAGTGCCTTCACGAGAGAAAGATCTGGCTACCTGCTTCCATAAAGATTACAGCCAAGGAAACCCTATGGGGCAGTTCTACTCTGTCGTATGGGGTTGCTGTGAGTCGAAATTGACTTGATGGCACCCAACAACAACAACTCATCTTTGAGGGTAGATCCTGGTGGAACAAGTAGTAAATGATCCTAAGGTGAAGCCAGCTTCCTGGTGTGTGTTTGGGGGTGGGGGGTGAGGTGGGGGGTGGGTGGGTGTGTGTGTAAGAGAGAAGGGAGGGAAAGAGAGCTCTGAGACTGCAGTGGGCTGGCATGACTCCAGGCCTTACCTCCTGTGCTTCTTACCTTCCTGCGATGCCCACGCCAGGTTGTGAGGACAGGAGCAGGCTAGTGGCCTGGAGTCCAGCAGTCAGGAGGGGGAGAGAATCGGAGCCCTCAAAATGATTTCAGGAGAGGGGAAACTTACAGAGACAGAAAAACACAACGTATTTTCCTGTATTTCCTATGTTTTGGAGAAACAATGGCTACTATCTAATAAAAATTTCCGTAGTAGCACACTTAACATAATGAAACAAAAAACAACTGCTCATTTTTTCTTTCTCTTGGGCTCCGTCAGCAACATTATTCAGGTTGAGGTACACAGGAGAAATCCCCAAGCTGTTTGCCTATCCCGGGTCCTGTCAGCAATTCCTGGCTGCCAGAATGTATTTCTTATGCTTCCCAGGAGGCCCACGTTTTGCACAAGGTGTCCTTCATCAGACCCCAAAGCCAGACGGTGACATCGTCCAGCTATCACTTCACATTGCCGTCATCCAGAGACCTTTCTTTGGGCTCTGAACTCGAAGAATTCCCCTGGTTGCCCTCAAATGCATGCATGCTTCTCATCTTTCTCAGTTTAAGATGCGTGCTGTGGCATGAAGTGTTTCATTAATGCTTAGCATGACACAAAAGCTGTTCTTGGATTTTCCCATCATGCACTTCTGCTGTCTTTAGCTCAGCATCTCTGTACTCTGGGCGAGGTACCACTCCAGGCACAGATGGAGTGGGAACGGAGGCAGATTTCTCTGGGGCTCAGAACTCCTTGTACCGTCTGCTGTTCTGTCTCTCCTTCTGAATTCTGTCAAGCACACCGACCACAGACTGGCACAAAGTGACAAAGATGGAGTGGTTTTAATCAGCTGAAAGTCCTCAATTTGCAGCTGTTCTAATAACTTCTTTAAGTCAGAAAGGCAAGTGTCAAATCTAGTTATTTATTTGAAAAAAAATCTTGTTTCTCTCCACTGTAATTAAGTGTCCCAGGAATTTTGTATGACTCCAGAAAATTAAGCACTTGGAATTAGCTGGTTTTATGTAACCTAAAAATGATGTTTAAAGCCTCTACAGATTAAGATACGGTTTTATTACCTGTCATTTATTCTTTACTCTAACCTCACAGCAAGCACTAATGTTCTTTATGTGTCTGTGTACAACTTAAATCACAGGCCTGCTTATTTTTATCTTAAACATAAATCAAATTTATTGCCACCAGAGGAGTAGTGAATCCCAGCTCTTTATATAATCAGATGTGTATAGAGTGAAATGAAATTTGTTCTTATGCTTTCCTGTAGCTTTTCAAAACCTTTTATTTTATTTTTTATTTTTTTCCAGCTTGGCTTTTTTGCTCTTTCTTTATTTCCTCCTATAATTTTTCTTTCTTCTTTAGTTTATGTTAAAATATGATAAAAATGGCACAAATGATTCCAATTCCATATTTCTGCCTTTACTTAGATAGGTTTTTTTTTCCCTAGATAAATTATGTTTAAGAAGGGACTGACTTATAAGTTTTAGATGGGAGCACACCCTCTTGTTGAGCTAATATAGTAAAAATGATATTTCTAAGGGTATTTGATAGGCAAAAGGCTTTGAGGGCAAGAGAGATAACTAATCAAAGTAATCTTTACCAGACATCTTCATCTTTGGGGCCACTCACTGCGTTCATTCCTTTAATCATGCGAATCGCCATTTTGACCAAGAATAGTGACAAGGCCAGCTGAGTAAAAGTGGCTTCTAGTGGAATTTTGTGGGAAGAAAGAGTTATTCTTTACAATGTCTGCCCTAAAAGGTAAGTGAGGTATCACAGAGAATCTTAACTTATACAAAAACTTATAGCATCTGAAAAATTATCTGAACCTTAGAAGTAGACAAAGGGGTTGTTTTACAGCTCCTAGGGACAGAGGTCGGCTTGTCGACTTTTATCCAGTAGAGATGCAAATGATTTCTTTCCCGTGAGACAGATAACCCCAAAGGTACAATTTGTTGCTCTCGAAGACGTTCAGCTGTTTTATATCTACCGGTAAACCAGTTGCCTTTGAGGGAACTCTGACTCATGGCGCCCCGTGTGTGTCAGAGCAAGACTGTGCTCCACAGGGTCTCTAGTAGCTGATTCTTCAGAAGTAGGTCATCAGTCCTTCCTTCCAAGTTGCCTCTGGGTGAATTTGAGCTCCCACATTTCAGTTAACTACCGAGAACATTAATCGTTTGTACCACCCAGGGACTTCGTTTGTACCTAATCCAGCAATTATACCATCTTAGCGATTCTAGCTTGTCCAGTGCTCATTGGACTGATTTTTTACATCTTATTGGTCCTCTCTTTAAGCAGTCCACTTTCTTAAAAATTTACAGGCTTGGAAACCCTGCGGGTTTTCCCTGTCCCATAGGGTCGCTATGAATTGAAAATCCACTTGACGGCAACGGGAACAGGTGCCGAAAGCACGTAAAGCACACGGTTGTATTTCTGGGCTTAGCAGGCTTTGGGAAATGGCAAGGTCTGCCTGTGCTTTTTCTTGATTTCACTTTGACACCGTTTGATGCACACCTGGCTTTCACTGCCATGTTTGTGTGCTGGAGCGTTGCAGCCGTGGGAAGGAACTATGAATTTGTAGGTAACCAGGCACTGGTAGATGTGAGCAAACAGAGACCTGGTGGTTCCAACAAATGAAATGCTTTGCATATGGGAAAGATGCGGGGAAAAGAAGTGGGCTGGCCATGTTAAATATGTCAAGATATATGAAACAATAACCAAAAATAGCACTATTTATAGACATTATGCACAGGTGCCCTTAATGTGCCAATCGGATTGGTTATTGAGCGATACTCTTTGTGTTGTTGTTGAGAATATAGACAGCCAAACATACACCAATTCAACCATTTCTGCATGTACAATTCAGTGACACTGATGACATTCTTCACATTGTGCACCCCTTCTCACCCTCCTCTTCTGAGTTGGTCCTCCCTATTATCATAAGCTTAACTACCCCCCAAGCTTCCTAGCAAACCTTTCGAGTTGTCATTGCAAGGTTGATCCCATATAGATAGTTCTTTAAAGAGTGCAGTGCTCAAGGCAGACATTCTTGACTAGTTAAGCTAAACTGTTGTTTGATTTAAGGCGTACTTCAGTGGATATTTTTTGTTTTAGGTTTAAAGATTATCTCAGGGCAATAGTTTAGGGTATTCATCCAGCCTCCACGGCTTCAGAAAGTCTGGATTCTGCGAGCATTTGAAATTGAGTGGTGCCCTAATTTCCCCTTTTGTTTCTCTCTTGGGTGAAGTGATCTTTACTCGCCGAAAGAGCCCATGCAGATTGCAGTAGCGACTGACTCGGTCCGTGATGGCAGCACCACCCGGTATAAAAGGGATCATGCTACGTCTCAGGATTGTTATGGAACCAGCAAACAGTGGTAGCTGGGTTAAAGAATGTCAGCAATGCAAAATCTTAGTATGCTTTAGTATCTGTGCTGGTAAAGAATTCAGGTGCAGTTCTAAGACCACGTGTCCTCTAACGTTCACATTTTTGCTTCTCTACCCGGTTTTCTTTGCTGAGTAGAATAAGGACTTCTGAGATAAGGACAATGACGGCAGGCAATGTGCAAATCCCCTTCTTACAGGCATGTGACTGGATGAATATGTGTTTTCGAGTTTCAGAAACATCGTGGTTCTTTTCCAACATTCTTCACCATTACTCACTCTGCAGCTTTGCTTGGAGAAGATATTCAGGGCCAGGGATTTCTGTGAGATTCGTGGAAGATAAAAATGATGAATCGTCTCCATTCCGACGTAGGAATGGTTTTCCTCTAGTTTTACTTGCAGTGTGGAGAGAACCTTACACCCCTGGCACACTGTATTTTATTGTGTGCTTCAGAGAACGGGGAAGATACTGCTATTTATTCCTCAAAATGGTACTTTGCATCCGCATCCTCCTCCTTAACAGAATTTCAGCCTCCCCTGGAATGAAGGTCACATCAGGTTCCAAAGACATTCCAATTCCAAGGTGGGTAATCACATCAATAACGACACTCTAGCTGTAGAGCTGCTTGTACAGAAAGTCCTGCCTGAAATCTCACCCTTGTAATATCTTGTAGACAGGAAACTGAAGAATCTCTGCCAGATTTTCAGGAGATCCTCCACCGTTACCTTAAGAGGACTTTAAAACCTTCAGCTAATTAATAAAAATGTAATGATGTTAAATAAACACTAACAAAAAGTAAGACTCCCTATAGATGACACAAGGAATTTTTGACCCAGATCTAATCTGACAACTGAGTGAAAATCTGAACTCTTTAGTTGGGATACAGGCCACATGATTGATTGTTTTTTTCATGTAGACTCGTTTGCCAAAGTGACCAGAACCATCAAATTCTGGGCAGACATAATTTTATTAATATTTGAAGACGTTTATTACATACCTGGCAAAGAACATTGAATATACCACGGACTGCCAGAAGAACGAACA
The DNA here is from genome assembly GCF_024166365.1 of Elephas maximus indicus. Lineage (NCBI taxonomy): Eukaryota > Metazoa > Chordata > Mammalia > Proboscidea > Elephantidae > Elephas > Elephas maximus. The sequence goes on from NC_064832.1 coordinate 96,930,538, forward strand.
AGTCTGTTTTGGAAGAAGTACAGCCAGAGCGCTCCTTGGAAGCCAGGATGATGAGACTCCGTCTCAGGTACTTTGGAGATGTTTTTAGAGAGGACCAGTCCCTGAAGAAGGACAACATGCTTAGTAAAGTGGAGGGTCAGTGAGAAAGAGGAAGACCCTCAACAAGATGGACCGACACAGTAGCTTCGGCAGTAGACTCAAATGTAACAGCCATTAAGGACGGCACAGGGCCGGGCAGCGTTCCCTTCTGCTGTACGTAGGGCTGCTGAGTCAGAACTGACTCAAGGGCTCCTAACGAATGGCAGACCTACCCCAGCTAAGAATGACACACTGCTGGCTCAGTGACAGGACTCTCTCCTTCCGTGCGGGAGGCCTGGGTTGGGCTTCCAGCCAGTGCACCTCATGCGTGGCCACCACCCATCTGCCGGTGGAGGCTTGTGTGTTGCTGTGATGCGGAACAGATGTCAGTAGAGTTCCCAGATTAAGCCAGACTAAGAAGAAAGGTCTGGTGACCTACTGATAACCGTTCAAAGAAAACTCTGTGGATCACAGTGGTTTGATCCACAGCCAATCATGGGGTTGGTGACGGACCGGGCAGCGTTTCCTTCCATTGTGCATGGGCAGCCTTGGGATGGGGGCCAAGTCAGTGGCAGCTACAACAACACCCATCTAAGAGGAGCATCTCAGAACATGAAGAACTCTATTGAGCAAACTTGACTTGGCCTACTAGGATCTGTGTGGTCCAAACAGAACAAAACCATTGTGGTAGAGTCTGTTCCGACTCATAGTGACCCTATAGGACAGAGCAGAACCACCCCATAGAGTTTCTAAGGAGCGTCTGATGGTTTTCAACTGCCGACCTTTTGGTCAGCAGCCATGGCACTTAACCAGTATGCCACCAGGGTTTCCAGTGTAGGCTAAATTTTATCTCTTGCCCCCCAGCTTACCCTACTCTAATCATATCATTTCTGTCCTTATATGCACTGAACTTTTTCCCACTTCAGGATATTCACAGTTGCTACTCCTCTGCCTGGAACCCTCTCTCGCAGTGTTTACGTGGCTAACATCTTCTCCTTTCTCCATAGAACCCTTCCTTGGCCAACAGAACTAAGCGCCTTATCCTTCTGTTTTATTTTCATCTTATGAGTTGCCACTATTTAAAATAGTCTAGATTACTTACTTATTTATTGCTTTCTAAACGAGAAAAAAGTTCTGGAAAGGAAGGACCTTGCGTGACTTGCTCACTACAGCTCTACAACCACACCTCACTCTTGATGTGCACTCATGTGAAAAGATACAGTCCAGAGCTTATAAATTTGAAACAAGAGTTGTTGCTGTTGTTAGGCGCCAAAGTAAGCGAGATGAAGTTTTGCCATCCTCGCTTCTAAGACAATCTGGCCAAACTTTTTCCAAAACTGTTTCTGTAAAGATTATAGCCTTGAAAGTCTTACGAGACACTTCTACTCAGTTCTATAGGGTCACTAGGAGTTGGAATCGACTTGATTGCAATGGGTTTTAAAACAAGAAAGGTAAACCATATATCTACTCTACAAGACAGAAAGTTGTAAGTCCTGCAAGAGAATAGAAATGTTGTGGAGCTTCCCATAATGGAAGAATTATTTCCAACACTAGAAGCAGGTAGCTTCACTAGAGAAGTTGCATTTCAACTGTGCCACAAATAGGTATATTTTTAAAGTGAGATTGGAGGCAAGGGTGGTCAGAATCCTTTCGGACAGGAAACAGTGTGAGATACACCAAGATAAGATGAAAGCAGTAGACGAGTGCAAGGAAAACACAGCTGAGTTTTGCCTTAAGTGGTACAGTGACTGCAGATGGAGTCAGAAATGTCTTCTAATCATGCCTCTACCATTTTACCCTTGGGTTACACTGAGAATTTTTATGTCTCTATATTTGTTTTTACCTCTCTATAATTGTGCTCATGAGGAACCTGTACATAGATCAAGAGAGAATTGTTCAAACAGAACAAGGGGATACTGATTGGTTTAAAGTCAGGAAAGGTGTGCGTCAGGGTTCTATCCTTTCACCACACCTATTCAATCTGTATGCTGATCAAATAACCTAAGAAGCTGGACTATACGAAGAAGAACTCAGCATCAGGATTGGAGGAAGATCCATTAATAACCTGTGTTATGCAGAAGACACAATCTTGCTCGCTGAAAGTGAAGAGGACTTGAAGCACTTACTGATGAAGATCAAGGACAACAGCCTTCAGTATGGATTACACCTCAACGTAAGGAAAACAAAAATCCTCACAATTGGACCAATAAGCAACATCATGATAAACAGAGAAAATATTGAATTTGTCAAGGATTTCATTTTGCTTGGAATATCAATCGAGATGTTTCAACAAACAGATGCAGCGCTGGAGGTGCTAACTCATCTATACCAAAAAATATGGAAGACAGCTTCCTGGCCAACTGACTGGAAGAGATCCATATTTTTGCCTATTCCCAAGAAAGGTTACCCAACTGAATGTGGAAATTATAGAACAATATCATTAATATCACACACAAGCAAAATTTTGCAGAAGATCTTTTAAAAATGCCTGCAGCAGTATATCGACAGGGAACTGTCATAAATTCAGGCCAGTTTCAGAAGAGGACGTGGACCAGGGATATCATTGGTGATGTCAGATGGATCCTGGTCAAAAGCAGAGAATACCAGAAGAATGTTGACCTGTGTTTTATTGACTATGCAAAGGCATTCGACTGTGTGGATCATAACAAATTATGGATAACATCAAAAAGAATGGGAATTCCAGAACACTTAATTGTGCTCATGAGGAACCTTTACATAGATCAAGAGGCAGTTGTTCGGACAGAACAAGGGGATACTGATTGGTTTAAAGTCAGGAAGGGTGTGCATCAGGGTTGTATTCTTTCACCATAACTATTCAATCTGTGGAAACCCTGGTGGCGTAGTGGTTAAGTGCTACGGCTGCTAACCAAAGGGATGGCAGTTCAAATCCGCCAGGCGCTCCTTGGAAACTCTATGGAGCAGTTCTACTCCGTCCTATAGGGTCACTATGAGTCGGAATGGACTCGACGGCACTGGGTTTTTTTTTTTTTTTTTTTTTGGTATTCAATCTCTATGCTGAGCAAATAATCTGAGAAGCTGGACTATATGAAGAAGAACAGGGCATCAGGATTGGAGGAAGACTCATTAACAACCTGTGTTATGCAGATGACACAACTTTGCTTGCTGAAAGTGAAAAGGACTTGAAGCAGTTACTGATGAAGATAAAAGACCAAAGCCTTCAGTATGGATTGCTCCTCAACATAAAGAAAACAAAAATCCTCACAACCGGACCAATGAGCAACATCACGACAAACGGAGAAAAGATTGAAGTTGTCGAGGATTTCATTTTACTTGGATCCACAATCAACAGCCATGGAAGCAGCAGTCAAGAAATTAAAAGACGCATTGCGTTGGGTAAATGTGCTGCAAAGGACCTCTTCAAAGTGTTGAAGAGCAAAGATGTCACCCTGAAGACTAAGGTGCGCCTGACCCAAGCCATGGTATTTTCAGTCGCATCATATGCATGTGAAAGAAAGCTGGACAATGAATAAGGAAGACTGAAGAAGAACTGACACCTTTGAATTGTGGTGTTGGCTAAGAATATTGAATATACCATGGACTGCCAAAAGAACGAACAAATCTGACTTAGAAGAGGTACAATCAGAATGCTCCTTAGAAGCAAGGATGGTGAGACTGCGTCTTACATACTTTGGACATGTTGTCAGGAGGGATCAGTCCCTGGAGAAGGACATCATGCTTGGCAGAGTAAAGGTCAGTGGAAAAGAGGAAGACTCTCAACGAGGTGGACTGACACAGTGGCTGCAACAGTGAGCTCAAGCATAACAACGATTGTAAGGATGGCTCAGGACCGGGCAGTGTTTTGTTCTGTTGTGCATAGGGTCGCTATGAGTTGGAACCGACTCAACGGCACCTAACAACAACAAGAATTGAGGCCTTTGAATTGTGGTGTTGGTGAAGGATATTGTCTATACAATGGGCTGCCAAAGGAATGAACAAATCTGTCTTGGAAGAAGTACAACCAGCATGCTCCTTAGAAGCAAGGGTGGTGAGACTGCATCTTGAATACTTTGAACATGTTATCCAGAAGGATTAGTCTCTGGAGAAGGACATCATGCTTGGTGAAGTACAGAATCAGTGGAAAAGAAAAAGACCCTCAACAAGATGGATTGACACAGTGGCTGCAACAATGGGGTAAAGCATAACAATGATTGTGAGCATGGCACAGGACTGGGCAGTGTTTCCTTCTGTAGCACATAGGGTCGCTGTGAGTCGGAACCAATTCAATGGCACCTAACAACAACAACAACAACATATTTGTTTTACTAAGGAGCCTTGGTTGCATGGTGGTTAAGCACTTGGCTGGAAACCGAAAGGTCAGCAGTTCGACCACATGATCTGCTTCTTGGAAAAAAGATCTGGAGATTTGCTCCCTTAAAGATGACAGCCTTGGAAACCTTTTGGGGCAGAGTTGAACTATAGGGTTGATAGGAGCCTGAATTGGACTTGATGATAACGGTTTTTTGGTTATATTTGTTTTCTCATCTGCAAAATATTGATGAGTCAGAGTCAACTCCCCGGCAACAGGTTCATTTGTGTGTTATTTGTTTTTAATATTTGTTTTCTCACCTGTAAAATGTTAATAACACCATAGGAAGAGTAAAAGAATCAAGAGATGAAAGTCCCTCAAGTTTTCTAAAACATAGTACTTTTAGAGCTAGAAGACATCCTAAAATAGGACAGTGACTGATTTGAATATTTCCCGCTCCTTTCTCCTAGTTTCAGTAGTAGCCATGGCTCTGGCGCTCTTCTAGTTTAACACATTTGTACCAAGGCGTATCGTGTCTGTGTTAGAGAAAGGGCTGGAGGAGGACAGGGTCTATACTAGTCTTTACTGATGTCTCACGTATGTGTATCTGCCCAGCACAGACCAAACCCAAAACCAAACCTGTTGCCATTGAGTCTATTCTGACTCACAGCTACAAAATAGGAGAGAGTAGAACTGCCCCATACGGTTTCTAAGGATCGGCTGGTGGGTTTGAACTGCCGACCTTTTGGTTAGCAGTGGGCTCTTAACCACTTCACCACCAGGGCTCTACCACAGACACTGGGCTGCATTAATATCACATTACAGCATGTCTGTCTCCCCCCTCGCTACACTGCAAGCTTCTGAAGGATAGACACTCTATCCATGTCGCAGCGCCCATGCCTGGCTCCAGGCTGAGGAACGTCACTTAAATATTCCCTTCGCCTTCTCTACTTACGTCAGATGGCTATGCATTAGGACAAGAGGAGTGTATTGCAATGAAACACTTGGAGTCAGACAGACTCAATTTGAGCTCAGTCCCTACCACTTCACAGCTCTGTGACCTTGAATGTCCTTGCAGATCCAGATGGAACCCTAGTTTTTCACCTCGGCAGCTAGCATTGGTCATAACCACCTCATTCTTGGGTTTAAAAATTAAGCTAAATAAACCAAACTCATTGCCGTCAAGTCAATTTCAACTCATAGTGACCCTGTAGGACAAAGCAGAACTGCCCCATAGGGTTTGCAAGGCTATAATCTTTATGGAAGCAGACTGTCACATCTTTCTCCCTCAGAGTGGCTGGTGAGTTTGAACCGCCAATCTTGTGGTTAGCAGCCAAGCTCTTAACCACTCCTTTAAGAAGCCCTGGTGGTACAATGGTTAGGCACTTGGCTACTAAATGGAAGATCAGTGGTTCAAACTGCCCCCCCAGTGGCTCCATGGGAGGAAAACCTGGCAATCTGCACCAAAAAAAACGCCAAACCAAACTCATTGTCATCAAGTCAATTCCAACTCATAGCGACCCTATAGGAGGGAGTAGAACTGCCCCATAGGCTTTCCAAGGAGCACCTGGTGGATTCAAACTGTGGACCTTTTGGTTAGCAGCTGTAGCAATCTGCACCAGTAAAGATTAAACCCATAGCTGTTCAGTCAATTCTGACTCAACGCGACCCTATAGGACAGAGTAGAACTGGCCCCGTAGGGTTTCCAAGGAGTGGCTAGTGGATTCGAACGACTGACCTTTCGGTTAGCAGCCAAGCTCTTAACCACTGTGCCACCAGGGCTCCCCAGTAAAGATTACAGCCTAGAAATCCCTATGGGGGCAGGTCTACTCTGTCACATGGGGTCACTATGAGTCGGAATCCACTCGCTGGCACCCAACAATTAAGCTAAATACCATGTGTAAAATAGCTAATAAAGCCCTGGTACCTAGTCCATATTGAAATAAATTGTATTTTGCTGTTGTTACTGTTACTACACCTGCCCCTTTGTACCCGTGTGGTCTGCTTCTTGTCTGTTCTCCAAGGGCAAGGTCAGTGTTGCTTCATTGTATCTGTACCATACCATGTGAAGCCGTCAGTTTTCATTGATTAGGTGATCTTTTTATCTAGCAAGATAGTAATGAGGGCTACTGAGAGCTCATTTCACCCTGTAAATAAATCCATGGGTGATCGGGGACTGGGAGTCTGCTTGGTAAGAAATCTTTCCTTGATCAAAGGCACTTATTGGGTTTATAACGGCGGCCCATGCTCCTGCTTTCCTTTATGGTGCTTTGATTGCTTACGTGTAATTTGAGTGAACGCGACAAGACAGCCAGATGACAGACAATTTTGTTTAATTGCATGCAGCCTTTTCGTGGATGCACTTTGGCCTGCTGAGGCCATCCAGAAATCACCCTGGGGCACCTACTGGATTATTCCTCTAATTTAAGCAAAGCTGTCTAGGGCCTAGGATGCTGGTTTCAAACCACATTTTATTTCTGCAGTGATGACCTCCATGCAACCTAGTAGCGTTCCAGCGTTTGCTCTGTGCCTCCAAATCTGCTGCATTGTGCATGCTCTGGGCATCTTTGTGGATAGTCACGTTGTGGGTGCAGTCACCTCATTTATCACCCTGCAGGGCTGCCTGGAGAGAAAGGATCTGGAAGCGGGCAGTGACGAAGCAGCTGAAGAGACGCAGTCAGGAGCAGGGGGTGGGAAGGGACGCGTGCTGGGGCGAGGGGGTGCCAGGCACATCTGAATCCCCAGAAGGACTACCTCCTGAGTCATATTTCTGCTTCTGATAAGAAGGCTTCACAGTGACAAACTGTGGCCCCCTGGGTCCCGGTACTTAGATTTCTCCTGAAAATGTTATACTTCCTGTGACCATAGCTACAACCTTTGGTAAAGTGTTGCAGTTAACCAGTTGCCAAGGAGTCAACTCCGGCTCCTGGAGGCCCCACGTGTGTCATTGTAGAACTGTGCTCCATATGGTTTTCAATGGCTGATTTTTCTGAAATAGGTCACCAGGCCTTTCTCCTTTCTAAGGTACCTCTGGGTGGGCTGAAACCTCCAATCCTTTGGTTAGGTGCTGAGTGTGATACCACCCAGGGACTTCAAATTGTCCCCATACTGGCTCCCGATTTGTTCATACCTTCCCATAGGCATAACCTTGGGCAGCCCCCTCCCACACAGACATGGAGTTCATCCATGGGATTTGGTTTTGCTAATGGAATAGCAGTAAATGTGATACAAACAGAGACTTGGAGAGTGCCTGTGCATAGGGGGCTTCCCCTCTTGCTGCTCTTGGAATACTATGGAAGCCATGTGCATAAGGTTGGGATAGACTATTCTAGAATGAGTGACCTTATGGAGATAGGCCTCAGTGTTCCCACTTTTCCTGGTCGTCCCATCCGAGGCCTTCATAAACCAGCCAGGTCAAGGTAACCCTCAGACACATGAGTGGTCTTTGTTAAGAACTGTCATGTGTAGTGCCTGGAGTCTTAAAACCTTGTGAGTGTGCCACTGAAGATATGACAATTGTTCTCTGTTCATCTGGAACAACAGAGGAAGAAGGAGACCCAGGAACCAGAGAAGAAGGTGGATGGCAGGTCTAACTTCCTCTGTGAACTATGCCTCCCCTGTCATGAGACCAGAAGGACTGGATGGTGCCTGGCTACCATTACCGAATGTTTTGATCAAGGGCCAAATATGGATGGATCCAGATCAAAAGGAGCAAAATTGCAGAATAGAACTTCAAATTTTTGTTGGAAACCAGACTTACTGGATCCACTGAGACTGGGTGAAGCCCCAAATAAATTGCCTGGAGACAACTTTTAAGCCTTGAACCTAAACTATTCCATGAAGCCATTTTTTAAACTAAACAAGAGTTTAGCTCAATTAATACAGAATGATCACATTGAGGATTGCTCTTTTTTAAAGAATTATCTATATGAAATAAAAATTGACAACAGTAACCCAAAAGCAAAGATGAGAACTTTAAGGGGCAGGGAGTCTAAGTCAAATGTGGTAGAACAATGTGGGTAGAGATAGAATGGTGACAGTTATGGATTGAATTGTGTCCCCCAAAAATGTGTGTCAACATGGCTAGGCCCTGATTCCCAGTATTGTGTGATTGTCTACCACTTTGTCATCTGACGTGATTTTCCAATATGTTGTAAATCCTATCTCTATGATGTTATTGAGACAGGAGTAGAGGTAGTTATGTTAATGAGGCAGGATTCAATCTACAAGATTGGATTGTGTCTTGAGTCAGTCTCCTTTGAGATATAAAAGAGAGCAGCGAGCAGAGAGACAGAGGGACCTCATACCACCAAGAAAGTGCCAGGAGCAGAGTGCCTCCTTGGGACCCAGGGTTTCTACCCTTAGAACCTCCTAGACCAGGAGAAGATTGATGACAAGGAACTTTCCCCAGAGCAGACAGAGAGAGAAATCCTTTCCCTGAGCTGGCACCCTGAATTTGAACTTCTAACCCCCTAGACTGTGAGAGAATAAACTTCCATTTGTTGAAGCCATCCACTTGTGGCATTTCTGTTACAGCAGCACTAGATGACTAAGACAGTGACACAATGTGAAGTATGTAACCGTTGTCACTGAACTGCACCTATGCAAACTGTTGAATGGGTGTAAGTTTTGTTGTGTATATTTTCACAAAAACCACACGCATGCACAAAAAGTCATGCTTAGCTCAAACCAGAAAAACTGCCCAACTAACCCAAACCCAATGTATTGACCTGCACACTCATGTGCCAAGTAAGTGGTCAGTGTTCTAAGCTACAGAGTTTTGGGATGGTTTGTGGCACAGAGAAAGATAACTGACAAACGTTCTAATGTTCAACTTGTCTGCCCATTTCAGGAAAAAATTCAGCTTAGTCCTGTGATATTTTTCGTGGATGTTTTCAAGGTTCCAGTCGTAAAATTCTGCTCTAAAATAAGAAAGTGGTTAGAAAATAGGGCAACCTAATATATTATCACCATTTGATAAGGACATTTTCTAGAATAGCCTCTCAGTGACTTTCAGAGGTATTTATGAGGTGAGATGGGGGTGGGGGAAAGACTGTTAAAGTAAGAGTGTTAAAAAGAGGTGGCATCACTTGAGAAGGGCAGCATTTTGAAACCACAGATCTTGAAATGTTGCTGTTAAGTTGATCACAAATATGATGTGATGGACATTTTCAGTGTTGACAGGAAGTCAACCCCTGTCTCCCCCATTTCTGTCTTTGAACATAATGGTTAAAGGAGCTACATTTCAAACTCCTTGGTCCTTTCCCAAGCTCCAAGTATCTTAGAGTTCTGGTGAAGAATGTTAAGTGTGGGAGAAAAAGTAAAGAAAATAAAAGATATGCTGTCTTCCCTTTCAGAGCTTCCAAAGCTCAACTCATTCATTTGTTCAGCAAATCATTTTGGGGCATGGTCTCTGCAGGTTCTGTGCTGTCCTGAGAAGTCTGCACTCACCTCATGGGATGGCCAAAGCAAATCGCCATCAATTCCCATAATTTTCCCAGGAAACTCTCCACTCCTCCTGGCAAGCAACCTCACAGCGTGGCACTCCTCACTTCCCAGCTACCCAACACCACAATCCCCTCAGATCAGGGCATGTTGTCTGTTCTTTCCCCCCAAGGGTGCTGGCCAGAATCTTCTCCCTTTGTCTCATATTTGTATTCAGTGAAATAATAATGATCATAAATAAGGACATAAAGAGTATTTACTATGTGGACCAGCACTTTTCCAAGCACTGTATCTCTATTAACTGATTACCAAGCTGTTGTGGTTGTTAGCTGCCATTGAATTGGCTCTGACTCATGATGACCTTCTGTACACCCACTCCTCATTTATCAGCATGGCTAGGTTCCAAAGACCAGGTTGTTATGTGAAAATGGAGGATGACCACATCAGATCACAAAATGGAAGATGACTTCATCATTATATAACTGCCAAATTACATTGTTACATAAATCATGGCCCATGTTATGCTGACATATAACTTTAACCATTACACCCAGCTTTACTCTCGCCTTACACCTTCGTGTTCATTACTGCCAGACTTCCGTTGTTTATGTGCAAAATAATCAGATAGTAGATTTTTTTACTATTGTAAATGCGAAATGTCAGATAAAGAGAGAGTTGATAAATCAGGAGTAGGCGTAAAATAGAACAAAACATTTTACTTTCCTGTGCCATGTCCAATCGTTGGTATGCTCAAGTCTATCACTGTAGCCACTGTGTATGTTCAATGTCTTCCAGCCTAAGGGACTCATCTTTCAGCACTATATTTGATGATATTCTGTTGTGATCTGTAAGTTTTTATTGACTAACTTCATAAAAAAGATGGCCATGATTTTCTTCCTAGTCTGTCTCACTCTGGAAGCTCTACTGAAATATGTCCACCATAAGTGACCCTGCTGGTATTTCAAATCCTGACGGTGTAGTGTCCAGCAAGATAGCAGCATGCAAGCCGCTGTGGTATGACTGACTGACAGGGGTTGGGGATATAGAGGGTACCTTTGATTAATGAACCCCTGTGAGCAGCTCATTCACCTGTGCCACTGGCCGGAGCCCCATCTGGGATCACACAGCTGCCACTGGAGGTTCAATGGGAAAGTTGAATAAGGATGCTGCAAACTGTGCCAAGCTGGTCCCTAAGGTTTCTAAACAAACATTTCATCATCATCTGGAACCACCTGGCCTTGAAACCTCACCCAAAGCAGCCAATGTTTCATGACTTTCAAAGTTTCACATGAGAATTACCAGTGACGTTTCTCTTTCCACACAATATGATGCATAGTTAGGCATATCTGGGAGTGAGATGTCATTTTTACTTGCTATTTTTGGAGAGGAAGATGATTCATTTTATATTGTGCCTTATAATTGTGGTGCAGTGAATTACTATAATATGGCCCTCTAGCCATGGTCTTGTGACTCCCACAAAATGATTGAGTGGGACTATGCAAATAAGGTGTTTGTGGCTCACCAAGGAGATTGAACAACCTGCTAATAATGCAAATAAAGTGCATGAAATCCTTGCAAGGGTGTGGCTATGCAAATAAGCGGTGTAGAACCTTTGTAGGGGATTGCTCCCTTTTGCCATCCTGCTAGGTTTAAAGGGAGCCAATCTCAGAGTCAAAGGAAAGGAGACCTCACTGCCATCAAGAAGAGCCAGGAGCAGAGCGTGCCTTTTGAACCCAGTGTCCCTGTGCTGAGAACCTCCTAGACCCAGGGGACAGAGAACTGTAACACTGGAGATGGCCTGAGGTGTCAAGAAGCGATGGCAAGCACAGCAGAGCCCACCAGGAAAGAAACGCAGAGACAGAAGCAGGAGACCTGTGCAAGACAGCATGGTGTCTTCCTGGCCCACAAAATTAGATAGCTTTGTGCTTTAGGACAGGAAGTTTCCTGGTAGAGTGGGTGCCTCTGGGCACGTATTGACAGAGGGGCGAGAGGAGGCCTGCACAGCTGAGAGGAGCTGTCTTGCCCTGAAGAAGCGAGACTTTGGCTGCATGCTTCCTAACCCTGATCCTGAGTTATTGCCTGTCAATACTGACAGAGCTGTTTCCCTAATAAACCCATAATTGTGAGTAATGTCTGTGAGTTCTGTGTGGCCATTGCAATGAGTTCTAGAACCCAGCAGAGAAGTAGAGAGTGCAGTGGGAGGGACAGCTTATTCTAGAATTAGTAAAATGGTTGGAGGGTGAAGGTATGTCTGACCTCCACCTCATAGGAACCACCCTTGGGCTGACTCTCATCTTGATTCTCTCTCCTCCCCTAAAGTTACGTGAGGTCTGATGCCACGCCATTTTTACAATAATTTATATAAGTTCATTTTTTTATTGTGCTTCACAATTTATATATGTTAGAGATCTTCACTTGTCTGAAAGGTTGGTGGTTCAAACCTGCCCAGTGGCTCCACAGGAGAAAGGCCTGGCAATCTGCTCCCATAAAGATTACAGTCTGGGAGACCCTATAGCGCAGTTCTACTCTGTCACATGGGGCCGCTTTGAGTTGGAATTGACTGGACAGCATCTAACAACAACATCATATATCAAATAGTTCATGGTAAAATTATTGTCATTACTGTCTAGTCAATTCCAACTCATAGTGACTCTATATGACCTATAGAATGGCCCCATAGGTTTTCCAATGCTCTAATCTTTACAGAAGATGGCTGGCCACAACTTTCTCTTATAGAGCAGCTGGTGGGTTCCAACTACTGGCTTTTTGTTTAGCAGTCGAGCCCTTAACTACTGTACCACCAGGGTTCCATGGTAAAAATAAAAGAACCATATAGACCAGAAGGCATCACCTGAAATATCCCTCTCCTCCCCCTTTGAAGGTCCCTTGGTGGTGCAAATGGTTTCTGCTTGACAACTAACCAGAAGGTTGGAGGTTCAAACCCACCCAGCAGTGTGATGGAAGAAAGGCCTGACACATTGCTTCCATTAAGATTACATCCAAGTAAACCTTACGGAGCACAGTTCTACTCTGTAACACATGGGGTCACTATGGGTTGGAATTGACTCGATGACAACAGGTTTGGTTTTAGATGTGCTAACCAAAAGTTTGGAGGTTCAAGTCCACCGAGGTGTAGATGATCTATTTCCGAAAAATCAGCCAATGAAAACCCTATGGAGCACAGTTCTACTCTGACACACTTGGGATCACCATGAATTGGAATTGACAGCAATGGGTTTTGTTTGATTTTTTTCTGTTTGTGAATAAGGTCACATGACCTCCTGAAAAGTTCCCTCTTCTTCCTTCTATTCCTCTGTCCTCTCAATTCCCTCACTTCCTGCATTCTGCAGGTGTGTTGTTGCTCTCCTCTTTCTTCCTGCTCCCTTGGACAACACATGTTGAACTCTCCTGTGCACCCACCCAGGCCTCACCTGTACAAGGGCACTGAGAGCTACATACACACATGGGCCTGCTTCTCCTACTTCTCCCAAGACCACAGGCTGGATAGAACACAAACCTTGCTGAACCAGGAGGGAAAGCTGTATGCCCACAGCAGTGACTTAAAAGCTATATATATATATATATATGGACCCAGAACCCCAGGAGAACAACAGCAGAGCCCAGAGTGAGTGGTGTTCTGGTGACTGCACACCATGTGTGTGTGCTCAGTGAAGGGAAACCAAAAGGGCCTCTGAACCACTTGCTAATTTCTCTAGGAAAGCTCTTCACAGCTATTACAAGAGTACATGGCTTTGTATCCAAGGCTGGGTCAGGTTCTGAGTAAGTAACAACGGATGAAGCTTGAATGTCACATATGAACTGTGCATTACAGGACTGTGCCACTGGATTGGCTGAGCTTCAATTCATGTTATCCATCCATCCATCCATCCATCCATCCATCCATCCATCCATCCATCCATCCATCCATCCATCCATCCATCCATCCATCCATCCATCCATCCATCCATCCATCCACCCGCCCACCCGCCCACCCGTCCATCCACGCAGCCACCCACCCATCCACCCGTCCATCCACCCGTCTGCCCACCCTCCCACCCATCCACCCATCCACCCATCCACCCATCCACCCATCCACCCATCCACCCATCCATCCATCCATCCATCCATCCATCCATCCATCCATCCATCCATCCATCCATCCATCCATCCATCCATCCATCCATCCATCCATCCATCCATCCATCCATCCATCCATCCATCCATCCATCCATCCATCCATCCATCCATCCATCCATCCATCCATCCATCCATCCATCCATCCATCCATCCATCCATCCATCCATCCATCCATCCATCCATCCATCCACCCGCCCACCCGTCCACCCGTCCATCCACGCAGCCACCCACCCATCCACCCGTCCATCCACCCGTCTGCCCACCCTCCCACCCATCCACCCATCCACCCATCCACCCATCCACCCATCCACCCATCCACCCATCCACCCATCCACCCATCCACCCATCCACCCATCCACCCATCCATCCATCCATCCATCCATCCATCCATCCATCCATCCATCCATCCATCCATCCATCCATCCATCCATCCATCCATCCATCCATCCATCCATCCATCCATCCATCCATCCATCCATCCATCCATCCATCCATCCATCCATCCATCCATCCATCCATCCATCCAACCATCCATCCATCCATCTCTCTATCTATCTACCTATTAAAGAGCCCTGGTGACACAATGGTATGGTCAAGTGCTCAGCTGCTAACTAAAAGCTCAGTGGTTTGAACCCACCAGCGACTTCTCGGAAGAAAAGGAGGTAGAACAAAAGCACTAAACATGTTATTAGGCCAATTAACTGGAATGTCCCATGAAACCATGCCACTAAACCTCCAAATCAAGGAACAAAATCCCATGAATGTTTGGCTGTACATAAGCAGCCTCAGCAGCTGCTCTTTTTTTTTTTTTGTACATCTATAATCTTCTTATTTTTAGGTCAGCTGATTAGCAACTAAATTTCAACTGGAACCTTGATTTCCCCCTTGCCTTGTAACCTAACACATTCATGGGTTCTGAGAATTATGGTGTCAACATTTTTTTTTTTTTTGGAGGGGAGTGGGGTAGCATTATTCTGCCTACTTCTGGTACCAAAACTTCTTAACATTATTTAAGTTAAAAAGATAAAGGGGATCTTAAGAGCCAATAATAAACATAAATCTTAGAAATGTCCTCAAAACCCCGCACTGAAAACCTTGGATAAATAAATGCCAAAGATCAAAGGATCCATGGACTCTAAAATTATACCGTCAGCATTTCTCAGAGATAGTTTGTTGTTCAATGCATCTTACCCCTGGTTGGTAGTGGAGCAAGACAAGAGGGAGAAAGGGCCTAAGACAAAACACATTTGGAAAACTTGAAATCATTAATCTTTCTTGGAGAGTCACAAAACACATTAGCGTATCAAAGATGCTGTGAACTCCCCCACCCTTATCAAGAAATTTTAACTTTGTTTAGCACAGCATATCTACTTCCGAGCCAATTTGAGATAAACTTTTTTTTTTTAAATAAAAGACCTATTAGCATCCCAGTTTTTGGAAATGCTTCCCTATAGCCTTAACTGGGAGAAGGAAGGAGTCCATAGCAGAAAACAAAGTACCTCTGGAAAAGTGGAATAATCTCCCCAGTGAAGGGATAGCCCCGAAGGATGCCATGTCTAAAGACAAACAAGATGTCAGCCAAAAATAACTGAAGCAATGCCTTAAGGAATTCATGAACTTCAGAATAAAAATAAAATGTTGCTGAAGTAATCAATGGTAGCCCTCTAAGTAAAGAATCAAGGACAGCTCTTTTTTTTCCTTCTTTTATTTATTTTTGGTGGCAGTATACATGACTAAACATACATCCATCCACAATTTCACATGAACAATTCAATGACATTGGTTACACACTTCACATTGTGTTGTCATTCTATCTCTATCCATATTGTTTCATTGCCATTAATTTAGAACTCTGCCCCTTAAAGCTCCCATCTGTGCTTTAGATTAACTATTGTCAGTTTGAACTCATATAGATATTTCTCTGTAAGAGCTCAGTGCTCCAGGCAAACATTCCGTATTAATTGAACTAAACTGTTGTTTAGTTTAATGATGGTTTCATGGGATAATTTTTGTTCAAGGTTTAAAGATTATTTCTAGGCATTTGATTCCCCCAGTCTCAATGAATCAAAGACTATTCTAGATACTTGCTGTTAAAGAAATAAACTCCAGGGGAAAGGTGATATCAGGATGAGGGTGGTAGTGGTAATGTATTATTTGCTTTCTACTAAGGAAAACTTTAAGAAAATTCCTGCTCCAAATTTTCTTTCAAAGCAGAACAGTCAGAAGTAATTAGATGAAAAAGTGTTAAAGAAATAGGAATTCTAGACCCGATCAATAAACTTGTTTTTGTTGTTAGTTGCTGTCATGTTGGCTCCAATTCCAGGTGAGCCCAAGTACAACAGGTTTGGTCCTGCACCATTTTCATGATCGTTGGTATACTCGAGTCCACTGTTGAGGCCGTTGTGCATTTTGCCTGTCTTCCATCTAGGGGGCTCGTCTTCCATCACTATATCAGACAATGTTCTGTTGTGATCTGTAGGGTTTTTACTGGCTAATTTTCAGAAGTAGATTGTGAGACCTATGCTGAAACCTGTCCACCCTGGATGACCCCACTGGTAATTGAAATGCTGGTGGCATAGCTTCCAGCATCACAGCAATACACAAGCCACCACAGTATGACACACTGACAGACAGGTGGTGGACTGACAAATTTGTTGTTGTTGGTAGATGCTGTTGAGTCAATTTTGACTCACAGTGACCCTGTCTGATAGAATAGAACTGCTTCATAAGGTTTCATAGGATGTAATTTTTATAGGAACAGATAGCCAAGTATTTCTCCCACAGAACTTCTGGGTATGTTCCAAATGCCAACCTTTCAGTTAGCAGCCGAGCACTTAATAAATCACTAGGGCCCTCTGACCTGCTCTCAAAAACTGGAAGAAAATCAAGGGAAAAGTGTGGGAAGACAAACCAATATGGAAACCATTGCATTAGAGGGGAGGGGGATTGGCCAGTGTTAGTTCCATCACAAGAATGTTCTAGAGGAAACTTTGGCCATTCCAGACCAGTGAGCTCAAAGCCTCTCTACAAAGAGTAGGATCACCGAATCTTGGGGAAAAGACAAAGTGAGTTATTTAAGGAGAAATGATGACTGCTCAATCCATTAGAGTATTTGGATTACGAGGGGTAGGTAAATAGAAAAGAGAGAACTGATAGATACGAGGTTTAACATCCCATTCCAAGCCTTTTATGAAGTTGTACATCAAAAGGTCCTTTAATTTGTTCTTTAAAAGTTTCAGAAAGAGCTGGTTTAGAAATAAGACCAGTTTATTTGGAGAGAAACACATATATCTTTGGAGAAAGTGCTGTTGACAATGGGGTCCCCAGGCATTAGCACAGGGCATGTATTTTCTAAGCGATAAAAAAAAAAAAAAAAAAAAAAAAAATCACATAAAGTCAAGTCTTCAACCTTGTAGCTGCTACTAAAACTTTCAGAGTGAAATGCTGACTTCAAGGAAATATGCAGCAATATCTCTCAAGACTCTGGATGGGCAAAAGGGAAACTTAAAATGAAGTTATTTAGTAAGCATTTATTGGGTGACTAAGGAGCCCTGGTGAGGCAATGATTAAGCACGCGGCTGCTGATCGAAAGGTCGGTGGTTCAAAGCCACCCAGAGGCTCCCTATCAGAAAGACCTGATGATCTGCTCCTGTAAAGACTGTTGTTGTTGTTGGATGCTACGAGTCGGTTCCAACTCATAGTGACTCTGTGCATATCAGAGTGAAACGCTGCCCAGTCCTACACAATCCTCACAATCATTGATATGACTGAGCCCATTGTTGCAGCCACTGTGTCAATCCGTTTCTGTGAGGGTCTTCTTCTCTTTCACTGACCCTCTACATTACCAAGCATGATGTCCTTCTCCAGGGACTGGTCCCTCCCAATAACATGTCCATAGTATGTGAGACACAGTCTCACCATCCTTGCTTCTAATGAGCATTCTGGCTGTACTTCTTCCAAGACAGATTTGTTTGTTCTTCTGGCAGTCCATGGCATATTCAGTAGTCTTCACCAACACCACAATTCAAAGGCATCAATTCTTCCATCTCCTTTATTCATTGTCCAGCTTTCCCATGTATATGAGGTGATTGGAAATACCATACCTTGGGTCAGGTGCACCTTAGTCCTCAAAGTGACATCTTTGCTTTTTAACACTTCAAAGAGGTCTTTTGCAGCAGATTTGCCCAGTGCAATATGTCATTTGATTTCTTGACTGCTGCTTCCACGGGTGTTGATTGTAGATTCAAGTAAAGTGAAATCCTTGACAACTTCAATCTTTTCTGCATTTGTCATGATGTTGCCTATTGGTCCAGTTGTGGGGATTTTTGTTTTCTTTATGTTGAGATGTAATCCATATTGAAGGCTGGAGTCTTATCTTCATCAGTAAGTGTTTCAAGTCCTCTTCACTCTCAGCAAGCAAGTTTGTGTCATCGGCATATCAAAGGTTGTTAATTAGTCTTCCACCAATCCTGATGCCCCGTTCTTCTTCATATAGTCCAGCTTCTTGAGTTTTTTGCTCAGCATTCAGATTGAGTAGGTTTGGTGAAAGGATACAACCCTGGTGCACACCTTTCCTGATTTTAAACCAAATAGTATTCCCTTGTTCTGTTTGAACGACTGTGTGGTGTGTGCGTGTATGGCATGTGGTGTGTGTGTGTATGGTATGTGTGGTGTATGTACGTGTGTGTATGTGTGTGTTTGAAGTAAATCTAGAAACTACTGTCAAAAGCCAAGTTTGAGTCCTGGCTCTGAAACTTCCTAGTTCTATAATCTTGGCTTGAGTTTCTCCTCTCTAAAGTGAGTACAATCCTCATGGGATTATTGTAAAGAATTTGGTTAATTTATGTGAAGTGCCTAGAACTGTTTCTCACATTGTGTTTCTCCTAAAAACATTAACTCTGATACTTTCCACAGTGTTTTTGGAGATACGACTTTGTTCTTTGGTCTGAATATAGTACAGAATGTGCTCATAAAATATTAGCTTTTGTTATTTAAAAGAAAACAAGGCTTCACCCAGTGTAATGAAACACACTACTCTTATCCCCCCCCCCCCCGCAAGAAATCTGGAAAGTAGGGTGGAGTATAATCTCAGAAAAATCCCTGCAAAAAACTCCATGCCTGCAGGAGCCTGCTTTTTATTCCAGGAGGATGAAAACCTAGAGCCCAGCCTCCGCCCACAAATACACAGTGACACTTTTATTATTAAAGATATAATCCTACTTGGCCTGTTGCTAGCAAGTTATATTGAGTTGTCACGCCTTCAATTACAAAGATGGGGGTAGAATTGAAATGCTACTGAATGGGGAGGATTTCATTTGCACTAATCTCTCTCTCTCTCTTTTTTTTTTCCCCTATTTAAGATTATTTATATTTCTTTGATTCCTCAAAGCAATACTGGAACTTCTGATCATGTTTGTATTGATCAAATTATTTTCATCTGAAGGTTTACACAAATTGGGAACCCTGTGTCCCATGGAAGATACAGGACTTGTCAGTCAAACTACCCATAAATGGAAGCCTGTGAAGAGAGTGGACTCACCCTTATTCTGGAGGGGAGTTCTGCCCTCTGACAAGGTGCAAGGCTGATATGCATCTGAAAGAGCCCTGGTGATGCAGTGGTTAAGTACTCAGCTGCCAGCCAAAAGTTTGGCAGCATTTGAACTCACCGGCTACTCTACGGGAGAAAGATGTGGCAATCTGCTTCTGTAAGGATAAAGCCTTCGAAGTCCTATGGGGCAGTTCTAGTCTGTCGCATGGGGCCACTATGAGTCGTTATTGACCCGACAACAATTTTTTAGCCTATTGCAGGTGGCCATGCTGACCAATTGGTGTCTCTGCCACAACCCAGGGATCCACAGAGGTTGTGGGAGAGGACTCTAAGGGTTTAACGGTAAAAAAAAAAAAAAAAACTTTGAAAGAACAACAAAAGAAAGAAATTGAGGATGAGAGGAAAGGTGGATTAAAAATGAGGCAAATGTAGATCCAGGCTTCCCTGGACCACAGACGAGATGAAAGGAGCAAAGGGAAAACAGGCGGATACAGGGCAAGAACATCTGGAAACAAGAGGGTCAGCGCAAACGTCTACAAGCAGTGTGTTTGAAGTTTCTACTTATTTCTAGCATCAGGAATGAGAGTGGGCTTTGAAGGCACGCATTCTTGCCTTCAAGTCCATGCTCCATCACTCACTGCGGGTAGGGCACTGGGCAGGTGGGCTGGATCGAAATGGGCCCACCCCCTAGAAGATATGTGAACATGACTTCATATGGAGATAAGGTCTTTGCAGATGTTACCAGTTAACATACTGGAACAGAGCTGGTCTTAATCCAATATGACTGGTGTCCTCATGAAAAAAGGAGAAGAAACACCAAGGAAGACGGCCATGTGAAGTGGGACCAGAGACGGGGAGGATGAATGTATAAGCCAAGGAAAGCCGAGGGTTGCCAGGAACCGTCAAGAAGCTAGGAAGAGGCAAGGGAGGGTCCTCTCCTAGAGTTTTCAGAGATAGCATGACCCTGCAGTCATCTTGATTTTGGACTTCTAGCCTCCTGTACTTCGAGGCAATAAATTTATACTGTTAAAAAAAAATCTACTAGAAGAAATAAACAGACTCAGAAGGTCAAGTTTCTATGCTAGTTGTTGTTATGTATCTTCCACTTGGTTGTTACTCATAGCCATCCTATGGAGAATAAAACAAAACACTGCCCAGTCCTGCACCATCCTCACAATTTGTTATGCTTGAGTCTATCGTTGTAGCCACTGTGTTAATTCATCTCCACGAGGGTCTTCCTCTTTCTTGCTGACTCTCTACTTTACCAAGAATGATGTCCTTCTCCAGAGACTAGTCCCTCTTGATAGCACGTCCAAAGTATGTGAGACAAAGTCTTGCCATCCTTGCTTCTAAGGAGCATTTTGGCTGTACTTCTTACAAAACAGATTTGTTCGTTCTTCTGGTAGTTTGTGGTATATTCAATATTCCTCACTAACATCATAATTCAAAGGCATCAATTCTTCTTTGGTCTTCTTTTTTCATTGTCCAGCTTTCACGTACATAAGAGGACTGAAACTATCATGGCTTGGGTCAGGCACAACTTAGTCCTTAAAGTGACATCTGTGCTTTTTAACACTTTAAGGAAGTCTTTTGCAGCAGATTTGCCCAATGCAACACACCCTTTGATTTCTGGGCTGCTGTTTCCATGGGAGTTGATTGCGGATCCAAGTAAAATGAAATCCTTGACAACTTCAATCTTTTCTCCATTTATCATGATGTTACTTATTGGCCCAGTTGTGAGGAGTTTTGTTTTCTTTATTTTGAGATACAATACATACTGAAGGTTGTGGTTTTTGATCTTCATCAGTAAGTGCTTTAGGTTTTCTTCACTTTCAGCAAGCAAGGTTTTGTCATCTGCATATCACAGGTTGTTAATGAGTCTTCATCCAGTCCTGATGCCCTGTTCTTTTTAGTACAGCCCACGTTCTCAGATTATTTGCTCAGCATACAGATTGAATAGGTATGGTGAAAGGATACAACCCTGATGCACACCTTTCCTGACTTTAAATCACGCATATCCCCTTGTTCTGTTTGAACAACTGCCTCTTCTTCTATGTACAGGTTGCTCATGAAAACAATTAAGTGTTCTGGAATCCCTGTCCTTCACAATGTTATCCATAATTTGTTATGATCCACACAGTCAAGTGCCTTTGCATAGTCAATAAAACACAGGTAAACATCTTTCTGGTATTCTCCACTTTCAGCCAGGATCCATCTGACATCAGCAATTCCATGTCCTCTTTTGAATCCAGCTAGAATTTCTGGCCGTTTCCTGTTGATGTTCACTTACAAATGCTTTTGAACGATCTTCAGCAAAATTTTACTTGTGTGTGATATTAATGATATTGTTTGATAATTTCCACATCTGCTTGATTACTTTTCTTTGGAATGGGCACAAATATGCATCTCTTCCAGTCAGCTGGCTAGGTCTTCCAAATTTCTTGGCGGAGACAAGTAAGCACTTCCAGTGCTGCATCCATTTGTTGAAACATTGCAATTGGTATTCCCTCAATTCCTGGAGTCTTGATTTTCACCAACGCCTTCACTGCAGCTCCAACTTCTTCCTTCAGTACCACCAGTTCTGGATGGTATGCTGATACCTTATTCTTTTTAATACAGTCCAGGTTCTCAGATTATTTGTTCAGCATACAGACTGAATAAGTATGGTGAAAGTATGCTACCTCCTGAAATGATTGAATATTGACCAATTCTTTTTCGTACAGTGACTCCGTGCATTCCTTCCATCTTCTTTTGATGCTTCCTGTATTGTTTAATATTTTCCCTGTAAAATTCTTCAATATTGCATCTTGAGGTTTGAATTTTTTCTTCAGTTCTTTCAGGTTGAGATATGCCGAGCGTGTTCTTCTGGTTTGCTGACTGCAGGTCTCTGCACTTTTCATTACAGTGCTTTAGTTTGTCTTCTAGAGCTGCCCTTTGGAATCTTCTGTTCTGCTCTGTTACTTCATCATTTCTTTCTTTTGCTTTAGCTACTCTACTTTCAAAAGCAAGTTTCAGAATCTCTTCTGGCATCCATTTTGCCTTTTTTTTTTTTTCCCCTTTCCTGTCTTTTTAATGACTACTTGCTTTCTTCATGTATGATGTCCTTCGGGTCATTCCACAGCTTGTCTGGTCTTCTGTCATTAGTGTTCAATAAGTCCAATCTATTCTTGAGATGGTCTCTAAATTTAGATGGGATATACTGAAGGTTGTACTTTGTCTCTCTTGGACTTGTTCTAATATTCTTCATCTTCAGCTTGAACTTGGATAGGAGCAATTGATGTTCTGTTCCACTGTTAGCCCCTAGCCTTGTTCCGACTGATAATATTGAGCTTTCCCGTAGTCTCTTTCCACAGGTGTAGTCAATTTGATTGCTGCGTATTCCATCTGGCAAGGTCCACGTGTATGTTTATGTTTATTTTGGTAAATCAGTGTATTTCATTTATGTTTATGTTGGTAAAACAATGTATTTACAATGAAGATGTCACTGGTCTTGAGAAATTCCGTTATGTGATTTTTGGCATTATTTCTATCTCCAAGGCCATATTTTCCAACTACCAATCCTTCTCTTTTTCCCCCACTTTTGCATTCCAATCACCAGTAATTTTCAATGCATCCTGATTGCATGTTCAATCAATTTCAGGCTGCAGAAGTTGGTAAAAATCTTCAACATGTTCATCTTTGGCCTTAGTGGTTGGTGTGTAAATTTGAATGCTAGTTATATTAACTGGTCTTCCTTGTAGGCATACGGATATTATCCTGTCACTGTCAGTGTTGTACTTTAGAACTGATCTGGAAATGTTCTTTTTAATGATAAATGTGATGCCATTCCTCTTCAATTTGTCATTCCTGACATAGTAGGCCGTATGATTGTCTGATTCAAAATGGCCAATACTGGTCCATCTCGGCTCAGTAAATCTGTTGCCATTGAGTCAATTCCAACTCACAGCAACCCTGTTGTTGTTCTTGTTGTTGGCTGCTGTCAAGTCGGTTCCGACTCAGAGCAACCCCATGCACAACAGAACGAAACACTGCCCGGTCCTGCGCCATCCTTACAAACATTGTTATGCTTGAGCTCATTGTTGCTACCACTGTATCAGTCCACCTTGTTGAGGGTCCTCCTCTTTTCCGCTGACCCTGTACTCTGCCAAGCATGATGTCCTTCTCCAGGGACCCATCCCTCCTGACAACATGTCCAAAGTATGTAAGACGCAGTCTCACCATCCTTGCCTCCAAGTAGCATTCTGGCCTCACTTCTTTCCAGACAGATTTGTTCATTCTTTTGGCAGTCCATGGTATATTCAATATTGTTTGCCAACACAATTCAAAGGCATCAGTTCTTCTTCGGTCTTTGTTATTTCATTGGCCAGCTTTCACATGCATATGATGTTATTGAAAATACCATGGCTTGAGTCAGGCGCACCTTAGTCTTCAGGGTGACATCTTTCTCTTCAACACTTTGAAGAGGTCCTTCGCAGCACATTTACCCAATGCAATGCATCTTTTAATTTCTTGACTGCTGCTTCTATGGCTGCTGATTGTGGATTCAAGTAAAATGAAATCCTTGACAACTTCAATCTTTTCTCCATTTACCATGATGTTGCTCATTGGTCCGGTTGTGAGGACTTTCGTTTTCTTTATGCTGAGGTGCAATCCATACTGAAGGCTGTGGTCTTTGATTTTCATTAGTAAGTGCTTCAAGTCCTCCTCACTTTCAGCAAGGAAGGTTGTGCCATCTGCATAACGCAGGTTGTTAATGAGTCTTCCTCCAATCCTGATGCCCCGTTCTTCTTCATATAGTCCAGCTTCTCGTATTATTTGTTCAGCATACAGATTAAATAGGTATGGTGAAAGAATACAACCCTGATGCACACCCTTCCTGACTTTAAACCAATCAGTATCCCCTTGTTCTGTCCGAACAACTGCCTCTTAATCTATGTAAAGGTTCCTTATGAGCACAATTAAGTGTTCTGGAATTCCCATTCTTCCCAGTGTTGTCCATAATTTGTTACGATCCACACAGTCGAATGCCTTTGCATAGTCAATAAAACACAGGTCAACATCCTTCTGGTATTCTCTGCTTTCAGCCAGGATCCATCTGACATCAGCAATGATATCCCTGGTTCCACGTCCTCTTCTAAAACCGGCCCGAATTTCTGGCAGTTCCCTGTCGATACACTGCTGCAGCCATTTTTGAATGATCTTCAGCAAAATTTTGCTTGCATGTGATATTAACGATATTGTTCTATAATTTCCACATTCGGTTGGATCAACTTTCTTGGGAAAAGGCATAAATATGGATCTCTTCCAGTCAGTTGGCCAGGAAGCTGTCCTCCTTATTTCTTGGCATAGACGAGTGAGCACCTCCAGCGTTGCATCTGTTTGTTGAAACATCTCAGTTGATATTCCATCAATTCCTGGAGCCTTGTTTTTCACCAGTGCCTTCAGAGCAAGTTGGAATTTTTCCTTCAGTGCCATCGGTTCCCGATCATATGCCACCTCTTGAAATGGTTGGATATCGACTAATTCTTTTTGGTATAATGACTCTGTGTATTCCTTCCATCTACTTTTGATGCTTCCTGCATCATTTAATATTTTCCCCATGGAATCCTTCAGTATTGCAACTTGAGGCTTGAATTTTTTCTTCAGTTCTTTCAGCTTGAAAAACGCCGAGCGTGTTCTTCCCTTTTGGTTTTCCATCTCCAGCTCTTTGCACATGTCATTATAATACTTTGTGTGCTCGAGAGGCTCTTTGAAATATTCTGTTCAGTTCTTTTACTTCATAGATTCTTCCTTTTGCTTTAGCTGCTCGACACTCAAGAGCAAGTTTCAGAGTCTCCTCTGACATCCATCTTGGTCTTTTCTTTCTTTTCTGTCTTTTCAGTGACCTTTTGCTTTTTTCATGGATGATGGTCTTGATGTCATTCAACAACTCGTCTGGTCTGCGGTCATTAGCGTTCAATGCATCAAATCTGTTCTTCAGATGGTCTCTAAATTCAGGTGGGCTATACTCAAGGTCATATTTTGGCTCTCGTGGACTTGCTCTGATTTTCTTCAGTTTCAGCTTGAACTTGCATATGAGCAATTGATGGTCTGTTCCACAGTTGGCCCCTGGACTTGTTCTGACTGATGATATTGAGCTTTTCCATCATCTCTTTCCACAGATGTAGTCAATTTGATTTCCATGTGTTCCACCTGGTGAGCTCCACGTGTATAGTTGCCGTTTATGTTGGTGAAAGAAGGTATTTGCAGTGAAGAAGTCGTTGGTCTTGCAAAATCCTATCATTCGTTCTCCAGCATTGTTTCTATTCCCAAGGCCGTATTTTCCAACTACTGACCCTTCTTCTTTGTTTCCAACTTTTGCATTCCAATCGCCAGTAATTATCAATGCATCTTGATTGCATGTTCGATCAATTTCAGACTGTATCAGTTGATAAAAATCTTCTATTTCTTCATCTTTGGCCCGAGTAGTTGGTGCGTAAATTTGAATAATAGTCTTATTAACTGGTCTTCCTTGTAGGCGTATGGATATTATCCTATCACTGACAGCATTGTCCTTCAGGATAGATTTTGAAATGTTCTTTTTGACGATGAACGCAACACCATTCCTCTTCGAGTTGTCATTCCCAGCATAGTAGACTATATGATTGTCTGATTCAAAATGGCCAATACCAGTCCATTTCAGCTCACTAATGTCTAGGATATCGATGTGTATGCGTTCCATTTCATTTTTGACGATGTCCAATTTTCCTAGATTCATATTTCATACATTCCAGGTTCCGATTATTAATGGATGTTTGCAGCTGTTTCTTCTCATTTTGAGTCATGCCACATCAGCAGATGAAGGTCCCGGAAGCTTTACTCCATCCACGTCATTAAGGTCAACTCTACTTTGAAGAGGCAGCTCTTCCCCAGTCATCTTTTGAGTGCCTTCCAGCCTGGGGGGCTCATCTTTCAGCACTATATCAGACAATGTTCCCCTGCTATTCATAAGGTTTTCACTGGCTAATGCTTTTCAGAAGTAGACTGCCGGGTCCTTCTTCCTAGCAACCCTATAGAATATCAATGCTTATGCTTATGCGTTTCATTTCATTTTTTGACAACTTCAAATTTACCTAGATTCGTACTTAGCACATTCCACATTCTGCTTACTAATAGCTGTTTGCAGCTGTTTCTTCTCATTTTGAGTTGTGCCGTATCAGCAAATGAAGGTCCTGAAAGCTTGATTCCATCCATGTCATTAAAGTCAACTCTACTTTGAGGAGGCAGCTGTTCCCCAATTGTACTTTGACTGCCTTCTGACCTGAGGGATTCATCTTCCTGCATTATATCAGACAGTGTTCCTTCTGTGCTTAGAGATATCTATTAATTTTTGATGTCATGAAAGACAGATCTGTCACCTGGTGAGATTGTGGGACCCGCTTTTGAAAATAGACTTTTCTTTTTGTTTTAATTTTTACTCATTATTGAAATTTTTACTTAGTAGTTTCATATAACAATCTATTTCATCATTTCTTCTATTTTCTTTTTTTATTTCTTAGTTAATTTTGCAATTGTTTTCTTATGGGTACTGAATTTTGAGTATGTTTATGGTTGTTTTTGTTGGGTGCCATTGAGTTGATTCCATCTCAGAGAGACTCCATGTGACAGAGTAGAGCTGCCCCAAAGGGTTTTCTAGGCTGTAATCTTAATGGATGCCAGTCACCAGGCCTTTCTCCCATGGTACCACTGGGTGGGTGCGAATCTCTAACCTTTCAATTAGCAGCAGAGCACTTAATAACTGTACCACCAACGGTGCTATCTTTATAATTAGAAGTTTAAACATTTTTGATGTGTCCAGAATAATAAACACTTTGAACCAGTTTTTAAATTATTTAAGAAATCAATACTTTTTTCATATTAATTGCATGATCGGTAAATGTCTACTTAATCGATGGATTTTCAATAAAATATTTTGCTTTTAGGTAAATCATCATAGTAAATAGGCCTCTTTTTAAACTTAAGAAATAAGTTAAAATTTAAGTAAAATATTGTTTTGCCCCTAAGATAAAAACTACTTTTTATTGAAATGAGGATGTCGTGTGATTTAAAAATACTTCCGATGGAATATTTTAATTAAGGGGCCTTGGATGTTGCCTCTTTGCATTTATCAGCAGTGAACCTAAATCCAAATGTGTTCACTGGGGCATGAGCTTAGTGAGCTGTCATCTGATACTAAATTTCTTTCAAGATCAATAGGTCTTCCCATGTAATTTTTCCAAATTTTATTCACTGAAGGCAACTCAGACATCATAAATTTAAACAAGGCGCAGAGATTAAATTTTTATTAAAACCTACAGTATTTGCTTGCAGAGGTTATAGGAGATATTTTATAATTTCAAAGTTAGGACTTTGATGCAGCAAATCCTCTCATTTCTTAATGTCACTGTAGTTTTTTGTGCTCTTCATCTAGATTATCAGTGAAAATTTAAGGGGCAGCAGTTTATCTTTATTTAGCAAAAGGTAAACAAAGCATTCTCTCTTCTACATAACCAAAAAACTAAACTAAAATAAAATAGCCTGTTCTATAGTGCTCCTATGTTCCTATAATGATCTCAAATCCCATAAAGTATAAGTCACTATTATGCTTTCAAAATACATAAATATAAACACTCATAATATGAACTGAGAAATAGAAATGTGTCTACCTTTGTGAGGCTCTCTGACATTAACTGTAAGTCACTAGTAACCTGTAAGTCATGAGAAAGTTATTTAGGAAACTTCTGAACTTAGACAAAGCAGCATGTGAAGTATGGAAAGAACGTAAAGGGCTTTTATGTTCCCTTTGACCCAGCGTGCTGTGGCACAGAAAACATAACGTAATCTAAACAACTGAACAACTTCCCTGAGCTCTAGCCTTGGAGAGAAGATGTGTCATTCAGCTACTCTCTAACCATGCAGAAAAGACATAACATACCGGTCTTTGACTTCACACTGGCCTTATGTAGAGCCAAGGTGATAAATTCAGATGGTGTTGTTTTTAGGCACCATCAGGTAGATTCTGGCTCATAGCAACCCTATGTAAAACGGAAAGAAACACTGCCCAGTCCTGTGCCTCCCTCACAGTCCTTGTCATGCTTGCAGCCATTGTGTCAATCCATGTCATTGAGGGTCTTCCTCTTTCTCCCTGACCCTCTACTTTACCAAGCACGATGTTCTTCTCTGTGGTCCCCCCTGATAACATGTCCAAAGTATGTGAGACATAGTCTCATCATCCTTGCTTCTAAGGAGCATTCTGACTGTACTTCTTTCAAGACAGATTTGTTCGTTCTTTTGGTGGTCCATGGTATACTTGATATTCTTCTCCAACATCAGAACAAGGCCGGGGCTGACTGTGGAACTGACCATCAATTGCTCATATACAAGTTCAAGGTGAAACTGAAGAACATTAGAACAAGTCCATGAGAGCCAAAGTAAGACCTTGAGTATATCCCACCTGAATTTAGAGACTATCTCAAGAATAGATTTGATGTGTTGAACACTAATGACTGAAGACTAGATGAGTTGTGGAATAACATCAAGGACATCATGCATGAAAAAAGCAAGCGGTCATTAAAAAGACAGGAAAGAAAGAAAAGGCGAAAATGGATGTCAGAAGAGACTCTGAAAGTTGTTCTTGAACATCAAGTAGCTAAAACAAAGGGAAGAAATGATGAAGCAAAAGAGCTGAACAGAAGGTTTCAAAGGGTAGCTTGAGAAGACAAAGTAAAGTATTATAATGACATGTGCAAAGACCCGGAGATAAAAAACCAAAAAGGAAAAACACGCTTGGCATTTCTCAAGCTGAAAGAACTGAAGAAAAAATTCAAGACATGAGTTGTGATACTGAAGGATTTCAGTGGGAAAATATTAAATGACACAGGAAGCATCAAAAGGAGATGGAAAGAATGCACTGAGTCACTATACCAAAAAGAATTGGTCAATATTCAACCATTTCAAGAGGTGGCATATGATAGGACCAATGGTACTGAAGGAAGAAGTCAAAATTCACTTATAAGCCCTAAATTTCTGCTTACTCATTGAGAGAAGGTAGAGATGGAACTGAGATTCACCTGTCCCTGACAGCCTTGGACCCTAGCTAAAAGAGGGACCTCCACCGAGTTCAAGCCATGGTTTAGCCTTCCTCCCGAGACATCTCTGAAGTCTAAAGATTTGAACTCTAGTCATTGAACTAATGTTGTGATTGTAATTGTTAAACCTTATTCTCCGGTTCTGAATGAATGTCGTGAGGCCTTACTTGTGTGCCTTCCCATGACTACTTTGCCATAAACTAGTTTATGCATGACAAACCTGAGTATATTAATTTTTTAAGATTTCTAAAATCCTACATGGTGTAGCCACCCTTGGAGGAACTAATATGATTATATCAATGACAGTAGACACAATCCTCATGTTTCTATTCTTGGCACTACAGGAAGAAATTTATGCATGCAGATACATTCTTTAAAGAAGATTTCTCTTGTTTTTTTAATTGAGTATGCACATGAGAATATGTTTTCATTTCAAAAAACAGCATAAGACATACTGAGGAAAGTCACAGGAGGGATCAGTGTGAAAATGAGAATTTCTACAATTGTATATTTGTGTACAAACTCATAAGCTTTATTTTTTGCAGTTCATGAATTGGGGGAGGAGGGAGTGATAGAAGAGTGGTAAGACTGCACCCTGCCAAAGGCAGAAAACTTGTGAGACGCGGAAAAACAAGGCAGTCCTGTTGAGTTCCGGCTCTCACAGGTTTCCCTGTAATTAACACAGTTGGGATTCAAGCATCATGTAAAAGTGAGTATATTTTCATTCATTCATTCCAGAAATATTTATAAGTGCACTACTATGTGCCACGCAATGGCTAAGTGCTTGGTTGGTGGCTTGAAACCACCCTGCTACTCTTTAGGAGAAAAACCTGGCAATCTGCTCCCGTAAAGGGTACAACCAAGAAAACCCTCTGTGGCAGTTCTACTGTGTTTCATGGGGCTTCTATGAGTTGATTTGGACTCTAGGGCACCCAACAATAACATGTGCTCAGCAAGGTGCTAAGTTATGGGACATGCAATGCAGATTCTTTCCCTCAAGGATCTTCCACCTAATCCTAACTTCCATTTAGTTAGGGGAGACCAGCATGTGTAAATACTGGCTTAGTGTTCCCTAAAAACCTGGGCTGCACTAGGAGAGCGTGATTCAAGGTAGGGTGTAAGTTGACGTGTAAGCAAGTCAGAAACTTAATTCTATGTCATGAATTGTTGCAGGTAGGCAATCCAGAGTTGAAATGACAGTTCTGGTCCGCAAGTCATCTGAAAAACCAGGGTTCCCCTAGGTTGATATTCCACCAGTCCTCAGGGGTTAAATCAAGCCCATGATCTAAGCAGAGGATGAAGGAAGAAGAAAAGACAAGTTGCCCTCCATTAAGGACACTTCTAGGAATTTGCACACACTGCTTCTACTCATATCTCACTGACCATAATGTAATCCCATGGCCATGCCTAGCTGCAAGAGTGGCTGAAAAATATACAGACATCATGCGCCCAACTTAAGTTCAGGGGTTCTGTTATGGAACAAGAGGTCAGCAAGCTAGCAGTTTCTACAACAAGAAGTTGGTAGTAGTGTGACCCTGACTTGTTTCTCCTCTGTGTCCCTTCCCTTACATTTCACAACCCACCACCCCACAATATTCTACCAGTCTTCCCTGAGGCTTTAGGAAAAAGCAATATAGGGCAGAAAGTATATGAAACTTCCTGTTAAATCTGGCTTTTCCCAAACCCTATGAAGAATCACGCGAGACTTTTGGCCCACCCCAGTGGACTCTTCCCAGATGCACTCCAGGCTCTGACCTTGCTCTGCTGCCCTCAGGTGCTCACTTCTCTCTGGGAACCCATCCTTCACCAGCCTCCACCCAGCACTTCTCTTGGTCTCGTCCCTCCTGTTCCGCTGCCACTCACCACTTGAGTATCTTGTCACCTACACTATTGTGTGTTTGTTGATGTTGTTGTTAGGTGCTGTCAAGTTGATTCTAACTGATGGTGACCCCATGTGGAGAGAGAATCTATAATTTTTGCAACTGTCAATAAATGTGACTCAGGTTTTAAGCCTAAGTGACTAGGAGGTGAGATGTCAAGAAACAAATGAAATTATTAGCAAGATGAGTTTGCTTATTAAATTTTTATTGGTTTTTCTTTTCTTAAAAACAGCTTTCCATACTTTCAATAGAAGGAGCCCAGGTGGCACAATGGTTAAATGCTTGGCCACTAACTGAAAAGTCAGCAATTCAAACCCACCCAGTGGCACAATGGTTAAATGCTTGGCCACTAACTGAAAAGTCAGCAATTCAAACCCACCCAGTGGCTCCATGAGAGAAAGACTGGCAATCTGCTCCCCTAAAGATTACAGCTTAGAAAACCCTATGGGGCAGCTCTACTCTGCCGTAAGGGGTTGCTATGGAAACAGCTTGACAGCACACAACAATAACAACAACACTGTCAACTGAGATGAACCACGTTTTCTACTGCTCTGTAGTTTTTATTCTGCTGGATTCCAAGGACTTTCTAGGCATTATCTCATTAATCCTCCTAAAAGCTTTGTGAGGAGGGCGGTATACAGGAGATGGTGCTTTATGTATGTGTTCCTGAGGATCTCTTACAGTCTTGCTAAGATCTTTTAGCCTCGTAATAGAACTGATTGGAGACCAGGGTTGGCGTGTGCTGTGTTCCCAATTATTATCAATAGGTTCTAATTGAGAACATGTGTTCATTTCAGCTGGGTTTATTGTCTGCATGATCACAATGGAGAATCAGAAAAACAGCATCTGGCAGAGCTATTTCTGAGATCTACCCCTCAGTCCCATCTCCCTCTGTGACTGCTATCCTTGAGTATGTGACCCACTGAGGTGGACAGAGGTCTGCACCGTAAGCAGCTCTGCAGCCCTGTGGCCCACCCACGCAGTCTTTGCATCGTAAGCCAAACGCCAAGCAGTTTCTTAAGGTAGGTGCTGATCCAGCTACCCATAGCTGTGTAATGAGCCTCTCCAAAATGCAGTGCCTTAAATCACTAACCTGCAATCTGAGGAGCTCTCAGAGGATATGGCTCGTACCTGCTTCATGTAGTGTTAACTGTGGCAGTTTGCCTGGGCCTGCAGGACCTCCTTCCGAAATGAGTTTATCATGTGGCTGGCCAGTTGGTTCAGGCTGCCAGATAAGAGCTCAGCTGGGGCTGTTGGCCGAGGACCTCAGTTCTCCCTCCAGGTGGTGTCTTCATGGGTCAGTTTGTGCTCCCACACAGGAGGACCACTCAGTTCTAAAAGCAAGTCTTCCAGCGAACAGACAGTGAAAGCCTCCAGGCTCTTGAGGGTCAGGCCTGCAAGCTGGTTCAGGATCATTTCCCCTGCATCGTGTTGTCAAAGCAGCCACAGACTCCACTCAGACTTAACAGGATGGGACATAGACTCCATTTCTCCATGGGAAGAGTGTCAAAGAGTATGTGGCTAAATTTAATCTGATACCATAATAGTAGTGACGAAACGAACTCATTGCCTTTGAGTCAGTTCCAATGCACGGCAACCCTTCAGAACTGCCCCATAGGGTTTCCAAGGCTGTAATCTTTACAGAAGCAGACTGCCACATCTTTCTCCTGTGGATTGGCTGGTGGGTTTGAACCAAGCAACTGAGCACTTAACCACTGTGCCACCAGTGTTCCTAATCTGCCACAAACCCAGTGCCATTGAGTCAATTCTGACTCATAGCAACCCTATAAGACAGAGAAGAATTACCCCATAGAGTTTCCAAGGAGCGCCTGGTGGATTCGAACTGCTGACCCTTTGGTTATCAGCCGTAGCACTTAACCTCTACGCCACCAGGATTTCCAGTATGCCACAGTAGAGATTAAATTCAAAATTGGAGTGAGTCATGTCTTGGTTTGGTATCTCTTAGATCAAGTGTAAAGTACTAAATTGTACCAATAGCCATAATTCTGTATTCTAAATATATACTTTCCCAGTTTGCATGCAACTTCCCTGGTTCTGTCTTTTATCTCTGGTCCTTAGTTCTCCTCCAGTGCCAAACTCTTTACTCCCAGGTTTGTAATATGTGCATTTTCCACTTCTGCAGGCTGGCTACCAACTCCTGTAGAAGCTTTCCTTAGCTCCTAAGCTAGATAAAGTGTGTCTTCTATGGGCTGCCATAGCCTTTGGGGGCTCCTTATGAAAATGGTTACCACAGCCCTTTGGAGCTGCTGAGTGTGAACAGTAGGGTCCCTGAGGGCAGACATCTATCTTGTTCATATAGGCAACTCAGGTATAGAGGACACATTTCCCGGAAGGTGTAAATGGCTAATACCCTTGGCTGCTAACTGAAAGGTTGGAGGTTTGAGTCCACCCAGAGGTGCCTTGGAAGAAGGGCCTGGTGATCTCCTTCTGAAAAATCAGTCTGCAGCTGCTTTGACAACACGATGCAGGGGAAATGATCCTGAACCAGCTTCCAGGCCTGATGCTCAAGAGGCTGTGGAGCACAGTTCTACTCTGACACACAGGGGGTGACCATGAGTCTGAGTCAGCCCAGTGGGAACTGGTTAGTCCGGCAGATTGTTCCTGGACAGTAGCTATTCGAGACATACTAGTTGAATGGTTGTTGTTGCATACTCTGCCCTAAATTTTGTGTTCTTTTAATGATCTGCTGTTACACTGACTTTTTGTATATCATTTGGTACCATTCGGAAGCCCTGGGGGTGCAGTGCTCAAAGTGCTTGGCTGCTAACAGAAAGGTCCATGGTTTGAACCCACCAGCTGTTGTGCAGGAGGAAGATGTGGCAGCCTGCTTCTGTAAGGACGACAGCCTTGGAAACCCTGTGGGCAGCTCTACTCTGCCCTATAGAGTCGCTATGAGTGGGAATTGACTCAATGGTGGAAACCCTGTGGGACAGCTCTACTCTGCCCTATAGAGTCGCTATAAGTGGGAATCAACTCAATGGTGGAAACCCTGTGGGGCAGCTCTACTCTGTCCTATAGAGTCGCTACAAGTGGGAATCGACTCAACGGCAGTGGGTTTGGTTTTGGTTATTTTGGCCGATATTGTGAAAACTCATCTTCCGTGTGATGGCTAATGTCATGTACCAACTTGGCCAGGCTGTGATCCTCGGTAGTTTGGCAGACACTGGACTGGGTGCTTTTCCACAATGTGATACGATGTAATCACTTTCCATGATGTGATCTGATGTGAGCAGCCAATCAGCTGAAAGGGGAGTTTCCTTGGGTGTGGCCTGCATCCATGGGAACGGGCTTGGGTTTTTTGGTTTCACCTCTATGTCTACATATAAACGTCTCACTGGTTTTGCGCCTCTAGAAAACCCAGACTAAGACATTCAGCTTCTCACCTCTTAGCTGGAGAGATTAGAGTGTGGTATAACTGTGGAAAGGATGAGAGGAAATACAGCTAATATCCTACAAGATGTGGGGATGAAAGATGATGAATGAAAGCACTCTCGTCTGCGTGAAAGACATTGTGTTCAGGCTCCATTTATGGGCATTTCTCCATGGTCATCTATGTAAGAGAAGCTGTGCAAAGCAGCAGGGACATTAACCACGCTCATTCGTCCCCATCAGCCCCCTGGACATTCTGGAACAGGATATATCAGCCACACTCCAAACTGATAACAGGTGTCTGATTCCAGAGAAACGCCACCAGTCTTGCCCTTAAAGCACTGTGGCAGAACGTGGTGGACGTAGCAGAGTGCAGCAGCGCTTGTTTGGAAGAGGAATGAACACGCTGAACTTAAATGGATATTCATCTTGCTCGTAGGGCCCAGGAAGAGATGAACCAATGAAATCTCCCGTTAGAAGCTTTGAGCGAGGCATATTGTCTTCTAGTCTAGACAGGTGGGAGGCACTGATCACGGTGGGAGAAGCGCTTGCTGAGTACTGTTGCTTTTGTTGTTAGCTGCTGTCAAGTTGGCCCCAGCTCGTGGCGACCCCATGCATGGAGGAACGAAATTCTGCCCAGTTCTGCACCGTCTCCACGATAGATCGAGAATTGGACCGTTATGGTCCTTAAAGTTTTCCTTGGCTGATTTTTATAAGCAGATCACCAGGCCTTTCCTCCTAGTCTGTCTTAGTCTGGAAATTTGCCGAAATCTGTTCAGAGTCATAGCAACAGTTAAGCCTCCACTGAGAGATGGGTGGTGGCTACATGTGAGGTACCTTGGCCAGGAAGTGAACCCAGGTCTCCTGCAAGGAAGGCGAGAATTCTACCACCGAGCCATGACCACCGCCTTGCTCAGCATTAAGAGACTCTAAACTGGGAAACTGAGGCCTTTAGGTAGTGATGTCACTAGGGCCTTTTACTTCTACGTCATTTAACTCGAAAACATGTTTAGCTGTAAGGATGCTACTCACTATGCTGGGTGGCATAAGGGCTAAAAAGAAGACTACGACATCTTCCCTACATTCAAGGAGCCGAAGGTGAAAAGTGGGTACAGGGAGGGGAGAAGACACAGAGGGGCACAGTGGTCTGGAACTGGAGAGGCCTAGAATCTCTGTGTCCTCACATAGGGTGCTTAAAATGAGGCTTAGAGATTTTAAGCAAAGCCTCATTTTTCTCATCTGTAAGATAGTGTTGATAACAACACCCATCTCCAGAAGTCTATGGCAAGGGTTAAGGAGATATGGGTGTAAAAAAGGAGCCCTGGTGGCACAAAGGTTGGCAGTTTGAACCCACCCAGCTGCTCCACAGGAGAAAGACCCGGCAATCTACTCCTGTAAAGATTACAGCCCAGAAAATCCTATGTGAAGTTCTACTCTGCCACAGGAGGAGTCATTGCCCCCATCCTTCAAAGCTCAGATTTAAGGACCTCACGATAACCTCCCCTCCCCCAGCAGAGCTGGTCTCTCTCCTGAAATGCTAGGATGCGTCATTTTCCTTGCCCTCATGGAGTTTATAACCATCTACTTTGCATTTGCATGACGGAGTCCCTGGGCAATGAAAACGGTTAACGTGCTCAGCTGATAACTGAAAGGTTGATGGTTCAAGTCCACCCAGAGGCACCTCAGAAGAAAGGTCTGGCACTCTACTACTGAAAAACCAGCCATTGAAAGCCCTATGGAGCCCAGTCCTACTCTGACACACATGAGGTCACCATGAGTCAGAACTGACTTGAAGGACACCGTTGGTGCTTTGCTTCATGATTTTTTGTTTATATGGCTTAGCTTGGAAACCCTGGTGGCGTAGTGGTTAAGGGCTATGGCTACTAACCAAAAGTTCTAATCCACCAGGCACTCCTTGGAAACTCTGTGGGGCAGTTCTGCTCTGCCCTGTAGGGTCACTGTGGGTCGGAATCCACTCAATGGCAGTGGGTTACGGCTTAGCTGCACTGTGAAAGTAAGCACCATGGAAAGAAACCATACCTGCTTGCTCTTTATCATCTTCACTGTCTTGCATAGACCTTCATACTCATGTGCTCAAAATATATTTACCCACTGACCAAATAAATTATATTTGAGAACTCTATCCACCTGTCCAGTTTGCTTTGTTTTATTCCTTTTACTATTTCTTTGGCAGTCAACTTTAAAGTCAACTTCTAAAGGTAGTTTAGATTAGAGGACATAACAAATAGTAACATACATTTTCTTTTCCATTCACTTCAAATTGTGCATGCATAAACACACACACACACACACACACACACAACCTATGAAGTCAGATAATATGAAAACAATTCTGTTCTAGTTATCTAGTGCTGCTGTAACAGAAACACTCCAAGTAGGTGGCTTTAAAGAACAGAAATTTATTTTCTTGAAGTTTAGCTGCTGTCATGGATTGTGTTCCCCCAAAATATGTGTCATCTTGGCAAGGCCATGACTTCTAGTATTGTGTGGCTGTCCTCCGTTTTGTGGTTAACGAGGTAAGATTAGGCTATGTTAAAGGGGATTAGGGTGGAATGTAACACCCTTACTCAGGTCATATTCCTGATCCAACTTAAGGGGAGTTTCCCTGGGATGTGGCCTGAATGACCTTTTATCTTACAAGAGTTGAAAGGAGAGAGAAGCCAGCAGAGGGAGAAGGACCCCTACTACCAAGACAGAAGAGTCAGAAGCAGAGCTTGTCTTTTGGACCTGGGGTGTCTGTACTGAGAAGCTCTTAGACCAGGGGAAGATTGACGACAAGGACTTTCCCCCAGAGCTGATAAAGAGAGAAAGCCTTTCCCTGGAACTGATGCCCTAATTCAGACTTCTAGCCTCTTAGGTTGTGAGAGAAAAAAATTTTGTTTGTTAAAGGCATCCACTTGTGGTATTTCTGTTATGGCAGCACTAGATGACTGAGACATCCACTTGTGGTATTTCTGTTACAGCAGCACTAGGTGACTAAGACATCCACTTGTGGTATTTTTGTTATAGCAGGACTAGGTGACTAAGACATCCACCTGTGGTATTTCTGTTATAGCAGCACTGGATGACTAAGACATCCACTGTAGTATTTCTGTTACAGCAGCACTAGGTGACTAAGACATCCACTGTGGTATTTCTGTTACAGCAGCACTAGGTGACTAAGACATCCACTTGTGGTATTTCTGTTACAGCAGCACTAGGTGACCAAGACATCCACTTGTGGTATTTTTGTTATAGCAGGACTAGGTGACTAAGACATCCACCTGTGGTATTTCTATTACAGCAGCACTAGGTGACTAAGACATCCACTGTGGTATTTTTGTTATAGCAGCACTAGGTGACTAAGACATCCACTGTGGTACTTCTGTTATAGCAGCACTGGATGACTAAGACATCCACTGTGGTATTTCTGTTATAGCAGTACTAGGTGACTAAGACATCCACTGTGGTATTTCTGTTACAGCAGCACTAGCTGACCAAGACATCCACTGTGGTATTTCTGTTATAGCAGCACTAGGTGACCAAGACATCCACTGTGGTATTTCTGTTACAGCCGCACTAGCTGACCAAGACATCCACTGTGGTATTTCTGTTATAGCAGCACTAGGTGACTAAGACATCCACTTGTGGTATTTCTGTTACAGCAGCACTAGGTGACTAAGACATCCACTTGTGGTATTTCTGTTATAGCAGCACTAGGTGACTAAGACATCCACCTGTGGTATTTCTGTTATAGCAGCACTAGGTGACTAAGACATCCACTGTGGTATTTCTGTTACAGCCGCACTAGCTGACCAAGACATCCACTGTGGTATTTCTGTTATAGCAGCACTAGGTGACTAAGACATCCACTTGTGGTATTTCTGTTATAGCAGCACTAGGTGACTGAGACATCCACTTGTGGTATTTCTGTTACAGCAGCACTAGGTGACTAAGACATCCACCTGTGGTATTTCTGTTATAGCAGGACTAGGTGACTAAGACATCCACCTGTGGTATTTCTGTTATAGCAGCACTGGATGACTAAGACACCTTCCACTTGTGGTATTTCTGTTATAGCAGCACTAGGTGACTAAGACACCATCCGCTTTTGGTATTTCTCTTATAGCAGCACTAGGTGACTAAGACACCTTCTACTTGTGGTATTTCTGTTATGGCAGCACCAGATGATTAAGACATCCACTTGTGGTATTTTTATTATAGCAGCACTAGATGACTAAGACATCCACTTGTGGTATTTCTGTTATAGCAGCACTAGGTGACTAAGACACTCACCTGTGGTATTTTTGTTATAACAGCACTAGATGATAGGACGGGAGGCTAGAGGTCTGAATTCAGGGTGTCAGCTCCAGGGGAAGGCTCTCTGTCTTGGCTCTGGGGGAGGGTTCCTGTCTCTTTGCAGCTTTTGCTCCTTGGCTCTTCGACGATCTTCCCATCTCTTGACATCTGCCTTCCTCCAGGGAAGCTTGCTTCTCCACTTACTTAATCTGCTCCTTTTACATCCCAAAAGAGTTTAACTTAAGGTAGGCCTACACTAATACTGTCTCATTAACATAACAAAGAAAATCTATTCCCAAGTGGAATTATAGCCACTGTAAAACTTGTCGCCATCAAGTCTACTCTGACTCATAGTGACCCCTGTGACAGAGTGGAACTGCCTCATACAGTTTCCAGGGATGTAAGTCTTTAGAGAAACAGACTGCCACATCTTCTCCCGTGGAGCACCTGGTGGGTTCATACCACAGAACTTTCAGGTAGCAGCGGAGCACCTTAACCACTGCACCAGCAGGGCTCCATATAGCGGTTAAGATTTACAACACATATTTTTGAGGGACACAATTCAACCCATAACATCTTCCTTTTCTTTGTTCCTGAATACCTGTGTTAATATTCACGAAACAGAGAGGCAGTCAAGCATTCTGGGAGTCTCCCCCACCCCTCTACCCACGCACCCAAGCCCCGTTGTAGACCCCGGGATTTCCGGGTACTCCGAAGTCCCAGTCAGCCCCGGCCTTTCGGGAGAAGTGTGAGCTGCTCCCCCGGCAGCGGAGAAGCTGGACCGGCTCTGTGTCTGCAGTACAGTCTGCGGCGGCTGCAGAGCGGGAAAAAGGTAAAAATTCAGGAGTGGAGTTCTCCCCATGAATGGTAAGAATATTATCTCTGATTAACTCGGAGACAAAAAAAAAAAAAAATCCTCCAATCCTTTCTGAGACCAAGATGCTAATTTCAGCAATGACTCAGGATGGTTTACCCCGGGTAGCGTTCTGGCTGACAGACGAGCTGCTTTCTCCTGCTGCCTCTCTCCCCAGCCCTGAGCCTGGAGGCAAACAGCACATGTGCTTTCTAGGGTATAAAGGCCCCTCCGGGCCCTCAGCCGCTCTGTGTAACGGGGCATTTGTTTCTCTTCAGTGAGCCGTGAGCCTGTAATTCCCTTTAATCCTAAACGAGATTTAAAGAGCAGGGACTTCAGCTCTTCACCCTCCCACCTACCCGCTACGGTCTTCTCACAGCCACAGAAAGAG
The DNA here is from genome assembly GCF_024166365.1 of Elephas maximus indicus. Classification (NCBI taxonomy): domain Eukaryota; kingdom Metazoa; phylum Chordata; class Mammalia; order Proboscidea; family Elephantidae; genus Elephas; species Elephas maximus. The sequence continues at coordinate 96,970,953 of NC_064832.1, forward strand.
CCATCGGGATTCTTACAATTCCCAGACTACCTGTCTAGTTATTCCCTAAAAAGATGGAAAAAGGGATTTCAGAGTCTCGTTCTACCCCATCATCTTACCCGCTCCTGTGAAGTCGGTTTCTGTTTGTGACGACCTCGTGTGTGTCAGGCCAGAACTGTGCTCCGTGGGGTTTTCAGCAGCTGAGTTTTTTGACAGTAGATTGCCAGGCCTTTCTTCTGATGCACTGCTGGGTGGGTTTAAACCTCCAACCTTTGGGTTGGTAGCAGAGCATGTTAATCATTCCCACCACCCACGACTCCAACTGAGAAAGAAAGAAAGAAGGAAGGAGGGAAGGGAGTGAGGGAGGGAGAGGGAGGGAGGGAGAGAGAAAGGAAGAAAGAGAGAGAGGAAGGAAGGGACGAAGGAAGGAAGGAAAGAAGGGAGGGAGGGAGGGAGGGAGGAAAGGAGGGAGACAGGGAGAAAGGAAGAGAGAGAAAGGAAGGAAGGAAGGGACGAAGGAAGGAAGGAAAGGAGGGAGGGAGGAAGGGAGGGAGGGAGGGAGAGAAAAGGAGGGCAGAAGGGAGGAAGGAAGGGAGGGAGGGAGGAAGGAAGGAAGGAAGGAAAGGAGGGAGGGAGGGAGAGAAAAGGAGGGAGGAAGGAAGGAAGGGAGGGAGGAAGGGAGGGAGGAAGGAAGGAAGGGAGGGAGGGAGGGAGAGAGGAAGGAAGGAAGGGAGGGAGGGAGGAAGGGAGGGAGGGAGAGAAAAGGAGGGAGGAAGGAAGAAAGGAAGGAAGGGAGGGAGGGAGGAAGGAAGGAAGGAAGGGAGGGAGGGAGGAAGGGAGGGAGGGAGGGAGGGAGGGAGGAAGGAAGGAAGAAAACAGTTGTTGTGGAATAGACCCCAGCACATGATGACCCCATGTGTGTCAGGGCACAACTTTGTTCCATAGTGTTTTCAGTGGCTGATTTTTTGGAAGTAGATCACCAGGCCTTTCTTCCAAGGGGCCTCTGGGTGGACTTGAACAGCTAACCTTTCCGTTAGCAGCTGAGCACCTTACTGTTTGCTCCGCAGGAAATCCCCGTCGTCTAGGAACTGCTGAACTGAGGTTGGGTTTGGTTTGGAACCTGTGACTAATTGTTTCCTGACTCCTCTCCACCCAGTCCCAAAGCATTTAGGGTTGGGATGGATTAAAAATTACATACACAATGAAGTACACAGATATAGGTGTGGGTGCTGTTATAAGCCATCAGGTTGATGCCCACTCGCAGTGACCCTAGAGGACAGAATAGAACGGCCGCGCAGGGTTTTTCAAGTTATAGTCTTCACAGAAGCCGATCACCAGGTTTTTCTCCTGTGGAGCCACTGGGTGTATTCAGCCTGCCAACCTTTCATTTAGCAGTGAAGCACTTAACCATTGAGCCACCAGGTTTCCTTGGGTGTGGGTAGAGATACAAGATAAATAAATATGGGGAAAATCCTTCTACTCTGTCTGGTAGGGTCGCCATGAGCTGGAATCGACTCAACTGCAGTGGGTTTGGTTTTTCTTTTGGCCTTCCCTACTCTGAGCTGACCTAGAGGTCCTAATAAAACATGGAAACCTACTAGCAGATGAGAAGCCTTTTTTAAAAAAAGAATGCAGCAATAGCGGGGAAGAAAAGCCAAAACCAAACCCAGTGTTTATAAAGGTCTTTCGCCCATGGCAAGCTGTGTAAGCAAAATGTCACTCTGCCTTGAAATAGCTTTTCTAGTCCAAACATGTTTTTTAAAACAATTCTATTCCAAGCAGGTCTTAACTCAGTGCTAAGGAATCTTAAACCCTAAAACGATCCAAATTTCCCTGCCTTGGGGTCGAGAGATTCAGGCGTTCGGTGCTGTGTGGTTTCCTGACCTCCCCAGTGAAATAGAGGCCTCTGTGTGACTTTTCATTTGATCTCTGCACGCATTTGTCTTTTTCATTATGATACTTGAGGAGTTGAATAATCTGAGCAATTGTCTCCCGGTGACTTTATGTTATAGATCTCAAACACCGTATTTTTATGCATGTGACACAGGCCTGTTGCCAACGCCCCCTCCCCCCACAGGTATTTTCGTAAGCTCGCTGGGCAGGTGTTTTTGCAGCAACACGTAATCCTCCGCTAATCCCTTCAAAGCAGTAAGGGCTCAGTTTTACTGTAAAGGTGATTCTGTGAAAGTGATTTTTTTTTTTTTCAATTTTGGTTCCATGTAATACATTAGCAACGTCAGTGAAGGCTTAGGAAGGAAATACGTTTTATCACAATAAATTAGTCTGTCTTCCTTTTATAGACATGAATTGAATACCTACTGCTTGTGTTGTTGAGGTTGTGTTGTTGGGTGCCATTGAGTCGATTCTGATCCACAGCAACCCCGTGTGACAGAGGAGAACTGCCCCATAGGGTCTCCTGGGCTGCGATGTTTACGGGAGCAGATCACTAGGTCTGTCTCCTAGGGAGCTGCTTGCTGGGTGGGTTCAAACTGCCGGGCTTCAGGTTTGCCACTGAGTACTTAGCCACTGAGCCACTAGGGCTCCTTCTATTGCTTGTAGCTACTAAAATTTAATTTTAGCACAGCACAACTCACAAATTGAGACAAGGAGTTATTACAACTGGAGAGGATGACACAGTCTGCTTTCAAGCTGATCTTTCTAATTTCCTGCTCCAACTGCTGATTGATTTCTCTTGGCACCAAACTAGACATGCAGAGATTTCTACTTGGGTGTTAATTAGCATCTTCACTTCGAGTACCTTCTGACAGTGTTTGCAGAGAACCCTTTCCTAAAGGAGAAACATCTAAAAATTCTAAGCACCCTTACTTATTATACCTGAAGGTGGTGGGGTGGGAAGAGAGGATCCATGGACAAACGGACAAATGCAGGAGGAGGTTGTCATTGCCATTTGACGATCCTGACTCACAGAGACCCCATGTGGGACAAGGCAGAACCACCCCGTAGGGCTTTGATCCCAGATGGGATTCTCAACCGATGATTATATCACCTTCCTCTTACACGTGCCAAACCTGTGGCCTTGGGGCTGATTCTGACTCGTAGCGATCCCATGTGTTACAGAGCAGAACTGCCATGTAGGGTTTTCTAGGCTGTAATCTTTGTGAAAGCGGATCGTCAGGTCTTTCTTCTGTAGAGCCGCTGGGGGGGTTCCAACCACTATCCTTTAGGTTAGTAAGCCAAAAAACCAAACTCATAGCTGTCAAGTCAATTCCAACTCGTAGCAACCCTATAGGACAGAGTAGAACTACCCCGTAGGATTTCCAAGGAGCAGCTGGTGGATTTGAACTGTGGGCCTTCCAGTTTGCAGCCAAGCTCTTAACCACTGTAGCACCAAGCACAAACCACTTGTGCCACCCAGGGACCTGACTAAATAACAGAACAGGGCAAAAATGTGAATGGAGGCTGCAGTAATGGAAGAAAGAGCACCACCATGCTGCGGACACATTGAGGAAGTTTTACAAGATGGTGGCACAGTGGTTAAGCTCCCTGCTGCTAACTGAAAAGTTGGTGGTTTGAACCTACCTAGTGGCTCTGTGGCAGGAAGACTTCACGATCTTCTTCCATAAAGATTACAGCTTAGCAAACCCTACGCAGTAGTTCTACTCTGTCATATCGGGTCGCTATGAGTTGGAATGGACTTGACGGCCCTGGGTTGGGTGTTTTTTTTTGCTTGTTTGTTTGGTTGGTTGGAGTGCAGGGGACTAAAGTGAGAAAGGATCCTTTAGCTGGCTATTTCATGCTTGCAAGGGCAGCAAATGCCTGGATAGTGAAAGGACTCCTGGCCAAACAGTCCTACAACTTTGATTGGGACAAAAAAAATGAGCTGGTGGAAAGAATGGAAAAAAGTATCGTTTGAGATGGTAAATTTTGGTCCTAAAAGAAGCAGACCGAGGAAGGTGCCGGCTGCTGACTCCGACCAAGGAGTCAAATGGCAACGACAATGGCGGTAGCACTTGGGTACTAGTGGGAACTGTGTGCCAGGCATGGTTTTTTAACTGCTTTGTGTATATTAACACATTTAATCATCACAACAGGTGGCCCTGGTGGCACAAAGGTGCACTAGTCTGCCAATCAGAAGGTGGGCGGTTTGAACCTACCCAGCAGGTCTGCAGGAGAAACACCTGACAATCTGTTTCCATAAGGATTACAGCCTGGAACACCTGTAGGGCAATTCTACTCTGTAAGACATGGGGTCAATATGTCAAAATTGATTCAGCGACATCCAACAACAAGAACCTCGGTGAGCAGCCCTGGACAGCAAGAAGCTCTGCGTCGTGAAAGAGGAATTGGTGACAGTTGCCACTCATTTGTTTCTACAAGAACTTGAGCAACGCACAAAGGAGAAAGGCCTGCCAATCTGCTTCCTTAAAGATGACAGCCTAGAAAACCCTATGGGGCAGTTCTGCTCTGTCACACGGGGTCACCGTGAGTCAGAATCAACTTGATCGTAGCTAACAAAGACAACAACAATCATCTCTACAAAATGGTCATACGGGTTATTTGATTTTCCCTGTTTCAAGCTTGGGAGAAACTTCGTTGTGGAGAGCTTAAGCATCAGCTCATCATCCTAAGCTGTCAGGGGATGGTATATTATCTTCCTGGACAAATCAAATCAACCAAAAATAATCAGAACTTTTAAAAGCTCTGGTGATGTATCAAGTATGTATCAGGTATATAATGGATTTCCTGTTAAAAGTAGCCTTTTAGAAAATAGCAGGAGGAAAGAGCCCCTTAACAATAACAACAGAATATAAATAATGCCTGAATAAACTTAATGAGGTTGTGCAGGATTTATTAGTATGAAATTTTACGGAAGGACATAAAAAGTCTCATGGGTAAATCGAGAGAAGTTACATGTTCCTAAGTGGGAATGGTTAATGTTGTCATAATACCTATTCTTCTTGTCTAGTTAATCTATCAATTAAATGCACTATCAATCAACAATCAATATCTGAATAGAATTTTTAAGGGGACGACAGAATGTAACAAAAGTATTTTTTCCTCTTCAAAAATTTTATCAAGGTGAAATTCACGTAAAAGTAACCATTTTGAGGGGAACAATTCAGTGACATTTAGTACATCCACAATGTTGTGCGACCACCCTGTGTCTAGTCCCAAAACATTTCCCTACTCCAAAGTAAAACCCCTTACCCATTAAGCAGCTTCTCCCCATTGCCCCCTGCCCACAGACCTTGGCAACTACCATTCTGTCTACTAGCCTTCTGCGTTTATCTATTCTAGATATTTCATACAACACGGACCTTTGGTGTCTGGCTTCTTTTACTCAGCATAACGTCTGGAGGGTCATCCACGTTGTAGTTTGCATCAGAGCTTCATTCCTTCCCATGGCTGAATGGTACACTGTTGTAAGAGTTTACCACATTTGGCTTATCCATTCATCCATTGATGGACACGTGGCTTTTCTACCTTTTGGTCACTGTGAGTACTGTTGCTGTGAACATGCATATACATGTACTTGTCTGAGTACCTGTTTCCAATTCCTTTGGATGTATACCTAGGATTACAATTGCTGAGTCACATGATAATTCCATGTTTAACTTTTTGAGAGAAAATGCCAAACCGATTTCCACACCAGTTGCACTGTTTTGCGCTCTCACCAACACTTTTAATTTTCCATTTTTCTGATGATGGCCACAGAATGTATACAAAGTGGTGTTCCACTGTGATTTAATTTGCATCTCCCTGATGACTAAGGGTGTTGAGCATCTTTTCATGTGTAGTTGGCCATTTATGTACCTTCTTTGAAGAAATGTTCATTCAAGTCCTTTGCCCATTTTTTAATTGAGTTTTTGTCCTTTGGTTGTTGAGTTGTAAGAGTTCTTAATATATTCCAAATACTAAGCTCCTATCTGATACATGATTTTTCAATTATTTTTTCTAATTATGTAAGTTTTCTCTTCATTTTCTTCAGAATGTCCTTTGATGTACAAAATGTTGTTTTTTTTTTTTTCACTTTGATGAAGTCCAACTTAACTATTTGTTTTCCTTTGTTGCTCATGCTTTTGATGTCATATCTAAGAATCGTTTGTCAAATCCAAGGTCAAGAAGATTTACCTGTGTGTTTTCTTCTAAGAGTTTTATGGTTTTAGCTCTTAAATTTAGGTCATTGATACATTTAGAGTTAATTTTTGTATGTGGTGTGAGGTAGGGGTCCAAATTCACTCTTTGCACAAGGAGATCCAGTTGTCCCCAGCACTATTTGTTGAAGAGATTGTTCTTTCCCTATTGAATGGTCTTGGTCCCCTTGTTGTGAATCAATTGGCCATAGATGCCCGAGTTTATTTCTGGACTTGGAATTTGTGTCCATTGATCTATACGCCAGTACCACAATGTTTTTGATTACTATAGTTTTGTAGTAAGTTTTAAAATCAGGAAGGTTTAGTCCTGCAACTTTTTCTTCTCAAACTTGGTTGGCTCTTTGGAGTCCCTTCAATACCAACTTGAATTTGGGATGGGTTTTTCTGTTTCTTAAAAAAAATTAAAAAGTTGTTTGGATTTTAGTAAGGATTGCATTGAATCTGTAGATTGCTTTGGGTAGTATTAACAATAGTAAGTCTTCCAATCCATGAACATGGGATGCCTTTCCATTTATTTAGGTCTTTAACTTCTTTCAGCAATGCTTTGTAGTTTTCAGTTTACAAGTCTTTCACCCCCTTGGTTAAATTTATTACTAGATATTCTATTCTTTTAGATGTTATTATAAACGGGATTATTTTCTTAGTTTCCTTTTCAGATGTTCATTGTTGTAAAACTTTTTTTTTTTTAATTTTAAGTCACACAAATAATACTCAAATACATAATCTCATGTTAAAAAAAATCATGCATTATAGAAGCTGGCTTTGCTCTTAATCACTACTCAGTTACACTCTTCTTGCCAGAGGTGATCATCAATTTATTATGTATTCTTCCAGGTCATACACACACACATATTTATATACGTGTATATAATAATATAGGTTTTCTCCTTTTTTCATAAATAGTGTCATCGGTAGATATTTTTCTGTCACCTGATATTTTTGCTCATTAACATGCCTTGGAGATATTTTTATTTTGATGTATGAAGATCTGGCTCAATCCTTTTAACCGTTGCAGTGTATTCTACTATAGCCTGCAATATGCTGATTTTGTTGTTTTGTTTTTGCCATTTCCCTATTGATAGCTATGATAGTGAGGAAGAGAGAGTGGATGCCTTGAAAATGAGATTTTGCTGGTGGTGCCATTATTGGTCATGACAAAGTCATGTCACCAAGTTCATCTAACTATGGAAGTATGTGGCTGAATTAGAAAGGAGAGCTTGATATGAAAGATAAAGAAATAGAAAATCCAGAATGTAGAAATATTGTTATTGTTGTTGTTAGGTACCATCGAGTAGATTCTGACTCATAGCAATCCCATGTGACAGAGTAGAACTCCCCATAGGGTTTTCTAGGCTGTAATCTTTACCGGAGCAGAGCACCAGATCTTTCTCCCACAGAGCTGATGTGTGGATTTGAACTGCTGACCTAATCCAAGTGCATAACGATTGTGCCACCAGGACACCATAGTAGGTGTATTATCCGTGTTGGTACTGAAATTATCAAGAATGTTGAAAGGTAGAAAGGCAGAGAGGAAGACGATAATCCAGGTGCTAAAATCTTATCAACTGAGGACGAGTGGCTTGAGTATGGTTGGTGATGATATCAAAGAAGTGAAGTAGATGGTAGAGCTTAAAGATGTGGATTTCAAAGTAACTGGGGTTTGTTTTAGGGAGAAAGGATTAAAATGATTAAAATTTTGCTAAGGACAAGGAATGTTGGTAAATACAGGAAAATGGACAGATACACTCATACATGTCTGGTCATAGTAATGGACACAAGAAGAAAGAAACAACATTTGGAACCCATAACTGGCATTTTCCAAAAACTTTAGATGTTCATTGAATGAATGAATGAATTTAAAAAAAAGTGTTTTTAGGTAATTCCCAAGGGAAAAAATTAGTTTTTTATAAAAAAACTAATTTATTACAAACCCATTGTACTAACTGGTACATGTTGTTGTGGGTGCCATTAAGTCGTCTCTGACTTGTAGTGACCCATGTGACAGAGTAGAACTGTCCTCTAGGGTTTCCTAGGCTGTAATCTTTATGGAAACAGATCTGCAGATCTTTCTCCTGGGGAGCCACTGGGTGGGTTCAAACTGCTGACCTTTCAGTTAGCAGCCTAGCGCTTAACTATTGTGCCACCAGGGCTCCTCGATGGCGTATCAGACTCTGGATGAAGTGCAATCATTGTCATGAGGAGGAAAGAATTTTTTTTTTTTCCCACTAGACGCCCCCTCAGGAAAGGTCGGTCCTGTTGTTTTTTCTCATCGTTTTAACACTCACATAGCTTACCACAAAGTGTGATTGCTAACTCATCTCAGAAGGGGTTTTTCTCATTGTTAATCCTGAAGTGAACAGCAAGCTTAGACAAAGTGAGACAGAAATGAAGAGTAGTGGGGGAAGTACTAGCAACTAAGAGGGCTCTGCTGATTCAACCGAACTCATAAGATGATCAACATGGGAAGATTTTTGTGAAGGCGGTGAAAGAACTGAGCAGCCTCCATGAGGTGACTCAAGAACCCAATATGAAGGTACAGGGTCTGGAAGCAGAAGGCTGTGAAGATGTAAACTCCTGGGAATTCCTGGAAATCCTGGAAAATGGGCTGGGATTTTAGAAGTCATGTATCACTATCCAGTTCTCCAATGGCAGAGTAGGTGTGCTTGAGTTTTGTCAACTTAATATTTTTACTATTCTCATTTTTTTTTTTGTTTGGTGTGCACACTTCTGTGCACTTGAAAAATATGTTCTCAAGGGAAAAAAATTACACAGGAATTATTTTTTGCCATGCATTTTACAAGCTGCTTACATTACTGGCTGCACTTTCTGTTTTTTCCTGTAAAGATTTAACTGACCACCCCATGCCTACTTCATTTTCTAATATCTCTTAATAGTTCCTGTATTTAACACTTGGCCCCCTTAGTCCATTGGCAGTAGTGGTTTGTTTTGTTCTGCTTTGTTTTAACAAACTGAAGCCAGAATCTTAGTACCTGCAGCTTGATGATCTAAGTGGTGTATACTATGAGAAGGTTGTTGTTGGCTGGTGTCAAGTCGATTCCAACTCACAGTGACCCCAGATGACAGAGTAGACCTGCCCATGGGGTTTTTAGGGCTGTAACTTTATGGAAGCACATTGTCAGGTCTTTCTTCCCTGAAGTTGCTGAGTTGGCTTGAGCTGCTAGCCTTTCACTTAGCAGCTTATTCTTTGCTCCACCATGAGTGGAAGCTTTATTTGCCCTTCTGTTAAATTTCTGGACAAGCTGTAGTTAGCCACTCCCTCTCACAACCCTTTATCACCCCAATTGATTATTTTATGAAAATGTAAACTCTGAAATTAGACACTACTCATTTTGGAATAATTAATCAGCTAGGTCATCAATTATCCATAACCCTCACTCATGGGTGAGGTTTGAGAAGCACCATTTGTTTTCCTAAAGGTTAATTCAAGTCCTTGATGCTTAAAACCCTTCACGCTTATTTTAGGAATTAATCAAACTTCAAGGTCAGTTTCCACTTACCTTTGCGATACAACAGATTATTTGATTGCTTGAAGATGCTCAAAGACATAAAAAGACTTATAAATACTAGATGAATTGAATAAGATAATAGCAATGAAGGTACAATTTTTGTAAAAAAAAAAAGTCATAAATTTTAGATAAAACAAAACCTAAAATTTTGATTAATTAAAAAAAAAAAAAAGAGTAACTCGCAGATAAAAATATTTGAAAGGAATCAGCCTGAATTGGCAAGGTAGCCTCTCAAGTACCAAAAAAGCCAAACCAGTTGCCATCCTGTTGATTTCAAGTCATGGTGGTCCCATGTGTGTCAGAGTAGAACTGTGCTCCATAGTGTTGTTGGTGGTTGATTTTTTCAGAAGAAGATCGCGAAATCTTTCTGTGATGGCATCTCTGGATGGTCTGGAACCACCAACCTTTCTGTTAGCAGTCAAGCGTGTTCACCAACCAGGGACTCCATTTCAGTAGAGAATTGTTTAATTTATAAGTTTAAAAATTAGAGTCTTCTTATCTTTTTTCCCCCCAGGCCACAGTCAATGGCTATAAGATAAAGATCATAAACTGCCAAACAGAATCATGTGTCTCCGGAGGCCATTGGGGGCTTCTTTCCTTTCTGAGGCCAGAGTCCCTGTGCGCTCATCAGAGGGGACAAGAAGGGTCTGTGGAAGCTCAGGAGGCAGACCCTTGCTTCCTTTACCTCCCTTTTACTGCTGTAGCTATAAAACCAAAACCATAGTTACTAAGAAAGCCAGCTCATTACCTTCCACAAAACATATTTTACCAGATGAATCCCCAAAACTATTGCCCTGAGATAACTTTAAACAATAATCTTCAAACCAAAAATATCCCCTGAAGTCTTCTTGAAACCAAATGATAGTTTAGCTTAATTAGTAAACAATGTCTGCCTTGAGCATTGTGCTTCTTTAAAGAATGGTCTATATTTGATCAAATTGACAACACCAACTCGAAAGGTTAGATGAGAGACTTAGGGGGCAGTAAGTTTATGTGAATGGTGGAGGAATGATTTGGAGGGGGACAGTGAGAATGATTGTCTAACTTGAAGAATGTAATCAGTGTCACTGAATTGTACATAAATTGTTCAATTGGTGTGTTTTTGCTGTACATATTTTCAACAACAAAAAATTAAATGTTAAAGAACATATTTTACCAGTCTCCAGCATTAATTATCCTTATTCTACAATGTTTTATAATAATTGCCCCCTAGGTGGTACTGAGAATCTGAATAGAGTATGTTGGATTACGGTATTTTTATACAAATAATATGACGGCATTGGGTTTAATATGTACCTTCTGCATTTGTTTGCCACCTGTGCCCTCCCCCAGAGAGATATTTTTGTAAGCACACTATGCTAATTTTTTTTTAGGGACATATTTTTAAAAATTGGCATAATGGCCCTTATGAAAATACCTCACAGGAGAGGGAGTTTTGCAAACAAACGTAGAAGGTGCGTGTTGTTTTCTTAAAAATATGGTAGCCATATTTAAAACAGAGCTTCAAGTAGCACATGTGTGTACACATATCCTACCGCCTTCTTGAAAGCAGACCAAGGACCTGAGGATCAAATCGTTTGAATGAGGCAAAAATTAGACAAAACCTCAACTTCACTTTCTCTTTGCACCAGTTCTTACCCACAAAGTTCTCTGACCCTTGCATAAAAATAGGTCATTGGGCAGAAGCTATTCCCCTTTTTGGCCCTCCAGACATGACTATGAATGTCTGAATGCTAGGAGTAGAAGCTATGACCACTTTTATTTTGTCATCCATTTCTTCATAACATATATTTTTTAATTTATTTTTGGTGGCAATATATACAAACATGCACCCATTGAAAATTTTCTACATACACAGTTCAGTGACATTGATTACATTCTTCACATCGTGTCACCATTCTCACTATCTCTATCCATACTATTTCATCGTCATTAATTTACCCTGTCTGCCCCGAAGTTCTCATCTATGCTTCAGATGAACAGTTGCCAGCTTGAATTCATACAGATGATTCTTCGTAAGAGCGCTTGCCGTCTGAGTTGTCTAATGCTCTTATACAAGGCTTCCCCTGGAGCTGGCATCTGAGTTAGGACTTCTAGCCTACTGGACTGTGAGAGAATAAACTTCCATTTCTTAAAGCCATCTACTTGTGGTATTTGACTCAACGTCTCTAAAAAAAAAAAAAAAAAATTACTTCAGATGTTAGATTAAATACCACCACTTCAGAGAGGCTTTTTCTGACCCCATACCACCCAAATTATTGCTATCAGTACACCAATTGCCATTGAGTTGATTCCAACTCATGGTGACCCCATGTGTGTGACAGTACAACTGTGCTCCATAGGGTTTTCAACGTCTGATTTATTGGAAGTAGATCACCAGGCCTGCTACACTCTTAAACAGATTTTAGTAGCAGAACTCTTTTTTTTTTTTTTAATAAAATCACTAGTGGAATACCACTGCAAAGTAAGTAAAACAGAGTTTCTGTGATCGAAGCTGGTTAGGGCCTGTATTCTGCTCACTCAGCTTCCCTGTTAACACCTCTATCCCTGAGTTGTTTTGTTGCTGTGTTATCCTCCAGTTAACCTGACTCACAGCAACCCCACGTGACAGAGTAGAACTGCCCCAAAGGGTTTTCTTAACCGTAATCTTTATGAAAGCAGATCACCTGGTCTTTCTGCTGCAGAGTGGCTGGTGGGTTCAAACTGCTGACCTTTGGGTTATCAGCCGAGTGTTAACCATTGAGTAACCAGAGCTCCTAATCCCTGAGGGGCCCCCAGGTATTCCCAGGAACCCCCTCCTCATGCCAGGGCTCCATGAAATATGGTTTAAAAAACATTGTCTGGTGGGGCAATGGGCAACTGCCTACGACCTAGCTTTGCATTCCCCTGCCTTGTTAATCAAACATAAAGACATGTTCTTTTTACTCAACAGGTAGCCTGTGTGCAGCTTGACAGAGATGTCAGCATTTCCCCTTTGTGTCCTAAAATTTCAGATACACAAACACCTTACACTGTGTGTCTGCTATGTTCTTGGTATAAAACTTCTGTGGCTTATACCACAGCTGCAGTGCCATGGATACTTAAATTAAAACTCGATTATTAATAATAATAATGACCAAAAACCAGTTGCCAACGAATCAATTCCAACTCATAGCGACTCCGTAGGACGGAGTAGAACTGCTCCATAGGGATTCCAAGGCTGTAATCTTTACGGAAGCAGACCCACCCCCAAAAAACGAGCGGCTTATGGGTTCAAAACACCAAACTTTCAGTTAGCAGCCAGGCACTTAACCACTGAGCCGATAATAATGAATGTCTCTTAATTGCATCTAAAGATAAAAAGATAGTTATCCTTAATTAAATACCTTGACATCTCAATAGAGATCCCATTACCATTGCCTTTATCCTTTTATACCTACACTGTACCATGTAGGATAAAGAAGGCAATTTATACTTTTGAGAAGTCAAAAAAAAATTATTTTTAGCTTATTTAAATTCCACTGAAATACTTCAATGAATAAAATACTTGAAAAAAATAAAGAACTTAAGTCAGGTTGCTTATTATTGGTTGAGCATTCCGCTGCTAATCAAAAGGACAGTGGTTTGAACCCACCAGCTGCTCCGTGGGAAAAAGATGCGGCGGTCAGCTTCCATAAAGACATACAAACTTGGAAACTTTATGGAGCAGCTCTGCTCTGCCCTACAAGGTCTCTATGAGTTGGAAAGCACTCAGCAGCAATGGGTTTTTAATCAACTTACTCCTACGATGGTGTGGGAGGTCATATATTCACATGTGAAATATACAACCCTTGACAGCACACTAAAGTTTAAATAGTGACTTACAGGACAAACTCCCAGATTTTTCTTTTAGAATTCAGTCAAACTATATTTCCTTTGTTCTGAATGTTTTTTTAAAGTCGTGGATGATTCAGCTCCATCAACTGCACAATAATGAAGACGTGCACAAATTTTCTCTTTAGAATCACCAAAATATAGACAAGACAAGGTGCTTTGGTAAACCTATTATACGGAGATCATAAAAGCATTTTCTTTCTAATATCACAAACAACTAACATTCCCCTGGTGAAATCCAAATAAATGTAAGTGATTTCAAATGTTGATCTCTGGTTTAATTTTATTGGAACTCCAATTTAACAGCTTGTGTCTTGCATTTTAAGGATCGAGTTGCAAGTCACTATATCAAACATGCAGCATGAAAGACAAGGCAGTGAATTGAACTAGTGGCATTCCACTTGACAAGTGCTCAAGTTCAAGTAGATTTGGAAAGGAAAGGTGATCAAAAGAGAGCAACAGAAGAAGACATCTTCAATGAGAAGTAGATGTCAGGAGTATAGATGTATCTCAGATCATCTCTGAGTTTGTACTGGGTTTACACCATGTCTATCCTTCTAATCTTCTAGGCTTCGTCACATACTTTGGAATGTTATGAGGAGGGATCAGTCCCTGGAGAAGAATATCATGCATGATAAAGTAGAGGGTCAGCTAAAGAGAGGAAAACCCTCAACAAGATGGATTGACACAGTGGCTACAATGATGGGCTCTAGCATAGCAATGATTGTGAGGATGGTGCAGAACTGGGCAGTGTTTTGTCCTGTTGTCCGTAAGGTCACTATGAGTAGTAACCGACTTGATGAAACCTAACAACAGCAGCCATTTTTACAGGGGCAGATCACCAGATCTTTCTTCCAAAGAGACACCGAGTGAGTTGGAACTGCCATCTTTTTGTCAGCAGCCAAGGCACTTAACTGTTGTACCACCAGAGCTCCTTCAGCTTCTAGTAAACCAAAAACAGACCAAACCCTTTGCTGTAGAGTCAAGCCTGACTCATGGTGACCCTCAGGACACAATAGGACTGCCCCATAAAGTTCCCAAAGAGCGGCTGGTGGATTCCAACTGTCAAGCTTTTAGTTAGCAGCTGAGCTCTCAGCTTGTAGATGAGCCTGTTGCTGTTGCCTGTCTTCCTCTGCCCCTGTGTGTGTGTCTGTAACCACCCTGGTCTTTTGATAAGATACCACTCAGAAGTGACCAGGTTTAGGAACCACTCTACACTGGTATGGCCTAATGAACAGAATGAAAGAAAACCTCTATTTCCAGATAGAGTCATATTTACAGGTACAGAGGTTAGGATTTCCACACATGTTTTCAGGGGTTACAATTCAATCCATAACAATGGAGATTATATGATCTACTTCACAGCATTTTTTGTAAGAATTAAATTCCATTATTCTACATAAAGCACTTAGCATCACATAGTGAGCTTTTCATAAATGCTTGTATTATTGGCTGAATGGTTAAGCACTAGGCTACCAACCAGAAGGTTGGAGGTTTGAGTCCACCCAGAGTCACCTCAGAAGAAAGACCGATGATCTACTTCTGAAAAATCAGCTATTGAAAACATTATGGAGTGCAGTCCTACTCTGACATGCATGGGGTTACCCCGAGTCAGGAAAGACTGGACACTGGTTATTATTAGAAAACAATTTTTGAGAATTTTCATATGCCAGTCACCGAGAGAGATCTGGAATGTAAATATGAGTAAAAGAGTCTATGTTTTCAGAGAGTCCTGGTGGCACAATGGTGAAGCGCTCAGCTGCTAACCGAAATGTCAGCCGTTCCAACCCACCCAGATGCTCCGTGGGAGAAGGACTTGGTGACATGCTCCTGCAACAATTACAGCTTAGAAAGGTCTGTGGGGGTAGTTCTACTCTGTCACATGGGGTCACTGTGAGTCAGAACAGACTCGACAGCACCCAACAACATGTTGGTTAGATGTTTGAGACAAACAGATAAAGAGAATAATGTGGACAGCAAATTGTATATCCTCCTTTTTATTTGTTTATTTTTCCCATTTCTCATTTCTTATTTATTTTTTCCCATTTCCTTCTAGGGAAATACCCTCCTTGTCCTAAAAATTATGCTGATGGTTATGTTACAGAATGGTTTCTAGTGACAGGAATCTCAGGGTTTGGCCTAAGCTTCACTGTGTGGAATTTGAGAACAGTCTTCCTCTAGGTCTTTGTTTGAGTTTTCTGAGAAAAAGTCCACTTAGTAGAGTTTTCCCCCCACACATCTGTCAGTTTGTCATACTATGGGGGTTTGCATGTTGCTCTGATGCTGGAAGCTATGCCACCAGTGTTCAAATACCAGCGGGTCACCCATGGCGGACAGGTTTCAGCTGAGCTTCTAGACTAAGACAGACTAGGAAGAAGGACCCGGTGGTCTACTTCTAAAAAGAATTAGCCACTGAAAACCTTATGAATAGCCGCAGAACATTGTCTGATATAGCGCTGGAAGTTGAGCCCCTCAGGTTGGAAGGCACTCAAAATACAACTGGGGAAGAGCTGCCTCCTCCAAGTAAAGTTGACCTTAATGGCATGGATGGAATCAAGCTTTCAGGACCTTCCTTTGCTGATGTGGCACAACTCAAAATGAGAAGAAACAGCTGCAAACATCCATTAGTAATCAGAACATGGAATGTAAGAAGTATGCATCTAGGAGAACTGGAAATCATCAAAAATGAAATGGAATGCATAAACATTGATATCCTAGGCATTAGTGAGCTGAAATGGACTGGTAGTTGCCATTTTGAAACAGACAATCATATAGTCTACTATGCCAGGAATGACAACTTGAAGAGGAACGGCATTGCATTCATCGTCAAAAAGGACATTTCAAGATCTATCCTGAAGTACAACTTTATCAGTGGTAGGATAATATCCAGTGGTAGGAAGATCAGTTAGTATGACTATTTTTCAACCACTGCGACTGAAGATAAAGGAATTGAAGATTTTTAGCAACTTTTGCACTCTGGAATTGATTGAACATGCAATCAGGATGCATTGATAATTACTGGTGATTGGAATACAAAAGATGGAAAGAAAGAAGAAGGAACAGTAGCTAGAAAATATGGCCTTGGTGATAGAAACTATGCCAGAGATCACAAGATAAAATTTTGCAAGGCCATCGACTTCCTCATTACAAATATCTGTCTTCACCAGCATAAACAGTAACTATACATGTGGACCTCACCAAATGGAACACACAGGAATTGAATCGACTACATCTCTGGAAAGAGACTACGGAAAAGCTCAATATCATGAGTCAGAACAAGGCCAGCGGCTGAGTGTGGCACAGACATCAATTGCTCATAAGCAAGTTCAAGTTGAAACTGGATAAAGTTAGAACAAGTAGATGAGAACCAAAGTACGACCTTGGGTATATCTCACCTGAATTTAGAGACCATCTTATGAATAGATTTAACATGTTGAACACTAATGACTGAAGACCAGATGAGTTGTGGAATGACATCAAGGACATCATACATGAAGAAAGCAAAACATCATTAAAAAGACAGGACAGAAAGACCAAAATGGATGTCAGAAGAGACTCTGAAATTTGTTCCTGAACATTGAGTAGCTAAAGTGAAAGGAAGAAATGATAAAGTAAAAGAGCTGAACAGAAGATTTCAAAAGGAGGCTTGAGAAGACAAAGTTAAGTACTATAATGACATGTGCAAGGACCTGGAGATAGAAAACCAAAGGAAGAGCATGTTTGGCATTTCTCAAGCTGAAAGACCTGACGGAAAAATTCAAGCCTTGAGTTGCAATATTGAAGGATTGTATGGGAAAAATATTAAATGACACAGGAAGCATC
Organism: Elephas maximus indicus; assembly: GCF_024166365.1. NCBI lineage: Eukaryota > Metazoa > Chordata > Mammalia > Proboscidea > Elephantidae > Elephas > Elephas maximus. The sequence continues at coordinate 96,988,249 of NC_064832.1, forward strand.
AAAAGAAGATGGAAGAAATACACAGAGTCACTGTACCAAAAAGAACTGGTGGATGTTCAACCATTTCAGGAGGTAGAATACGATCAGGAACTGATGGTGCTGAAGGAGGAAGTCCAAGCTGCACTGAAGGCATTGGCAAGAAACAAGGCCCCAGAAACTGATGGCATACCAATAGAGATGTTTCAACAAACAGATGCAGCACTGGAGATGATCACTCATCTATGCCATGAAATTTGGAAGACAGCTACCTGGCCAACTGACTGGAAGAGATCCATATTTATGCCTGTTCCCAAGAAAGGTGATCCAACCAAATGTGGAAATTATCGAAAATATCGTTATAACACACAAGTAAAATTTTGCTGAAGAGCATTCAAAAGTGGTTGAAGCAGCATTACACAGGGAGCTGCCAGAAATTCAAGCTGTATTCAGAAGAGGACATGGAACCAGGGCTATTGTTGCTGATGTCAGATGGATCCTGGCTAAAAGCAGAGAATACCAGAAAGATGCTTACCTGTGTTTTATCGACTATGCAAAGGCAATCGACTCTGTGGATCATAACAAATTATGGATAACATTGTAAAGAATGCGAATTCCAGAACATTTAATTGTGCTCATGAGGAACCTATATATAGATCAAGAGACAGTCTTTTGGACAGAACAAGGGGATACTGTGTGGTTTAAAGTCAGGAAAGGTGTGCATCGCGGTGGTATTATTTCACCATACCTATTCAACCTGTATGCTGAAAAAAAAACCCAAGAAGCTGGACTATACGAAGAACAGGGCACCAGGATTGGAGGAAGACCTAACAACCTGTGTTACGGAGATGACACAACCTTGCATGCTGAAAATGAAAAGAGCTTGAAGCACTTACTGATAAAGATCAAACACCTTAGCCTTCAATATGGATTACACCTCAACATGGAGGAAAAAAAAAAAAATCCTCACAACTGGACCAATAAGCAACATTACAATAAACAGAGAAAAGATTGAAGTTGTCAAGGGTTTCATTTTACCTGGATCCACAATCAACACCCATGGAAGCAGCAGTCAAGAAATCAAAAGATGCATTGCATTGGGCAATCTTCTGCAAAAGACCTCTTCAAAGTGTTGAAAAACAAAGATGTCACCTTGAAGACTAAGGTGCGCCTGACCCAAGCCGTGGTGTTTTCAGTCAGCTCATATGCATGGGAGAGCTGTAGGATGAATAATGTAGACCAAAGAAGAATTGATGCCTTTGAATTGTGGTGGTGTGAAGAATATTGAATATATGCCATGGACTGCTGAGAGAATGAACAAATCTGTCTTGGAAGAAGTACAGCCAGAATGCTCCTTAGAAGCAAGGATGGCAATATTATGTCTCACATACTTTGGACATGTTGTCAGGAGGGATCAGTCCCTGGAGAAGGACATTATGCTTGGTAAAGTAGAGGGTCAGGGAAAAAGAGGAAAACCCTCAATGAGCTGGCTTGACACAATGGCTACAGAAAAGGGCTCAAGCACAACTATTGTGAGGATGGCGCCGGACCAGGCAATGTTTCGTTCTGTTGTACATTGGGTTGCTATGAGTCAGAACCAACTGGACAGCACATCTTGTGCTGCTGTAACAGAAATACAAGTGGATAGCTTTAACAAAGAGAAATTATTACTTCACAGTAAAGTAGGCTAAAAATCCAAATTCAGGGTGTCAGCTCCAGGGTAAGGTTTCCTCTCTCTCTTGGCCTCCTCATCTATCTTCCCCGGGACTAGGAGCTTCTCCGCACAGGGACCCTGGGTCTAAAGGAAGCGCTTTGCTCCCTGCACTGTTTTCTTGGTGGTATGAGGTCCCCACTCTTTGCTTAGGTTCCTTTCCTTTTATCTCTTGTGAGATAAAAGGTGGTGCAGGTCACACCCCAGGGAAACTTCCTTTACTTTGGATTGGGGATGTGACCTAAACAAGGGTGTTACAATCCTACCCTAATCCTCTTTAACATAAAATTACAATCACAAAGTGGAGGAAAGCCACACAATACTAGGAATCATGGCCTATTCAAGTTGACACACATTTTGGGGGGACACAATTCAATCCGTGACAGCACCTAACAACAGCAGTACAGTTGTTCACTACCTTGGGGACATTATCATATGTATTAACCCATTCCATTGCCATGATTGACTGTACTTTGAGGAGGCAGCTCTTCCCCAGTCATCTTTTGAGTGCCTTCCAACCTGGGGGGCTCATCTTCCAGCACTATATCAGACAATGTTCCGCTGCTATTCATAAGGTTTTCACTGGCTAATGCTTTTCAGAAGTAGACTGCCAGGTCCTTCTTCCTAGTCTCTTTCAGTCTGGAAGCTCAGCTGAAACCTATCCTCCATGGGTGACCCTGCTGGTATCTGAATACTGGTGGCATAGCTTCCAGCATCACAGCAACACGCAAGCCCCCACAGTATGACAAACTGACAGACATGCATCATATGCATGTGAAAGCTGGACAGTGAATAAGGAAGACCGAAGAAGAATTGATGCCTTTGAATTGTGTTGGCAAACAATATTGAATATACCATGGACTGCCAAAAGAATGAACAAATCTGTCTTAGAAGAAGTACAACCAAAATGCTCCTTAGGAGCAAGGATGGCAAGACTGCATCTTACATACTTTGGACATGTTGTCAGGAGGGATCAGTCCCTGGAGAAGGACATCATGCTTGGCAAAGTACAGGGTCAGTGGAAAAGACGAAGACCCTCAACGAGGTGGATTGACACAGTGGTAGCAACAATGAGCTCAAGCATAACAATGATTGTAAGGATGGCGCAGGACTGGGCAGTGTTTCGTTCTTTTGTGCATAGGGTCTCTATGAGTCGGAACCGACTCGACGTCACCTAACAATCTAACAAGGACATTGCCATGGAGCGGATTCTGACTCATAGCAACCCTATAGGAGAGAGTAGAACTGCCCCTGGGATTTCTAAGACTGTAATCTTCATGGAAGTCGACTGCCACATCTTTCTCCAGTGGAGCAGCTGGTGGATTTGAACCACCAACTCTTCAGTTAGAAGCTAAGGGCTTTACCACTGCACCACCAGGACTCCTTATAAGTATTAGCTTGTCTCAATAAGGAATCCTCAAAAATGATTTTAATGGATTTGATTAAGCAAAGTGGCAGCCTAAACTCCACCATCCCTTCCAGTTATCATGAATGTTGTTGTGGTTGTTGTTGTTGGCTTCCGTTGAGTAAGCCTCTGACTCATGGAGATCCCTTGCACAATGGAAGGAAACACTGCCTCGTCCTACGCCATCCCCATGATCCGTTGAGAATCTGACTATTGTGATCCATAGGGTTTTCACTAGCTAATTTTGGGTAGTAGGTGACCAGGCATTTCTTCCTAGTCCATCTCAGTCTGGAAGCTCTGCTGAAACCTGTTCCACATGTTAGCAACACGCAAATCTCCACCGACAAATAGAACGTTGCTGCGCATGTCGTGTGTTGGCCAGGAACTACCCTGTAAATTCCAGGAGGCCAACGAAGCTTCCACCAAAGGGCTTACATTTCCCTGAACATTTCTGGCTGTGACTTCCTGCTCCTAATGGACATGAAAGCTCTCTTACTCCTGGCCTCTTCTCTTTGCCAGTGCAGACGTGGAAACTGGCCCTTCCCTTGTTTCCACAAAAGATTACTCACCTGAGATATCTTGTGCTAGCAAATTTTACTAAAGATTTCAGGAAATGAACATGTTTTGTGCTACAGAAAAGGAAACAACATAATATTGAACATTAGTCTTTCCTGTTCATAAAATATTTCTTGGCCCAATACTTTCACCAAAAATACTATAAAATATTAAAAATATATATTTATTGGCCCTTTGTACTAATTTGGGCTCCAGGGTATGGCCATATTATCGCTATCTTCTCCTCTCCTCTCCTTTTTCTCTCCTTGTCTCTCGTCCCTCCCGCTTCCTCTCTTATTCTTTTTCCCCCTATTTCCTAAACCTAAACCTAAAAAATTATTGTCTACGCATGCTACTTACTTTTCAGATGCGACTTTCTCCAATCCTGTGGGCAAGCAGTCTTCTTCCTTTTGCATATTTGAGACTCATTGTGCTTTGACAGACAATAGACCGTTTAAACCTGCTATTTATCAAACTGACCCCGACTCACAGGGACCCTCTAGGCCAGGGCAGAACTGCCTCAAATTTCCAAGAATGTAATCTTTACAATAGCAAATCACCAGGTCTTTCTCCTTCGGAGCCACTGGTGGGTTCAAACTGCCAGCCTTCTAATTAGCAGCTGAGTGCTTAACCACTGTGCCACCATAACTCCTTACAGACCATCTACAAGGGGGGAAGTGAGCAATGTAAAAATATATTTCTCTTCTGATGTGAATTATGCCACCCGCCATTTTGAAGGTGGAAGCAGCAACAGACAGCTTGAGTTTTAAGAATATTTTTACCTTTGTTGTTGTTGTTGTTAGCTGCCATTGAGTCAGCCCCCGACTTATGGAGACCCATGCACAATGAAACGAAACGCTGCCCAGTCCTGAGTTTATACCATTTCACTTTCATATTGAGCCTCAAGGAACAATTAATTTATATACTGATTTTACAAATGGGTGTCCGCAGTGTGGGGAGTTAGAGAAAGGCCATATTTATCCCCAAATGACTATGATCCCAACTCAAGGTTATGTTCTCAGAAGACATACTAGATTAAAATCCTAGACCCCTTGCATATTGAATATCTGACTCTGAGTAAGTTATCCTCTTGGAACTTCAGTTTCTTCATCTGTGTCTTGTTATCTAGTGCTGCTATAACAGAAACACCACAAATGGATAGCTTTAACAAAGAGAAGTTTGTTCTCTCACAGTTTAGGAGGCTAGAAGTGCAAATTCAGGGTGCTGGATCCAGGGGAAGGCTTTCTCTGCAGCTCTGGGGGAAGGTCCTTGTCATCAGTCTTTCCCTGTTCTAGGATCTTCTCAGTGCAGAGACCCTGGGTCCAAAGGACATGATCTACTCCTGGCACTGCTTTCTTGATGGCATGAGATCCCCCTGTCTCTCTGCTCATTTCTCTCTTTTATATCTCAAAACAGATTGACTCAAAACACAACCTAATGTTGTAGATTAGGCTCTGCCTCATTAACATAACTGCCTCTAATCCTGCCTCGTTAGTATCACAGAGGTAGGATTTACAACACACAGGAAAATCACATCAGATGACAAAATGGTGGACACCCACACAATACGGGAATGACGGTCTAGCCAAGCTGACACACGTTTTTGGGGATACGATTCAATCCAAGACAATCTGTGATGAGGATAATCATAGAGTTAACGACCACAGAGTTTTCCTGAGGATTGAATGCAGTGACATAGATGGAGTCAGAATCGACTGAATAGCTAGGCTTAGTTTTTCTTTTTTCTTTTGTAGATGGTTCCTACATGAACAAGTCAACACCTCGCCATTCTTTAGAGTTGAGGTCTAAGTTATGTTCATGAATGTTATGAATTGAATGGTGTTCCCAAATACGGTTGTTGAATTCCTGGCCTTTGTACCTGTGGATGTGATCCTATTTGGAAAATAAGGTTTATCTTTTGTCATATTAACGAAGTCATACTGGTGTTGGGTGAATCCTAAACCTGATCACATCTGAGTCATAAAAAGAGCAGAATAGACAGAGAGACACATATATGAAGACACCATGTGAATATCAGCTACAAGCCAAGGAACCAAGGAGCACCAGCAGCTGCCGACAAGGAAGGAGTCTACATGGTCGAGATCCTAATTTGGACTTCTAGCCTCCAGAACTACCAGACAATGAATTCCCGCTCTTAAAGCCACCCACTTTTGGTATTTGTGTTACAGATGCACTAGGTACCTGAGACAGTGAGGCCATCTGGCTGCTAGCTCTTGGTGTCTTTCCACCCCCAGGGCACGGCCAGCTATCCCTGCAGCCTGCAAGGTAGCAGAAGAGCCCTTGGGAGCTTCTGGCCAATGACTCTCACTGCTTCAGCAGAACCCATGACTCCCGTGGATTAGAAAGAGATGTGGTTACATGGGGCATTCAGTCCGCCTAGCTGCACGTCCTTCTCTTGGAGATTTCCATCATATCCACACTTTGGAATATCTCTTCTTACGCAGGTTGCCGAGGACTCCTTCCATCGAGTATTCCTCAGAGACAAGTGAACAAACAACTCCAGAAGCTCTTCCTGTTCTTCTTAGCACACACACTCCGCAGCAGGAGGTGCTGGCACCTTCCAGAGCACTGCTCTTCAAGGGTCAATTCTTCCCTAATTCTCACGCTCCCGGGAAAAACCCACCTTCCTTCTCACTGACCTCCAACTCAAACTGGACCGGTTACTGCAGAGTCTACTCCAATTCAGGGTGACCCCACGTGTGTCAGAGTGGAACTGTCATGGCGACCCCACGTGTGTCAGAGTGGAGCTGTCATGGCGACCCCACGTGTGTCAGAGTGGAGCTGTCATGGCGACCCCACGTGTGTCAGAGTGGAGCTGTCATGGCGACCCCACGTGTGTCAGAGTGGAGCTGTCATGGCGACCCCACGTGTGTCAGAGTGGAGCTGTCATGGCGACCCCACGTGTGTCAGAGTGGAGCTGTCATGGCGACCCCACGTGTGTCAGAGTGGAGCTGTCATGGCGACCCCACGTGTGTCAGAGTGGAGCTGTCATGGCGACCCCATGTGTGTCACACTAGAACTGTCGTGGCGACCCCACGTGTGTCAGAGTGGAGCTGTCATGGCGACCCCACGTGTGTCAGAGTGGAGCTGTGCTCCACAGGGTGTTTAGTGCCTGATATTTTTGGAAATAGATCACCAGGCCTTTCTTCCAGGGCACCTCCGGTGGACTTGAACTTCTAATCTTTTGGTTAGCAGCGGGCACATTAACCATTTGCACCATCAGGGACTCCAGGTTAGTGTAAACAGTTCCAAAATGAACACTAGGAGCTTGGCCTTCAGCTCCAGGTGAGCATGTGTGGGGAGAGGGTTGATGCCCTCATACGTCAGAGCTCAGGTGCCCTGGTCTAGCTAAATAGGATTACATAATCTTTCATTAATTTACTGGGGAAATGCATCAGCAGAGCTCATTAATTTCTAAAATTAAATTCGCAGGGGAACAAACTCCGCACAGTTTGTCCATGAATTTTTAATGGCCTCTATTACTTATTCCAGCAGAGAAATTAGATCAGGTGGCAAGTAAAGGGGATTTTGATATGATTGCCTGAAATCCAAGAAGAAATTCCCAAAATAGAAAACTCCTTGAGTGTAAGAACTATTTGCTTTATTCTTCTCTGTAGGACCTTGACAAACACTTGACTCAAACCTACATATATGCCTTTCCTTTTTCCACAAAAGTGGTTCAGAATTCCAGGGAAAAATATCACAATCGTACTAGGGATATGGATGGCAAGAGATCTGAGTTTTCATTATTCAAAATGAGAAGAGCTTGGATTTGAAAATGAAAGCTAAAGTCAAAGTTCTCACCCATCAAAAGGTGAATGGCGAGTGCTAAAGTGATTCATTGCCACTAAACAGGAGGGAAAGGTATGCCTGTGTTGCATTTCAGGAATTAGGTTAAATAAGTTAAATATTTAGGACTGGGAGGGTTGAAATGGGAGTCATATGGAAATCTTTTCAATTTTTAAACATCAATGCCTATTTTTTTAATTTGAAAATATACACAGCAGAACATACACTGATTCAACAATTTCTACATACAATCCGTTGATATTGATTTCATTCTTCCAGTTGTTCAGCCATTCTCACCCTCCTGAGCTGTTCCTCCTCCATTAACATAAACTCACTGCCCCCTAAGCTTCTCTAATTTTTTGAGTTGCTGTTGTCAAATTTGATCCCAAATGATTAGTTCTTTAAAAGAGTACAATGCTTAAGGCAGACATTGAATGCCTTTTAATATAAGAGCTATCCTTCATGGGAAACCCTGGTGGTGTAGTGGTTAAGTACTATGGCTGCTAACCAAAGAGTCAGCAGTTCAAATCCACCAGGTGCTCCTTGGAAACTCTATGGGGCAGTTCTACTCTGTCCTATAGGGTCACTCTGAGTGGGAATCAACTCGACAGCACTGGGTTTGGTTTGGTTTTGGTATCATTTGTGAGCATTCACTATGCAGTAGGTGCATTTTAAACACTTCCTCTAATCCTCACTGTAGCACTTTGTAACTCTACCAGAGTTACAAAGCCCAACTTTGGAACCCTCTTTGATTCCAAAGTCCAACATAGCTTTTTAAGTGGGACACTCAGATTCTTTAAATGTGTTTGCCACCCTGACCTACCACCTATTTATGGATGAGAACACTTTGGTTTTAATTTTGAATAATGCTGAAGACAGGCATAAGTCACATCTTTTAACTCCTCTTTGTTTGGTGAGGTGGCATTGGTGGCTCTGGGGTAGAATTATCGTCTTCCGTGTAGGAGACTGGGGTTTAATTCCCAGCCAATGCACCTCATGAGCAGCCATGACCCGTCTGTCAGTGGAGGCTTGTGTGTTGCTATGGTGCTAAACAGATTTCACTGGAGCTTCCAGACTAAGACAGACTAGGAAGAAAGGCCTGGAGATCTAAGGAAAAACAGCCAATGAAAACCCTATAGATCATAGTGGTCTAATATGGAACTGATCAAGGAATGAGATAGGACTGAGTAGTGTTTCAGTCCATTGTGCATGGGGTCTCCATGAGTAGGTGGCTAACTCAATGGAAGCCAACAACAGCAAACATGATAACAGGAAGGGATAGCTGAGTGTTGACTGGCACTTAATCACCTGCCATTTGCTTAATCAAACACACTAAAATCATTTTTGAGGATTGCTTATTGAGACAAGCTAATACATATGATAATGTCCCCAAAGCAGTTTAAACTCTGCTGGGTGAGCTCCTTTTCAGAAACTTTTCTCCTCAGTAGCAGCTAATAATAGCTCCTTAGTGAAGTTTATCTTTTTTCTTTGAAATTCTGAATTGTTTAAATAAAAGCAGAGAGTCGTATGTGTGAGTCTTATATCAACTGTCAAACATGTGCGTGAAGATACAAGTAGGTATTGATAGAAAAATTTTACTTTAAGCATTGTCCTATTCTGTTATTATTGATACAGGTAAACAAAGAAGCCACAGAAAAATCTCTGGGTTGTCTTCCTCCCTCTGAATCCATCTCCCTACTTTTCAGGTGTTGGGATGGGCTCTCTTGTTGGTCCTGGTTTCCTTAGACAGATGGCCTCAAGCTCATCCCTCCATCCAACTCTTGCTGCACTTTTTCCCAAGGGGCCCAACAGTACAAAGGACAGGGCCCAGCATGGCAGACATCTCTGCTGCTAAAAAGGACGGGAGGCTTTGACTTGATTATAACACTTGAGTCCTGTAGAAATTAGGTATGAACCTAACTTTGGGGGTGGTGGTTGTTGTTAGGTGCTGTTGAGTTGAGTCTGACCCATGGCAATCATACGAGTAACAGAAGGAAACACTACCCAGGTGTACGCCACCAACAAACAACTGAAAATGAGAAGAAATGGCTGCAAAAAGCCATTAATAATTGGAACATAGAATGTATGAAGTATGAATCTAGGAAAATGAAAAGTTGTCAGATATTAAATGGAACACTTGAAGTTCTGTATCTTAGGCATTAGTGAGCTGATATGGACTGGTATTGGCCATTTTAAATCAGAAAATTGTATGGACTACTATGATGTGAATGACAGGTTGAAAAGGAGTGGTGTCAAATTCATTGTCGAAAAGAACATTTCAAGGTCTATCCTGAACTACAAGGTTGTCAGTGATAGGGCAATATTCATATGCCTACAAGAAAGACCAGTTAATACAAGTATTATTCAAATTTACCCACCAACCACTGATGCCAAAGATGAAGAAACTGAAGATTTTTACCAACTTCTGCAGTCTGAAATTGATCAAACATGCAGTCAAGATTCATTGATAATTACTGGTAATTGGAATGCAAAAATTGGAAACAAAGAAGTATCAGTAGTTAGAAAATATGGTCTTGGTGATAGAAATGACAAAAGGAATTGCAGGATAGAATTTTGCAAGACCAATAACTTATTCATTGGAAATATCTTTCTTCAACATAATATCTTTCTTCAACATAAATGGCAACCGTATATGTGGACCTGGCTGCATGGAATACACAAGAGTCAAAATGACTACATCCATGGAAAGAGACAATGGAGAAACTCAGAAAAAGGCCAGGGACTGAGTGTGCAACAGACTATCAATTGTTCACATCCAAGTTCAAGTTGAAGCTAAAGAAAATTAAAACAAATCCATGAGAGCCAAAGAATGACCTTGAGTATATCCCACCTGAATTTAGAGACTATCTCAAAAATAGATTTGACACATTGAACACTAATGACCAAGAACCAGATGAGTTGTGGGATGACATCAAGGACATCATACATGAAGAAAGCAAAACATCATTAAAAAGACAGGACAGAAAGAAAAGACCGAAATGGATGTCAGAAGAGATTCTGAAACTTGCTCTTGAACATAGAATAGTAGCTAAAGGGAAAGGAAGAAATGATGACGTAAAAGAGCTGAACGGAAGATTTCAAAGGGCTGCTGGAGAAGACAAAGTAAAGTATTATAATGAAATGTGCAAATACCTTGAATTAGAAAACCAAAAGGAAGAACACATTTGGCATTTTTCAAGCTGAAAGAAGTGAAGAAAAAATTCAAGCCTCAAGTTGCAATACTGAAGGATTCTATGAGCAAAAAATTGAACAACTCAGAAAGTATCAAAAGAAAGGTGGAAGTAGTACACAGAGTCACTGTACCAAAAAGAATTGGTTGACTTCCAACCATTTCAGGAGACAGCATGTGATCAAGAACCTATGGTATTGAAGGAAGAAGTCCAAGTTGCACTAAAGGCATTGCCCTTCCCTCCCCCCACAAAAAAAAAGGGCTCCCAGAATTGACAAAGTACCAACTGAGATGTTTCTGCAGACGAATGCAATGCTGGAAGCACTAATTCGTCTATAACATAAACTATGGAAGACAGGTACCCGGCCAACAGACTGGAAGTGATCCTTATTTGTGTCCATTCCAAAGAAAGGTGATCCTACAGAACGTGGAAATTATTGAACAACGTCATTAATAACTCACACAAGTAAAATTTTGGTGACGATCATTCAAAAGCTGCTGCAGCAGTACATCCATAGGGAACTTCCAGAAATTTGAGCCAGATTCAGAAGAGGACATGGAATGAGGAATATCACTACTGATGTCAGATGGATCTTTGCTGAAAGCAGAGGATACCACAAAGATGTTTTATTGGCTATGCAAAGGCATTCAACTCTGTGGATCATAACAAATTATGGATAATATTGCAAAGAATGGGAATTCCAGAAAAATTACGCTTGTTTGGAACCTGTATATAAACCCAGAGGCAGTCATTTGAGCAGGAAAAGGGGATACTGAGTGGTTTAAAATCAGAAAAGATGTGCTTCAAGGTTGTATCTTTTCATCACACTTATGCAGTCTTTGCAAACAATCCAAGAAGCTGGACTATGTGGAGAGGAACACAGCGTCAAGACTGGAGGAAGACTCAGTAACAACCTGATGTGCAAATGACAAGACCTTGCTTGCTAAAAGTGAAGAGACCTGAAGCACTTACTGATGAAGATCAAAGACCACAGCCTTCAGTATGGGTTACACCTCAACATAAAGAAAACAAAAATCCTCACAACTGGACCAGTGAACAACATCATGATAAACAGAAAATACTGAAGTTTCAAGGATTTCGTTTTACTTGGATGCACAATCAACACCCGTGGAAGCAGCAGTCAAGAAATCAAACAAGTGTTGCATTGGGCAAATCTGCTGCAAAAGATTTCTTTAAAGTGTCAAAAAGCAAAGATGTCACTTTGAAGATTAAGGTAAGTCTGACCCAAGCCATAGAATGTTAAATTGCCTCATATACATGTGAAAGCTGGACAATGAATAAGGGAGAAGAATTGATGCATTTGAATTATGGTGTAAGCAATGAAAATTGAATACACCATAGACCTCCAGAAGAAAAAACAGATTTGTCTTAGAAGAAGTACAGCCAGAGTGGTCCTTAGAAGCGAAGATGGCACGACTTCCTCTCACATACTTTGGACACGTTATCAGGAGGGACCCGTCCCTGGAAAAGGATATCATGCTTGGTAAAGTAGAGGGTCAGTGAAAAAGAGGAAGACACTCGGCTGGATGGATTGACACATTGGCTGCCGACAACGGCCCCAAGCATGACAGTGATTGTGAGGATGGCACAGGACCATGCAGTGTTCCGTTCTGTTGTACCTAAGGTCACTATGAGTCAGAACTAACTCAACAGCACCTAAAAACAACAATATACATGTGTTTCTTAATAAGGTGATTACACAGATGCTGTGAAGTTTTTAATAAAGTAGAGGCTTATCTGATGTGAAGAACTGCCTTTAATTTAGCGTTTTTTTTGTTTGTTTGAAGTAATATAACAGAGGTCAATTACCTGGCACAATACTCAGCATAGACTGTTGCATTCAATAAATACATGTTGTACTTTAATAAGATAAAGTAAAAGCATACATTAAAAAATGAACCTAAAATTTCAATGTCTTTAAAGATAAGGAATATTAAATGCCTTAAAAAAAAAAAAGACTGGTTTCTACGATTACGAATGGAAGACAAGTAGTCTCCGACTGTCATGTATTTGTTCTTACATAAGTTGAATACCTCATTTTTTAAGTTTTCAGTATAGATATTATCAGTATCTTTATAAAAAAAAATAAACCCTCTTTGTCTTTGGAAGTTGGAAACATTATATATAAACTTAAAGATATATTTGACACTGTAAGTAGTACCTATTGCCAATGATAAGATATACCAAAAAAAAAAAACCAAAAACAAAAACATGGTCATAAATGTGGTTTGTTGTAACTCAAACGCGTCATAAGTCAGGGACTACCTGTAATTCCACTGATGTCCATGTATGCTTTATGCCTTGAGCATGCTATTTAAGTCTAGAGGTCATTTGTTCAGGGATGTAGAAAACAAAATGGTAAACTCTTTACTGAGTTTATTTTTTTCTTGTAAGTTGAGGCTGTGACTCCAATGAATAGATAATCGCCAGCAACAAAAAGAAATAATTTTATTTGACCTAAAGGTGTCATATCGTGCTGTGTGGAGGGAAAGTGTATTTACTGGGAATGTATGATTTATTTGAGTGCATTACTGGCTTCTCGAATACAGCCATAGCCTTCCCCCCAACAATATCTGTGTGAATTTTTCCATAGGCTTAAGAACATTCTCAGTGAAGCGAAGGATGGCCAGTGCATTCCTGGATTGTTAAATAAGAGTTCAGAGAGATAGGAAGCGCCTCCTTTACTATGAAGTCAAGGTCGTGTGTGTCGGGGGAGTCGAGATGGGTTATGACAGTGGGTGATAATAGAATGGGCTATGCTGCTATTCCACACACAACAATCATTGAGGCTATTTTTACAGGAAGAATATGGTAATGAACTGCTTCATGTGTTGGCTAAGGACGTCGCATATCAGACAGACCTGAGTTTCCACCTCACTTCTACCGCTTTCTGAGGCATAACTGTGGGTGAGTCACTTAATGTTGCTCAGCTTCATTCTCCCAGTCTGTGAAATGGGAATCTGATAGTATCTATTTCCTAGTTTGTTTGTGTGTTTTTTTGAGAGTCAAGAATTCCCTTGTGGGAATGGCTTTGTTAGGAGGATGGCAAGCCTGCTGCAGGGTACAAGTGTGTCTCTGGGCTTTAGTATTGGTTTCAGAAATGGGTTTACTGGGCACTAATGAAGGAGGCAAAATAGGAACTAAGTCCTGAGTGGGAAAGTGTCAGGAGAGAGGAGAGGCCAAGCCATGAGGGCACCAGAAACGTCTACTGGGTTCTCCTTCCCGCGGTCCCCAGACAAGTTCATTCGGCAGTCCTGTTGGCTCTGCCTCTGAAATGAAGCTGAACGGGATGCTGCCACCGTCTGCACTAACCCCACCAACATCAACAGCATCAGAAGTAGTAGAACTGAGTAAGAGCAGCCACGTCTCCTACGTGGCCCCGGAGTAAAGCTCCTTTCTTGGGCCGCAGCAACAAGAATTGCGTGGGGGACGCTGGAATGACCATCTGACTTCTTGAGTTAGGATTGTATCCTGAGTGGTTGTCTCAGTTATCTAGTGCTGCTGTAACAGAAATAGCACAGGTGGATGGCTTTAGGAAATAGAAATTTATTTTCTCATGGTGAGGAGGCTAGAAGCCTGGATTCAGAGTGCTGGCTTGAGAGGGAGGGTCTCTCTCTCTCTATTAGCTCTGCGGAAAGGTCCTTCTCTCTTTCCAGCTTCTATTCCTTGGCTCCTTGGTGATGCTGATGTGGCATAAACTAAACAAAAACAAACCTGTTGCTATTGAGTTGATTCCAGCTCATAGCGACCCTTTAGCATCTATCTTTGTCCAGCTCTGCTATTTTGCTTTATCTGCTCTTTATATCGCAAAGGAGATTAATTTAAGACACACTTAACACTAACACTGCTCATTAACATAACAAGAAACTCCATTTCCAAATGGGATTACAACCACAGGTGTCGGGGTCAGAATGTATGACACTTACTTTGGGTGGACACAGTGCAATCCTTAGCAATGGTTTTGAGTGATGCTGTAATCCTCTGGACCGTCTAGTTGGGTAGCATCTGAGATGGTGTCCTTTCTGCTTTAGGTCATGTTATTTCCGTAGAACATATCTCCATTTATTGAGAGGTGACTTGATTGTGGCTGCCTACATTCTTTGCAACATGAGAAAAAAAGAAAGTTGTCATTGACGAAATTCTGATTCATGGGGATCCCATGAGTTTCAGAGTAGAACTATGCTCCCTAGTGTTATCAATGGCTGATTTTTCGGGACGTACATCTTCAGGCCTTTCTTCTGAGGCACCTCTGAGTAAACTTGAACTGCCAACCTTTTGGTTAGTAGCCCAGCACATTAACCATTTGCACCTGTGCAGTGACTCCGTTGTGACTAAGTTTATGGGCGTTGTGCTGCTCTCCAGGGTCCTGATGCAATACACATTGTTTAATTCGACTCTCCATAGACAAGAAGAGAACACGATGAAGATAACCTTTTAGCTACACCCACAATGCCTTCAAGGGCATGGAGATGCTTTCCTTTACTCTGAGATGACCCCGTATTCACACAGAACACAGAGGAAGGGGTGACATTTTTGCATGTGGTTGTTTTGGTTGTTATTTTTGGCTTTGGGTGGAATTGCCTTGCCTATTTTTTTTATCAGTCTAAGAAGCATCTGCCTCAGATATGCATACCTCCTCTCTCTGGCCCCTCTTCTCTATTCTCCTTTGTGGAACTCTTGTCCTCTCCCCTTCTCTCAGAGCCCCAAATATCTGCTAATCAATTTTTCCAAGTTTCCTAAAGATGCTAGTGGGGTGCTGTTGGAGTCCTCAGTCCCCAGGAGTTACTGCGGACAGCCTTTGAGTCATTTGGATTCTTTCCAAGGAAAATTACTGTTATGGATTAAATTGTGTCTCCCCAAAATATGTGTGAGAATCCCAACCCTTTCACCTGTGGGTGATCCCATTTGAAATTAGATTTTTCTTTATTATGTTTATTAGATCATGCCCTAATAGGGTGGGTTCTAAATCTAATTTTTTTCTGAGCTATAAAAAAAGATTAGGCACAGAGACACACACTGGGCAAGAAAGATGCCAAGGAGCCAGGGAATCCCTGGGGCTAACTACGAGGAAGAATATGACAAGGCTGAGACCCTGATTTGGACCTTCAGCCTCCAGAACAGTACGCAAATAAATTCGCTTCTTTAAAGCCACCTCCGGTGGTATTTCAGCTACAGTAGTCCTAGGAAACTAAGACACCGACCTGAGGCTTTCTTCTCCCACTGATGCTGACCACCTCCCGTGTGTTATTATGCTACCAGGGTCACTTTTTCACTGTTTTACCAAAGACAGAAAGGGGGGAGTGTTAGAAAAGAGGGAGTGGGGAAAAAAAATCTCATCCTGACACACATACATGAGAAGGCCCTGCCATGGTTCCATGTTTCTAGGTCACAGTTAATAACCACTGACAAATTGCCTATGAGCATTTTATTCCTGCTATGCTGAGATATGAATATTGGATTTTCCTTTCTCTGCTTTTAGCATCTGGGGGAGCCTGGATTCCTCACAGGAGGGAGAGAAGATGGACAGCCTGTGGTTTAGAGGCACAGCGCCTGTGACAGCTTACTCTGTAGGTTTAATAATATATTCTTTCCCAAGCAGTATTGGCTCCCTGCACCTATACTAGACACCCGCAGAGTGGCTGTCTAATTTGCAAAACCTATAATGAAGGTGAATGGCAGCTAGCAGCATGCAAAGTAGTCTAGAATTCAGAATCACAATTATAGTAAAAGGGCCTCGCTAATGCTTGTCATCGCACAATGAGCCATCACTTCTGAGAAAGAACAAAATGCCCAGCCTATTGTCATAATCACCAGCAGCAATTAACGTTGAGCAAAGCTGTCTCTCCCAATGCCTGAGCTCTCCTATTCACAAAGACCCTGTTTGCTCTCCACACGCAAACCCTGCCTTCCTTTTCAGGCCACAGAATACCATTTGTACCTTTTTGCAGCGCCCTACAAAATCAGGGAACAGTGACCTACAGCCCTTGGGCTGGAGCTGGAGCTCTTTAAACTGCACATAATAAAGTGCAATGGTTAAAACGGCAAGGAGAGAGAGGAGTGAACTTTAGCTGTGATTCTCCCAGGGTGTATTTGCAAAGGTCCTCAGAGACTGCCATGTGACAATGTCATCTAGGGTTTTATAGCAGCTAGAATACACTGGCACAGAAACCTGACTTTTCAGAGCTTTCTGTATTGCCCCAATGAGGCGACACGAGGCACACACCTGGAATAATTCCTCTTTCTGAGAAGTTCAAAGCACCCGAAGGAAGGACCTTCACTCATGAGTTACTCATAGCCCCCTTCTCATAAAAGTTTATATGGCTCATTATGCTTGGTAGTGTGTGACTCTGCCCAGAATGGATTGGACTAAATAGAGTATCCTTGACCACAAACACAAATCCATCTACTGGCCAGTGGCCTGAAGGCTAGAATGCCATGACTTCTACTGAACTGGAGTCTTCCTTTCTGGATGGTGGCTGGCCAACCCGTTCATATTCTCTCTCTTAACAAGTTTGAATGCAGAACTATGAGGAAGTGACACAAAGAGGTGATTGTTGTGCAAATAAATACACGTAGCTTTGTTTACGTTGTTGGGTTGATTCGGACTCACGGTGACCTTATGTGCAACAGAACGAAACGTTGCCCAGTCCCACGTCATCTTCACAATTGCACAGGTTTGAGGCCGTTGTTGCAGCTATTGTGCCAAATCCATGTCACTGAAGGTCTCTCTTGCCTGTGCTGGCCCTCTGCTTCACCACACACAAGGATCTCCTCCAGGGGCTGGTCTTCCCTGGAGCAAGCAGATCAGACATGTTCTGTTGTGATTCACTGTATTTTCACTGGCTAATTATCAGAAATAGATCACCAGACCTTTCTTCTTAGTCTGGAAGCTCTGCTGAAACCTGTCCACCAAGAGTGATGCAGCTAGTGCTTAAAATACCAGTGACATAGCTTCTAGCATCATGTTGTTGTTCTTACTGTTAGGTGCCGTTGAGTCGGTTCTGACTCATAGCGACCCCATGCACAGCAGAACGAAACACTGCCCGGTCCTGCGCCATCCTTACAATCATTGTTATGCTTGAGCTCATTGTTGCAGCCACTGTGTCAGTCCACCTTGTTGAGGGTCTTCCTCTTTTCCGATGACCTTTACTCTGCCAAGCATGATACCCTTCTCCAGGGAATGATCCCTCCTGACAACATGTCCCAAGTATGTAAGACACAGCCTCACCATCCTGGCCCCTAAGGAGCATTCTGGCTGCACTTCTAAGACAGATTTGTTCATTCTTTTGGCAGTCCATGATATATTCAACATTCTTCGCCAACACCACAATTCAAAGGCATCAACTCTTCTTCGGTCTTCCTTATTCATTGTCCAGCTTTCACATGCATATGATGTGACTGGAAATACCATGGCTTGGGTCAGGCGCACCTTAGTCTTCAGGGTGACATCTTTGCTTTTCAACACTTTGAAGAGGTCCTTTGCAGCAGATTTGCCCAATGCAATGCATCTTTTGATTTCTTGACTGCTGCTTCCATGGCTGTTGATTGTGGATCCAAGTAAAATGAAATCCATGACAACTTCAATCTTTTCTCCATTTATCATGATGTTGCTCATTGGTCCAGTTGTGAGGATTTTTGTTTTCTTTATGTTGAAGTGTAATCCATACTGAAGGCTGTGGTCTTTGATCTTCATTAGTAAGTGCTTCAAGTCCGCTTCACTTTCAGCAAGCAAGGCTGTGTCATCTGCATAACACAGGTTGTTAATGAGTCTTCCTCCAACCCTGATGCCCCGTTCTTCTTCATATAGTCCAGCTTCTCATATTATTTGTTCAGCATACGGATTAAATAGGTATGGTGAAAGAATACAACCCTGCCACACACCCTTCCTGACTTTAAACCAATCAGTATCCCCTTGTTCTGTCCGAACAACTGCCTCTTGATCTATGTAAAGGTTCCTTATGAGCACAATTAAGTGTTCCGGAATTCCCATTCTTTGCAATGTTATCCATAATTTGTTATGATCCACACAGTTGAATGCATTTGCATAGTTAATAAAACACAGGTAAACAACCTCCTGGTATCCTCTGCTTTCAGCCAGGATCCATCTGACATCAGCAATGATATCCCTGGTTCCACGTCCTCTTCTGAATCTGGCCTGAATTTCTGGCAGTTCCCTGTTGATATACTGCTGCAGCCATTTTTGAATGATCTTCAGCAAAATTTTGCTTGTGTGTGATATTGATGATATCGTTCTATAATTTCCACATTCAGTTGGATCACTTTTCTTGGGAATAGGCATAAATATGGATCTTTTCTAGTCAGTTGGCCAGGAAGCTGTCTTCCATATTTCTTGGCATAGACGAGTGAGCACCTCCAGCGTTGCATCTGTTTGTTGAAACATCTCAGTTGATATTCCATCAATTCCTGGAGCCCTTGTTTTTCGCCAATGCCTTCAGAGCAGCTTGGACTTCTTCCTTCAGAACCATCGGTTCCCGATCATATGCCACCTCTTGAAATGGTTGGATATCGACTAAATCTTTTTGGTATAATGACTCTGTATTCCTTCCATCTTCTTTTGATGCTTCCTGCGTCATTTAATATTTTCCCCATAGAATCCTTCACTATTGCAACTCGAGGCTTGATTTTTTTCTTCAGTTCTTTCAGCTTGAGAAACACCGAGCGTGTTCTTCCCTTTTGGTTTTCCTTCTCCAGCTCTTTGCACATGTCATTATAATACTTTACTTTGTCTTCTCGAGAGGCCCTTTGAAATCTTGTGTTCAGTTCTTTTACTTCATCGATTCTTCCTTTGGCTTTAGCTGCTCAACGCTCAAGAGCAAGTTTCAGAGTCTCCTCTGACATCCATCCTGGTCTTTTCTTTCTTTCCTGTCTTTTCAGTGACCTCTTGCTTTCTTCATGGATGATGTCCTTGATGTCATTCCACAACTCGTCTGGTCTAGCATCATAGCAACACTCAAACCACCACAATATAACAAACCGACAGATGGCTGGTGGTTAGGTAGCTATAATAAACAAAAAATAATTGCCTCTCCTAGGATAAAATAATTTATTGGAGGGATAATGGGGCTCACAAAATTGATTAGGGGGTAGAGAACTGGGCTTGGAAAATGATCAGGATCCAAGGATTGCAGGAAGACTGGTTAGTAAGAGACACCAAAGTGGTGATGGCAGCAGGAAATGAGTATGTCTGAGGCACTTTGATGTAGCAATCTTGAAATGGCTTCTAGTCATCTCTTACAACTTTGAATGGTTTGCTCCAAGATTCAAGACTCCAGGCTCATGGACTGACTCTACGTCAATTACTCATCTTTTGGTTTCCTAAGCAAGGAATGGAACAAGCTGGCCCCAGTATCCATTGTGTTGAAGTTCATCTCTACCTCCTTTGATGATCACACACAATGGAAGTTTACCCCAAAAGAGAGATCAAGGTGCCATTTGGAAGAGGGGATTGGAACACCAGTCAGGTCTTTTGGGATATATTTAATAAACAATAATGTTGCTGTTGAGGTTGTCAAGGATTTTGAAGTTGTCAAGGATTTCATTTTACTTGGATCCACAATCAACATCCATGGAAGCAGTAGTCAAGAAATCAAGACACATTGCATTGGGCATATATGCTGCAAAAGCTCTCTTTAAGGTGTTAAAAAGCGAAGATGTCACTGTGAGGACTAAGGTACAGCTAACTCAAGCCATGGTATTTTCAATTGCCTCATATGCATGTGAAAGCTGGACAAAGAATAAGGAAGACCTAGGAAGAATTGATGTCTCTGAATTATGTTGTAGTTGTTGATAGGTGCCATCGAGTCAGTTCTGGCTCATGGTGACCCTATCAATGACCAAATGAAAAGCTGCCACATCCTGTGGGGCCTCTCGCACACTCAAAGGTTTTTAGCATTTCTGGTCCCTGGTCACCCAGCAGTCATTGCAGCGATGAACTGTGCTGTGTATCTTCCAGCAGCCTCTGGGGGCAGAACCTCTGCCAGATGAACTTCCGTTTCTGCTTTTATTATTTTAGATACTGCAGCCAATGCGGTTGCCTAGACCCTTGCTCCAAATGGGTACTTCATTCCAGGTGATAACTTAATTAACAATTTCACTGGGGCATGTACCATTGGTTGCTAGATTCTCATTCTGCAATGTTAACAGAATGTGAACTGTTTCAAAAAAAAAAAAAAAACCCACTGCCTTCAAGTCAATTCCGACTCATAGCGACCCCATAGGACAGAGTAGAACTGCCCTGTAGAGTTTCCAAGGAGCGCCTGGTGGAACCAATCCCAAATATGCCACAATTGTTCACGGTGCCTTAAACAAATTCCAGTACCAGATTGTGAAGTAGCTAAGGCTCATGATTGCAAGCAACGGAAATTGACATCCCATTCCTTTATTAATTCATTTAATAAATACCCATTGAGCATCCACTATGTCCCAGGCACTGCTTGATGTATAAGCTACCACAGAAAAAAATTTCAGCCCTCGTAGTACGTATGTTTTAGTGCTTTGCCATGAAATTAAATTTATTGAAAAGCTGTCTTCAAGAGGCAGAGAGAAGATATAGGTGATGCAGAGTCAGGAACATGAACAGGAGCCAATGTCACTCACAGGAATGAAACGCTTTCACACGCTTGTGCTTCTCAGTTGACTCAGCCTTCTAGCCATTCTCAGATGCTTGCATCGTCCACTCATGACTTGAATTTCCACCACCGACAGTCCTGATCAGGGCCACAACAGATGGACGTTGATAGGATAGGAGAAAACGTGGAACATAATCTCAAATTCCTAAAAAATTAAAAGTTAAAAAAAAAAAACCCCAAACCTGCTGGATTGGTTGAGACTGAAGGACTCCCCAAAACTGTTGCCCTGAGATATTCTTCAAACCTTGAACTGAAACTAACACCTGAGGTCACCTTGTAGCTAAATAACAAATTGGCTCAAAAAATAAACAGTACTGTGCTCCTTTACAAAAACTACCTGTATGAGACCAAACAGTCAAGAATTACTTTAAAACAAAGGGAGAATGGAAGGGGCAGGGAAACTAGATTAATGGAAACGGAGCAACCAGAACCGAAATGAGGGGAATGTGACCTTTTGAAGAATGTGACCAATGTCTCTGTAGAAACGGTTGAATGGGAGCCTTCACTGAAAACATAATAAAATATTACTAAAAATAGAAAAAAAAGGATTTGAAGTTTCAAAAGAACGAATCATATTGGCAAAATCTAAGCCAGTGCTCACCCCTTCTGCCGCCCCCAAGTCCTCAGAGGCAAGGAGAAGGACGATCAGGCCTCATAATTTCTCCTCTGAAAGTGAGGCGTGAACCCCTCCTAGGTCACACACCATCGAGAATTACTCAAAGCGGGGATGTAATGTGATCAGGAAGGAGGGTGGTGGTGGAATGCAGGACAAACATCAATCGGCGCAAGTTTACTAAGGTCGCACAGAAGAGGAGACCCCGAGAGATGGCGGGACCCACAAGAAAGGGGAAGCTGGATTCAAGAGTTAGAGAAGACTGAAGGTCAGCTATGCATTAAAACCAAAAACCTGTTGCTGTTGGGTTGATTCTGGCTCATAGTGGCCCTACAGGACAGAGTAGAACTGCCCCCTAGGGCTTCCAAGGGGCAGCTGGTGGATTTGAACTGCAGACCTTTTGGTTAGCAGCTGAGCTTCTAACCACTGGACCACCTGGGGTTCCAGCTATTCATCAGCAGGGACAGAATGAGCAGTAGCAAGAGTGAGGAGTAGAGAGGACAGCTGAGTCCTGAGCAGTGCAGTGGACCTTCGGCCACCTCACGGTGCAGGCCGACAAGTTCCTGCGTGCTCTGGGCAGCAACAACTAACGTTCCAGTTGTCCACATGGGCTGGGCTTTTGGCAGATAGGACATTTCTTTCTCCCTTTTTCTTCCTATAAGGATTTACAATGGCCGCATCATGAAACAAAGAACCCTGAGTGTGACTGCTCCTTGCAGCCTGAAAGAGCTGAACAAAACCTGCTCTCATAGGTAATCAGGAAGCTTTGTAAGGAGCAAGGAGCCCTGGTGGT
The DNA here is from genome assembly GCF_024166365.1 of Elephas maximus indicus. NCBI lineage: Eukaryota > Metazoa > Chordata > Mammalia > Proboscidea > Elephantidae > Elephas > Elephas maximus. The sequence continues at coordinate 97,010,973 of NC_064832.1, forward strand.
GCAATGGGTGAGCTCTTAGCTGCTAATGGAAAGGCTAGTGATGCGGCCCTCATCCCCCCCAGCAGCTCTGAGGGGAGAAAGGCCTGGCAGCCTGCTCCCATAAAGATAAGAGCATAGGAAACCCTGTGGAGCAGTTCTACTTTGTCACGTGGGGTCACTATGAGTGAAAAATCAATTCAGTGGCACCCAACAGCAACAAAGCAGGCACCAGGCGATGCTGGGAGTTTTCCTCCAGTCTGTGGTTTGGAAGCATTTCTCTGGGTCCCAGTGACTGCAGGGTCCCCGCAATTCTACCGGGAACCTCCACGTCTTATGAGCCTGCAACAGGCTTGCTCTTCAGGGACTTTTATTTGAAAGGATGTGACAGAAGATACCAATTGTTTGACTGTTCTTTCCACCTGTGACTTCCCAGCAGGAGTGAAAGTAGTTGCCACTGACTGACTCACAGCGCCTCCTTGTGTGTCAGAGTAGAACTAGCTCCATAGAGTTTTCAATGACTGGTTTTATTTTTAGAAATAGACCTCCAGGCCTTTCTTCCATGGTGCCTCTAGATGGATAAGAACTTCCAACACTTCAATTAGCAAACAAACACACTGACCATGTGTATCACCCAGGGACTCCTCACAGCAGGCACACTTACCTCAAAAGTAAGTCACTGGGCATAAATGTTTTCACTCTGATATCTAGAGCATTTAAGTGCCCCGCTTTGATTTTTCAAAGGGCAGCCTAGTTTTGTCACCTCGAGGGCTGCGCACCATGGACATTCTCTCCAAAGAACAAGCTCTCCCCTTAAGCAAAATCAGCTGCAAACCAGGAGCTGCAAAGAGGCGAGGGCAAGGGCATTTAAATCAACGGCAATATTTAGTTTCCTGCCGGAGAATCTTGCTCAGTTGGCACGCTGCGCCCGGATGGCTGCAGCTCTCTCAGAACACACTGGGCTCGCAGCTGCTCAGCTGGGGACACCCTAATTGCTTTTATTAATGAGGAGAGCTCCCTTTTCTCCACTGATGTTTCTTGAACTTCCATCTCACGCTTGGTGGGTGAAGCAAAGCTGCCACAGGCCAAATCACAGCTACAGAATTTTTCCTCCTAGTCAAAATCAGCAGAGCACATTTTGAAGGAGGAAAGAGGAAAAAGAAAGAGTTGAGTTCCTACTGAATCTTTTAAATCATGGGCATTTTACAGTGTAATATCAAGTTATTATCAAACAAATTTTAAAAAACTTCTACCAACATGGCCTTCTGAAGATGGGAAGGTTAGAGCCTGGAGGTTAGATGCTCGATTGAAAGAAGGAGCACTGGATTTGCACTCCAAAGACCAGGGTTGCTGCACTAGCTTCTTAGGGATATCCATAAATTGAACTTCAGCCCCTTTCTTTGTCAAAAGTGGATAATCCCTGACCAGGCCTCCTCACAGCCCCCCTGTCGGGCTCAAATGAGATACAGCGTGTGAATGAGAGGTTAGGCAAATAGGAGAGATTATAGTCTGAAACTGGGGCGGGGGACGGGTTACACAAATTCATTGTATTTATCCTACACGTCCACCTCTCGTCTGTCAGTGTGCCCCACTGCAGTGATGTGTGTGTTGCTGTGATGCTAGAAGGTATGGCCCCGGTATTTCAAACACGAACACGGTCCCTCATGGTGGACAGGCTCCAGTGGAGACTCCACACTCAGACAGACTAGGAAGAAAGGCTCGGAGGTCTATTTCCAAAAATTACCCAACAAAAACCTTATGGATCACAACAGAACATTGTCTGACTCACCTACTTTGGATGCACCATCAGGAGGCATCAGTCCCTGGAGGAAGACGTCACGTTTGGTGAAGTGGAGGGCCAGCCAGGGTGAGGGAGATCCTCAGTGAGATGGTGCTACAGGTTGAATTGTGTCCCCCCAAACCCAAAATGTGTGCTGTAAATCCTGACCCTGTATATGTGGATGCAATTCCATTTGGGAATGGGGTTTTCTTTGTTATGTTAACGAGGCCATATCAGTAGGGTATGTTTTAAACCAATAACTTTTGAGATATAAAAGGAGCAGATTAGGCACAGAGAAGAAGCAGAAATGGAGGGGAAGATAGATGACACACAAAGATCGCCAAGGAGCCGAGGGACAGATGCTAAACAGAGACAAAGCTGTTTCCCTGAGGCTGACAGAAATAGAGAGCCTTCCCCTAGAGCCAGCATCCTGAATTTGGACTTCTAGCCCCCTAAACTGTGAGAAAATAAATTTCTGTTTGTTAAAGCCACCCACTTGCGGCATTTCTGTTATAGCAGCCCTAGATGACTAAGACAGATGGGTTGGCATAATAGCCAAAAAGATGGACTCAAACACACAGATGATTGTGAGAATGACCCAAGACCAGACAGGGCTTCATTCTGGCGTACAGGAGGTGGCCATGAGTTGGGGTTGATTCAATGGCAGCTACCTACCTACCTACCTACCTATCTACATATCTACCTCCCTATCTACCTACCTGGAAACCCTGGTGGCGTAGTGGTTAAGTGCTACGGCTGCTAACCAAAGTCAGCACTTCGAATCTGCCAGGCGCTCCTTGGAAACTCTACGGGGCAGTTCTACTCTGTCCTATAGGGTCGCTATGAGTTGGAATCGACTCGACGGCACTGGGTTTATCTACCTACCTACCTACCTATCTACGTATCTACCTCCCTGTCTACCTACCTTCCTATCTACCTACCTACCTGTCTACATATCTATCTGTCATCTACTTATCCTCCCAGAAGGAATTAGTTTACCAGTGAGTACGTATTGATCTCCAACCACACGCCCAACACCATGCTACTCAAAAGTAGCTAGTTCCTGCCTCTGCTCTGACCTCTGTCAACTCTCATCATCTAGAACGGCCAGCCACTTTGTTAATTGAGCATGGACAGTGAAAACTCATTTGTTCCTGTTTCTAAGAACTAGCAAGATCCAGAATTTAAGCGATTATTTTGAAGGAGTATTTTCCTGGCACAGTTATTTTCCCTTCAAAAGAAAATCATTTCTGCCATCACTTCATGTCTGGGAAAACATTGCAGACACAGGAGAAAGTAGACAAGACAGAAAAAGAACAGTAGAATAAGGAGAGAAAAATAGATGTTTTTGTTCTCAGTGGGTGCTATCAAGCTGATTCCAACACACAGCAACCCCACATAGCAGAGTAGAACTGCACCATAGGGTTTCAAAGGCTATAATCTGTACAGAAGCAGATCGCTAGGTCTTTCTTCCATGGAGCCCCGGGTGGGTTTGAAACGCCAACCTTTCAGTTAGCTGCTGACCACTCAACCATTGTGCCACCATGGTAGGGGTGGGGGAGAGAATGAATAAATAACAACAAAGACAATGACTTTTCAAGGGAGAGACGTTAATTTAGGAAGAGAGATCAACAGACATTTGAATCAACTTAGAAAACCATATTAAACAAGCAAGCAAACAAACAAAAAAGTCTGCTGCCATCAGGACAAAATAGAGCTGCCCCATAGGGTTTCCAAGGACCAGCTTGTGGATTCGAACTGCCAGCCTTTTGGTTAGCAGCTGAGCTCTTAACCACTGCACCACCAAACCATATTACAAAGAGATAATTTTGGAACGTATATAACTGACAATCTCATAATGCTGTATTTATTCTCCCAGGGTCACCTTTATTCCATCCTGTCTCATCTCAGAGTCATTTCTGTCCCTGTCTGTCTCCTTACCAAATGGTGTATTGTGGAGGGTGAGAGACAGGTCTTACTCAATTCTGTATTATCTATAGCACCTAGCACAGCCACACACTACTAAATGGCCAATAAAATTTTAAATCAAATTGAATTAGCCCAGTACTTTAGCTTTCTTCTCCAGCATGTGTGTGTGTGTGTGTGTGTGTGTGTGTGTGTGTGTGTGTGACAATTTACTCTGGAGAATTGCATTTCGTTTTTATCTTCTCAGGTTAGAAAGATGACAACACTGCATGAAAATACCAGGAGGGTTTTCTGTAGATCCCCACTGGGCTCTATATGCACGCATATTTAGAGAGTATTATGTATCGAATTGTGTCCCCCCAAAATGTGTGTCAACTTGGCTAGGTCACGATTACCAGTATTGTGTGATTGTCCACCATTTTGTCATCTGATGTGATTTCCCTATGTGTTGTAAGTCTTACCTCTATGATGTTAATGAGATGGAATTAGTGCCAGTTATGTTAATGAGGCAAGACTTAAGCTACAAGACTAGGTAGTGTCTTAAGTCAATCTTTTTGAGATATAAAAGAAAGAAGCCAGCAGAGAGACATGGGGACTTCATACCACCAAGAAACAAGAGCCAGGAGAATGGCGTATCCTTTGGATCTGGGGTCCTTGTACCTAAGAAGCTTGTCAGCTGGGGAAGATTGATGACAAAGACCTTCCCCCAGAGCTGACAGAGAGAGATGAAGTCTTCCCCTGGAGCTGGCACTCTGAATTCAGACTTCTAGCCTCCTAGACTGTGAGAGAGAAAATTTCTCTTCATTAAGCCATCCACTTGTCGTATTTCTGTTACAGCGGCACTAGATGGCTAAGCCAGGGAGTAAGGAAAGGAAGTATGGGTTATAAAAAAATATATATAGGTATAGGATAATACTCTGGTGGCTCAACAGTTAAGTGCTTGGCTGCTAAACAAAAGGTCAGTGGTTCAAACCCACCCATAGAGTCATTGTGAGAAAGACCTGGTGATCTGCTCCCATAAAGATTACAGGATAGGAAATCCTATGGCACAGTTCTACACGTCATATGGGGCCACTGTGAGTTGAAAATCAATTCTACAGCACCCAACCACAACAACATCCTTGTTGGTGGGTAAAGTAGGTGGGATGGAATGAACTGTGTACAGAAAAGAAATAAAATACAAGCCACAATTATTGCCCTTCACAAAATTTAAAATCTTTTTGGAGAGGAAAAAGCAAAACAAAACAAATGGAACGTCAAGGAAACTATATCTTGGAGCATGTCACACACTTCTTCACGTAACGGAAGAGGTTGGCAATGAGTGATAGGTGACATTCCTGTTGGTCTTCACAACCAAACTGGTTTAGCGCCTGTACTCCTTGTTTTTATTTAGTGGTCCTGAGAGAAGATTTTTAGTCCAAACCTTCTTGATTAGATGCTCCACCATATACTAGTCTGGAAACATCCCCAGCATGCAGAACCCAGTGACGTGGCAGGGGTTGGTAGGGACGTTGGCCCAAATTAGTGGACATTTGTTCACCTAGATTCCTTTTAATTATAAGGGACAAGTAGCACTGAATGGGATTCATGGTCTCTCTTAATTGAGAATCATCTACAACTTCCTAGTGTTGCTGTTGTTGGGTGCCATCGGGTTGGTTTTCGAGTCACGGTGACCCCATGTGACAGACTAGAACTGCCCCACAGGGTTCTCTAGACTGCAGTCTTTACGGGAGCAGGTCACCGGGTCTTTCTCCTGCAGAGCCACTGGGTGAGTTCAAACCTCGGACCTATATAGGTTAGCAGCCGAGCACTTAACCATTGCACCACTAGGTATACTTCCTGAGAGAGGATAAACCTGCTCTTCATCTCTTCATCCACATGTGACAGTCATTCACTCAGACCCTGTGTGTGTGAATCCGTGTGCAGAGCAGTGGGTGATGGTGACAACTGTGACTTTAGACACGCCATCTGAGCTTTGAAAGCCCAAACGTGTTTGATGAGCGTGGCTTTCTGGCGGATGCTCTCCTTGCGTGTTCCATCGCTTCAGCTGAAGGAGGCTGCCAGCTCCTATTCATTACAGAAGTCTCAAATCTGATTATCTTTATGGTGATTTTTGGTGTGTCGACCTGAAAAAATATTGAGTGATCTTTTTTTAATTGGAGGAGAAAATGATAAAGTGGGAAAAGATCCCTTTATTACATGAAGAGGGAAAACTGTTTGCAGGATACACTGAAAAGTCAGGGGCCTTTGGCGTGTTTTCTTGACCTTTTAAATCCAAAGGAAGTCAGTAAAACACCCAGGGACCAGAGGAGAGAGTCCAGCACTTAAACAAGGAATTGTCTATCTCATGATTGCTCCCGTACGTCAGCTGTGGTCCCATCTGAAGTCACTAATGGATTGTATGTATGATTGTAGACAAAATTATTATCCTCATAGAATTTGACATTGAAAACTGGCGAGTGTGTTCAAATAGTGTGAAGACCATGAGATGGAAGGAAGGCCCGAAGGGGGGAGGCAAAGAAGGAGGGAGGGAGGTTGGGAGGGAGGGAAAGAGAGAAGGAAGATGGGAGGGAGAGGATAGGTGATTTTGAAACAAACAAACAAAAAATACTTTGGAATTTATATGCCTTCATTCCCAACTTATTTCATTCTGAGAATATGAATTTAATAAGAAAAAGGTTAAATTCACACTGCCCACTACTTATACTCAGGAAAAGCCTTTGGATCCAGTTCTTTCTTTTTCTCTGCTCCAAATCCTGCCACCATGACAGAAAGCACGAGCGAATGTGTAAACAGTGATTAAGAGCATAGACTGGAACTAGCTCCATGAACTGAAATTATGCTTCAACCTCTTACCTACTGGGTGACTTTGGAAACATTACCTAGTATGTCTGTGCCTGTTACTTCACTGTGCTCTGCCTCAGTTTCCTTGCCTGTAAATCGAGAGTGTGATTTATGAAATAATTTATTTTCTCACTGTTCTGGAGGCCAGAAGTCCAAAACAAGGTCTTGCCTGTGTTGATTCCTTCCTTGCAGACAGTCCAGGTATTCCTTGGTCCCTTGGCCTGTAGACAATTTTCACGTGGTATCTGTCTTGCCCCTTGTGTATGTCTTTGCCTGTTCTGTGAA